>NC_137082.1:28285899-28885899 GCF_951640355.1 Cnephaeus nilssonii
GACAGCTTCATCTTATAGCTGGCTCCCCTTGTGTTTGCAAGAGGGCTTCCCTCAATTCCTGCTTGAGTTGAAGAGGATGGACTATGGGTAAGATCAGGTGCAGGGCAGGAGCTATAGAGGTGGGCAGCTTCAGAACTTTAAGGCTGTGAGTCAGCCAGGAATGACCTTCTCCTCCCAATTGTGATAAGGATCCCTTGAGAGATGTCAAAAAGGGGACCCACATCATCAGATTTGCATTTTATAAAAATCACTCCTTGCCCAGTCAGAGTGGTTCAGTTGGTTGAGCATCACCCTGTGCACCAATGGGTTAACGGTTCAATTCCCTGTCAGAGCACATTCCTGGGTTTCAGGTTCAGTCTCCAGTTGGGCATATGCAAAAGGCAACCATATATATATATGGTTAGCTGACACCCTGACTGCAGCCTGTGAGCCAGAGCACCCAGCCAGATCCCTGATCCACAGAAACTGTGAGATGAGAAATGTTTGGTATGTAAGCCACTGAGTTTTGGGGTAACTGTTATGTACCAATAGATAACTAACCCAAAACCCACACTATCAATCCAATACGAGGCTAAACTAAAGACAACTTTCCAATATTCAAGGTCTCAAAGGACTTACCCCACTTCCTCCACTTTTTGTTAGAACAAGAAAACAAACACAGGGACTCAGGAAAACTTAGGGAATCAAAACAAAAGAGAGGAAAAGGGAATCCCCAGGATGATGAAAAGGTAGGCCCCAGGGCATCAGATGAGTGACAGCTCTGGAAAGCAACAGGCTCAGGTGGGAGCCCAAAGATAAAAGGCTCCAGGAAGCTTGCCTTCAAGCAAAAAACATGGCATTAAAAGATTACCCGATTTTTTTTAAATAAATTAAAACATGTATATTTTTCTTAGAGAATGTGGGGTACACTTGTCATAGATATATAGAAAAGTAAGGGGGCCCTAACCGGTTTGGCTCAGTGGATAGAGCGTCGGCCTGCAGACTGAAGGGTCCCAGGTTTGATTCTGGTCAAGGGCATGTACCTTGGCTGCGGACACATCCCCAGTAGGAGGGGTGCAGGAGGCAGCTGATTGATGTTTCTCTCTCATCGATGTTTCTAACTATCTATCCCTCTCCCTTCCTCTCTGTAAAAAATCAATAAAATATATTTTTTTAAAAAGAAAAGTAAGGGGGAAGAGAGAGAGAGAGAGAATGATTAATACCCAAAAAGTAGTTGAAGAAAGGAAATATATTATATTATATTATATTATATTATATTATATTATATTATAATAATATAATAACACATACATACATATGTATTATATGGCTTGATGTGTTCATTTGCTAGAGCTGCCATAACAAAGTACCACAAACTAAGTGACTTAAACAACTGAAATGTACAGTCTTATAGTTCTGGAGGCTGGAAGTCTGAGACCAAGGTGTCAGCCATTATTGTATGGGTCCTAGTATGGAATTTGAGATATTAGACAAATGGATATCACTACTTATTCTCAAATTTGCTCATTTACTTCTCAAACTTTGAATTTCTTGGGAATCACCTGTGTCATGGGAGAGGCACGGAACAGATTTTTTCCTCACAGTTCTCAAAAGGGCAACTTGGACTTGCAGAGAATAAAGGGGGAAGGGGACAGGAGAAGACAAACAGGCCATTTAGACTGGGATGCAGATCTGACATCTGAAAAAAGAGAAAAGGAAGGAAGGATTGAGTAGGAAGATCCTCAGACCACAGCCCAGTTTTGAGGAAATTTAAGCCAAATCTTTGGGGAGAACCTTAGTCAAAGTTGCCCTGGAGTCACACAGTAGACAGGTACAGTACCCCTGCCGCACTGTCACGGCAGCGTGGTCTGGCTGTGGTGAATGCAGAGGTGTGTTCCTTGGAAATGTCAATCAGCTTTGCTCCCTGCAGCAGACTCTCCTGAAGGGTGATGGCTACCACGGGAGGCACGCACAAAGAACATTCTTTGCACCCTTGTCTGTACCAGCAGAAAATGTAATCCCCCTCCATGGCCATTGCGAGGGAAGTAACAAAATAACTAAATAGCCGCACTATAAACTGTTAAAAGGAACCAGATAGATTTCTATGTACTGACATGAACAGATGTTCAAGACATATCACAGGAGTGAAAAAATAATAAGCTTGGGGGGGGGGTGTTAATTGGGGGTGGGGAAGGACGGGTACATGTAATACTTTCAACAATAAAAATTATTACCAAAAAAAATAATAATAATAAGCTGCAGGGCTCTTTTCTTTCTACTGTGACCACAAAAGACCCTGCTTTAATTATGAAAAGCGTTATTGCTTTTGACTATACATAAAAAATTCTGATAAACTTTCCATCATCATTTCCCTGTTCTTTGGGTATATTTTTAAACACTGCACATGTTAAGCAAGTATACACACAAGACATGATTCCCTTAGCTGCCTTTGGTAAACCCATGAATTGTTGTGCTAATTTCCCTTTCATCAGCACTTTCCATTGTTCCTTCCTCAGCCACTGTTTGCCTTAGGCTTTAGCAACTATATTTCCATGGAAATGTATATCTTTCGCGAAAAGAACAGCCATTGACATCAATGGTCTCTCACAGTTTTGATCTTTGTCCAGGTCCTGCCTTCCACTTTCGAAATCTCATCCTTTCCCTTTATCCATTTTTTTTCCCTGGGAATAAGATATTCATCTTATTTTAGGGTCTTTGAACCCCCAAAGTATTGTATTTTGTTTGGAAAAATTATGGTGAGTTCTTCCCCCTGATTTTTTCTGTTGGTTGGTTTTCCAACAACTTGGAAGAATTTGCTCTGTGTCACTCCCTTCTTTCATCTGATTGGCCCCTGCCACACCTTCCCCTCTCCTCCCACCATGACCCGTTTTACACATCTCCCAGGTGGCTTGCTGATGTAAGTGGCCAAGAACTAGAGTCATTTGAACTGACAATGAATCATGGATAATAACAGCTCAGGCCCTGGCTCAGACCTCCCTGGGTTCACATCTTGGCTCTCCCACTGGCTAGCTGAATGGCTTCAGCCAAATTAGCTAACCGGTCCTCACCTGAAAAGAGGAACAGTAATAGCAATTACCTCTGAAGGGCATTGTGAGGATCAAATGAGAAAAATGCATATCAAGGGCTTAGAGCTCTACTGCTGGTTCAACTGGTCGGCTAGCCACGGAACCAATTGTTAATAGTGCTGCGCATTAAACAACTAAGTCATCAGAGGTGGGACCCTGGTGGGAAAGAAGAAAGTGCTTTGCATTTCTTTAAAGCAACAAGTTTATGGTCGTTCTTTTTATTTAGCAACAGGCACTGGGAACTGTTCCAGACACCTGCAAAGTGACCAAATTCTAGTTCTTAGGTTTGTGGAGACCTGGACGAAGTTAAGAGAACCGTGACTCAGCAGAGTGACGCTCCCTCTGCCAAGTCAGAATGTCACCATTACCGAATCTCAGCAGGAAACAGAATCCAGGGTGCCTCAAGTTCAATGAATTCCAAGTCATTAAAATCAAGAGCAGAGGACTGGGATTTTAACACAACATGTTTATAACATTTGTCACTGAAACGGGCCAGCTGCTTACGGGGACCATAAATAGTTCTGTCATTTCCCAATTTCCAGCTCTCACATTTAAAAAAGATTTTTTTTTTAAGATCAAAACAATAAAAACAGAGGGATCATAAGATGATATATGACAGGATGTTAAGCAACGATAAATGACCTTTTAATACGTACACTCACTTAGTCATTGCTCTCAGATGGTCAGGCTTTCAAGTTGGAATTACAAATAATTCCTTCCGTCAGAGAGTCACAAACAACCCACTTATCAAAAATTGTCAAATAAATCTGTCACTCAATAGGGGTTACAAGGCATTCATAAATATGGCAGACTTCCCAAAGTAACAAGCCCCCCAACACCCTTGACTGTCTCTTAGGAGGAGAAAAAGCAAACGACTGAACCGTTGCCGGAGACTTGGAGATTCCAAAGACTGACGTGGCAGCCAAGGGGTCGACAGGAGCCAAGGAGGCCAGCTGCAGGCTGAGGCTGCAGGCTCAGCACTTGGCCAACACACATAGAGACTGTTTATTCTCAAGGCCCACCTGTCAGACAGGCTGTGCAGGTGTTGGCTGAACAGTGGTTTTGCCTCTCTGGCCCTTCCATTATTCCTAAAGAGAGAGGACTGTAAAACAGAACCAGAACACCCACCTGGAGTCGTGGACCCATTGAACTTTTAACCCTGAAGAATCCTTAATGACCATCTAACCCACCACCCCACCCCACCCCCCTTTATTTAACTCAGGAGAAAATAGTGCCCTAGAAATATCCCAGGTATTCATACAGGCAGAGTCCAGAATAGACCCTGGACCTCCCATCCCCAGCCATTTCTTGGGTGCCCTAGGAGATACTAAAGCAAGGGAAGACATACGACCTGTCTTCAAAGCTGCTATTGTTGGTTCAATGTGAAGGACCTAGAATATAATGCATGCTCAACAAATGATAGTGCCTACCCTCCCCCAGGGTAAAATATTAAATTTTAGCTGGTGAATTGATATTTTAAAAATTGCAATGTCAACTAAATTTGAAATAGAGTAACTTGCATTTTTACCCAGAACATTTATTTAGTTGAAATAAATGAACAAATCTTTAGATACATTTATAGAATTTTTTTCAATTCCAATAACTGCCAAAAGAGAAAGTTTCTAACTCTTATTTGCCAAGATAAATATGAATGAAACTAGTCCAACCAAATGCGCTTGCCATTAGCAATTGCCTTCCAGAGAGATTTTGCCGGAAACGTATTTTTGCCCCCCCCCCCCCCCGGCCTTTTTACAGGTCCATCAAACATGTTTCGTCTTTTCTTCTTATGAATTTATCATAAGATTGTGTGGTATGTTCATTTTCTCTCATTCCCTCACCTAGCAGGGGGATTTATACTGTGTCAAATGAAAGCATGGGCTTAAGAATCAATCACTCAGATCTGGATTTTCAGTTGGGAGACTTGAATGAGTTGTTTCAAGCCTCAGTTTCTTTATTTGCAAAATGGGCATAATAATAGAGTTTACAGCCCTGGCCAGGTTGCTCAGTTGGTTAGAGCATCGTCCTGTGCACCAAAGGATTGCGGGTTCAATTCCCAGTTGGGGTGACTGCAGGAGGCAACCAATAGATATTTCTCTCTTGCACATGCTCACTCTCCCTTCCTCTTCTCTAAAATCAATTTGAAAAAAATACCTGAGGGTGAGAATTTAAAATAATAATAATAGAGCTTACCCATAGGGCTATTGTGAAGATTGAATTGATTTCACCAAATATTTAAGTTTACTGTGTGCCAGGCACCGTGCTAAGCCCAACGAATTCAGTAATGATGAGTGATTGAGGCCCTCATTGGAGCCTAGAACAAGAGAGAAATAAGGCCCAAACAAATAATCACATGAAGAGATATGTAAAGACACCTCATCTCCATGAAAGGCAAAGTAACTGAAAAGGAGGAAGATCCAATGAGAATTTTCAGAATAGGTAGGTAAAGCAGAGGGACAAGAGATTCATATTTCCTTACACATGGTGCTCCCTCTGGGAGAGGCAATAGTAGGCTGATGAGACCCAGAATTTGGGTGAATCATATCAGCAGTCATAGGATCTGTTCTTATCCCAACTCCTCCCAGGAAGTTGGTCAAGAGTTTCCCAAAACTGGAATATCTTGTAGAAGCTACACCTATTCCCAAACTACATGGAGGTGCTACCTTATATTGTCACCTAGGCCTGAAGGGAGTCTGCTGTTCACCTAAATGTCATCAGTTGGGATATCCTACAGCCTTTTCCTGCCTGGAGGGGGCTGAGGGGGGAAAATGACACAAATCCAGAGAATAAAGGAGATGGGGTGACTGGGTTACCTGATGGCCTAAAAGGTCATTGCTTTGGGAAAGTGATCCAAGCAGAGTGGTAAGAAGCTCGCTGTAAGAAGCAGCCTCACTGGGAGGGTCCTGTAAAAAAGAGAAAATTCCAGTGGGGTTTTTTGTTTGTTTGTTTTTGTTTTTTACAAATTTCTGACCTATTCCACTTTGTTTTTAAAACCTGTTAAATTGAACTTTTAAAAACAAAATACACCCAAATGAAAGAGGACTTTTATTTGACTGTTGGGGAGAGAAGGGAGGCTTATTTTGAGCAGAATATCTTTCAATGTCTCTTTCTGTTTCTAATTTCTCTACTTGAGGCCTTCTCCCTTAGAAGGCCCCATTCGAGAGAATTCCCTGGCAGCCAGCCCTCAGGAGCTGACTTTGGAGGTCAACCAGTCTTCTGCGGCTGCTCTCCAAGGCCCTCAGGCATGGAGTAGGGAAAGGTCAGGCAGAGAGGGGAGGCTGGTGGCACTGCGTTGTGTTGGCATTGCTCCGGGTCCAGGGAATGTCCAGCAGGAACAAATTCCATGAGCCCAGATCCCAGAACGAGTGGTTTTTCCCAATGATTCCTGTCAACTCCCCTTTAAACTGACAGGATACATGTTTCAGATGACTGGAGGCCAGCCAATGCTGGGGCCGTGTGTGTGTGTGTGTGTGTGTGTGTGTGTGTGTGTGTGTGTGTGTGAGAGAGAGAGAGAGAGAGAGAGAGAGAGAGAGGAGCCTAAGAGAAACCAAGTCCAAGGCTGATGCTTTATAAATGTGGGGCTAATTACTTGACAAGGGGGCAAGTCAGGAGAGACATAGGACATTAGAGCAACCCAATTCCAAAGAAGGCTGAGTCTCCTTTCTGCCACATTAGAGCCACAGGTTCCAGAGAAGTAGAGTGTGGCTGTGTTAACACTGACAGCAAGACCTTGTAACACTTCTCATCTGTCACATTTGTTTTCTCACAACACTCCAAGGCAGGTGGAACTGCTCCCATGTAATAAATAAGGAAATGAGGGCCCTTGAGGCAGGGAGCGCTTGTGCCCTCAAGCCAGACCCAAGTCTTCTGACAGTGTGCCAGTACAATCCATTAGACCACCCTCATCCGAGGGCCTACACAGCTAACCAGATGCCCTTCGCAAACCTCATGTGACTCTGATTTTAGCTCTGGTATGTGAAGAGTTGGGAAGACGTCATCTTATTCTTATAACAAACTGAAACTAAACAAACTGAAAATCAATACTTTTCTTTAACTCATTACAAAACTGAGGTCCCAGAGCAAACCACCACCTCAAAATATGAAGAAACAGACACATCCAGAGAAATATAGCAACTGGCATCTGTTTATCTGATGCAGAAGCCACTGGAGGGGGAAATGGGTATGAATATTTAAATGGATTTTTAATGAATTACTGGAGACTGAGTATGGACTAGCATGAGAGTAATAAACTCCTGAGGCTGCAGTCGTGTGGGGCCCCCACAATTTCATGAGGCTTCTCTATCGGAACCCCTCTTCTCATACTGAGAATCTGAAAAGGATCTTCTCATGGCCTTGATAGGGGTAGGGAAAAAGTAATGATAGGGAAATACACTCAAGACCTTCTCCATAACAAGGGGAAAGATTGCTAGAACCTTACCCCAGCTGAGGGAAGAACCTTCCTCCTACTCCAGCCCTTCCAACTCCTGTCTTATCTAGAGGGAAGAAACACAGTCAACGGGACAATGAGGAAATAGATGGGGAACACCACAGCCATAGAAGGGAGCAGGAGACAGGGTAGGTGGGAGAGCTGTACCACCAGAGACACAGGCTCACTAATAATTGGATACTTTATCCCACGACTATAGGATACTGCCCTCACCACAAGCTACCGCTATAAGGTAGAAAAAAAATGGGTTATAGCTGAAAGAGTTGCAAGACACAGACTCTTTCTGAGTTAACATAGAGATGCTCCAAAGACAAGAGAAAAGACAAAACAAAGACTCTAGAAGAATTTGAAGCCTCTGGTACCTATAGCTGCAAGCAAACATTAATCACAGTCCAAATCCTAGCCTGATAAGCACAAAACCGCATGTTGTAGACCTGTTTATTTCAGTTCCTATTACCCAACACAATAGGTACAGCTTTGAGCAAAAAATTACAATGCATGCAAAAGAAAAGAAAAAAAAAAGAAACAAAGCAATCATGAGAACCAGACTCAGATAAAACACAGATGTTGGAATTATCAGACAGGGAATTTTAAGTAACTATGATTGAAATGTTAAGGGCTGTAATAGAAAATGCTGACAACATGCAAGATGGGTACTATAAGCAGAGAGATGGAAACTCTTTAAGAAAAAGTCAAAAGAAAATACACAGTATCAGAAATGAAGAGTGTCTTTGACAGTATCATCAGTAGATTTAACAGGGCCAAGGAAGGAATCAGTGAACTTGAAGATAGGTCAGTAGAAACTTCTCAAGCTGAAATGCAAAGAGGGAAAAAAAAAAGTGAAAAACAACCCACAAAACATCCAATGACTATGGGACCATTTCAAAAGGAATATACATAATTGGAATGCCAGAAAGAGAAAAAAAAAGAGAGAATGGAGCAGGAGAAATATTTGAAGTAATGTCAAGTACTTTCCAAAATTAACAATAGACACCAAACCATAGATCTAGGAAGCTCAGCAAACACTACATAGGATAAATACAAAATAAAAATTATCTATTCTATTCTATAATATCTGCAGAAAGACCAAAGACAATGAGAAAATCTTGAAGGAAGACAAAGGGGAAAAACAAAAACGTAACCTATAGAGAAATATGGATAAGAATTACAGTGTACTTCTCACCAGAAGGGTGAGAAAGAAAAGAGTGAAATCTTTACATTTGCTGGGGGGGAAAGGGGGTGTATTACCAATCAATATTCTCTATCCAGTGAAGTTACCCTTCCAAAGTAAGCAGAACAGAAACAGACTCATAGATACAGTAAACATTTTGATGGTTGTCAGATGGAAGGGGGATTGGTGGGATGGGTGAAAAGGTGAAGGAATTAAGAAGTACAAACTGGCCCTGTACGGTGTGGCTCAGTTGGTTGCCACTGAAAGGTTGGCAGTTAAATTCCTGGTCAGGGTGTATGCCAGTGATGAGAGCTCAAACCCCAGAAGGGGGCATGCAGGAGGCAGCTTATTGATGTTCGATGTTCACTCTCAGACTGATGTTTCTCTCTCTCTCTCTCCCTCTCCCTATCCCCTCCTCTCCCTAAAAATTAATTTAAAAATCCATTTTTTAAAAAGTATAAATTGGTTGTTACAAAATAGTCAAGGGGACGTAAAGCAGAGCACAGGGAATATAGTCAATAATATTCTGATAACTATGTATGGTGTCAGATGGGTGCCAGATTTATAAGAATAATCACTTAGTAAGTTGTGTAATGTCTAATCACTAGAGTGTAAACCAAAAACTAATATAATAATGTATGTTAACTGTAATCTAAAAATGTTTTAATGATTTACAATAAATGTATATATATCAGTGCCCTAACACAATATATTTCGCAAACCAAGTGTTGCCTGTCATTGAGTGTCTCTCCTCTAAGCAATGATTCAAGGGCAGGGGATAGGAGGTCAGCCACCTTCATCGCTGCCATCTTCAACTTCTAGCTCCTAAAAGTTCTTCAGGGATTGTCTTCATTCCAGCCAGCTTTCTAGGAGGGAAAAAGAACATGGTGATACAAAGGAGGTGATGCAGGCCTCATAGTAGCACACATCGCTCTACCTACCTTGCATTGGCTGGAAATCAATCACGTGGCCATACTCAACTGCAAGGGATGTTGGGAACTGTAGTCTGGCTTCATGCTCAGGAGAGGAGAAGAAAAGTATGGGAAGCAGGTACACTGTTGTTGCCACATTAGACTCTGTCTCTATGTCATTCACTCTTCACTCATCTGTGAATGGTCTGTTACAACCTTCCTTTTAGGAATCTTATAAATGATCATCCTAAATGCCTCTGTAGTGGGTTGAATAGTGTCCCTCAAGAACTTGTGTTCACCCAGAACCTCAACTAAATATGATCATACTTGCAACAGGGTCACTGCAGATGTAATTAGCTAAAGGTCTTAGGTGAAGTCATCTGGATTTAGGGTGAGCCCTAAATCTAATGACGAGGGTCCTTATAAGAAGAGGAAACGACAAAGAGAGACAGGAAAGAAGAAGATGGGGCAGAGGCTGGCATTATGCTGCCACTAAGGAACACCAACAACCACCCGAGGCTGGAAAAGGCAAGGAAGGATTCTTCCCTAGAGCCCTTAGGAACTGTGGCCCCGCTGACATCTTGCCTTCAGACCTCTAGCCTCCAGAACTGTGACAGAAGAAACTTACGTTGTTTTAGACCACCAAGTTTGTGGTCATTGTGATGGCTGCCCCAGGAAACTAAGAGAGCCTCCCTCTCCATCACCACCTGCATTCACCAGGTCTGGCTAATTTTACCCACTACCTACATCTTTAATGTGTCTCCACTCACTACCAGTGACCAGTCCCTCACCACCTTTCACCTGTTGTGTTGCAAAAGCCTCCAAATTAAATGGCCCATCTCTGATTTGCTTCCCCATCAAATCCATTTCTACAAGATCTTAATCTGACCTGAGTCGTTTCCCTGTTAAAAACCCTTCAGTGGCTCCCCATTGCCACAGGAGAGGGGAAATCCAAGTTCCCCACCACAGCTCCCTCGAGCCGGCTCCTGGCCACCCCGCCTCACACACCAAGCTGCTTGCCTTTTCCCAAACTCCCGTGCTGATTCACACCCCCACACCACTGATCACACTGCCCTCTCCCTGGACACTTCTTCCCATCTCTTGTCCCATCTCTTGGGTCCTTCCCCCACCAAACCTCCTCCATTTGTCAAGACTCCATTTATGTCACTTCAGCAGGAGGCCTCAGAACCATCCCCAGGCACTGATGAGGGCCCTGCACCTGTCATGTTGGATGGGAAAGATCTTTTTCTGGGTCAGGCTACCTCACAAAACCCTGAATTCAATAACAGTGGTCATAGCTACCCCGTAATGGCTAATGTGCGCTATTATCCAAAGTCATTTGCATATATAAATTTGTTTAACCTTCACAACATTCCTATGATGTATTATCATTCCCATTTTCCAGATGAGGAAACTGAGGTGAAGAAGTAATCTGATTAGGGACCCTCCGCTAACAAGTGATGCCGGCGAGATTTAAACCCACATCCATCTCCGGAGTTTTTGTCTTCTCCTCCATACCTACTTGTTTTTGTTGCCTGAGACACATAGAAGAAACATACTTTAAATATTTACTGCTCAGAGAAATAAGGCTTTACTTAAAAACTAAGGAAATCCCAAAAAAAAGTATAGACTTTTGTTCCTAATAGTGAATTAATATTGGTTCATTAGTTGTGACAAAAGTACCCTAGCAATGTAAGATATTAACAACAGGGAAAACTGGTTACAGGGCATATGAGACCTCTGTGCTACCTTGGCAACTTGTCTGTAATTCTAAAATTATTC
The DNA here is from genome assembly GCF_951640355.1 of Cnephaeus nilssonii. Taxonomy (NCBI): domain Eukaryota; kingdom Metazoa; phylum Chordata; class Mammalia; order Chiroptera; family Vespertilionidae; genus Cnephaeus; species Cnephaeus nilssonii. The sequence goes on from NC_137082.1 coordinate 28,297,273, forward strand.
CAAAATAAAAACTTTATTTTTTTTTTTAAAAAAGCATACTATTCTAGGCCAACTGGTAATGACAGCATTTCTACAAGGAAAGATTTCAACTACTAATTTGATTAAATTAAGGCTGTAATAAATTATATAAATTAAATTAAAATGAAATTTTCTATATATAGTCTTGTCAGTCATTTACACTCTTTATCCACATTTTCTTGGCTTCAGCTCTTGGTATGGATTTGTTCATGGAAATTTTAAAAAGGAACAAAGAGAAAAATACTATGGTCATTTTATTTATTTATTTTAATACATTTTTATGCCTTCAGAGAGGAAAGGAGAGGGAGAGATGGAAACATCAATGATAAGAGAATCATTGATTGGCTGCCTCCTGCACACCCCACATTGAGGATCGAGCCTGCAACCCGGGCTGCGAATGGAACCATGACCTCCTGGTTCATGAGTTGGCACTCAACCACTGAGCCACACTCGCTGAGCATAGTTTAAATGTGTCCACAGATTCTTTGATACTGGAAGTGAAGCCCAATTCCTCTCCTTCACTTCTAAGGAATAGAATGTGACAGATGTGATGCGTGACTTTAGGCTGGGTTATAAGAGGCATGTGGCTTCTGCCTTGCTCTTTCTCTTAGATCACCCACTCTCGAGGAAGCCAGCCACCACGGTGTGAGGACACTCAAGCAGCCCTGGGAAGAGGTCCATGTGGTGAGGAACTGAGGTGTCCTGCTTACGGCGACATGAGTGCACCCCTCAGAAGCAGATCCCCGAGTCCAGCCTTCATCCAATCACAGACTCAGGAGGGACCCAGAGCCAAGACCACACAGCTAAGTCACTCCCCAATTCCTGACCCAAAGAAACTGTAAGATAATGCATGTGAATTTGTTCAAGCTGCTATGGTTTGAACCACCTGCCCCACAGACAGAACTGTCCTTGACAGACAATTAGTCTAGATACAGGGGCTCCTAACTTTGTCAGTGTACTAGTTTCCTATTGCTGCTGTAACAAATTAGCATAGATTTAGTGACTTAACACAACACAGATTTATTCTCTTACAGTTCTGGAGATCAGACATTCGAACGGATCAAGGTGTCAGTAGGGCAGTTTCCTTCCGGAGGCTCGGGGAGAGAACTGTTTCCTTGGAGTTCCTCGAGGCTGCCACATTCCTCCGCTTGTGGACCCCATCCATGGTCAAACCAGCAAGCACATCAGTCCCCCCTCCTTCGGTTATCTCATCCCCCCCTCTCATTCTGATCCTGACCCCCTCTTTCAGGCATAAAGACCCTTGTGATTACATTGGGCCCACCTGGATTCTTCAAAATCATCTCCCCATTTCAAGGTCAGCTGATTAGCCGCCTTAATTCTATCTGCATCCTTAATTCTTCTTTGCATGTAGTATAACATGTCACAGGTTCTGGGGATCCGGACATGGACAGCTCTGAGGAGCCCACCATAGTTATTCTGGTGAAACCTATGGACCACTCTCAGGGTAATGTTTTTAAATGCATTCAATAACATCATATGACTACACGAATTCCACTGAATACGATTTTTTTCTATTGTGATAGAGTAATATATGTGCTTCTCTTTTAACACATAAGCTCTAACAGTGAATCTAGTAACTTAGTTTCAAAGTGGAGATGAATGTATCTGATATTTCAAAAATTATCTGCAATAATGTGGTATAAAAAGTTGTGATTTCTATGGGTAACATAGTCCCAGGTAATTCTGCCTCTGTGGTTTGTTGCCTACACTTAGAACCAAAGGAAATGTTACTTTTCTCTTAGAGGTTAATGAGTTTTTTCTTTTCAAACACACTGAATTTGGTAAGGAGCCTAGTAGAATCAAAGCATTTGCTTACTTTTAAAAAAAGTAAATAGTACTGCAATAAGTTACAGTAAAAGGACATTATTCTTCTCAAATCCCTCTAAACTCTAAAGTCCCCCTTTTCAATGCATTTCAAATTTTATTAAGCACCTATTACATATAGGGACCTTCAAATACCAAATACGGGCAAGGATAACAACAAAAGTAATGGAAAGTCAGTGACAACCTGGAAATAAAGCAAGGATTCAGATAGTTTATAGAAGAAAATATGCCCTGTAACTTAAAAATGTACATATTTGTGTTCCAAATCTAATGAAATTAAAGCAAGGTGGGGGAAGGGTAGGAGGAAATGAGGGATACAGGATTTGCAAACATGACAACAGTGACATCTAGTGGGAACTCTGTGGTAAAACAGCTCAAGTTTCTCTACCAGGAAAACACTGCAGATAACACACAGAGAGAGCCACCTTCATTAAACATTGCTCCTATTTCAAAGGTCCACCTCTCCCAGGAGCCTTCCTCAGCCCATGGGATCAGCAGGGGGCCTCCTGCATTAAACCCACAGCTCCCACTGCCTGGGGCCTCTCATTTGAACTATTCATTTACAGCACCATTTATAACACCATAGCAAACCCCAATAATGACAGAGTAGATCTCCCAGCAGCCCAAGGAGGAGAAAGGAGACCTGGGAGAGGGAATGATTTTTGAAATTTTTGTTAATATTATTTTTTATTAATTTCAGAGAGGTGGGGAGAGGGAGAGAGAGAAACATCAATGATGAGAGAGAATCATCAATAGGCTGCCTCCTGCACGCCCCCCACTGGGAATCAAGCCAGCAACCCGAGCATGTGCCCTGACTGGGATTTGAACCGTGACCTCCTGGTTCATAGGTCAATGCCCACACTGGTCGGGCAATTTTTTTTTTTTACTTTTATATGGGTAGTTTTCTTTCTTTCTTTTTTTTTAATCTTTATTGTTGAAAGTATTGCATGTCCCCTTTTTTCCCCCATTGACCCCTTCTAGCCTGCCCCCGCCCCCTGCTCCAGGCCTTCACCACCCTATTGTCTGTATAGGTAGGGCAATTTTAAAATATTTTGCCCAACCAGAGTGCCTCAATTGGTTGAGCATCGTCCTATGCCCTGAAAGGCTGCCGGTTTGATTCCTGGTTGGGGCACATACCTGAGTTGCAGGTTCAATCCCTGGTTGGAGCTCATATGGAAGGCAACGGATTGATGTTTCTCTACAGTTCCATACCCTGCTCCTTGCCATCCAGTGTTCTGTTCGCCAGAGGCAAGCACTTCTTATTCTTTCAGCTCTTTCTCTGGTTGTTAAATCTTTACCTCTAGAGTCGAGCCTCAGTATTCACAGATTCCCTATTTGTGAGTTCCCCTACTGGCTAAATTTATTTTTAACTACAAATTCAATACTTGTGGCACTTTCATGGTGGGCAGCAAAAATATCTGGGTCAATTCTGACATGCTCGTGCCCAGCTTCTGAGATGGAACAACACTCCACCTTCTTGTTGTTAATCCTCACTCAAGGTTATTTTTCCATTTTTTTTTTCTTTCTTTATTGATTAAGGTATTACATATGTGTCCTTTTCCTCCCATTGTCCCCCCACCCCACCCCCGGCTCATGCCCTCACCCCCCTGGTGTCTGTGTCCATTGGTTATGCTTATATGCATGCATATAAGTCCTTTGGTTGATCTCTCCCCCTTACCCCCAGCCTCCCCTACCTTCCCTCTGAGGTTTGAGCATCTGATCAATGCTTCTCTGTCTCTGGATCTGTTTTTGTTCATCAGTTTATGTTGTTCATTATATTGCACAAATGAGTGAAATCATGTGATATTTATCTTTCTCTGACTGACTTATTTCGCTTAGCATAATGCTCTCCAGGTCCATCCATGCTGTTGCAAATGGTAGGAGTTCCTTCCTTTTTACAGCAGCATAGTATTCCATTGTGTAGATGTACCACTGTTTATTATTCCACTCATCTGCTCATGGGCACTTAGGCTGTTTCCAAATCTTAGCTATTGTAAATTGTGCTGCTATGAACATATGGATGCATATATCCTTTCTGACTGCTGTTTCTGATTTCTTGGGATATATTCTTTTTTTTAATATATTTTATTGATTTTTTTACAGAGAGGAAGGGAGAGGGGTAGAGAGTTAGAAACATCGATGAGAGCAAAACATCGATCAGCTGCCTCCTGCACACCTCCTACTGGATATGTGCCCACAACCAAAGTACATGCCCTTGACCAGAATCAAACCTGGGACCTTTCAGTCCGCAGGATGACGCTCTATCCACTGAGCCAAACCGGTTAGGGCTGGGATATATTCTTAGAAGTGGGATTACTCGGTCAAATGGAAGTTCCATTTTTAATTTTTTGAGGAAACGCCATACTGTCTTCCATAGTGGGTGCACCAGTCTGCATTCCCACCAGCAGTTCAAGAGGGTTCTTTTTTTCTCCACATCCTCGCCAGCACTTGTCATTTGTTGATTTGTTGATGATAACCACTCTGACAGGTGTGAGATAGTACCTCATTGTTGTTTTGATTTGCATCTCTCGGATGATTAGTGACTTTGAGCATGTTTTCATATGTCTCTGGGCCTTCTGTATGTCCTCTTTCGAAAAGTGTCTATTTAGGTCCTTTGCCCATTTTTTTATTGGATCGTTTATCTTCCTTTTGTTAAGTTGTATGAGTTCTCTGTAAATTTTGGAGATTAAACCCTTATTGTAGATAACATTGGCAAATATGTTCTCCCATGCAGTGGGCTTTCTTGTTGTTTTGTTGATGGTTTCTTTTGCTGTGCAGAAGCTTCTTATTTTTATGTAGTCCCATTTGTTTGTTTTCTCTTTAGTTTCCATTGCCCTAGGAGCTGTATTGGTGAAGATATTGCTTGGGCATATATCTGAGATTTTGCTGCTTGTGGATTCCTCTAAGATTTTTATGGTTTCCTGTCTTACGTTTAAGTCCTTTATCCATTTTGAGTTTATTTTTGTGTATGGTGTAAGTTGGTGGTCTAGTTTCATTTTTTTTGCATGTATCTGTTTGTTGAAGAGACTGTCTTGACTCCATTGTATGCTCTTGCCTCCTTTGTCAAATATTAATTGAGCATAGTGATTTGGGTGGATTTCTGGGTTCTCTATTCTATTCCATTGGTCTATATGTCTGTTCTTGTGCCAGTACCAGGCAGTTTTGAGAAGAGTGGCTTTGTAATACAGCTTGATATCTGGTATTGAGATCCCTCCATTGGTTTTTAGAGAGTGGAAGGGAGAGGGAGAGACAGAGAGAGAGAAACATCGACATAAGAGAGACACATCAGAGATCAAGCCTGCAACCGAGGTACGTGCCCTTGACTGGAATCAAGCCCAGGACCCTTCAGTCCTTGGGCCAACACTCTATCTACCGAGCCAAACCGGCTAGAGCAACACTCCACCTTCTTGTTTCAGCTCTCACAGAGATAACCGGAGGATGGTGACCAGCGGGCAATGCCACATAGACAGGAGTTTGAGTCCCAACTCCAGCACCTATTAATGGGGTGGCTTCAGGTCAGTCACTTAACACTTCTGAACCTCAGAATTTTTTTAAATATAGAATCTACCAGCATGAGTTGTTTTTAGATTTAAGATTGTAATCTATGTGAGATATGTTGTGTGTGTACACATTTCCCATAGCAGCAACATTGGCTAATTCAGTGTTCATGGCTACTTTATGGAACATACTCCCATGAATAATGAGAATTGGCTACATATAATATGTCTCTACTGCCAATTCTTAATTTCCATCATCTGTGGACTTCCAGCTATAACAAATGAGTATTCAGTTCTCTTATATAATTCTCACCTCCTAATATAGGTATATCTAGATTCATTTCTATTTTAGTTCTTCTCTTGGTTATTTTTGTTACTAGTATACTAACATTTTGATTACTTGTTTATCAACCATATCTCTTGGTACCCCATATTGTAATATGGGTGTCTTAGCACCGCTAACATTTGCTAACATCTTTTCCCCTTTCTTCCACCCCAAATTCTGTCACTGTACCTTTATTTTGGCACTGTTGAGGGTGACTACAGGATTGTTTTTCTCCAACCAATTCTGATTCTCTGACACCAACTGGGTGTCCTTCAAGTCCATTCAATTCAATTCAATTCAATTATGACACTACCTCCCATAGTTTAAGAATGCAATCCCACAAGACTGCCCTCACTTCAGATGCCAGTTGCATTTGAATTAGGACCCCAGGTTACTCAAACTTCTGTCCTACTTGGCTACAAAGTCAGGAGTTCCCAAAACCCCCCTCCCTCAAGGCTCAATAATTTGCTCCAACAACTCACAGAACTCAGGAAAACGCTGTACTTACTATATCACTTAATTATAAGGGATACACATGAACAAGCAGGTGATGAGGATCTTAGGGTAAAGTTCAGAGTGGTCTCGCGTGCAGAATTTGCTGAAATCTTGGACGTAGGGTGCACCATCTTCCTAGCATATAGGTGTGTTCACCAGTTCAGGAGCTCTCCAAAACCCACTGTTTAAGGGTTTTTAAAGAGGTTTCCTTCTGTGGGCATGATTGTGGAAGTCAGTGAATAACTCCAGCCTCTCTCACCGCCCTGTAGAATAGAGGGTGGTGCTGCAAGTCCAAGATTTTAATCAAGCCCCAGTCTTCCTGGAGACCAGCCTCCATCCTGAAGCTACCTAGGGGCCCGCCAATAGTCACCACATCAGAACAAAAGACACTCCTGTCACCCTTATCACTCAGGAAACTAAAGGGTTTTAGGAGCTCTGTGTCAGGAACCGGAAGAAGACAAACATCTTTCCTGTTTTACCACATTCACAATGTTTGCTTTCCGTCTCATAACTACAATTAGTCTTATTTGCTTTGGTTACTTATTAATTTTTGAACTTGAAAAAGTTATACTTACTTTTTTACGGTCACTTGCTTCATAGCTTATCACTGAGAATGTTTCTAAGACAGGATATGTAAGAATTAAATTTCTGAGTCCTAGCATGTCTGAAAATGTCTTGGTTGATAGTCTTGCTGGGTATAGAATGTAGATTTGGGTTCCTTTGGAGCAACCTTTTTTTTCTTACTTAAAGCATTTAGATTTGTTTGTTTTTTTCTATGGTGATCTTGCATTTCACAATGCTGTACTTTGGTGTAGCTATTTCTTATTCACTTGGTGGATATTAAATGACTCTTTAAACTGGAGATTCATGTTCCTCATCTCTAGGTGGTTTTTCATATTTCTGTGATAATTTATTCCACTCTGTTTTTGCTTTTCTCTTATATTGATCCTCTAGGTTTCTTAACTTTTTAACTCATTTTCTTCTATATTAAATTTTGCCTGTCAGTTATATCTCAATAAAACTGGAAAAATATAAGTTAAATAATTGTTTTTAATTTTGCCTCACATAGTGGAGAATTTCTTCAAATGTTTGACAATGAGGAGTTGTTGTTGTTTTTAAATTTGTTTGGGAGCTCAGTGTCCAAGGTTTCACTGGTAAGCTTTGCTTCAGGGTAACTGGATGGGGAGTTGGCCTTTATATAAAAGTTGCCTTTTCAAAGGAGAAATTTAGCTTCTACAGAGTAGAGCCCTCTGGATTTTAGCTAGTTGGGTGGAGGCAGCTACACACTCACCCTACATGTGATGGGGGCGGTGGGGAGGATTGTGTTCTGTATAGAGACTATCCATTCCATTATTTTTGACAACACAGCTCACTTCCACTTTCTGTCTTACCTGGCATTTTCAAGTCCTGAGTTTCTCTGAGAATATTCTAGAAAGCCTCAGTTACATCCCCATTTTCACATACTCCTAGACTATGAATTTCACTGTCTTGCTTCATTACTAATCACTCCTTATTCAATTTTCTAGCTTCTAGAAAATTCTTAAAATCTCTCATTGGCTGATGGCCTTTCTCCTGTTACCTTTGTCATTGTAAGTTTATATACTTTTATTCCTATACTATTATCTTTATCAGGGACTCAATTAGAGAGAAGAGGTATATATGAGTAGCTGGCCAACCATCTTTAACCAAAAATCAATAGACTAAGTTAGATTTAGAAAAATAAAGGAATACAACCATTATCACTCTCAGCATTCTGGATTTTTTTAGAAGAAAGTCACTTAACATGTTCTTTTTTCCCACTAACCTGGGTATAGACTATCACATTTTCCCTGGGGTGCATTCTGAGAAAGTAAATAAATTCCTATGGGTTACTCTCCCTTACCTGTGAGCAAGCTAGGAGGACAGGTGAGTGCAGTTCTACCTCCCTGTCATGAGATGCAACATTCTAGGAGTCTCTAATTCCTCCTCTCTATCAGATGAGAATATCCCCCACTCTTTTTATGTATTTATTACCCTACTATTTACTGAACATTTACCCTGTTTCAGGTTCTGTCCTGAGAGCTTTACAAACATTGTCTCATTTCACAGGACCTTATGAGGTGGGTATTATTATTCCTACTTTATAGAAGCAAAACCAAACTAAAACATGCCCAAGCCCTCTGATCTATTAAGTGTCAGCAGTACCAGCAGGTGAACACAGATTCATCAATCTCCAAAACTTGAAAACATGATGTTATGTAGTTATTGCCAGGGGTAAGAATAGTGCCCACCCAGTTTGAAAAATGTGGGTTACAAGAACAATCAGCTGTACATGGTCTTCCCTCCCTCCACTCATTGGAAGGTCATGGCTGGCTCCAGAGCCGCCAATCCTCCTTACCTTCTTGGTGAGCTGCTTCAGGGTTAGCATATGCTCCTATTCTCTTCCTTCCCTTTCCCCCTCCTTCCCAACCTCCTGTTTTAAATAATTTCAAACTTACAGAAAAATTGCAAAAATTGTACACAAAGAATCTACACCCAGCTTCCTCTTGTTAACATCATACATAACCACAATACAATGCTAGAAACCAGGAAATTAGTATTAATACAATATTGTTAACTAATTTACTGCCCTATTCAAATTTCACAGGCTTTCCCACTGAAGTCCTTTCTCTGTTCCAGTATTCAGTCCAGGATCTCACATGGCATTTAGTAGTCATGTCTTTTTAGTCTCCTCTGATCTGAGACAGTTCCTCAGTTTTTCTTTCTCTCATGACATTGACACTTCTGACGAGTATTAGCAATTTATTTTGTAGAACTGGAGGCCCGGTGCACGGATTCATGCACATTGAAAGGAAATTAATTAGAAGAAATATTTTAGAGGCGAGGGAGGGACCACAGTAGGGCTCCAGGGCATGTCGGGCCTGTCTTGCCCAGTCCCGATAGGCCGGACCCCAGCAGCAAGCTAACCTACTGGTCAGAGTGTCTGCCCCTGGTGGTCAGTGCGCATCATAGCGACTGGTCGAACAATCGAACCATCAGTTGGACACTTAGCATATTAGGCTTTTATTATATAGGATGTCCTCCAATATAGGTTTGTCTGATATTTTCTTACGATTAAATTGAGGTTATGTAATTTGGGCAGGAACAACATGGAAGTGATGCTATTGTCCTTCTCAGTGCATCATATCAGGAGATGTGTGAAGTCAATATGCATTATTCCAGATGATGTATGTTCATTTTGATCACTTGTTTAAGGTGATATCTGCATTTTCCTCCACATTCATGTTACTATCTTTCCCTATGTAATTGACAAATACTTAGCAGGGAGATATTTTGAGGCTACAAATATGCTGTTTCTCATCATATTTTTACTCACTAATTTTAAAATTCATCAGTGATTCTTGCCTATGATTATTGGATAGAAACTTCAAGTACATCCTCTCTCCACATTTCATTCACTTCCAAATTAAAGCTGTGCCTGAGTGTATCTGAGTGACAAAGTCTAGGAGGTAGGCCCATGTCCTGGCTATAATAAATCTTGGGAATTGGAGTTCTGATTTAAGACTGGGACTTTCCAAGGATAGTAGGCAGCCACAAATATGACTGATATCCACTACAATTACCAAGGTATTTTAAAGTGAGAAAAGCAAAAGGCACAACAGTATCTATAAAATACTATCCCCTGCATAATGAGTCTATATGCATAAACTATCTCTGGGAGGTTCCAGAGGAAACTGATGACAGCTTTCTCCAAGAAAGGAAACTTTATAATCAAGAGTGGTGGAAGACTTAATTATCAGTGTATATATCCTATATCAGGTATAATCCTTTGTACCCTTTGATGGAGATGGATGCAAAGGAAGGAGAGAGAAAGAGGGGAGAGAGAGACCATTTTTCCTGCTCCTCTCTCATTCTCAATGGTGACTCCAGCACCATGGCCTCCAGCAAGGCCTTCTTACTTTTCTTTGCTCTTCCTCACCCTTCTTCATCTAGTGCGGATAGATACATCAGGACACACCCTCTCCACCCTCGCAAGCAGAAAATTATAGGACTTGCCTGGGCATAGAAAGTGCTTGTTATCCACCCAGCTGGAAAGGAGGGTGGAGCTATAATAGGCACATTCTGCTTCTTTGCACTGAACGCAACATGTTCTCCATAAACACAAGCGCAAGCGCTGCCATTTCTTAGTTGCCAGACTTTCAGTGTGTTTATAAGCTAAATACTCAATTTAAAAACTTACATCGGATAATGCTGCTTTGAAAATAAAAACATCAATTAAAAAAGAAAAAAACTCCTCCTCTTTTCTCCTCCCAGAAGCTTTGTCATTCTCTCTAATGCAGAATTTTTTTAAATTCTGAGGGTGCATCCAGTGGAAGTGGGAAGGTGCTACAGGAAGAAAGTCGCTGTGTTTAACAAGTTAAAGTAACTGGGACTTTCAAAGTCCCTCTCCTTGTCTATTTCCCCTTTCTGTCCAGTAAATAAAGAGCATGGCCATGTCTCTTGTCCAGCCCAATCTACTCACATCCCATATAATAATGCAAACATGACTAACTGATCTTTTGAGGATACTATCAGGTCAGTTTTTCAGGATATGGGTATCTGATAATAGTTTATTGTTTTAATATTTGCACACGTAAAACTCTGAGGTCCAATGGTAAGATATGTACACATATAATACCTTAATAAAAAAAATTGGGAAAAAAACAAAACTTTGAGGTCAAGAGATATAGCTTCTCTTTATCCTCCACCTCTGCTAACTGAGACGCAATAATACCTAACAGTTTTCTAGAGACTACAGGTTGTTACAGGCAACTATCAAGCTGTTCGCCAACACTTCAAATTCCATCTCAAAAATCACCTCCTTGCCCTGCTGATGTGGCTCAGCAGTTGAGCATCGACCCAGGAACCAAGAGGTCACCAGTTTGATTTGGGTCAGGTTGTGGGCTCAATCCCCAGTAGGGATTTGTGCAGGAGGCAGCCAATCAACAATGCTCCTCTTCCATCGATGTTTCTATTTCTCTATCCCTTTCCCCTCCTCTCTATAAATAAGTAAATAAGGTTTAACTTTTTTTTTAATCACCTCCTTTCTGAAGCCTTTTGTCATACTCCTCACCATTCCGCACACCTGCAGAAAGAAGATGGCCCGCTTCTGAATTCCTTAGCATCAGAGTTATGACCTGAAGATAAACTCTGTGCTAGTTCATCTTAATATTTTCAGTGCATATTACGATGTCTATTTCACAGGAACATAATGGCTGAATGAATAAATAAGCTAATTCATTGCTTGATTTATATGTGTAGGTTAATTAAATAACTGACTCAAAGTATTGGTTGTACTTGTTTTTTAAGATGAAGAAAAGATGAGTATTGCTTATTTATGTATATATGAAATTTTGAAGTCCAGAATACACTTCTTAATCTACTTCTAACCTGAGACCTTAGGAAATGGATGGGTTGTACCTGTTTCACAGGTAGTAAGTTTAAAAAAAAAATCCAAGAACACACAATATGGATGAAATTCAAAAACATAACGTTGAACAAAAGAAACCAGACACAAAATAGTACATGTAATCCGACTGCATTTATATATGGCACAAAGATTGGCAAAACCATTCTAGGGAGTTAGAAGTCAAGATGATGGTTCCTGTTGGTGGGGGATGGCAGTAACTGGAAGAGGAACTAGACTTCTGGGGACTGGTAATGTCCTGTGTCTTGATCTGGACACTCAATACACAGTTTGTGAAAATTCATCAGCTGTATATTCATGATTTGTGCTCTTTCATAAATAAATATCTATAATAATAAAATCAAAATATGCTAATTAGACCAGACAGCCGAACGACCTTCTGGACATCATTCCAGACATCCTTCCGGACGAAGCCACAGTGGCGGGGGCCAAGGTAGAGGCAGTTAGGGGCAATCAGGCAGGCAGGCAGGTGAGCAGTTAGGGGCAATCAGGTAGGCAGGCAGAGTGGTTAGGGGCGATCAGGCAGGCAGGCAGAGGGGGTTAGGAGCAATCAGGCAGGCAGGTGAGCAGTTAGAGGTGATCAGGCAGGCAGGTGAGCAGTTAGGGGTGATCAGGCAGGCAGGCAAGTGGTTAGGGGTGATCAGGTAGGCAGGCAGAGGGGTTAGGGGCAATCATGCAGACAGAAGGGTTAGGGGCGATCAGGCAGGCAGGCAGAGGCGGTTAGGGGCAATCAGGCAGGCAGGTGAGCAGTTAGGGGCGATCAGGCAGGCAGGCAAGTGGTTAGGGGTGATCAGGCAGGCAGGCAGAGGGGTTAGGGGCAATCACGCAGACAGAAGGGTTAGGGGCGATCAGGCAGGCAGGCGAGCAGTTAGGGGTGATCAGGCAAGCAGGCGAGTGGTTAGGGGCGATCAGGCAGGCAGGCGGGTGATTAGGGGCAATCAGGCAGGCAGGCCAGCAGTTAGGGGCAATGAGACAAGGCAGGCAGAGTGGTTAGGGGCGATGAGGCAGGCAGGCAGGTGAGCAGTTAGGAGCCAGCGGTCCCAGATTGCAAAATGGTGCAGGCCAGGCTGAGGGACTCTCCCCCAACCCACCCCCATGCATGAATTTTGTGCACTGGGCCTCTAGTGTAATACATAATAAATACATATATTTCAATTAAACACTTTAAAAACAATACACAAATTTGTTCATTATATGAAAATTCATCAGCTGTATATTCATAATATGTGCTCTTTCATATATATAACTAGAGGCCCAGTGCACAGAATTCGTGCACGGGGGTGGGGGGGATGTGTCCCTCAGCCTGACCTGCATGCTTTCCAATCCGGGAGCCCTCAGGGGATGTCCTACTGACGACTTAGGCCCTCTCCCTGTGGTTCTCTGCTCTCTGCGGGGCCTGCCTGCGCCACACCAAGGCAATTGCCAAGCAGGCCATGCTGGGTGCTGCCTGCAGGCTGCACTTCACTGCTCCTGGGTCACTGAGGCTGTGGTGGGTGCTGCCTGCTGCTGCGCTTGCCTGCTCCCAGGTTGCTACGATGACGGCCAAGCAGGCCCTAGGAGTTGCCTGCAGGCTGTGCTTCCCTCCTCCCGGGTCGCCGCAGTGACAGCCAGGCAGGCAGTGCTGGGAGCTGCCACCTCCCTACTGTCAGAGGCGATGAGGTTAATTTGCATACTCACTCCTGATTGGCTGGTGGACGTCATGAAGGTACAGTCAATTTGCATGTTTCTCTTTTATTAGTGTAGATTATATGTAATAAATGCATAATATATAATAAACATATATATATACTATTTCAATTAAAAACTTTTTAAAAACCTCAGCCAAGCAAAAACATAAAACCAGTTAAATTCTTTAGCACAACCCAGATATTTTCAACTAAAATGAGAAACCAATGTGATGTAAATAAAGCCATTACTACTTCAAGACCACACATAAGATCTTGAAGACAGTCCATGTTCCATTCAGCCATGAGCTGTCTCCAGAAAGTAAAACTTTTAGACTCTTTATGCTCAAGATAAGAGCATATTTGTTAAATCAGTGTTGGGCATGTAGAGACTGGGACCAGATGACAGTTGTGGGACCAGATGACAATTGACCCTATTCCCCGAGTTGAGAAACTTACCAAATTAGGAAATTCAGTTTTAAGATTTTCATTATGTGCTGACAAGTGTTCAAATAACATTGTAAAATACTTTCAAAACGACAATAATGACTATGATGATGTACAAGCAAAAATAAGGATTCTACTTCTAAATTTCACCACATTTTAAATTTGTATTTACGTTGTGGCAAGCTTTATGTACTTGATGTGAATCGCTAAAGCCTGTGTTACACTGCATGAAATTCTCCATGGAATGGAGGTGCGCAGTCCATCCCTCCACCCACTTTACAGATGAGTTGACTGTAATTTCCATGTCTGCTTTAAAAACAGCGTATCCTCTGAGCTCAGCTCAAGGCCTGGCACAAAATAAACACTCAACAAATGTGTGTAATGTGAACGAAGAAGGCGTGGAGAGGTTGTGTAAATTCCCCAAGGTCACCCACCCTTCCCGCTCCCTCGGGAAGTGAATCCGACAGGAAGGTGACCAGCCGGCGGGCTGGGTGGTGAATCTGGGGTGAGCCACCCCAGACTTCCGCTTGGGGCGCGCCCTTAGGGTGCCCGGGTCTTCCCATTGTGCGTAGTTTGGGCGCCTCACCCTCCTGGCGGGGGAGGGGGGTTTAACATCACCCTCTTACTCAGAGACGCGCCGCCTTCGTTTCTCCCACCTGCGATCACAGGCCTCCAGGCGCTTTAAAGGGGAGTTTCTGGCCTGGGGCTGGGAGTCTCCGGCCGGGGCGTTCCCCGGGGTGTGAGTGACGGCTGTACCTGGAGGGCAGGGGAAAGGAGCCGGGCTTTAATCACCTGTGTTCGCCCGGGGAGAGCCTGGGGAGCCGGGAAAACGGAAGGCGGTCTAAGGGGGCGGGATGAGAGGTGGCACGATCGGAGCAGGGAGTAAGCGCGTGTCCCAGGTTCCCCTCTCACACACACCACCCACCCCGCAACCCCGCCGCCCTCCCGCCGCGTAGCAGCCCTGGGACCACCCTTTGCCCTTAAAAAGGCTGCGGAGCGCGCCTCCTCTCCCGGGAGCGAGACCCGGCAGGCCCGGCGCTGAGCGTGCCCTCGCCTGCCGAGCCGGGCGCCGGCCGCGGTGCCCCTGAGGCCGCGGGGCGGGAACTGTGCACCCGCCTCGCCGCGTCCGGCTGGGGGCGGGCGCCGCGCCTCGGCGGGAGGTCCCGTGCATCCTCCCCCGGCGTCCGCGAGCCTCCCCGGCCCGCCGCAGCCCAGCGGAGCTGCAGCCGCTGCCGTGCGCCCCCAGAGCCCGCCCCGACTCCGCCTGGGTGGCCTCCGTCCTGGCCTCTAGGGGCGCCACCCTCCACGTGCAGGTCGGCGAGGCTGCACGCCACCGGCTCCGAGAAAGAAGGTGGGTGCCAAGGGGCTAGGGCTAGAGGGGGCGGCAGACCGGTAGGGAGGGGAGGCTCAGGTGGGCCACGCGATCCCTCGGACCCCTGACCCCTGACTCTCTCCAGCGCGCTTTCACTTAAATGGCTGTTGAATTAAAAATAACGCCCTTGGCGTGCGGCAACCTTCTGCAGCCTTGCGCAGCGCGCCACGCAAAGTAAACTGTCCAGCCGTGGGTGCTGCCTTCATGGGGGGAAGGGGGGAGGGGGGAGGGGGGAGGGGGCGGGTTTCCACCTACCCACTATCCACCCGGGACCCCGGACCCTGCAGAATTGACAAAAGACAGGCCTTCCGAAACGCACACTCTGATCTTCCAGGGGGAGCGTGGAGGCTCTTTCCCTTATCTACCTATCTATCATCTGTCTGTCTAATCAACCTATTATCCTTTGTATCGTTTTCTGGTCTGTCTGCCTTCCTCGTTTTCTTTTTTTTTTTCTTTTTTTTTTTTTTTTTTCTGCCTACCCCCCTGTCCCTCTGTCTCACTTTCGTTCCTGCATTTTCTCTGAAGGACAGGAGGAGGTAGGCAGCTGGGCTTCACCCCAGCAGGCATGTCTGCTGGTGGCCTTGCTTCTTGTCCTGGCCTCTAAGATGCCCTTTCACGGTTGAAGTTCGCTGCTCTGCTCAACAAGTAGCAGCTTGCTGCAGATGAGAAATTCAATAAAAATGAAGGCGCGGAAAGATAGGGTAGGAATGTGGGGAAACCAGATTGTCTAATTTTAGCCTGGGTTTGTTGTGAGGGAATCACCATCTGTTGCCTCAGTGCGAAGTGTTTTGATTGCCCAGGTAAGGAAAGAAAAGACCTTTATGTACGATTGCTCATGGACTCGCCTTAAAAGACAGGTTATTTTCTTTATGGACAAAACGTTTTTAAAAATAACTAAACTCCAAATCATAGCATTTTAGAAATTGTAAAGCTGTTAAAGTCAAACAGCTCAATGCCCTGTCATGAGTTTGTCTGTGAAGGTGATATCTTGATTGTCTCCTCCCTGGGAAAGATTGACATGAGTAGAAATGCTTAGTAAAGGCTACGGAGAGTTTAGCTCATGTGTTCTTAAGAGTTTTATTTCATATTGGTGTCGCAACAGTATCAAGGATGTGTGCCGGTATAGTGGTTAAGAGTTTAAAGTTAGAAAGGCCTAGATTTCTGTCTGTGCTCTACCATCTAACTTGCTGTGTGCTTTCCGGCAAGTTGCCTAGCCTCTCTGATCCTGGGTTTCCTCGTTTCTAAATGGGATTGCTGACAGGGTGGAGACAACACAAGAATAGTAGTTAACACAGAATACACCACCCAGTAAGTACATAATAAACAATACTTGAAGCTGATGAGGAGGAAGGGAGTAGTTAGGCCTGATATACCCATGGCAGGGCACTGCCCCAGCAAGGGGTCTGCATATGCGCGTATGTGCACGGGGAGGAACAAGCATTATTATATCACTGGCATCCTTCTGGTCATAAAAACATTAGGAGCTACTTCTGAACTTTTGAATTGATTCAAACAAATAAAATCTGTCCTATGCCTTTTCAGAATTGCATGTTGAGCTATTTTGTGTATTTCGAGGTACTCTGAGGCTTACAATTATGAGCAGTTTCAAATAAACACCAAACCAGCGTGACCCTGGTGGATTAATTATTACTTATTATTAAAAATAGTGTTTCTCAAAAGTCACTATAGTCCCTGGCTTGATCTTGATTTGGGTAGGTGGAGGGAGGAACTGACCCGGAGCTAATGTTTCCCTGGGCTGTTTCAACTCTAAAGTGTGAGCCACAGACTGGTATCACATCGAGTTTGTTATGCATGCAGGGTCCACCAAGACCTGCTGAATAGAACCTGCATGTTCATGAGATCCGGAAGGGATTCATGGGCACTTTCGGTTTGATCAGCCCTTTCTTAGGAATTTGAGTGCACCAATGTTGTTTTTTTAAATAGGTCTTAGGAAAACATGGATTTCTCATAAGCTGTCTTTACCTAGCCAAGTGAAAAAGATTTGTTATCACTTACATGACTGATTTTGATTTAAAATCTTTAGATAGCCAGGAGACATATTATCATTTGCTTTCTGTTTACAAGTAACAGAGAGCCCAGCCAATGTGGCTCAGTGGTTGAGCCAGTCAACCCATGAACCAAGAGGTCATAGATTCGATTCCCGGTCAGAGCACATGTCTGGGTTGTGGGCTCTATCCCCAGTAGGGGGTGTGCAGGAGGAAGCTAATTGATGTTTCTCTCTCATCGTTGATGTTTCTATCTCTCTCCCTCTCCTTTCCTCTTTCCTAAGATCAATGAAAACATATTTAAAACTAACAGAGAGCTAATATTTTCTTTTCTGCCAAGTCTGGATTCCAGTGTTCCTATTACCCCCTTGAGATGTTTCTGTTTTGATACTGCTTAGCTGAAATAGATACTATTTTGCTATATTTTTAGTTTTTGAATTTTCATACTGGAAGATGTCATTAATATTTATAGGATGAATATAATAATACATATGTATTATATTACAGATAAAGATTCTAATGACATCCTTTTAAAATCAGCTTTATTAAGGTATAATTTGCATACAACAAAATGTATTCAATGGTACATTTAAAATCTGTGTGTTTTATTGTATGCGAATTATACTTAATAAAGTGGATTCTTTTTAAAGGTATCATCAAGGATTGCCATGATTTGTTGCCTGTTGCTAGAATAGTTCAGAGAAGATCAGGAAAAGTCAGTAGAGGGGGGAAATGAAGGTTGACGCATTGGGCAGGCACAGAAAATAAAAAGCCAAGTGGTCTTGGGAGAAATGAAAGATAAATTTAGAAGGCTTGAGACCCTTGGTATAATACTTTCTTGTCTTTAAAATTAAGATGCTGCACCCCCTACTAGGGATGTGCCTGCAACCAAGGTACATGCCCTTGACCAGGATTGAACCTGGGACCCTTCAGTCCGCAGGCTCACGCACTATCCATTGAGCCAAACCGGCTAGGGCCTGTTTTTTTGTTTGTTTGTTTGTTTTTAATTCTATCATGCATACAGTATACCAGAACAGTCATATAAGCATATAATTTGGAAATAGAAATTAGACGTGTACACTCAAAGTTAGGGGCAGGTCATCAGAAAAGTACAGAGGCAATCCTGACAATTTGCTAAGCTTGTGAAGAAATTCCATTCCCCTCCCAGCCTGCTTGGTCGGTGATGGCCTATAAACAATTCCTGAAAGGGATGGGAGTTAGTCTCTTATTTTTTCTTAAACACCGGCATGTCAACAAGGATTACTAAAAAATTAAATAAATAAATAAATAAATAAAATTAAGATGCTGAATTTAATATCTGGGGCACTGAGAATGCTGCAGATTTTTTTTTCAAGATGAGGCCAAAATAAAAAAATAAACATAAAAACATTTTGCTCTGCAGGGTCTCCTCATGTTCTGATCTCTGTCTGCAGACACCTGCATTTGCCACGATGCTCTCAGCCAATGACTTTGCATCTGCTTCTTGGGAGCTCGTGGTCCGAGTGGACCATCCAGATGAAGAGGAGCAGAAAGACATCACCCTGAGAGTGTCCGGAGACCTGCACATTGGGGGAGTGATGCTCAAGTTAGTAGAACAGATCAGTAAGTTTCTGTTTTGTTCTGCTGTCTCTACATTTGAAACCCTCTCTGTTGCATCACCACTGATCTAAGTTGTCTGATCACCTACATTTTTCTGATCATTTACTTGGTAATGGCCCAGAGAGCAAGCACCCTTCCCCCAAGAAGAAGAGAACTAAGGGGCCCTGCAAGCATCTCAAACTAACACCCCCCCCCCCCCCCCCCGCCCAAACAACCCTTGTGAAAACCTGAGTCCCTGGTGACAAACTAAAGCTTCCCGGCAGATAAAATGCCACATTTCCACAAGAATGGGCCCATCCTACTGGTGACATCCAGGGTGACCGCAGGCTTTTTCGAAGGTGCTGGACTCCTGTTAATGCTTGATTGCTCAGTGATAAAGTCAACCTGGTGCTAGTTTTTTTTTTAATATATTTTATTGATTTTTTACAGAGAGGAAGGGAGAGAGATAGAGAGTCAGAAACATCGATGAGAGAAACATCAATCAGCTGCCTGCTACACGCCCCCTACTGGGGATGTGCCCGCAACCAACGTATGTGCCCTTGACCGGAATCGAACCTGGGACCTTTCAGTCCGCAGGCTGACGCTCTATCCACTGAGCCAAACCGGTTTCGGCAACCTGGTGCTAATTTGTCTTTTAACACATGTCCACCATTTGCTACTCTCTCTTCTTAAACAGAGAAAGAGAAATCTTCAGGGTCAGAGTTTCACATCAGGAGTCAACACGATCAATCTAGAATTTAATAATGTTCTGTTTGCTTTGTATTTATTTTTATCTTCTAAGGCCACGGGTGTGGGCTCTTCGTTGACACTGGTGAAAGAAAGTTCAGTGAATTTTCAAAGTCATGTAACCACCACCCAGGTCAAGAAATAGAACATTACTTGTTCCCCCACCCCAGTCCCGTACCTGACCCCTCCTTGTCACTGCCCCGCCAAAGGTAGCCACTAAGTTAAAAAGAGAGAGGGGAAAAAGAGAGAAATCATTTTTTACAAAGTAAATAACAACACTGGTGGCTCTTCATTTAGCAAAATAAAAGATTGACTATTGACTCCAGCATTGATGAAGGGAAACGATTCAACTTTGATGCCAATATTGAAGAAGGGGGCAGTTTCCATGTTAATGCTAACACTCAGAAAATATTCGGCTCTGATTTCAGTGTAGACACTTTGGAAACTGGGAATATGATGGTTCTGATGAAAGAGCTGGGCATTACCGAGAAGAGTGGAGTGTCAGCTTTATAGAACTTCCATGCGGGCTCTGATTGGGCGCTGTGGATATTCCCTTGTGATGGGGGGAAAGGGGGAAGGATACATTTCTAGTGGAGACATTATCTTGATTAAACAAAGCAGAGCGCTCCTGGCCTTCCCAGGAAGGACCTTGGCACGGGGAGACTGAAGGAAGAGAACTTCAGCATTTCAATACGAACAGAATGTGTGTGTTTCTGCTCCTTCCACAGTATTTAAGTATCAGTGATGGTAGGATTCAGTCTGTTTTCTACCTGTCCCGCCTTAGACTCTTTGAAGAGAAGCCAAAAATTGTTGCGCCCTGGGTTATACGAGGAGACGGGGCGCTGAAGAGCCGCCCTTGGTTTCCATTTTTGCGCACGGTGGAATTGTCTGGAGTGCCCTCCCTCTCGTTTTACTTCACTGTGTTTTCTGTTTTTGCAGACATAGCCCAAGACTGGTCAGACTTTGCCCTTTGGTGGGAACAAAAGCATTGCTGGCTCCTGAAAACGCACTGGACCCTGGACAAATGTGGAGTCCAGGCAGATGCAAAGCTCGTCTTCACCCCTCAGCATAAAATGCTTCGCCTCCGCCTGCCCAACGTGAAGACGGTGAGATTGCGAGTCAGCTTCTCGGCTGTGGTGTTTAAAGCGGTCAGTGATATCTGCAGAGCCCTGAGTGAGTACCCCGGAGGGGCCCCTGTGCCCTTTGGACTTGGGGCAGAGGAGGGCAGGAAAATGCTGTGTGCTCCCTGCCTGCCTCGAGTGGCTGGCTTTCCAGAGTACTGCCCTCCTTAGGAAGCACACTTTTCAAACCCAATTCTGAGGACTTGAGCCATTGAAGTGGAGTTAATCCAACCGGGACATTATTGAGATACTTCAGATTCATTTCCACAAAGCTTAAAACTGCTTCAAAAGAGATTTATACTCAGAAGAAACAAACCCATTACAATCCCCCAAATTCATTTCTCTTAGCCATAGTAAATCATCATTATATTTAAGACAAACGAAAAAGAGTTCCATTAAATCATTATCACCTTGGAGCCAAGGCATCCTTTTTAGTTTTGAGAGGATGGTGGAGTAATGTCTTCATTGCTTCTCTAACACTTGGCTCCAATAGCCCTATCCACAGAAATCCTACGCAGAAAAGTACACTTAATTATGGATTGAGACAAATTGATACCATCCCATAAGTTTAACAGCCATTAAGGACAGCATCACCTAAACCCTTTCTTTCTTTTGTGGGACTTCCTTAGTGGGAGTAAACCCTGCCTTGTGAGGGTGTTCTTATTTTATACTAGAGGCCCTGTGCACGGATTCGTGCACCATTGGGGTCCCTCAGCCTGGCCTGCGCCCTCTCATAATCCGGGACCCCTCTGGTTTTGGCCGATCTGGCAGTCCAACATCCCCCAAGGGATGTAGTAGTGAGCGAAGTGGCAAGCGGCCGGGGAGGAGCTCCAGCCCAGCCCGGCGCCATACCGCTCCCACTCATCCTGGCCCCACTGTGCCTGCTGCCACTGCCGCGGAGGCAGGAGAGGCTTGAGCCACCGCAGCTGTGCTCGCCAGCTGTGAGCCCGGCATCTGGCACCCGTCAGCAGAGTGGTGCTCCCACTGTGGGAGCACACTGACCACCAGGGGGCAGCTCCTTCATTGAGTGTCTGCCCCCTGGGGGTCAGTGCGCATCATAGCGACTGGTCAAGTGGTCAACTGGTCGCTTAGGGTTTTATATAGAGAGTTTTTTTTGAAAGTGTATAGGTAAATTCTTTGGTCCCAAGGCTAAGATTCAGCATTTGAACACAGTCTATACAATGTATACACGAGTGATCTGTCTTCCCCATGAAGCTGTAAACTGTTCATTCCTTCCTTCAACAAACATGTATTAGGCAAGCATTGTGGTGAATGCTAAGGATATGTTAGTCATAAAAAAGTAGCCCCAAGTCTCTTCCTTCCTGAAGCTTACATTCCAGCGTACAGAGACCGAAAATAAATAATAAATGTAAAAACTAAGATGTTAAAAGGAGATAGTAGGGGAAAAGGAAAAAGTATAATAGTATATATAGGCTTGGGAATGCCAGTATTGGGCATTGGAGGCTGGTATGGTATTTAACAGGGTGAAGAGAGAAACCTTTTTTTTTTTTTTTGAGCACACCCAGCACAATGCCTGCACACATTAGCTGTTTAATAACATGAGTGACAAGCGAACGGAAGCTCCCATTATGAAATATAAGTTCCATAGTGTCCCTGCTGCATGGTGAGCAAGTGGCAAACACCAGGCACCTTGTTTTCAATAACATTCTCGTGAGGATTTGAAAACCGTTTCCTTTTTGTGGGACTTAATGAGTGATTAAATTACACCAAATTTCACAGAGGACTGGAAGCACACATCATACCTGGAACCAAACACTTGAGGTTTTGAAGTAAATAGAAGCAGTCAGATGTTCTTCTCTTTTCCAGATTATATATCTTCATGGTAGTTCTAAAAGGCCCAACTGGCATTTCTACTAATCTCTTTCTATCTGATCAATAGAAGGTAGATCAAATTCACCAAAATGATGGGTTTTCCCTCAAAGAAAAGGAAAGGCAAATAATTAGGCTTGGAGATAGGGTTTTGTTGTGGTTTTGTTTGTTTTGTTTTGGTGTTTTGCTTCTAATGTTTATCATTGGACATCTTGATTCATCTCTAGGTTTTGTGTATAAATTATGCATTTGAAGTGGTCACAGGTGCATGCTGCAACCTGATGATCAGACATCCTTGGTTACTGGGGAGAGAATCGAGCTGAACTACCAGCCTCAGTCTCAGCACGAAGCAGTGTTTGAGCTGAGAAGTGGGAGGAATCCGTTCATTTACCTCCGGGAGGGCTGCCCAGAGACTAACATCCACATTCGCTGGCTTTTCCCTGGGATCATAGCAGCTCAGTGCGGTTAAGGGCAATGATAAATGTATTTTATTAATGAGGGAAATGGGGATAATCTTCTTAGTTTCAGTTCTCCAGAAGCAGACCCTGAGATCAGGATTCCAGTGCAAATATCTATTTATTTGGGGGGGAGGGGGTAATGTCGGGAAACACTGATTACAAATGGGGACGTGAGACTGGGCAGAGAAGGCCACCAATAAGAGATTGTCTCAACAGAGACATGCCTCAGAGCCATCCCACCCAAGGGCCGAGGCAGCTGGGTGTTAATACGCCACTCATCAGTCACCGGGCTGCTCTTGGAGAGCATTCATTCTCTGAACTCTGTGGCCAGTTGCGCTGTATCTGGGCAGTGTAGCCTCCGGTGTTCAGAGCAAGCCCATGGGCAGACAGACACATGTCCTAGCTGCCACTGGTAGTCAAGTCAGAGTGCACTGAAAGGGTGAGGCCAAGAAGAGGTGGGCAGGTGCCAAGGATGTCTGCCACAGTGATGAAAGGAGCAGCTGGGCATCGTGTGAGAAAAGGGCTCTCTGGATCTGTGGTCCAGGAAGAAAAAAGGTGGGGCCCTCGGCTGTTGTTTAAGAACTGAATAAAAAAGATAAGGAGGGAGAGAGCGGGAGGGCAGAAGGGAGAAAGAAAGGGAGGAAAGAAGGAAGGGAGCGACGAAAGGAGGGAGGGGAAATGGGTAGTAAGTAGGTGACATAAGAATAGCAAAATTCTGGTTGAGGCTGGGTGATGAGTCCATGGATGGGCCATTATACTATTCCCTTTGCTTTAGATACATTTGAAATATTTTCACAATAAGTCAAAAAACAAAATAGAAATTTTACTAGACTGAATCTCCCTCCACTATTTGACCTCCCTATACCCTTATTGGTTGGGGGGGGGGGGGGGCGGGGAGTCTCATTCCCCTCTGTTTCTTTAAAAAGGAGTGCAATCTAGTTCTATTACTGCTCCGGAATTTCCTGAGAAATGGTTTCAAATGCCCAACAGGAATTTTTTTTTTTTTCAGTTTTTCTTCTTTCTTTTTTATACTTATTTGTTAGATATTAGAAGACCAGAAGAACTTTCCTTGTTAAAGCCTTCTAGTGACTATTTTAAAAAGAAGAAGAAAAAAGACAAGAATAATAAGGAGCCCTTAATTGAAGACATTTTAAACCTGGAGAGTTCTCCAACAATTTCTGGGCCACCAGGTAAGAATTGTGACAGGTGCTTTGTTGTTTTAATTCATTCTTAAAGCCAAGAGTTTCTTAAATATTTTTTTTATTTTTTTAATCCTCAGCTGAGATTATTTTTTTCATTGATTTTTAGACATAGTGGAAGGGACGGAGGAAAGAGGGAGGGGAGGAGGGAGAGAGAGAAAGAAACAGAGAGTGAGAGAGAGTCATCGATGGGAGAGAGACACATTGATTGGTTGCCTCCCACTCATGCCCCAGGAATTGAACCTGAGACCCTTAGGTCCTCGGGCCAACTCTCTAACCACTGAGCAAACCAGCCAGGGCAAGAGTTACTTCAATTTTTACATCCCAGGAACTCTCCTCCCCTCTGCTCTGTCTTTCCTCTTGTCCCTCCCTTCTTCTTTCTCCCCCAAACAAAGAAGGGCTAGAATTCCAAGAGTCCTATGATGAGGAAAGGATATCCAATTAATTTTAGAGCTAACAGAATTTTTTTTTACAAGATATGCTTTATAGCTCATTATGTTAATTGCATGTATTATGTTTCTGATGAATTAGAAACCTTAGTAGAACTGGCTGTGAATTTGAGGGAGGAAACAGATTATTTGGATCACTCAAATATACTTCTGTTTTCCTGGTTCAATCTTCATGTGACTCTTATATGAATTCCATTTAAATTTTGCACTGGACATGTAACAGGAGACAGGTAAAAATTCTAGAAAGGCTTCATTCTTTTCTTTTTATATCCTATCTAATAAAGAGGGAATATGCCAATTGACCCTCACGCCATTGCAAAGATGGTGGTGCCCACAACCAATAAGGAGGGAATATGCTAATTTACTGCCACGCCCTCAAAGATGGCAGCACCTAGTCTCCTCAGCCCCCCAGCTGCCCAGGGCCAGCCCGAGGTGCAGGCAAGCCTCAGATGTCAGCTGCCCAGCTGCCCAGGGCCACCCAAGGCTCAGGTAACCAGGGCCGACCGAGGCTTGCGCTGCTGGCAGTGGCAGCAGCAGAGGTGTGATGGGTCATCACCTTCCCCTGATCACTGGGAGGCCTCCCACCCCTGAGGGCTCCCAGACTGTGAGAGGGGGCAGGGCGGGCTAAGGGACCCCGCTCCAGTGCATGAATTTTCATGCACCAGGCCTCTAGTAAAAATATAAAAAGCTAGCTTGTTTGCAACGGTTTTCTTGCATAATATATTTCAGTGAAAAGAATAAAAGGAATTACTTGCACTTTTCATATGCAAAGTAAAGGCAGATGATATATAAACCATTAATTAGCTGGGTTCTTAAAATTGGCAAGTAGTGCTATTTCTTTAAAGAATTTGCCCAAAATATAGTCTGTACATACATTCTGTGAGATCTCTGGTTCTCTAATAGCATGAAAACTCACAGCTAAAGCAGAGGAATTTTGAATTGTTGAGAAGGACATAGTCTCCCACACTTGTGTGGGTCGATTGTGGAAGCTGTTACAGCCTGTCAGTTCCCAAGTTTTCAGTAGCTAACCATTCAGGCAAGCGCTTTACCTGTGTATAACTCCTCCCCCATCAGTCATGACTCCTGTGATTATTTTAAATGTTACAACTATTTAAATTCAAAATCCATTTTAGTGTCAGCAATCTGTACTTATTTTTCCAGAGATTTCTGCTCCCTGAATCTCATATCCTAGTGTGTGTTCCCCTTTGCCTTACAGTAAGTCCCGGCTTGTACAGTAAAACCATGACTCCCACGTATGACCCCGTCAACGGAACGCCGGTGTCATCCACCATGACGTGGTTCAGTGACAGCCCTTTGACCGA
The DNA here is from genome assembly GCF_951640355.1 of Cnephaeus nilssonii. Taxonomy (NCBI): domain Eukaryota; kingdom Metazoa; phylum Chordata; class Mammalia; order Chiroptera; family Vespertilionidae; genus Cnephaeus; species Cnephaeus nilssonii. Next base: position 28,323,092 of record NC_137082.1, read on the forward strand.
ACAAAACTGCAACATCCTCGCATTCAGCCAACCCCCACAGTCACCGGAGGCGCTGGCTGATATGTACCAGTCTCGGTCTCTGGTCGATAAAACCAAGCTTAACGCAGGGTAAGGATGTGGATCTGTGTTGCTTCTCTGTGAACTGATACTGGTGTGGTAAGAGAGATGCCACAAGATGGGGAAAGGGGTTTTTTGTTTGTTTGTTTGTTTTTTTAAATTAGAGTGCCTGGGATTGCATACTGTTAGCAAAAGTCAGGACTGGTTGTAGCAACAAAAAGGAAAAAAATAAGGCCTTTGGTCATTTCAATACATATAAAGTGTAACATCCTTATGTGTTTGGGTAACCCAATGGTTTACCATGTGTGAATATGAATTCTTTCCCCCTAAGGTGTGCAAAGTGTATTTTAAGGGAGGTCGAGCAGTTCATAAGTGGGTTGGAACCCATGGGTCAGGGGGAGACCCAAGGCGGCCCACCTGCCCACACTGTCTTGTAGAATGCCGCTTCTCTCTTCAGGCGTTCTAGAGCAAGTCCTTCAGCTTTGCTTCAAGTGGGCTCAGAAGACACACTCAAACTACTACTCAGACCACTGGTTCTTTTCACTCCCCATTGTTCACCAAATAAAGTCAGCTTTGTGGGCAGCATTCCACTGCCTGTGATATCTGGCCCAGCACTGTCTTCCTGTCCTACTGTGTACCCCACCCCCATGGTGCACCCCAGGACTCTCCTCCTCTCCTTCTGCTCTCCAGTCAGCCCCCACTCATCCTTTAAGGCCCAGTCACACACTCTCTCCTTTGTAGATGTCACCATTCAAGATCGGTCACTTCTCTGTAGCTCTGTTCTCATACTTTGCTTGTCCAGTGTTACTCTCCTCCTTTATTATGAGGCTTGGTCTCTCCCACTGGACCAAGACCTTTGGGATGGAGATTACATCTTGGGGGCTAATTTAATAGAAGTTCAAGCCATTTTCATTCAGTGTTACTGGATAGCATTCATGCCCACCTGGTTTTGTGGTTACCGTTTAATCTCCATCCCTCCACCTCTCACCATTACCCATTGTATATGTTTTTTCAACCTTAGGACAAAACTATCCAGTATAGGAGCCACTAGCCACATGTGGATATTTACATCTAAGTTTGAATTTAATTAAAATTGAAATGTGGCACTAGCCACATGTAAATCTTCAGTAGCCACATGTGGCTAGTGGCTACTCTATTGGACAGGGCCATACAGAATGTTGTTGTAATTACAGAAAGTTCTAGACAATAAGATAGAGCCAGCTTTGGGTCGGACCACCTGGTGTAGGGGAGAGGCTGTGCGGGCAGTCACCTGGTGTAGGGGAGAGGCTGTGCGGGCAGTCACCTGGTGTAGGGGAGAGGCTGTGCAGGCAGTCAGCTGGTGTAGGGGAGAGGCTGTGCGGGCAGTCACCTGGTGTAGGGAAGAGGCTGTGCGGGAAGTCACCTGGTGTAGGGGAGAGGCTGTGCGGGAAGTCACCTGGTGTAGGGGAGAGGCTGTGCGGGCAGTCACCTGGTGTAGGGAAGAGGCTGTGTGGGCAGTCACCTGGTGTAGGGGAGAGGCTGTGCGGGCAGTCACCTGGTGTAGGGGAGAGGCTGTGCGGGCAGTCACCTGGTGTAGGGGAGAGGCTGTGCGGGCAGTCACCTGGTGTAGGGGAGAGGCTGTGCGGGCAGTCACCTGGTGTAGGGGAGAGGCTGGGCGGGCAGTCACCTGGTGTAGGGGAGAGGCTGTGCGGGCAGTCACCTGGTGTAGGGGAGAGGCTGGGCGGGCAGTCACCTGGTGTAGGGGAGAGGCTGTGCGGGCAGTCACCTGGTGTAGGGGAGAGGCTAGGCGGGCAGTCACCTGGTGTAGGGGAGAGGCTGGGCAGGAAGTCAGCAAGTGCAGATTCTCATTCTGGCTCCACCATGAGGTACAGGACCTTAAGCATATCACTGAGTGTCACTGAGACTGTTTTATCATCTATAAAACTGAGAAAAAATAAAAACTGCTCTGGCTTCTTCACTGGGTTACTTTAAAGTGTCAATGAGAAAAATTAATTAATAAATAAATAAATTATATATAAGTATATATACACACACATACATAGCATTGGGAAAGCTGTAAGATAAAATATAGATATAAGCTAGTTTCAAGTCCTCTCCCTTACTGGTTTTCGGTCATATTACTCGGATTTTGTTCAAGGAGATGTGTGCATGTATGTGTATATAATGTAAATATATATAACATACATTACATGATGCATGTATTACATATAAAATATTATATAACATAGATAACATGTAAACATATTCTATAATGGTGTAACATATATGTATAAAACTGATCAACTTTTGTAACATCCTGCTGTTTTCTAGTTGGCTGGACTCCTCGCGTTCCCTCATGGAACAGGGCATCCAGGAAGATGAGCAGCTGCTGTTACGATTTAAATACTACACCTTCTTTGACTTGAATCCCAAAGTAAGATACTCTTTCTCTATTCTCTCTCTTTTTTAATATATGAATCCATGGAGGTGTACAATTGAGTCATTTAGTCATCAAAGTTAGGATTAACGTGTGTAATCTTCTGTTTACCTCTTCCAAGTTAGATCAGTAAATGCATTCTGCTCTCTGGTTTGCACTTTTGGGTTCTAGCGAGCTTGGTCAGCTGCCACGACTGTGTGGGAGTCTCTGGGGGTCTTTGTGCCCAGCATGCTGCCCCTCTCCATTCACAGGAGTGAAGGAACAAGAAGAGAGCTGTTCAGGGAGCCAGAGTGCTTAGGGTTTGGGAAGGAGGCGTTGTCAGGGCCTAGGTTAAGAGCAGGTTCTCATGAGTAAACCAGGACCCCATGATGGTGCACAGCAGACTCCCCACAGTGGTGCTGAAAAGTCTTTGGCGATGAGAAAGAGGGATCATCTGTGTAAATAAAGACCCACTAGTGGCCAGGTCCCATGTGAGGTGTGTGTCTCCCACCTGAAGTTTACTGGACAACTGAGTCCTCTCCCTGGCCCTGATTTGCCCCTTTTGTGCAGTCGTGAGTCAGCAGATAAATGGCCAAGTGTAGAAAATATAAACGGGGTCACTGCTTCTCTGAGTGCACAGGGCGATTCATCGTACTGTTCCCGTCCAGTTTGGTGTTAGGTGTTGCTCTATCCATGTACTTACTACCGGGCACGTGTTCGACGGGCTTGCTTCAGGCCACCTGTTCTGTGCAGACCCTTTCTCACCCACAGCAGTGTCACTGCCCCTTGTGGCACAGCCTTCCCCTCCATCATTTTCTCCATGAACAGGCCTTCCTCATTCAGAGATTACAAAAAGCATTCTCTTCATGTTTCCTCCTAATAGGTTTAGTCGTTATGTTTAGATTTTTTATAAGTCATTTGAGATATAATTCTCATACCATACATTTCACCCATTTACTCGGTACAGGTGAGTGGTTTTTAAAATATTCACTGAGTTGTGCAACTATCACCACCGTCTCATTTCAGAACACCTTCACCATCCTAACAAGAAACTCATTATCCACTAGGAGCCGCTCTCCATTTCCTCCCAACCTCCTGGCCCTAGGCAAGCATCAGTCAGTCTTCTTTCTGTCCCTATGGATTTGCCTATCCTGGACATTTCATATAAATGGGGTTATATAATATGTGGTACTTTGTGACTAGTTCCTTTCTTTAGCATAATATTTTAAAGGTCAATTTATATTGTACCATGTACCAGTATTCATTTCTTTTTATTGTCAAACTAGAGGCCCGGTGCATGAAATTCGTGCACTGGGGGGGGGTCCCTCACCTCAGCCCAGCCTGCACCCTCTCTAATCTGGGACCCCTAGGGGGATGTCCGACTGCCCGTTTAGGCCCGATCCCTAGGATCGGGCCTAAACGGGCAGTCGGACATCCCTCTCACAATCCGGGACTGCTGGTTCCCAACCCTCACCTGCCTGCCAGCCTGATTGACACCTAACTGCTCCCTGCCAGCCTGATCGCCCCCAACTGCCCTCCCCTGCTGGCCCAGTAACCCCCAACTGCCCTCCCCTGCCAGCCTGGTCGCCCCCAACTTCCCTCCTCTGATGGCCTGATCACCCCTAACTGCCCTCCCCTGCAGGCCTGCCCCCCCCCAACTGCCCTCCCCTGCCAGCCATCTTGTGGTGGCCATCTTTGACCACATGGGTGCGGCCATCTTTGACCATATGGGGGTGGCCATCTTGTGCAAGGGGGTGAGGGTCAATTTGCATATTATCTCTTTATTATATAGGATAATATCCCATTGAATGTATGTGCCACATTTTATTTATCCATCAGTTGATGGACATTTGGAATGTTTCTACTTTGGGACTATTATAAATAATGCTGCTAACGCCAAAACCGGTTTGGCTCAGTGGATAGAGCGTCAGCCTGCGGACTGAAGGGTCCCAGGTTCGATTCCGGTCAGGGGCATGTACCTTGGTTGCGGGCACATCCCCAGTAGGGGGTGTGCAGGAGGCAGCTGATCGATGTTTCTCTCTCATCGATGTTTCTAACTCTCTATCACTCTCCCATCCTCTCTGTAAAAAAATCAATAAAATATATTAAAAAAATAATAATAATGCTGCTAAGAACATTCATGTACAGGTTTGGGTTTGGGGTTTTCTTTTTTGTTTTTGTTTTTTTTTTTTTTTTACTTCTTTTTATTGTGGTAAAACATACATAACAATTGCCATTTTAACCATTTTTTAAATTAATTTTTAAAGATTTTTCTCCCAGTCAATAGCTTATCTTTTCTTTTTTATATGTATTTTTGTATTGATTTTTAGAGAGAAAGGGAGAGGGGGGGGAGAGAGAGAAACATCAACAATGAGAGAGAATCATTGATTGGCTGCCTCATGCACCCCCCTTACTGGGGATCAGCCCGCAACCCAGTCATGTGCCCTTGACCAGAATCGAACTAGGGACCCTTCAGTCTGCAGGCCGAAGCTCTATCCACTGAACCACACCAGCTAGGGCCATTTTAACCATTTTTAGGTCCACAATTCAGTGGCATTAAGTACATTTATAATGTTATGAAGCTACCACCATTGTCCATTTCCAGAACATTTTTTATCATCCTATACAAAAACTCTGCACCCATTAAACAAACTCCCCATTTAACCCTTCCTCCAGCCCTGTAACCTCTGTTCTACTTCCTACCTCTATGAATTTGCCTATTGTGGGTACTTCATAAAAGTGGAATCACACCGTATTTGTCCTTTTGTGTCTGGCTTATTTCAATGTCTTATAGTTGTAATGTGCATGAGAATTTCATTCCTTCTGAAGGCTGAATGATATCCCAGTGTGTGTATATACTACATTGTGTTTATTTATTCATCCATTTATGGGCATTGGGGTTGTTTCTACCTTTTGGCTATTGTGAATAATGCTATGATGAGCATTGGTGTACAAGTATCTGTCTGAGTCCCTCTTTTTCTTTTCTTTTCTTTTTTTTTTTAAGTGACAGTGGCAAGACTTATTAGAGCAAAAAGCTATAGTACATCTTTTTCTTTTTTTTTCACTATATACTTACAAGTGGAATTGCTGGATCATACTCTATGTTTAACGTTTTGAGGAACTACCAAACTGTTTCCCATAGAGGCTGCTCCATTTTATAGTCCCACCAGCAATGAATAAGGATTCCAATTTCTCCACACCCTCAGTAACATTTGTTATGATCTGTCTTTTGCCTTAGAGCCTAGTGAGTGTGAAGTGGTATCTCATTGTCTATCTGTAATTAATATTTTTTGGATGATGAGAGATAGTTTTTTTTTTATTTTGGATTTTTATTTTCCAACTGGCACAGCATTGTTAACACTATAGTGTTGAATTCTTTCTTCCCCTACTGCTATAAAATGCCATTTTTATTTTATATTAAACTTATATACATATATAGGTTTGTTTCTAGATACGGTGTTATTGACATTTTGTCTATCACTATATGAATACCACACCATTTTAGTTGCTGCAGCTTTATAATATGTTTTAATGTCTGGGAGGACAGGTGTCTTCCCAATATTGTTCTTTTTCAAAATGTTCTTCATGATATTTGAACACTAAAGGCCCGATGCACGAAATTCGTGCAAGGGGCTTGACCCTCGCAGCCCCCACTGCCTTGTGGTCCCGGCTGCCTCGTGGCCCCTGTGGCCCTGCGGCCCCGCCCACTGGTCATTCGGGAAGGTTGTTCCGCCATCCAGTCTAAGTAGCATATTAGCTCTTTATTATATAGGATTGTTTTTTCCAGCTTAACTTAAAAATTAGCTTGTATAAAGTTTTATTTTAAAACTAGGGGCTCAGTGCACAAATTTGTGCACCTTGAAAGGAACTGTGGGCCACAAGGCTGCAATGGGCACAAGGGTGGGTCTATGCTCATCCTCCGCGCCCCCACCCAACCCCTCCCACTGTGGCCCCCAGCCCCCTGTCTGCCAGCAGCCCCATTCCCGCCGCCGTCAGTGCCAGCCCCACTTGCACCCACTCCTGGCGCTGGCCCCAATCGCTCTGTGCTGTCAGCAGGTGCAAGCAGCGGTTGCTGCCCCAATCATCCCTCAGGAACAGAGGGAGGTGGAGAAACCCTCAGGGGTGATCAGGGCCAGCAGCCGCTGCTCGCACCTGCTGACGGCACCAAGCGATTGAGACCAGTGTTGGGCACTGGCAGCGGGTGCAAGTAGGGCCAGCACTGGCAGCAGGTGCGAGCCTTGGGCAGGATCGCAGCATGCAGGAGGAAAGAATTTTCAGTAACCAACAGAGGTTCGTCCCGATGATAGTGACTGGCGCCCTGCCTTGGTCTGGTGCCCCCACTCACCTGCTCCACCATTTGGCCGCGGCCAATGCCTGCCATGTTCCGCGCACACCCCCTGGTGGTCAGCGCACGTCAAAGTGACCGGTTGTTAAGTTATTCAGTTGTTCCACCGTTTGGCCTATTTGCATATTAGGGTTTTTATATATATAGATCCCTATTAGCCCTGGCTGGTATGGCTAAGTTGGTTGGGCATCATCCCGTCCTGTGCATGGTTCAATTTCTGGTCAGGGCACATGCCCGAGTTTTGGGCTTGATCCCCAGAGAGGGATATGCAGGAGGCAGCCAATCAATGTTACGCTCTGACATTGATATTTCTCTCTCTCTCCCTCTGGCTTCCTCTCTCTCTAAAAATCAATAAAATGAAATAAAATAAAAATCCCTATCAGATTCTGATTAGGATTGCACTGAGTTTGCAGATCAGTGTGGGGAATCCCTTCTCCTTTTATTGGTTATCACAGAAACCAATTTTACTATCTGCTTTTCATACCAATAGGAATGTGATAAAAGGGAGGTGAAGTAATGGAATCTAAGATGGGTTAGTTGGGCCCCTTGAAGAAACTCTGGGAAATATTTTGAGGAAGTTCTAAATTCCGAAGTAAAAAGAGCTGGGGCAGTATGTCCCTTTTAGTTACCTGAACTAAAGTTTAGTGCATCTGTCTTACAAGGAATGGCCTGTCATTCCAGAATCTTGTATTGTGGAATATGAATGTGCCCCCTACACCACCACCACCACCACCCACACACACATAACTATTTATTTCTTCCTCTAGTACGATGCTGTCCGAATAAACCAGCTCTATGAACAAGCCAGGTGGGCCATTGTCTTAGAAGAAATTGACTGCACAGAGGAAGAAATGTTGATCTTTGCAGCACTACAGGTATGGGAACTTCAGTACCTTCTCTCTGGAAGGAGACAAAGCAAGTTAGTTTTGCTTAAGTTTCATTGTATTCATACTGGCTTTTTCTTGGAAGAAAGCACTAAAAATGAGGGCAGTGAATTAAAATTTTAAATGCTCCTTGTACACACATGTGTATAACTTAGGTGAAGCATCCGTCTTGCAGTTCTTACCTCTTCCCCAATGCAAACTCAGCCAGTGATGTAGCAGAGCCAAGTCTGAACATGACCAACCCTGGATCTCAGAATGACTCAGATTAAAATGTCATTGTCTCTGCACAGGAGGGAGCTCTCCGTGGAGATGTTTGGTATTACAGGGGAGTTGTCTCCCAAAAAAGGAAGAACTGGCTAACGGATTTATTGTGCTTATGCCATTTCTAAAACCTGTCTCTTTGCAGTATCACATTAGCAAATTGTCGTCGTCCGCTGAAATACAGGATTTCACAAGTGAGTCTGAGGTCGATGAGGTGGAAGCAGCACTTTCCAATCTGGAAGTGACCCTGGAAGGTGGAAAAGCGGACAGCACTTTGGTATGGACTTTCCTGCTAACTCCGAATTGTGGCTTTGTTCTGCCCGACCAGTGTAGGTGACGTTTTGGTTTTTATCAGAAACAAGAGACTATTGTGTCTGAATTTGAGGAAAGAAAACATGCTGGTCTTCGGGCAAGCTTAAACCTAGCCAGAACTGACCAGCTTTCCCAGGTCGGCTCAGTAAGGGACTATGCAGTGTTCTCATTACACTAATGACAATACTATCACATCACATGTCTTCTTTGGGGTGGGTTGGCCTGGTATGAGAGAAAGACTGCTGGGGACTCCATTTCACTACATGGAACGTGGAATCGGTTCCTTAAGTCTAGAAAGAACCCTCAGTCTATTGTACGGGGCAGCTGTGGAAATAGATGCCTTACAGGTAACAAAGCCTTGTTATCTATTTACCTTAGGGGTAGGGAACGTTTTTTTTTTTTTTTTTTTTTTTTGCTAAGGGCCACTTGGATATTTATAACATTATTCACAGGCCATACAAGATTATTAACTTAAAAATTAGCCCGCTATATTTGGTCAAACATTTAATTAATTCACCCCTAATGCCTGGGCAGCACCAGACCAAGTGATTTCATGGGCCAGATGGTCCCCACCCCTGATTACCTTTCCGCTGGGCAAGGCTGACCGAAGTGAGGGCCTTTTTCTGGAACACTATAAACATTTCCTGAACTCTTTTGACTTTAGTAAAACATCTTTTGCTCCTTACCCAGGAAATGTGGCCCAATGTCCGCTTTATCATTGGAATGCCCCTGCAGCTGGATGCATTTGTTGGGTGCCACACTTCTGTTTAACTTCTTTAATCATGGGAGTGGCTGAATCACATTGATTCAGAGAGGTGGATCCATTGTAATTAGATTTTTAAAAGTAATTGATAAAAATGAGTCACTGTATTCTTATGTATTTAGTATGTGTTCGCTGATGATTAAATTCCTTAAAATAGGGAACTGGTTCATGCAAAACTAAATACCTGAAATGAACTCAAAGCCAAGGTTCTGTAGAGTCAGAGCCTCCGCACATGTATAGGAGACACCCGCCCCATGAAACTGGAGTTCTTTTTTGTCTACTTCCACCACTAAATACATACAACAGGAAAGCTTTCCTTCTTAGAATAGATGAAAGTTTCCCTCCTCCCGCCCTCAAGATATTTTCTGTCAAGGCTTTCTGATGTCAAACAATAGGCTTTGCAGTTTGGAAAACAAGCACCAACCTAGCGCTGTAGAATGAACTTTGAACCAGGTACCTTTCGAGAGTTTAATCAGTAAACCAGGTGTACCTAGGGTTACTCACTCTGATGCCCAAGTTGTAAAATACTTTTGTTTGTACGTAAAAGTAGTTGTTTCTAACTCAGATGTTTCACTTGAATGGTAGGCATCGGGCATGCTTGGTCAAATTTTTAATCTCTTTTTCTTATTTGTGTGATATGTGACATATACTAGTACAGAAAAATGAAAAACAAAAATGTACAGCCTACCAAATGAGTGTTAAATTATCTCCCAAGTCACCACCAAACCAATAACCAGAACTTGGCCAGCGACCACAAAAGCCCCTGCATGTGCCCCATCCCACTCCCAACCCTGCCCCACCCCATCCCCTGCCCTAAGGCAACTGCTGGATGTGTGGCTAGTGTGACTGAGGAACTGAGTTTGTCATTTTATATCATTGTAATTAATTCAAGTTTAAATGGCTACATGTGGTGAGGGGCTACAGTGTTGGGCAGTGCAGGTATAAAGTATCAGCACCACGTGTCTAATCACTGCTTATGAAATATTATGTTTTTCCTTAGGAGGACATCACTGATATCCCTAAACTTGCAGATAATCTCAAATTATTTAGGTAAGTCGTCCTTAAAGGGAAAAGGGATTCCTCATAACAAAGCCTCATAGGTAAAGAGTCCAGGAGTTTAAATTGAAGATCCATTAAGCAGATTCATGGTTGAAAGATAAGAGCGTGAGCTTTGGCATCAGACAGACAATGGGCCGATACTAGCTCCACAGCACGTGCTACCTGGGTGACCTTGGGAGCTGTCCTTTTGTCTCTGAGCCTCAGTTTCCTGATCTATAAAATGAGGATATACCTCCTCCTGAGTTTGTTGAGAAGATTAAATAACACAAATGAAGCACTGAGCATGGGGCCTGGCTCATAGTACATGGTGGTGTAAACATGGCCAGGGTCAGGCAGAATGAACACGTATGTCAGACTGGAGTTTCTGTGACCGTCCATCTGGGAGGCTCGACTCTGACATCATTTCCTGGTTCTTTCACAGTTTGAAAATCAGTTGTCACTAGAACTTGGATCTCGGGCTTATAGAGGGATAACCTTAGTTATCTACCTATTTCTGATTAACCCACCCAGTCACCTCATGTCAATTAGAAACTGTTAAAAAGGCAGAGAAGTTTTTATTTCATGGAAAAAAAAGGACTGCCATATTTGTGATGGTGCCAAGGTGTGTTAGGATGAAAGGGATAAGGTCCCTTTGAAGTTCTATCAGTTACTGTGTCACTTTATGGTTTGTTGACTTTTAACAAACCAACACTTCACTGGGTCATTGGCATGAAAGGAAACCAGTTGCTTTTGGTAATACAGAATGCAAAGAAAGACTTAGAAAGAATGAAAATGAATCAATCAGGTATAAATGAGAAAAAGGAACCCAAAGGATTGTCCATGGGTTTCTACAGCAAGCATGTCAAACTCAAAGGCTAATTTGGGCCAAATAAACAAGGTTTAAGTTTATGTGGGCCACAAAAAAAAACAAAAGCTTCAATTTTTATAGAAACATAGGTTTATTTCAATAGAGACATGCTGAATACAATGAGCTGAAATAAATGAGTAATCGTTAACGTAAAATAATAGAACATTTTAATAAAAATTAATTTTTTTTCTTGAACATTAACTTACCAGACACTGAATAACTGCACAAATTAATAAGCATAATGCAAATAAACTTATTTTTCTTGTTCTCCAAAAGCAAAATATTTCCTGTTGCACACACCAAACAATATTTGCTGCTAGTATTAGTGGAGAGAAATGGTGCACCTGCGTGTAAGGAGCGAAAGGGAAATAAGTACAACACAATGATAGTAATCAGTCATTAGTGAACGTTGTAGTTCATTATTAATAATCCTCTCTAATAAAATGGTAATATGCAAATTAACCATCACTCCGCTACATAAGCCACGCCCACCAGCCAATCAGGGCGAGTATGCAAATTAACCCCAATCCAAGATGGCTACAGCCACAGAGAGCAAGGTTTCCCAGGTAACAGAGCAAGCCAAGCTTTCCATAGCCGTTGCAGGCCTAAGCCTCCACTCAAGCTACAAAGTTTCAATTATAGAAGGTAAACAAACTCAAACAAATGGCGGCAGAATGGAGCTTGAGAGAGCAGGCCAGGGTTGCCGCCGGCAACAGGGGAAGCAAAGCTTTCCGCACACCCTGGCCGGGCCCACCCGCTTAAGGCTACAAAGTTTCAATTGTAGAAGGTGAATTAACTGCCACAGAAATGGCTGCCGCCCCGGAGGGAACAGCAGGCTTGGCTCCGCTCCAGGATACAAAGTTTCAATTGTAGAAGGAAAATAAATTCCAGATACCAGGGCCTCCTCTTGGGTCGCCAGGGTGCGTGGCTGGCCTGCAAACCACCACAGGCCCCTCGCTCAGGCCGCCCCACGCCCCAAGGGAACCCCACCCTGATCTGGGACACCCTTCAGGGCAAACCAGCTGGCCCCCACCCCTGTACCAGGCCTCTATCCTATCTAATAAAAGAGTAATATGCAGATTGATCATCACTGCAACACACAATATAGCTGCCCCCATGTGGTCAAAGATCCTGCCCCCATTTGGACACAAGATGGCCACTACAAGATGGCCAGCAGGGGAGGGCAGTTGGGAGGCACCCGGCCTGCAAGGGAGGGCAGTTATGAGGGACCAGGCCTGCAAGGGAGGGCAGTTGAGAGGGACCAGGCTTGCAAGGGAGGGCAGTTGGAGGTGATCAACCCTGCAGGAGAGGGCAGTTAGGGGTGACCAGGCTGGCAGAGGAGGGAAGTTGGGGGCAAACAGGCTGGCAAGGGAGCAGTTAAGCATCAACCAGGCTGGCAGCGGAGTGGTTAGGGAGTGATCAGGCTGGCAGGCAGAAGCGGTAAGGGGCAATCAGGAAGGCAGGCAGGCAAGCAGTTGGGAGCCAGCAGTCCTGGATTGTGAGAGGGATGTCCAACTGCCCGTTTAGGCCCGATCTGGGATCGGGCCTAAATGGGCAGTCGGACATCCCTTGAGGGGTCCCAGATTGGAGAGGGTGCAGGCTGGGCTGAGGGACAACCCCCCGCCGTGCACGAATTTCGTGCACCGGGCTTCTAGTTATGTATAACAGGATATTGTAAAAATTAAGTTACGAAATTTTTATTAAAATGTTTCTTACATACTGTTGTATTGGCTGGGCTGCAAAAATATTTGTTGTGGGCCACATGCAGCCCGCAGGCCGCGAGTTTGACATGCTTGTTCTACAGGTTGTTTTCTTTTTAAAATGTGATTTTAGGATGTGGTCTCAAACAAAAGGGTCATTAATAGTTGCAACCATGCATATTGTGATAGACAAAGCTACAGAAAAACAGTAATAATTTGAATCCACAAATATATCTTCATAAATCCTATATAATAAAAGCCTAATATGCTAAGTGTCCGGTCGTCCGGTCGTTCGTTCAACCAATCAAAGCTTAATATATATATATATATATATATATATATATATATATATATATATATATATATAAAAAGCCAGTTACCGTAACGACCGGAACAACCGGTCACTATGACACCCACTGTGGCCAGCAAACCGGCCCGATCAGGGGGTGGGGCCGGCCGGCCAACTTCCCGAAGCCCCTCCCCCTGGCCGGCCCGCCCCTGATCAGACTCTCCCACCCCAATCAAGGGCAGGGCCAGCCAGCCAAACACCCTTCCCCCTAGCTAGCCCCACCCCTGATCACCCCCCACACCCCAATAGGGGGCAAGGCTGGACAGCCAACCTCCTGCAGCCCCTCCCCCACCCAGCCTCACCCCAGATTAGCCACCCAGCCAGCCAACCTCCCATGGCCCCTCCCCCAGGCCACTGGCCCCCGATCAGTATCCCCCACCACATTCAGGGGCAGGGCTGGCAGGCCCACCACCCACAGCTCCTCTTCATGGCCAGCCCCACCCCCAATTGTCCCCCCAACCCCAATTGGGGTCAGGGCCTGCCAGCCAATCACCCACGGCCCCTCCCCCCAGACAGCCCAGCCCTGATCAGGCCCCTATTGGGGTGTGCCGGCCGGCCAACCTCCCACCATCTCCTCGTCCCAACAGGCCCAGCCCCAATCCGCCCTGACTGGGGCCGGGCCAGCCAGACCCCACCTGTGCACGAATTCGTGCACTGGGCCACTAGTATGTTAATAATATGCTAAGGCTGCTCAACCTTCGCTATGACGTGCACTGACCGCCAGGGGCCAGATTCTGACTGGTAGGTTAGCTAGCTGCTGGGGTCCAGCCGATAGGGACTGAGCAAGATGGGCCAGATACGCCCTGAAGCCCCCCCACACACACACCGCAATCCCTCCCCGGCTCGCCAAACTCCTGCGTACCTTCCTGGCCCCGATCGTTCACCAGTGGGTCCCTTGGCCTGGCCTTCACCCTCTCACAATCAAGGACCCCTTGGGGGATGTCGGAGAGCCAGTTTCAGCCCAATCCCACAAGCCAGGCTGAGAGACCCCACTGGTGCACAAATTCGTGCACTGGGACTCTAGTTATTAATAATTGTTCTACAAAGAAAGTAGATTGCCCTGTTCTCTGTATAGAGCAATTCCAGTTTTTTATAAACCAATGATGATTTCCTCCCGACAGATGTTTTATTTTTTTAATATATTTTTCTTGATTTCAGAGAGGAAGGGAGAGGAAGAGATAGAAACATCAATGATGCGAGAGGATCATTGATTAGCTGCCTCCTGCATGCCCCACATTGGGGATTGAGCCCGTAACCCAGGCATATGCCCTGACTGGAAATCGAACCAGGACCTCCCAGTTCATAGGTCAATGTTCAACCACTGAGCCATGCTGGCAAGGCATCCCCGTAGATGTTTTAGGTGAAGGAGAAGACATCCTGGAGTAAAGCCCCACATCCACATCACTTTAATGGATTGATATGTTCAGACTCACAATATCATTCTCATGTTTGGCCAGTGGGCACTTTATCTATCAAAGGTCTCAAGACACTGAATTTAATATATAATATAGTTCATGGAAGAAAGAAGTGAAGGAGGAAAGGAAGAGAGAGGAAGCAAAGAAAAAGGGAGAAGGGAAGGGAGAAAGGAGAGTGGAGAATGGAGTTCTGTTCCTAGTGGGTGTGTGACCTTGAATAAGCCCTTCATTTCCCTGGGCCTCCTTTCCTTATCAGTAGAAAAGCATTGAACTAACCCTTGGATTGTTTGGTGTGTTTATTGACAGTGACGGTTTTTTTTTCCTAAACAAATTCAATTGAACTCGCTATATAAATAGTGAACTTCTAATTCCAGCAGCCTGGCATTTGACCTAATGCAGATCCCAATGTTACCATAAATACAAATAAATGCTGGATAAAATAAAATAAAAGAATTGTAAGTTAAAAAATTGATCTTAAAGAGAGACCAAGAAACCCCAACTCCGGGAAATTAAGAGGGACCCTAGGTCTACCAATGGAGCCTCAGCCGCACAGAGGGAGTTGGTCCATGGACATCAGTTCTCTTGTGGTCTCGTGCAGGGACCAAAGATGAGGCTTTAAGGTGGGGTCTGCTTCATGTGAGGCAGGGAGCCAGGACTGAAGGCCCTGCCTAAGGGTAGAAACTTGCAAGGGCTTCCTTCTCTACTTAACAGGGAGTAGAAAAACTACCCATCAACCAAAGGAAGAAGTGAGGAAGTTCATTCTAGCACGGGGTGCTGTGTGGGGTTATGAAAAGTCTCTCTCAAGAAATCAGAGCCAAGGTCTGTGCCACACACTGATGTAGATCTAAATTTAAATGTCTTATATGATAAGAGAATACTGAAAAAATTTAAATAGAAACTGGATCAGGAGCACAAAAATCTATGAAGCCCTAGCAAATGTAATTTTAAAAACCTTGGAGGGAAATATCCACAATCTGACATGCATGGGCCTTCTACAGAAAACAATAGCTCCCTTTAAAAAAAAAAAAAAAACTTCCAATAAAAATTACTAACCATTTGAATCAATAAACCACCATAAAGGAAAAACAGCAGACCCAGCCAACAACAGGATTAGCGGTTTCAATAATTTCAGGTAATGGAACAATCTGAAGAAACCATAAAATGAGTATGTTGAGAATCATTAAGTAAATTAAAAGATAAAAGTTATAATGAAGGAGAACAGAAATATTGAAATGGAATCAAATTAGAAATTCTAGAAATGAAAAAAACATACAGAGATTTTAAATGGAATAGGTGCATTAACCATCAAGTCTAAAAACACAGCTGAAGAGAGAACTAAAGTCAAGTAGAAATGGGAAACATGATGTAAATAGAATGAGAAGAATCAGCTGGGAGTTCCAGAAGGACATATGGAGAGAAGCAAGCACTTAAAAGAGAGTGCTTGAAAATTTTATATAATTATTGAAGACAAAAAGCCTTAAATTCAAGAATCGCAGACCAATAAAATAAACCAGTGTGAAAGTTTTTTAAATCAGATGGCGAAGACAGATTTTCTACAAAGAAAAACAGGTGGGCAGCAGACTTCTCATGGCTGGGAGATATATTGAAAGTGCCAAGAGAATATAACAGTCAATCTGGAATTTTCTGCCCAACCAATTTTTCAAGATTATACTTTTTGAAAACCCCTAAGTATAAACCAGACAAGATACAATCCTACTAGTAAGTTACATATTTAATAAAAAACAATGATGCCCTGGTTGGGTGGCTCAGTTGGTTAGAGCATCGTCCCATACACCACAAGGTTTAGGATTCGATTCCCAGTCAGGGCACATGCCTGGGTTGTGGGCTCGATCCCCAATGGGGAGCATGCAGGAGGTAGCTGATCAATAATTCTCTCTCATCATTGATGTTTCTATCTCTCTCTTCCTCTCCCTTCCTCTCTGAAATCAATAAAAATGTATATTTTTAAAAACCAGTTTATTCTGATATTATTTCATTATTATTGTATTATTTATTTGTATTACAACTGTAAACCTGATTTTGTCCATACCTCTATATAAATATCACAAATACACAATTGTAAATATGTTAAGGCAGCAATTCTCAACCAGTGCGCCACTAGAATTTTTAAAGTATAGCCCAGTGAGGAACGTTTTCTGGCCCCCAAAGATATCACTGTTAGAGATCTTCCCCCAAAGTAGAGTCTATAATAGGTTAGCTGTAGATTTTAGTGCTTTCCATGGCTCACTGGGAATTCTCTGGTGGTTTCTCTTAAGGGTCAAGAGGAAACTACAGAAGAGGTTACCTACTTTCATATCTGATATTTATGTCTGACAACTTGAAAGTTATGCTGTTCACAATGGCAGTTTCTTCAGATCTATGAAGTGTCTGGAAATTTTATATGTCACAGATTCATGGATAATAATAAGTTTCTCACAAATAATAATAATTATTACCATTATTATTATTATTTAGCACTTATTATTAACCTCTACATCTCAGAGCAAACCCCATTCCTCGTTTTTAGAAATGAAGCATATGTTGTTTGAAAGAGCGTCTTGATGTGCTTGAAATTTGCCATGTTTTCTACATTTCTGGATGTTGTTTCAACGTTTCCCGTGCTTTCATTTGCAGGCCCAAGAAGCTAATATTAAAAGCTTTCAAACAATATTGGTTCGTCTTTAAAGACACGTCTATAACCTACTTTAAAAACAAGGAACTTGAAGAAGGAGAACCAGTGGAAAAGTTAAATCTTAGAGGTAAGTGGGCTCTACATCGCTGTGGCTTGTCATGACCCAGCAAGCAGATGAAAGCCACGACTTCTCCCCAGGGAAGCGAGGCTGACTTCCAGTGCGTCCCTGTGTTCCAGAGGCCCCTGCCTGCAGCTCGGACCCCCTGGCACGTGGGCCTGGAGTGTGGTTTAGTAAACATGGTTATTTATAGTCTGCTCTTTCTTCTTTCCCAGTGTGTTCAAATCTATGAAATGGTGGTAATTGGTGTCATAAGTATAATACATTGTAGGCTCCTGATAAGCTTTCTGAATTCCAGAACAGTTATGTTTAATTCAGTGTTGCTTTAATGCCTATTCTAAGTTCTGAAAGTGACTGTGAGTGTCCTGGTAACTCTATTAGTTGAAATATTTTACTAACCCATACACTCAATTCCCTTATCGTTGTGGCAATCAGAGAATTTCCTGGGTTTTGATTTATTTTGAAGTTCATATTCATAATTGTTCCTATGGGTTAGTTCACATTCATAATGGTTCTTATAGGTTAGGATAGCCAAATCCATCTTAAAACCGAATTCAATTAATGATGTATTTTTTAAAATCATAAAAGAAAATATTTTTCTCTATCCATGTTAATTGTAAGTCTTATCTACTTAGCCTTTAATTAATATTATCAGTTTGCTCCTCCATTTTTCAGAAGGGAACAAAATCTAAGGGGCTTATTTCAAAGTCTTTCTTTCAGATGCACACGTGATATTTATTTAATACATTCTCCACAACTCAGCTGTGACCCTGCCTTTTGTTATTCAGGCTGTGAAGTTGTGCCAGATGTGAATGTAGCAGGAAGAAAATTTGGAATCAAGTTACTAATCCCTGTTGCTGATGGTATGAATGAAGTGTATCTGAGATGTGACCATGTAAGTAAAACCATACAAACGTTCAGTCATTTCACCTTTATTAAACCTAAGGACACACCATCTGAGGTATTTTTCTCAAATGAGAACACTATTGTATCAGTCAGCTATTGTTTTATAGCAAACAACCACAAAAGTCACAATGACATATACCAATAAACACTTGTTTCTGAAACATCTGCAGGTAGGCCGGGGGTGGATGAAGCAGGCTGGTGTCAGCAGGGAAGATCTGGCTAAGCCTGGCTCTTCACTGCAGTTTGAACTCATTGAATTTATTCTGAGTCCTGAGCCGCCTGGGGAGGCTCTTCTCACAACGATGGCAGGAATGCCAGAAAGCAACTGGAAGCAGATGAGACCTCCTAACATGTAGGCTTGCAATTGGTCATTTCCACCCTTATTCCACTGGCCAAAGCAAGCCTCATGGCTGGGCCCAACATCAAGGGGGTGGGTAATTACACTCTGGCTGTAGTGGGAGGGACTATAAAATTACATGGCAAAGGGTGTGGACATTGAGGCCAATAAGTCAATGGACCACACCTACTGTTGCTGTGAAGAATTTCACTCTTCAGCTGCATCCGCTCAGCTTCTGGGACCACTCCTCTTTACTCCCAAGGTTAGAAAAATGCAGGCAGGTGGGAGGCACCCCTCTCTGGTTCAGAGCTCATCAGTGGACCTGATTCCTACTGTGGACTAGAGTCTTTACTAACGATAGGCCAGGGCAGAAATAATATAGGAAATCAGTTCATGATTTTTTTCTTGTTCTGTCAGAGAGATCAGATGTGATCTGAAAATGGAAATCTATATCAAGGAAGGCTGTCTGGTACTTGAGGGTTTCAGCTATCTGTGCTCCATAGCACACATCCTTAGTTCATCTTTAAATTTGTGGAATTTAGCAAGACTGACATTGCTGTTCTCTAGCCCCTTAACTAGACATTCAACACAAGAATCAAAGGCCACTGAAACCGGTTTGGCTCAGTGGATAGAGCGTCAGCCTGCGGACTGAAGGGTCCCAGGTTCGATTCCGGTCAGGGGCATGTACCTTGGTTGCGGGCACATCCCCAGTAGGGGGTGTGCAGGAGGCAGCTGATTGATGTTTCTCTCTCATCGATGTTTCTAACTCTCTATCTCTCTTCCTTCCTCTCTGTAAAAAATCAATAAAATATTTTTTTTTTTAAAGAATCAAAGGCCATTGGTGGGTGTTAAGTTAGGTGAATAATGGCCACTCAGAACATATGCCACTTTAATCTTTCCATGCTTGGAAGGTGACAATTTTGTATTATAGTCCCAGGACTTGAACTTGCTTCTCTGCCCTCCTGTGTTTGTTGCAGGAGAATCAGTATGCCCAGTGGATGGCTGCCTGTATCTTGGCATCGAAGGGCAAAACCATGGCAGATAGCTCCTACCAGCCAGAAGTCCTCAACATTCTTTCATTTCTGAGGATGAAAAACCGGAACTCAACATCTTCCGTGGCTTCCAGTCCTGAAAACATGGACATGAACCCGGAATGTTTTGTGTCACCCCGGTGTGCAAAAAAACACAAGTCTAAACAGGTACTGCTAATCTTGTTGGGGTAATGGTTTGCAGTGAATTCTATCTTTTCTGAAATAAAATGATTGAGACTGTTATCATGAAAAATCAGTTGATGGGCAAATTTGACTATAGACTGGGTATTAGATGATATTAAGAAATTATTGTTAATTATATTAGAGGTAACTGTACTGCTAATTGAATATAGCATTATGCCCTGATATAGTCTAATTAAAAATAAGGCCCTAGCCCTAGCTGGTTTGGCTCGGTGAATAGAGCGTCGGCCTGCGGACTGAAGGGTCTCAGGTTTGATTCTGGTAAAGGGCACATGCCCGAAGTTGCGGGCTCAATCCCTAATAGGGGGCGTGCAGGAGGCAGCTGTTCAATGATTCTCTCTCATCATTGATGTTTCTGACTCTCTCCCTCTCCCTTCCTCTCTGAAATCAATAAAAATATCTTTTAAAATAAATAAATAAAATTATTTAGTCCCTACAAATTAAATTTTTTAATTATGCTTCCATAAGCATGGGTTAAAAAGTCAAACAGATAAACTGAATCAAGTAGACCCATTGTCCATGGACACACCAATACCCCAGAAAGAGGAACCCAGAACTCTCCATCTCCATGAACCTTAGAAGCTCTTATGTTGGTTGATTTAGTTTCAGCTTCTCCCTGGGGATTTGCATGAGAGAGAGAGAGAGAGAGAGAGAGAGAGAGAGAGAGAGAGAGAGCAGGGGAGAGAATATGAATGAGAATGACTGGTATTTGAAAAGCTGCAGGTGGATCTCCCTTTTATTTTTCTCATAGCGATCTAGAACTAATCGGATGGTTATAGAGCAGTCAGTGCATGCGAAGGAGAGTTTGATGTCTCTTGTCTTTGTTTAGCTGGCAGCCCGGATTATGGAGGCCCACCAGAACGTGGCCCAGATGTCCCTGGTTGAAGCCAAGCTGCGGTTCATTCAGGCATGGCAGTCTCTACCCGAATTCGGCCTCACCTATTACCTTGTCAGGTGATTACAGTGTTCACTTGCATCTCTCACTTTCCTTTCCATTTTAAGTGGTTTTCTTGGAACCGTTCATTCTCACTTAATCTAGGGTGTAGAACTCTTTTTATTTTTAGAATACTGCCCTTTCACAAATGGCCCAAAACTTTTGGCTGCTCAAAAAGATCTTCTAGAGAAACCAAGATGGCGGCATAGGTTAAACACCTAACCTACAGCCGGGCACAACAATATCAAAAACACAACTAAAAGTCAAAACGGACATCATCCAGAACCACAGGAAAGCTGGCTGACTGAAATGCCCACAATTAGAAGGAAAAAGAAAACCACAAGGAAAATCAGAGAAGCCGTAAAAGCTTGAGGTATGGAGACACGGGCGGAGACACGAGCCCGCGAGCGTGCGGGGAAGACGGAGCCGGAGAGGAAGGGGCGGCTGACGGCCTGGCTGGCGTTCTCTGGCGGGAAGGAGATAAAAGCGCCAGATTGTGCTGAACCCCAGCTCCGACTGCACTGAACCCCATTTCCCGGCGAAACCCTGGGAAGCCGGGCTCATGCTGGGGGAGTCTGAGCTGTGGGACGGAGACACAGAGGAGCTGCGCCGGAGCCGCGCACGGGAATGCGCGCAGAGGAGGGTCTGTTGCCTGTGCCGCTGGATTGCCCTAGCGGGAAGGAGACAAAAGCTCCGGACTGTGCTGAATCCCTAGTTCCAACTGCACTGAACCCCAGTTCCGGGAAAGACCCGGGGAAACCAGGCTCATACTGGGGAAAACTGGACTGTGGGGCAGAGATGCAGAGAGGCGGCGAAGAACAGAGCACCGGAGGCGCGCAGGGGATTGTGCGCGGAGGATGGGCTGTTGACTGTGCCGCTGAGTCGCCCTGGAGGGAAGGAGACAAAAGCGCCAGACTGAGGTGAGCCCCAATTCTGACTACACGGAAACCCAGTTCCGGGAGAGAATCTGGGAATCCAGATTCATTGGGGGAGAGACTAGACTGTTTGGCAGCGCGCGAAACTCCAGGGCACTTTTCTCTCAGAGGTGTTTGCTGGGAGTACGGAGGGACACAGGAACCTCATAGGGCGGGGCTGACAGGAAGCCAAGGCGGTAGGCTCCGCCCTGTAACTCCGCCCCATCAAAGCTGAACACAGAGGCTTTTACAATTTTGCAAGTCTAGTTGAATGGGGCTGTCTCCCGGCATAGACACAGCTGATCCTCACAGCCAATTGGGCCGGAGGTCACATCCTCCCAGTGTACCAACAGCAACCAAGGCTTAACAACACCAAGACTTTGCACTCAGCCCACAAAGGGGGATATCAAGAGCGACCACCTAGGGAGATTGGGGAAGCTGAGTGATAGGGAGGCAGCCAAAAGGGGAAGGCACCGAAACAGGTCACGAATATAAGGGATGCTGTAATTCCTGCTGAGGGGCCACAGGCAGTAGCTGACCTACACTACATTGGAGACCCAGAAATGAGGGCATCTAGTGGTCGGTGTGAGATGACACCAGACTTCGACCACTCCCATAAGGGACACATTCAAGAGGCAGACGCAGTGAGCGCCGAAGCCTTGCTGCACCAAGACCCGGCACATAGGCGTGTCTTCCGCACAGCAACTCTTCCTTTATAGACACAGAGGGTCCACACGGCCAATAGGCCTGGAGGACAATTCCTCCCAGTGACACCAACAACAATCAAGACTTAACTATACAAACAAGGACCAAGATGGAGGCATAGGGCAGAAGCCTGATTGCTGCCTACCACAACGGTTTTGAGACTACAACGGGAGAGCAGAGCAGACACCATCCAGAACCACCGGAGGGCTAACTGAGCGGATGCTATACAACTAGAATAAAAGAGAGGGGTACGCGGGATGAAGCTGATGCCGGTGACCCAAAGACCACACTTTAAAAACTACGGCTCAGGCGACACAATGGTGGCCTGGAACGTGCTCGGTGCAGTTCCCCCAGCGGTCTCCGGCTGAGGGGAAGGCTTCACTCGCTGCCGAGCACGGACAGACGAGCCCCTGGGACATGGGGCGGGAGACTACGCGCTTGCTGACCTCCGAGTCCTTCAAGAATCTCAACACCCCGGAAGCGGCCAGGTGCGCACGCTCGGCGACCGGCCACCGCTGCAGACCCAAGGGCCGACGCAGCCACCCCGGACCAGCCCGCCGCCGCGCACCGGGCACACCGGAGCTTCGCCGAGCCCGCCGCCCAACGAGTTCTGCGGTGGCTGCCCTGGAACTCTGAGAAAATGGCCGAAGGAATTGCTGAGAGGGAATTGACCAACAGGAATTGGGATCAAGAAGATGAAACCCCGCTGGGTCCCGGATCCGGGTGAAGCCGCGTGCCCCTGGGTATGGGTGAGGCTGGGAACTGGGTCAGGGTGAGGCTGGGCCCCGGGTCCGGGTGAGGCCACGTGCCCCTGGGTCCGGGCGAGGCCATGCGCCCCTGGGTCCGGGTGAAGCTGAATCCTGGGTCCGGGCGAGGCCGTGCGCCCCTGGGTCCGGGTGAGGCTGAATCCTGGGTCCGGGCGAGGCCGCGGGCCCCTGGAGCCGGGTGAGCCCTGGGCCCCGGGTCCGGGCGAGGCCGCGGGCCCCTGGAGCCGGGTGAGCCCTGGGCCCCGGGTCCGGGCGAGGCCGCGGGCCCCTGGAGCCGGGTGAGCCCTGGGCCCCGGGTCGGGGCGAGGCCGCGGGCCCCTGGAGCCGGGTGAGCCCTGGGCCCCGGGTCCGGGCGAGGCCGCGGGCCCCTGGAGCCGGGTGAGCCCTGGGCCCCGGGTCGGGGCGAGGCCGCGGGCCCCTGGAGCCGGGTGAGCCCTGGGCCCCGGGTCGGGGCGAGGCCGCGGGCCCCTGGAGCCGGGTGAGCCCTGGGCCCCGGGTCGGGGCGAGGCCGCGGGCCCCTGGAGCCGGGTGAGCCCTGGGCCCCGGGTCGGGGCGAGGCCGCGGGCCCCTGGAGCCGGGTGAGCCCTGGGCCCCGGGTCGGGGCGAGGCCGCGGGCCCCTGGAGCCGGGTGAGCCCTGGGCCCCGGGTCGGGGCGAGGCCGCGGGCCCCTGGAGCCGGGTGAGCCCTGGGCCCCGGGTCGGGGCGAGGCCGCGGGCCCCTGGAGCCGGGTGAGCCCTGGGCCCCGTGTCGGGGCGAGGCCGCGGGCCCCTGGAGCCGGGTGAGCCCTGGGCCCCGGGTCGGGGCGAGGCCGCGGGCCCCTGGAGCCGGGTGAGCCCTGGGCCCCGGGTCGGGGCGAGGCCGCGGGCCCCTGGAGCCGGGTGAGCCCTGGGCCCCGGGTCGGGGCGAGGCCGCGGGCCCCTGGAGCCGGGTGAGCCCTGGGCCCCGGGTCCGGGCGAGGCCGCGGGCCCCGGGAGCCGGGTGAGCCCTGGGCCCCGGGTCCGGGCGAGGCCGCGGGCCCCGGGAGCCGGGTGAGCCCTGGGCCCCGGGTCCGGGCGAGGCCGCGGGCCCCTGGAGCCGGGTGAGCCCTGGGCCCCGGGTCCGGGCGAGGCCGCGGGCCCCTGGAGCCGGGTGAGCCCTGGGCCCCGGGTCCGGTCGAGGCCGCGGGCCCCTGGAGCCGGGTGAGCCCTGGGCCCCGGGTCCGGGCGAGGCCGCGGGCCCCTGGAGCCGGGTGAGCCCTGGGCCCCGGGTCCGGTCGAGGCCGCGGGCCCCTGGAGCCGGGTGAGCCTGGCCCCGGGTCCGGGCGAGGCCATGGGCCCCTGGATCCGGGTGAAGCAGTGCCCCTGGGTCCAGCCGAGACCAAACCAGAGGGAGTCGGACCTGCATTACCACCATTTGTCCACCATCCAGAGCTGAGGGGTCAGTGCCGACATGTACTCATAGGGAACCGGTGGACATTGATATTGGGTCTCAAAAGAACTGTTGGTCCAGAAAGAAACTCACTACAGACTGATTCATTTGCCTGTCAGCATAACTATTTTTGCTCGTCGCACATTCAATTCTTATAAGTATATCTATAGTGACACATGATTTCGCTCATCTAGGGGAAATGATGAACAACATAGACTGATGAACAAGAACAGAACCAGAAACAAGGAGGCATCGATCGGACTATCGGGCCTCAGAGGGAGGATAGGGGAGGGTGGGGGGAGGGGGGAGAGATCAACCAAAGGTCTTGTGTGCATGCATATGAGCCTAACCAATGCTTAAGTTCAACAGAGGGTTGGGGCATCCAAGGGGAGGGGTGTGGGATGGGAATGGGGGGATGAGGACAAATATGTGACACCTTAAACAATAAAGAAATTTAAAAAAAAAAAAAAAAAAAAAAAAAAAAAAAAAAAAGATCTTCTATACTTCTGTCCAAGGTGCCAATACCCGTGAATCCTATAAAAGATGGGAAAGGAAATTTGGTCCTTTTAGAATAACAATATTTGCAAAACCAGAGAGAGAAATCACCCATTGATTTATGAAACCTGTGACCTCCTTTCTGGTCAAGTTTCCCCCACTGGACTATAAGCTCCATGAAGTCAGGGATTTTCCATCCATTTAGGTCACTGCTATCGTCTCGGTGCCTAGAAGGGTGCCTGGCATACACAGTTGGTGCTAATTTTGAATTAATTAATTTGACCCCCTTTTATTTTGCTTTCCTCTAAAGTCAGTTTCACTTAAAGAATACCTTTGGGACAGTCTTAATTCTCTCTATTTGTCATATTCTCTAGATCATAATAAAAAATGCCCTTCTGTAGAAAGATAACCCTTCATTGTCCATTCTGCATAGATGATTTAGAAATGTTGGTATTATTTATCTTTAAGAAGTTGTATGTGAATAAACAGCATATTACAAGAAGCAGTTACATCTTTTAATTTTTTTTTTTTCAGATTTAAAGGAAGCAAGAAAGATGACATTCTGGGAGTTTCATATAATAGGCTGATTAGAATCGATGCAGCCACTGGGGTCCCAATTACAACATGGAGATTCGCCAACATGAAACAGTGGAATGTAAATTGGGAAATCCGGCAGGTAAAGTGAAAGCTTCGGGTATATTTGGTGTTGAGCCTATAAATACGTGCCCTCAAAATTGCAGATTATTCTGATTTTAAAAGCTGTTCTTATATTTAGAACTCAGAAACCACAAGCATGTGGCCATTGTCTGCTAAAATAACCACAGGCAATTCTGGTCAAGTACAGATCAAAAATGCTTTTGAATTACCCCACTAGTTGGCTTAGTCTCCATACAGATTCTAAAATTGCTGAGCAGTTTGATTCATTTCCTTCAACTCACCATGGGATTATATAAGACTTAGCAGAAACTACATGAGATGTAATTGTCACCCAAAATAAATCCAAAAATCTGACCGGCTGCCAAAATGTCTAACTGGTGGAGGGCTCAGCGGCTCCATTGCCCACCTGGAGAGCATTCCAGCCCCAAAGGGGAAAAACTGCTAGAGAAGCAAGTTTAGGAATTCTCCAACTCTCAGCACCCCATCATCCGCACCTAGGGAGCTAAGTTCTGGCCAAGGCTATATCATGGGAAATTCTAGGTGAAGTTAGAGCACCTTAGCATCCTGCTGGTATGGAATCTCTCTTCCCTCCTTTCCTCATTTTTCCAGCAGAAAACATTCAATATAGAGGCATGGTAAGAGACTCACACTTTTTTTTATTGAGGAGGAGAGAAGGAAACAGAGAGAGAGAGAGAGAGAGAGAGAGAGAGAGAGAGAGAGAAAGAGAGAGAGAGAGAGAGAGATCAATTAGTCATTTAGGCGTTCACTGGTTGCTTCTTGTATGTGCCCTGACCGGAGATTGAACCCACAACCTTGGCATATCAGGATGATGCTCTAACCAACTGAGATACCCGGAAACTCACACTTTTTTTTTTTTTTTTTTTTAAGAACTATGGATTCCTGTCAGCAGAGTTGTTGACCATCTGGGCACTCATTTTTTAGAATGAAGGTCTGAGATTAGATGACTTCCAAGGGAGTGGCACTAAAATTGTGTTGCATATTAGGATTGCCTGGGAGTTTTAAAATACCACTGCCCAGGCCAAATACCACTGCCCAGGCCACTCCCAAGACCAATTAAAGCTGCATGCCTAGGGCAGTAACTGGGCAGCAATAATTTGTGAAGGGTCTCAGGTGATTGCAATGGGCTCCATGGTTGAGAACCCTTCATGTTTCTTCTAGTGCTTAGAGTTTATGACTTTCAGCGGGGAACGGGTGAGGGCCAGGGGTTGGAGGAAATTTCAGGTGGATCTTTTACTCTCCATGAAAAAGTCTGTAAAATACCTTCCCTTTGACACCGGGGAGTGCTTAGAAAGTCCTACATCTAAACAAGAGACAGACAGAAAGTACGTGTGTGTGTTGGGAGTTAAGAGTGTTTTGCGCCCTAGCTGCTTTGGCTCAGTGGGTAGAGCGTCGGCCTGCGGACTGAAGGGTCCTGGGTTTGATTCCGGTTAAGGCCATATACTCGGGTTGTGGGCTTGATCACCAGTAAAGGGGGTGGGGGTGTGTGCAAGAGGCAGCTGATCAATGATTCTCTCTCATTGATGTTTCTATCTCTCTCTCCCTCTCCTTTCCTCTCTGAAATAAATAAAAATATTTTTAAAAAATAAAAATAGTGTTTTGCCAGGTCCACAGCAAAGTTGACACCACAAGAGGGCGCAGAGAGCAAAGATGTTTTCTGTAAGGGGAAGTGGTTTTTTTGTAGGATTTGGGGAGAAATCCATCTGTCAGCTATCTCAGTAGTCCTCCGCTCTGGGGCCGTCTCCAGGAAAGCAGCTTCTTTCTCCTCTTTCCTTGTCAGAGGTTACGCTTCCCTGTGCTTTCTCTTCCAGGTGGCGATCGAGTTTGACCAGAACGTCTCCATTGCGTTCACCTGCCTGAGTGCAGATTGCAAGGTGGTGCACGAGTACATCGGTGGCTACATTTTCTTGTCCACCCGCTCCAAGGGCCAGAATGAAACACTCGACGAGGACCTGTTCCACAAGTTGACGGGCGGTCAGGAATGAAGCAAAGCTGGCCTGCTGGGCCTGCACACAGAGGGCGAGCCAAAGGTGATCCTCCCCGGACGGGGGGATCCGTGGCTTGCACTGTGTATAGATTCCAGACCGACAGACAACGTCTATTCACCACCAGTCACTCAGATCCTTGCCTCATTTCAAACACAGTGCCTAGCACCACCACCCCTCCCCGCTTTGCTTGCTTTGCTCTGTGCTACGAGCAGTGGAGGAGCCTCGGTTGCCTTTTCTGTAAAGTGGGAGGGCGGGAGGAAGGGTAGCGCTCTAAGATTACTCTAAGGCCCAGCCTATGGCTTCAGCTCTGTGCCTTACAGAACCTGCAAGTGAATGGCCAGAAGTTGTTCCTGCGCTCATCTGCTCCACTGCTAAGTCAGCGTAGAAAGCAAACTTTAAAAGCACGTGTAGCAAGAGCAAATCTATCCCACAAACTCAGGTATGAAAGGAAATAGGTCGTTCCTTAACAACTGCTTTTAGCTCCCATCTTGTGGTGGAGGAAATCCACACATACACATTTTCCATGAAGGTCAAGGTCTGGAGGGGGACGGGGGGTGGAGAGAGGAGAGGTGGGATTTTCTGATACCAGTTGGTGACAAGGGGTCAAAATAGTGGCCCTCAGTGTCATCAGTCCACAGTGACTTCTGCCAAGGTGACCACTGACCCATCTGGTTTGGACATTGGTCCTCTCAGACTACTGCTGCGTCCCACAAGTCCCATTCCAATCTAAGGATCCCTCGGCCACCTGTATATCCTTGATGACATGGGCGACACGGGTACAGGGAACCTATTCCTCAACATGGCCCCATGTCTCCACTGCTTCTACTCTGGGTTGGGGCTCAGGAAGACAGGCCCAAGTCCCTCTGTTCATAAAGCCACCTCCCCACATCCAGGCTTCCAGTGAGGTCCCCACCCAACTGGTCACAAAGAGAAGGGCAGGACACAGGCCTGGCCACTGGCTTCCATCTGCACAGCCTTTGTCTGGTCTTGGGGGCAGGGAAGCCTTGCCCTTGTGATTCATCAGTGTTCTCCTGGGTTTGGTGTCTGTTTGTATGACTTCTGGCCTTTCCCCTTAAAGGCCTTGGCTTTCTTAAATCAAAAGCCAATTATAGACTTCTTTTCTCTCCACCTTAAGAAACAAGTGTAGGCCCATTAACAGCTGCCTCGGTTGTCATTTTCTGGTTTGGCTTGTCAGCACTGGGAGGAGTGGGTTTTGAGAAGGTAAAAAGCAATACCAATGGTAGAGGGAAATGTCAGGTAGTATTTTATTATTTTTCTGTAATGTTCTTCTGTCATACAAAGGACTTGCGTTGCCAAGGGAAGGCAGAGGCTCCATTTCCATTTTAAAATTCTCTAAGATGCATACTCCAGGGGGCCTGGCCAGAGTTCAGATGCCAGAATACATCAGCCAGCTGTTGCTGTATTTCCCAGCACAACCTTTTTTATTATTATTATTGATTTCAGAGAGGAAGGTAGAGATAGAAACATCAATTATGAGACCTAGCCCGCAACCCAGGCATATGCCCTGACCTGGAATCGAACCCAGGACCTCCTGGTTCATAGGTCGACGCTCAACCACTGAGCCATACCAGCAGGACGCCAGCACAGCCATTTGAAAAGAGATGTCCACGATTCCAGGAGCCACAGTGAGGGCCTTGGATAGGGACCCCCGGGCCTGTCACTGGAAATTTCTTTCAGCCTCTCCTTAGAGGGGAATGTGAATGAGCACTCCCCTGGCGCCAGCTGAACCTCTGAGGCCTGCCTGCAAAGCTCGAAGGTGGCTTAGGCACTTGGAAAGAACTCCATTTGAAATGTTTTCTATACAAACGAGTGCTGAGCTCACTGTGTTAAACTTGGTGTTGGTCATTTCTGGAAAGTCCTGGGCTCTATTATTTTAGGACCTAGTCAGGTCTTTAAGATGATGATGGGCCCTACATTAAGAGAATGCTCCTGGCCCTGGCCGGTTTGGCTCAGTGGATGGAGTGTCAGCCTGCAGACTGAAGGGTCTCGGGTTCGAATTCTGACAAGGGCACGTACCTTGGTTGCAGGCTCAATCCCTGGCCAAGGTTGGGGCACATGTGGCAGGCAAGCAGTCGATGTGT
Source organism: Cnephaeus nilssonii (assembly GCF_951640355.1). Classification (NCBI taxonomy): domain Eukaryota; kingdom Metazoa; phylum Chordata; class Mammalia; order Chiroptera; family Vespertilionidae; genus Cnephaeus; species Cnephaeus nilssonii. The sequence goes on from NC_137082.1 coordinate 28,352,691, forward strand.
CTCTCTCACATTGATGTTTCTCTCTCTGTGTCTCCCCCTGCCTTCCACTCTCTCTGACAGTCAATGGAAAAAATAACCTCGGGGGAGGATTAACAAAAAAATAAAAATAAAAGAATGCTCCTTGATGTGACATTTCACCTGCCTGCAGCCCAGTGCAGCTCTGCATCACTTACCAAAGCCAGACCTGCAGTACAGCCCTCTTCCTTAGCTTTTCAGGCTTGTCTGACATTGCCATGGAAACGCTGAAAGAACCTGTTTCAACCAAACTTTCAGGGAACATTTCTCCCACGACTACACAGCCACATCCAAAAGGAATAACCAAGTGTGACATGAAACCTTAAATGCTGCTGCTATTCCAAAGAGGACATTTTTTTGTTGTTGTTTTGTTTTTTCTTTGGGCGCAAAAGGTCATCTGACTACTTATGACAACATTTTAAATTAATGTGTGCCTTTCAACCCCATTTGCTTTCTTATCTACACGGCATTGGGAAATCTGCCCTTTTTGTTGTTTTTATGACTTTTCTAATTAAATGGTTTATATGGATTTGAGTATGGTCTCGTGTGTTCTCTCCAGTCTGCTGTCTCTAACAAATATTTTTCTCTGTTACAAAAAAGGAGTGCAACTTTCAGGTTTAACATGTGAGTTTCCTCACAATTCTGAGATTTGAGCTCGTTCTCCCCAGAGACTGACTTCGAAATCCGTTGGTTTCCACTCCGTTCTCATTGACCTTCACCAGATTTCCTGACATGTCCTGGGCTCTTTCGTTCCGGGTCTGCCTCTTGGAAACAGCACCAGAGAGCAAGGAAATACCCAGAGGCAGGGGAGCACCAGAGGGCCTCTGATTGGATGGCCAAATGTCAAGGGCATTTCTTTGATGTATTGATAGATGGTCCATATGGGCCATGTACCTCTTCATGCAACTTCTCACATCAATCCATAGGGGGCAGGAACAGTTTGCCTTCTTATTTCACAAAGGAGAACAGAGGCTCAGCCAGGTTGGGGGTGGAGTGGGGTGCAGTGAGGGAAAAGGTGAAGGAACTAAGAAGTACAAATTGGCAGTAACAAAATAGTCATGGGAATGTAAAGTACAGCACAGGGAATATAGTCAATAATATAACAATTGTATCCTGTCGGGGGGAATACTAGATTTATGGGGAAGCAGGTTACTTCATAAGTTATATAAATATCTAACCACTATACCTGAAACAGATAATATTGAATGCTAACTGTAATTGGAAAAAAAAAAAAAAAACAGTGAAGTAACTTTACCCAAGGCAATATCACCAGTAAGCAGTGGAACTGATTCAAAACCAGGTTTGTCTTAACTCCCAAAACCACTAAGTTTAAACCAGAAAACCCCACCCTTCCATTCCCAAAGCTGCTCAGCCTTAAAATGCCTGCGCCAAGCCCCAGCCCCCATGCAGGATTCCCCTGAGTTAGGCCCCCCGGCCCTCACTGGTAGGAGGGAGCAGTGGGTGTTGGGGATTGGCTGCCCCCAAGTTAACGGGAGGTGGATCAGAAAGGTCTGGAAGCCAGAAAAGTGAGTTCCCTAGAGAGTATTTTATTTATGATTCTGGGTAAGTTTGGTTTTCAATCCCAAGGTCAAAAAGGGAAGCAAATGAGTCTTTCATTTAAAAACTCATCTTTTATTTGTTGACACTAGAAGCCAAGATATCTGGCAATATTTATTTTCTAAAATCATTAAAATCTTGCCCAGCCAGCATGGCCCAATGGTTGAGCGTCAACCTATGGGTCGGGAAGTCGCTGTTCGATTCCCAATCAGGGCACAAGTTGTGGGCTCAATCCCCAGTGTGGGGTGTGCAGGAGGCAGCCGATCAATGATTCTTTCTCATCATTGATGTTCCTATCTATCTCTCCCTCTCCTTTCTCTGAAATCAATAAAAATATATTTTTTAAATAAATTATTAAAAGCTTTTCAAATTATCACTTCTTTTTCACTTCAGTACATTTAACATCTCGTTCATTTTCATTATTTTCCCACACAGTTGTGATTTTCATGCCTCCCCTATCCCTCTTCCACCCCCGAAACTCTGGGGAAAGGCCAGGGTGGGAGGGAGCATTCTTTTTTGCTATTTCACCCTCTTTTTCCCTTTATGCCTCCTGCCTCCAGGGGCTTTTGAGTCCTAGAAATCATGGATGGAAAAACTAAATGACAGTGCCTGGCCTTTTCTTGTGTTGAAGTGTCCCCATCCCCTTTCTCAACACCTGGTACTCACTGGAGCTGTGGAAATGCTGAGTGCCATCAGGAGAGACAGAACACCAGCCTGCTCCCATTCTCTGCCCTCACAAATGCCTGTGCGGGCCCCGAACTCCCGCTGTCCTTGGGATGATAGGTTCTCAGACTTCCTTAGGGCGAACCCTTCTTGCTGAATGAAGGACAGGATCTAGTAAGCCACCGTGAGCCCCGAGTTCCATGGGAGCCACTCAGGATAACGCCAGATTAGGTGATTTAGAAAAAGCTTCCCCACATTTGCCCACATATCCCATGACACATCACGACTCAGTTACCTCAGAAGAGCCCCTATGAATTAAAACACACAAAAACAATGGCAATTAAAGGTTTATCTTTAGGCTCACTAATGCTCCCGACTAACTGTGGAAAGATCCTTTTCACTAAACAGACTGCCTCCCTTCCTCTGACTTCTATGTGACCTTGAAGACCCATGATTCCCCTTTGTGCCTCAGTTTCTTCAGCTGTCAAAAGAGGGGAAATCCGAGAGCCACTTTCCTTCAGGGGACCTCCGAATAATGAATGTTGACTGGAAACTTAGGATATTATTTCTATTCTTCTGCCAGTGAAAGCTGAGGGGCAAAGCCTTTGGCTGCTCCTTGAGATCCCTGGGATGCATAAGTGCGCCCTGCGGAGGAGGCACAATCATTTGAGAAGAGCCCAGAGTTTCAAGGGAGGGAGGGTTCAAAGCCCCAAGCCTGCGTTGTCTGATTCAGAGCCTTAGTGACCCCAAACAGGGAGGCAAGTGAGGTTACAAAAAAATAAATAATTTATAGAAACTACATATAGGGGTGTGTGTGTGTGTGTGTGTGTGTGTGTGTGTGTGTGTGTTTGAGAAAAGAGTAGGGCTCTACACATAGGCACAAGTGTTGGTGATGGGGTACCTGGTTTGGACTGGTAAAGAACACCCCACTTGTGCCCACTACAGCTATCAGGAAAGAGAGAGCAAGGACACTCTTCCAGGCAATGGAAGGTCAGGGAGCCAGTAGTGGGGTATTCCAGGAACTGGGTAGGTTTGAGGATGGAGGTCTGATGAAGTGCTTACAAAGGGGCCCTGGAGCCCAGGCCAGTTTTCTCAGTGGTTAGAGCGTCATCTGATGGACCAAAGGGTGGGAGAGTCAATTCCAGATCAAGGGCACCTACCTCAGTTGCAGGCTTCATCCTTGGCCCTGGTCCAGGCACGTTCAGGAGGCAACCAATTGATGTGTCTCTCTCACATCATTTCTCTCTCTCTCTCTCTCTCTCTCTCTCTCTCTCTCTCTCTCTCTCTCTCTCCCCCCCCCCCTTTCTTTCTTTCTTTCCATCAAAAAAAAAAAAAAATCAATGGAAAAAATCCTTGGGTGAGGATTTAAAAAAAAAGTCAAAGGGGCTCTGGATCTCTGTGTTACCCCTAACTTCCTCAAATGTTCCCAAAGAACCAGGCCAGCCCATATGACCTATGCTATCTTAATAAAGGTAGCAGAATCAGTGTTTCTTCCTAGGAGTTATAAAGCCCCCACATCCATCTTCAAAATGGGGATGCTGCCTTCCCCACCATGGCACTGGGCTATTGGAAAAAAATATTTAAGGGAATGATACAAAGATGTTTTTAAAATGATAAAATGCAAGCCCAGCCAGCTGTACGTCGACCTATGAACCAGGAAGTCACGGTTCAATTCCTGGTCAAGGCACATGTCCAGGTTGTGGGCTCAATCCCCAGTGTGGGTCGTGCAGGAGGCAGCGATCAATGATTCTCTCCTATCATTGATGTTTCTATCTCTCTGTCCCTCTCCCTTCCTCTCTGAAATCAATAAAAATATCTTTTAAAAAACACACAACTATAAACTGTAATACAAATGTAAAGTGTATTTATTTTGAATGATAACATAAAAGTATTTTTGTAGTTGTTTTCAAAGAAATATGGTAGTTTGTGTGATAGTTGGATTATTGTTCAGCAAATACTTGCACCCCTCCCACTGTGAGTAGTGTATATTCCTGCCCCACTGATGTGGTCTTGGCCATATGACTCTCTTTGGCCAATGGGATGCTAGTGGGTATGATGTGAGCAGAGGCCTCCAATCTGCTAGTACAGTTTGGCTGGCCTCTTGCACTCCTGCCATCTACTGTGAAAACAGGGCCCCCAGGTAACACATGGGCACAGAAAAAGACACATTCGGCAGATCTGAACCCAGTCCACAGCCTGGAGCCAAGCCTAGCTGGATCAACTGACTCGCAGACTATTAGTATGGCAGTAATTTCTTGCTATTGTAAGCCACTGAATTTGAGGATAGTTTATTAAGCAGCATTATTGTGGAATAGCTGACTAACACATGATAAAATATTACCAAAAGTATGGGGGGGGGGATCAATTCACACTCACACAATTATTCAGACACACACTGTCTGCATTTTGGAGTGTGTCTTTCTAGTCTTTGCACTATCCTGTATCCTGGTTTTTGTTTTTGTATTTTTATTTATTTCAGAGAGGAAGAGAAAGGGAGAAAGAGATATAAACATCAAGGATGAGAGAGAATCATTCATGGGCTGCCTCCTGCATGCCCCACAGTGGGGATTGAGCTCGCAACCCAGGCATGGGCCCTGACCGGGAATCAAAGTGACCTCCTGGTTCATAGGCTGATGCTCAACCACTGAGGCATGCCAGCTGGGCTGTTTTTGTTTTTTAATAGGATATCCATTAAGTCATTTCAGAGTCATGGAAATTAATTAATTAATGAAATATTCATTAATTAATCCATGGGGGGGGAGTATCTATTTGAGTGCTGGCTGAATACAAAGTATGGGACTGTGATCCTGCCCTAAGGCATCTTAAAACTTCTGATGTATAATATGATACTACATCTTTTAAGATATTTTCTTTCTTTTTCTTTTTTCCTACCTCCACCCATTTTCCCCATCTGCTGCCCTCATTTCTGTCAAACATAGTTTGTTCTCCATTTCTATGGATTTGTTTTTTTTAGATCCCACATGTAAGTGAATTATAGACTATATGTCTTTTTCTGTCTGTCTTATTTCACTTAGTATAATACCCTCAAGGTCCATCCATGTTGCCTCAAATGGCAAGATTTCCTTCTTTTTTACAATATTGCATTGTAATGTATACCACATTTTCTTTATCCATTCATCCATTGGTGAACACTTAGGTTGGTTGCATGTCTTGGCCATAGTGAATGATGATGCAATGAACATGGGGGTGCAGATACCACTTAAAGATAATTGTTTCATTTCCTTCTATAAATACCCAGAAGTGGAATTGCTAAATCATTTGGGAACTCTATAATTTTTTGAAGAACCACTCTACTGTTTTCTATAGTGGCTGCACCAGTTTACATTCCCATTTTAAGATATTTTCTTGCTTGTTTTTCTAATCCAATCTAGTAAATTCTCTTACTGATTCTAAAACTGATCATGTTTTCACCATAGCCCAAAGCTAAGCACATTAGTCTGATCAAAAAGAAATTGAAACAACAGTAGAGGAAAATCCAAGCCCCAGTTTGAGAGTAAGTGTCTCCTCATCTGCAAAGCAAGGGTTTGGGTTGTGTGGTTTCTTGTAGCCCTTTGTATGCCAACGTTCTTTGATTATGGTCCATTTGCCCCCGCAATCAGGTACATCCAGGTACATCCTCCACTCTGATGTAACAATCCAGGGTCTTTGCACCATGCATGTGCTTTTCTTCCAAATCTGCCATCACTCTACCAACTCAGCACCATTATCTGAGTCAGGCCACATAGTTCTATAACTTTGATTTTGGGGCAGGTTGATGGGTTGCCAAGGCACTCAAATATGCCCCAGGGGCAAAAAGGATACTAAGAGGTTAGATGACCATGCCAACCAATGTTAGAGCAAGTGAAATCAGGCTTCTGCCTCCCCAAAGAGCAGTCTTACAATAATAGAGCTAATGTTACATAGCGAAAAGAATCAGAATGTTAACGTATTAAGGTCTATCACTTGTACTTCCCATGAGTTCTCTCAACTCAACTGGGAGTAAAGTAGGTATCATCAGCACCATTGTACAAATTCAGAAAGTGCCATCATGTGCTGGTTAATGCTTCATAATGCTACTAGAGGCCTGGTGCACGAATTCGTGCATGGGTGGGGTGCCTCAGCCTCGCCAGCAATGGAGGCCTATCAAGGGCCATCCAGCTGGGGGGAGGGACCCCAGGAGGTTGGCCAGCAGGGGTGGAGGGGGGCCATGGGAAGTTGGGGCCGATCAGGGGGGCCGGCTGGAGGCCACGAGAGGTTGGCTGTGGGAATGCACTGACCACCAGGGGGCAGCTTCTGCATTGAGCATCTGCCCCTTAATGGTCAGTGCGCGTCATAGTGACTGGTCAACCAGTCATTCCGGTTGTTCCAGTTGTTCAGTCGTAATGGTCGCTTAGGCTTTTATATATATAAATTGGTGGAAGGGAGCACCAATTTGCCAATTTCCCTGGTGTAAATACTCCCACCACAGCCAACAAGACACCAACATGACATCAGTGAACACAGAACTGGAAAGAGATTGAAAACACCCAGCTTGACTGGGACAAGCCCTGGCTTGACAGGGACAAGCTAGCTTTAGCACACACTGGAACTGTGTACAGAAAAGTCAACAACTTGTCAAGGTCACCCAACTAGGATGTGGGAAGTGAGGATTTGAACTTAGACCTTCTGACCTGAGCTATGCTCTTTAACGCTACTCTTGATAGTGCCACATGAACGGCAAGGGCTCTAGAGCTAAGAGCCCTGAGTTGTCTTTATTTGTGATAATACCTCGGAGTTGATTTTTCACAGAACATATTTGGGTAAGGACTACCATAGACATTTTACCTCCAATTATATTATACCAGATTTCAAAGGCCAAAGGAGTAAAAATTTCTACTACAAAAATCTTCAGATCCCAACTGCTGGCCCGCTTGTCTAAATATGACATTTGATTGCAAATCTGGGCCAGAGGTGGAGTTCAGGAGGGGAGTAAAGAGTTCTGCCTTCTGCCCAACAGAGCAGACACCAGACTATGGCCAGAGACAACCCCATTCACCCCCTAACTGGTTGGCCTAGTCTTGCTATTGCATATAAATGATTAATGTTGATTTCACCAGAGAGGGGTGACTTTTCCTCATGGACTAAGCTCTTTTTTTAGACGCTGAGTGAAATGTTCTTATTCTGACCTTTTTCTCCCTTCATAAATGGTCCTTTGAATCAGGTAGACATCAGGGGAGCAAATGGACAGCCAAACACTTGGCAAGAAGTTGTTAAATAATTCACTGCTTATAACCTAAGCAAAGTTCACTCTAGGATAAGGGGCTGCAAACACAAATGCATCCAGGAGTAGGTGATGTACGTGAGCACAGTTGGTCAGACATAAGAGCACAGGGATTTATGAGGCATGCCCTGCCTAGTAGTCACATATTTGAACATATGTGCATATAAATATAATATATCTTAGGACTTAATGTAGCCTATGGATCTACAGTTATAAAGCCATGCTAGGGTTCAGCCAATTATAACTCAACCATACTTACATATATATTATATATAATATTTTTCTATTATATAATTTATATCATATAAATATATGTAATTTATATTGCATATTATATAATTTATAAAACTTAAGTATGTTATATAAATTAAATAAATACATATAGAGATTTCTATCAATTAGAATTGCTTAGCTATAAGAGAGAAAATAAAAAATAATAGAGGCTCAAACAAGAGAGTTTTTCTTTCTTCCACTCAAAACTCCTAAGGCAAGCCTATGCCAATAAGGCATATCCTATCTAATAAAAGAGTAATATGCAGATTGACCATCACTCCAACACACAAGAAGGCTGCCCCCATGTGGTCAAAGATCCTGCCCCCATGTGGACACAAGATGGCCAGCAGGGGAGGGCAGTTGGGAGGGACCAGGCCTGCAAAGGAGGGCAGTTGGGGACGATCAAGCCTGCAAGGGAGGACAGTTGGGAGGAACCAGGCCGGCAGAGGAGGGAAGTTGGGGGTGACAGGGCAGGCAGGGAAGGGCAGTTGGGGGGGACCCAGGCCTGCAGTGGAGAGCAGTTGTGGGGGACCAGGCCTGCACGGGAGGGCAGTTAGGGGTGACCAGGCCTGCAGGGGAGGGCAGTTAGGGGCAAACAGACTGGCAGGAGAGCAGTTAGGCATCAATCAGGCTGGCAGGGGAGTGGTTAGGGGGTGATCAGGCTGGCAGGCAGAAGCGGTTAGGGGCAATCAGGAAGGTAGGCAGGTGAGCAGTTGGGAGCCAGCAGTCCTGGATTGTGAGAGGGATGTCCGACTGCCCGGTGGGATTGGGCCTAAACGGGCAGTCGGACATCCCTCGAGGGGTCCCAGATTGGAGAGGGTGCAGGCTGGGCTGAGGGACACCACCCCTCCATGCACGAATTTCGTGCACTGGGCCTCTAGTGTATATATAATGTCAGGAACCCATATCCTTTTATCTTTCACTCCGCCATGCATGATTTCTACTCACAAACCAACTCATGGTCCAACATGGCTGCTTTAGCTCCAGGCATTATGTCTTCAATTAACTACATGGCTTCAATTAACTACAAGGGAGGGTGAAATATTTGGTCTTCATTCAAAGTAGCCATGGATCTGGGTGAGGCCACGTGACCCTGGGTCTGGGAGAGGCCACGCGCCCCTGGGTCCGGGTGAGGCCACGTGCCCCTGAGTCCGGGGGAAGCTAGATCCCGGGTCCGGGCGAGGCCGTGTGCCCCTGGATCCAGGTGAGGCTGGGTCCCGGGCCCGGGAGAGGCCACGCGCCCCTGGGTCCGGGTGAGGCCAAGCGCCCCTGGGTCCGGGTGAAGCTGAATCCTGGGTCTGGGCGAGGCCGTGTGCCCCTGGATCCGGGTGAGGCTGGGTCCCGGGTCCGGGTGAGGCCGTGGGCCCCTGGATCCGGGTGAGGCCACGCGCCCCTGGGTCTGGGTGAGGCCACGCGCCCCTGGGTCTGGGTGAGGCCACGCGCCCCTGGGTCCGGGGGAAGCTAGATCCTGGGTCCGGGCGAGGCCGTGTGCCCCTGGATCCGGGTGAGGCTGGGTCCCGGGCCCAGGAGAGGCCACGCTCCCCTGGGTCCTGGTGAGGCCATGCGGCCCTGGGTCCGGGTGAAGCTGAATCCTTGGTCTGGGCGAGGCCGTGTGCCCCTGGATCCGGGTGAGGCTGGGTCCCGGGTCCGGGCGAGGCCACGCGACCCTGGGTCTGGGAGAGGCCACGCGCCCCTGGGTCCGGGTGAGGCCACGCGCCCCTGGGTCCGGGGGAAGCTAAATCCCGGGTCTGGGTGAGGCCGTGTGCCCCTGGATCCAGGTGAGGCTGGGTCCCGGGCCCGGGTGAGGCCACGCGCCCCTGGGTCCGGGTGAAGCCGTGTGCCCCTGGATCAGGGTGAGGCTGGGTCCCGGGTCCGGGTGAGGCCATGGGCCCCTGGATCCGGGTGAGGCCACGCGACCCTGGGTCTGGGAGAGGCCACGCGCCCCTGGGTCCGGGTGAGGCCATGCGCCCCTGGTTCTGGGTGAAGCTGAATCCTGGGTCTGGGCGAGGCCGTGTGACCCTGGATCCGGGTGAGGCTGGGTCCCGGGTCCGGGTGAGGCCGTGGGCCCCTGGATCCGGGTGAGGCCACGCAACCCTGGGTCTGGGAGAGGCCACGCGCCCCTGGGTCCGGGTGAGGCCACGCGCCCCTGGGTCCGGGGGAAGCTAGATCCCATGTCGGGCGAGGCCGTGTGCCCCTGGATCCAGGTGAGGCTGGGTCCTGGGCCCGGGAGAGGCCACGCGCCCCTGGGTCCAGGTGAGGCCACACGCCCCTGGGTCCGGGTGAAGCTGGATCCCGGGTCCGGGTGAGGCCGTATGCCCCTGGATCCAGGTGAGGCTGGGTCTTGGGTCCGGGTGAAGCCACGCGCCCCTGGGTCCGGGTGAGGCCGCGCACCCCATGGGTCCGGGTGAGGCCACATGCCCCTGGGTCCGGGTGAAGCCGTGCCACTGGGTCCGGCCGAGACCAAACCAGAGGGAGTCGGACCTGCATTACCACCATTTGTCCACCATCCAGAGCTGAGGGGTCAGTGCCGACATGTACACAGAAGGAACTGGTGGACATTGATATTGGGTCTCAAAAGAACTGTAGAACTTATATTTCCAGTTTATTTCTGGAGGAACTAGGATTAGTTTCACAGAAATCACTCTGTTGTACCTTCTTTTCTTCTCAACCCTCCTTTCTTTCTGTTGGTCCAGAAAGAAACTCACTACAGACTGATTCATTTGCCTGTCAGCATAACTATTATTGCTCGTCTCACATTCAGTTCTTATAAGTATATCTCTAGTGACACATGATTTCGCTCATCTAGGGGAAATGATGAACAACATAAACTGATGAACAACAACAGAACCAGAAACAAGGAGGCATCGATCGGACTATCGGGCCTCAGAGGGAGGATAAGGGAGGGTGGGGGGAGGGGGGAGAGATCAACCAAAGGTCTTGTGTGCATGCATATGAGCCTAACCAATGGTTAAGTTCAACAGGAGGTTGGGGCATCCGTGGGGAGGGGTGTGGGATGGGAATGGGGGGATGAGGACAAATATGTGACACCTTAATCAATAAAGAAATTTTTAAAAAAATAAAAAATAAAATAAATAAATAAATAAATAAATAAATAACAACAAAGTAGCCATGGGCTCAACTAAAAACCAAGGTTCTTTTAGTGATATAGAAGGTGAGAATAGATATTCGGAGACAAGCACACCCTCAGTCATAAGCTAAGCACTTACTATGTTCCAGGCATTATGTTAGCTGCTAAGGATAATATATTGAACAGAGCTTTTAATCAAGCAAGAGACAGACATCTAAGCAAATAACTCTATAATGCTATATGATAAGTATTATTCTTTTTAAAAACATATTTTTATTGATTTCAGAGAGGAAGAGAAAGGGAGAGAGAGAAATGTCAATGATGAGAGAGAATCATTGATCGTCTGCCTCCTGCATGCCCCCTACTGGGGATCAAGCCTGAAACCTAGGCATCTGCCCTGACCAGGAATCGAACTGTGACCTCCTGGCTCATAGGTCAATGCTCAACCACTGAGCCATGCAGGCCGGGCAGTATTATTCTTGATATATTAAAAAATAAATATGGGAACAACAACCAAAAAATAACAAGTGATTTTGTTGGAATTAGGAAATCTTTAGGAAAGATTTCCCAAAGGAGGGGACATTTAGGTTTGGCCTTGAAGGATGTGTAAGGGTTTGCCAAGTGGGGAGAAGGTTGGGAATTAGGTCAAGCTTGGCAGAGGGGCCATTAATAGAGAGAGAGAGCCATGAGGTGCCATGATCAGATGTGCATTTTAGAAATGTGAGTCTGGCAGCTGATGGAGGATAGATGAAGGGAGGCCACACTGGAAGTTAGAGGGTCAGATTAGAGGCTGCTGTGGCAACTGAGTTACAAGATGTGAGGACTGGAGCTAAGCCAGTGGATAGAGAGGCAGGGCAATTAGAGGGCTGTCTCATAACTAGAATCAGCAAAGTTGGTGATTGTGGCTAACACTATTGTTTACCTACCCAAACCACTCCCCTTCTTTCTTGCTAACAGAACTTGATTTTGGCTCCAGTGATGTCTCGTTAATGGTTTACACCAATCATGACAATCCTATTCCCCAACATTCCACTTCCTTTGCAGGTAAGGGTGGACATGTGACCCAGTTTTGACCAATGAGGCCAAAGGGGAAGTTGGCCATGAAGATTTCTGGGGAAGATTTTTCTATCCTGACAAAAAGGATATGTTTCGTCTTCCCCCTTCTGCATTCTTTCTGCCTTGAATGTAGAAGAGATGCCTGGCAATACATCAGCAATCACTCCTGACATGATATGATTCTATGAAGCATGTATAGACCTTTGCAATAGTGCTGCTCAAAACATCCTGAGAACTCCCCTTAGGAAATTCTTAGCAAAGACTGATTCATTTTATTTTGGATATCCTTACTGTTAAATCTTCATTACTATCATGGGGATTTAATTCTTTTGAAATATCCAAGGCTAAATACAGTGAGTTATGAGATTGTGATAAATAAAATCTTGTGGTAAATGATTTCATAAATAACTAATCCTGCTGATTGTTTTCTGTGTATGTGTATGTGTGAATCATAAACTCCTTCTGATAAGTAATTCCAGAACAAGAATTACAAGCATATTTTCAACACTAAAAGCTTAGTTTGCAAAAGGAGATCACCTACCAAGGACTTTTGCTCAACACCAACTCTTGCCAGATAATTTTTTGTAAATTACTTTCAGGAGTTGGTGATTCAAATGTCCTCTCAAGAAAAATATACAGGTATTGTTCATGTTCTCAATACTCCTAAAAAAGGAAATGGTCTCAGAGTTCTCATCTTGGATTCTTCCTCAGACTTACTTTGTGAAACTAATCCTAGTTCCTCCAGAAATAAACTGGAAATATAACATAAAAGGAGCATGGTAAACAAAAATTGGTTAGCAATGTCCTAGAATTTAGAATATCTCTTATAGGTTCCATAAATATTATGAATTAATAATCATCAATAAACTAATTTTGTTATTCATATATTATGGTACTAAGGATTAATAATCATATACTCCTAATCGGTTATTTTCAGTAATGACAGAAAGCCATACTGTTACAATTTTTCTCTTTTTAAAATTTGATTTCAGATAGGAAGGGAAAGGGAGAGAGAGATAGAAACATCAATGATGAGAGAGAATCATTGCAGCTGCCTCTGCACACCCCACACTGGGGATAGAGTCCACAACCTGGGCATGTACCCTAACCTGGAATCAAACTGCAACCTCCTGGTTCATAAGTCGATGCTCAACCACTGAGAAACACTGGCCAGGCTAAAATCCACTTTTCAAAAAAAATATATTTACATTCCAGGTCTCTGAAATCACTCTGTTGTACCTTCTTTTCTTCTCAACCCTCCTCAACACCTACCCTCTGCTGAAGAGCTCACCTGTACATTAGTGAGCAGAGTGAAGTCAGTAGATGGGAATAGCCTCATCTTTTCACTCTGCATCTGTCCTCACAATGTCTTTCTTCCCAGCTCTGACCAAATTCCTGACCCACAAAATTAAGAATAGAATCTAATGACTGTTGCTTTAAGCCACTAAGTTTTGAGCCACATGATCTACACTAATAAAAGAGAAAGATACAAATTGCCCGTACCTTCATGACGCCCACCAGCCAATTAGGAGTGAGTATGTAAATTAATCCAACTAAGATGGTGAGTTAATTTGCATATGCAGGCACTGAGTGGCCGGGGCGGGATGCTTGCATCATCGCCATGGCGATGACACAGGCATTCTGCACTGCCCCAGCTGCTCGGGGCCTCTGGGCAGCGTGGGAAGGCGGAAAGGCGGCTCTGGGCCGGAGCAAAGGCAGTGCCAGCAGCCAGGGAAAGGAAGTTCCATTCTTGCATGAATCTTCATGCATCAGGCCTCTAGTAACTACATAAATAACTACAGCAATATCTCCCACCTTAAAGAGTTTTTAAACTGCCTTATCCCATTTTTCTGCTCCTTCTTGTAGTAAAACTTCTTCAAAGAGTTAAGAAGCTATAAGTCACACTTTCTCGAGTCTTTAACTCACTCATTCCTGGTTCTGTCCCAACCCATCACTAGACCATACTCTTGTCCAGGTCATAAGTATCCTCCATTATTTAGCCTCTCGAAACCTGTGCCTTCCTTAATGAAATACCATTCTCTCTTAACTTCTCAACTTTCATGACTCTAGACTTTCCTGATTTTCTCCTACCTCCCTGGCTGCTCCTTCCCAGCCTGCTAGGCTGATTCCTCCTCCTCTGCTTCACCTTCAAATGTTAATTTCAGACCCTTCTCTTCTCTCTACACACACTTTCCCTAAGTGTCCTCAACCAATCTATTGGTTTTAAGCACCATCTACATGGTGATGCCTCCAAATGTAGCTCTCCAGCTCTGACCTCTCCCCAGAATTCCAGAGTTAGATATCCAGTTGTCTCCTCAACATCGCCTTTGGAGGCTTAAAGACACCTATACTGAAAATGGCCAAAGCAGAGCCTGTGATTTTCCTACCCCAAATCTGTTGCTTTCTTAGACTTTTCTACCCCAGTAAATGGCATCTCCATCCATCCAGTTCTCAGGCCCAAGAGCCTAAGGATATCCTTGATAACTTTTTTTCTCTCTTGCTTTGTGTATTAGTTTCCTATGGCTGCTGTAACAAATTACCACAAATTTGGTCACATACAATTAAAACAACATACAATATTATTCAGCCATAAGAAGGAATGAAATGATATTTGGTGATCCTTGAATACATTATGCTTAGTGAAGTAAGCCAGACACAGATGGACAAATCTCTTATGATTCCACTCTTTAAAAAGTACCTACAATAGACAAAAATAGAGACAGAATGTAGAATAGAGGTTACCAGGAGTTGAGGGTGGGATGTGGGTATGGGGAGTTATTATTTATTGGGTACAGAGTTTTTGTTGCAGATGATGAAAATATTTTAGGCATTGATAATGGTGATTTTTACAAATATTGTGAATGTATTTAATATCACTGAATTGCCAACTTAATGAATGGTTAAATATTATGTTATGTATGTTTTGCCACAATTAAAACAAGAGTAAACATTTATTTTCTTAGAGTTTTGTTTTGTATGTTTTTTTAAATCCTCACTGGAGGATATTTTTCCATTGATTTTTAGAGAGAGTGTAAGAGAGGGGGAGAGACAGAGAGAGAAACATTAATGTGAGAGACACATTGATTGGTTATCTCCTCATGGGGATCCGGCCTGCAACCAAGGTACGTGCCCTTGACCAAAATCAAACCCAGGATCCTTCAGTCCACAGACCGAGTCTCTATCCACTGAGCCAAACTGGCTAGGTCTCTTCTTAGAGTTCTTGAGGTGAAATTTTGAAATCACTTTCACTGAGCCAAAATCAAAGCATCAGCAGCGCCAAATTCCAATAGAGTTGCCTTTCCCGTGCCTTTTCCAGTTTCTAATGTTGCATTACTTGTCCCTGTTCTCTATTTTCAAAGCCAGCAGTGTAGCCTCTTCCTTCAGTCTCTACATGGCCTTCTCTGCAATTTAAAATCTCTCTCTGGCTCTATCTTATAAAGACACTCATGATTATATCAGGGCTCATCTGGATAATCTAGAATAATCTCC
Organism: Cnephaeus nilssonii; assembly: GCF_951640355.1. NCBI lineage: Eukaryota > Metazoa > Chordata > Mammalia > Chiroptera > Vespertilionidae > Cnephaeus > Cnephaeus nilssonii. The sequence goes on from NC_137082.1 coordinate 28,368,092, forward strand.
CTATCTCAAAATCTTTACCTTAATCACATAGGCTAAATTTCTTTTGCTAGATAAAATAAAATTTGCAAGTTCCAGGGATTAAGATATGGTTATCTTTGGTCCCATTATTCAGCCCTCCATACCTATTACTAAATCCTGTGGATTCTACTTTGAAACATATTTCAAATGTGTACACTTGTGTTAACGTAAAAACATTCAAACCTGTAAAGAATTTTTGTGAGTTTATTTGAGCCAAACTGTTGACAATTGCTGGGAATCAGAACCTCAATAGATTGAGAATGACGGGTTACATCTATATTTATACATTGCAATCAAAGGAAGGGACATAGGTGGGTTACATGAAATCCATTAGTAATAGACAAGAGAGGTGGGAGAAAGCAAAGCAGGGGTGGGGTGGGGGGGAGAACCCTTGGGAGTGGATAAAAAGTAAAATGATAGGAGAGAAACCAAGATGGCAGCATAGATAAACACCTAAACTGCTGCCTCGCACAACAATTTCAAAACTACAACTAAAAGACAAAACGTCTATCACCCAGAACCACGGGAAAGCTGGCTGAGTGGAAGTTCTACAACTAGAAGGAAAGAGAAAAGAGCATTGAGACGTGCACAAGCACTGAAAAGCTGAGGTACGGAGGTGCGCGAATAGGGCTGGCAGCGGATGTCTGGGTGCGCTGCTTCTTTCAACCCAAAGGGAGACAAGCTCCCGATTACTCTGAACTCCAGTTTCTGGGGAGACGCTGGGGACCCAAACTCCTACGGGGAGAAGCTGGACTGTCTGCCATCGGGTCGGAAAGTGAGGGTGGCTTTCTTGCAGAGGTGCGCCCAGCAATCATTGTTTACTGCGCTGGGGCACGGGACATGGGGACTTGGAAATGCAGAAACGCAGAAACAGCTGACTGGCAGCCATCGCTGTTTGCCACGCACTAGCCTAGTGACTCCCTGAGACCCCTCCCCGCACAATCTACAAACCCACCCAAGCTCCACGCAGCGGCTTTTGCATATAAATGGCCTGCCCTATCGCAGCTTAACCAAACAAACTGCAGCTCTGGTCAGACAGCTCCAAAACCTCCAAAGCCCAAGCGAAGAGGAGAAAACTGTAGTTCTCACTGTGGCTCCTATTGGGTGGCCTCAGACAGTAGCTGACCTGCACCCCATTGGAGATCCAGAAGCTAGTGTATCTAGTGGTCAGTGTGAGACGACACCAGATTTTAACTACTCACATCCATAAGTGACACATTCAAGAGGCAGACTCAGTGAGCACCAAAGCCCCACTGAAGCAAGTACTGCCCCATAAGCGTGTCTCCAGCGCAGCAGTTCTTCCATTATAGTCACAGTGGGTCCTCACAGCCAATTGGCTTAGAGGTCAATTCCTCCAAGTGACACCAACAACAATCAAGACTTAACTACAACAAGGCTGTACACACAGTCCACAAAGGGGTGCACCAAGAGTGTCCACCTCAGGTAACTGGGAGGCCGACCCACTGGCCATTATAAGACACCTAGCACACAAAGCTACCCTACCAACTCAGGGAAGGAGCCAAAATGTGGAGACAAAGAAACAGATCCCAAATGAAAGAAATGGAGGAAAACAAACAACTGGATATAGAGTTCAAAACCACGGTTATAAAGTTTTTCAAGAATTTTCTAGAAAAGGCCGATAAATTCAACGAGACCCTTGAGGATATGAAAAAGGACCAACTAGAAATTAAACATACACTGACTGAAATAAAAAATATTATACAGAGACCCAACAGCAGACTAGAGGAACGCAAGAATCAAGTCAAAGATTTGAAATACAAAGAAGCAAAAAACACTCAACCAGGAAAGCAAAAAGAAAAAAGAATCCAAAAATTTGAAGATAGTGTAAGAAGCCTCTGGGACAACTTCAAGCGTACCAAGATCAGAATTATGGGGTGCCAGAAGAAGAGAGAGAGCAAGATACTGAAAACCTATTTGAAGAAATAATGACAGAAAACTTCCCCCACCTGGTGAAAGAAATAGACTTACAAGTCCAGGAAGCGCACAGAACCCCAAACAAAAGGAATCCAAAGAGGACCACACCAAGACACATCATAATTAAAATGCCAAGGGCAAAAGACAAAGAGAGAATATTAAAAGCAGCAAGAGAAAACAGTTAGTTACCTACAAGAGAGCACCCATACAACTGTCAGCTGATTTCTCAACAGAAACTATGCAGGCCAGACGGGAGTGGCAAGAAATATTCAAAGTGATGAATAGCAAGAACCTACAACCAAGATTACTCTACCCAGCAAAGTTATCATTCAGAATTGAAGGTCAGATAAAGAGCTTCACAGACAAGAAAAAGCTAAAGGAGTTCATCACCACCAAACCAGTATTATATGAAATGCTGAAAGGTATTCTTTAAGAAGAGGAAGAAGAAGAAAAAAGTAAAGATAAAAATTATGAACAACAAATACATATCTATCAACAAGTGAATCTAAAAATCAAGTGAATTAAAAATCTGAGGAACAGAATAAACTGGTGAATATAATAGAATCAGGGGCATAGAATGGGAGTGGATTGATAATTCTCAGGGGGAAAGGGGTGTGGGGGGTACAGGAAGAGACTGGACAAAAATCGTACACCTATGGATGAGGACAGTGTGGGGGAGGTAAGGGCAGAGGGTGGGGTGGGAACTGGGTGGAGGGGAGCTATGGGGGGGAAAAGGAGAAACAATTGTAATAATCTGAACAAAAAAGACTTATTAAATTTAAAAAAAATAAAAATTTTTTTTAAAAAATAAAATGATAGACACATACTTAGGTGGGTGCAGGAACAATTAACATGCTAATGAAGGAATTTGTGGTATCTGTCCTGGCACCCAGGCACATTAGGTTGTGCCCCCAAGGGGTCCAGAAAAAGAGAAGTTACAATTTACCCAGGCATTTCAAGGGTATGTTATTATAGATGCAAAAAGACACATAGGCTCAGTTAAGGTAAAGGTTGACCTTGTCAGTGAAGATACCGGCCTAGGATATAACTACTTTTAGTTAAAGTTTAATTTCAGACCATCCTCTGTGGTTACTAAATTTAGGTCTCTGAGTTTGTAAGACCGCCGTGCAGGCCTTCCCTGAGCTTGTCAGGTTAGCATGTGGCCCCTTTCGTCCACACTTGTCTCCACTTGTACTATCATTACTCTCAAGCCAGCATCATCACTTCCCCCTTGGACACTTTCAACATCCTCCTAGTGTAACTCTCCAGCTTAGCTCTTGCCTACAATGGACAGAGCAACAAGAATGACCTTTTAACACATAAAGCAAGCCATGTGCAACTTACTCATATGCTAGTGTCCTTGCCAACCTCTCCTCCCACCCACTACCCTCCAGCCACAAAGATCTGATTTCTGTGACTCAATATAGCAGGCACTTCCCTGCCTCCAAATCTTTGGGCATGCCATTCCCTGGAACGTTATTCCCATGTCCATTTATTTATTTATTTATTTATTTTTAATACATTGAACACCTGGGGCATGACCTAGCATGTTTTCAGGATATGTGCACTGAACTGCTAAGCCTGAATCAAGTCATTTACTTTACAGATGAAAAATATGAAACAGACAGAAGCTTAAGAATATAGACATTGCCCTAACTGGTTTGGCTCAGTAGATAGAGCATTGGCCTGTGGACTGAAAGGTCCCAGATTCGATTCCGGTCAAGGGCTTGTACCTTGGTTGCAGGCACATACCCAGTAGGGAGTGTGCAGGAGGCAGCTGATAGATGTTTCTCTCTCATCAGATGTTTCTAACTCTCTATCCCTCTCCCTTCCTCTCTGTAAAAAAATCAATAAAATATATATATTTTTTAAAAAAGAATATAGACATTGCCCTAGCCAGTTTGGCTCAGTTGATATAGCATCGGACTGTGGACTGAGGGGTTCCAGGTTCAATTAGGTCAAGGGCACATGTATTGGTGCCCCTGGGTGGGCATCCATTAATGCCGGGGTTCTTGTCCCAGCATTAAGAAGGGTGCAGCAATCTGGAGAAAGGAGCTGCGCGTAGATTCAATAAGGAGTCCAAGGATGAAAGATAGTTTTGAGAGGCATTGGGGGTCAGAGGAGCTTCAGCTAAAGGAGCTTGACTCAGGATCCCGTGCTTTTTATTAACACAAATTGTCCTAAGGCAAGGTGGAGATAATACACTTCAAAGGGTAGGGTTTACAGAAGCATTGTCAGATTGGGGAATACCCTACAGCTGTTCAGGTGTTTGGCCAACAGGAGGCAATAGGTTAAGATGCCCTGAACTGTCTGACAGTAGACAATCCTATTCAGGTTTGGGGGAGATGCTTTTCCAGCCGTTTCAACAGGTAATTACATATGTGGCTCAGCCCTAGTTGAGCCCCCCAAGCTTCACCAACCTTTTGATGAAACTCTTGTAATTATGACATGTTGGAATTGGTTCCCGGCACACATACCTGGGTTGCAGGCTCGATCCCCAGTGTGGGATGTGTGGGAGGCAGCCAATCAATGATTCTCTGTCACCATTGATGTTTCCATCTCTCTTTTCCTCTCTGAAATTAATAAAAATATTTTTTTAAAAAGAATATATAGACATTATACCAAATAAAATAGTATCAGTGTTTAAATGTGAGCCCAATATCCTGTCCCAATTTAAAGACCTTTAATACCTGTGCCGCCTCTATGATTTTTTATAAATTTGCTTTATAAAAACAGCCTATGTACTGTCTTGTCCCACTTCCTACAGCCATATACAACATAGAGTGGCAGATAGAGGCCAGCCTCTCATTTCAGTTTGAATCTTTTCCACTACAGAATTTAAAAGGATCTCAAATGGTATTTTTTTAATTCTTAAGTATTCTGCAAATCCTCGAGCTGAAATCTTACTGCTGTTGAGTGATACCTCAATTGGAAAATAAGCATGAGTTTTAGCCCATGACTATGTTATTCCCTCAAGATCATTTCCTCACAGGCAGGTGGGCCACGTCAGCGGAGCCCACTCAGATATCTCGGTCCCCATCACCTGAAAACCTCTTTTCTGCATACCATTCCCTGAGCTGGCTGCCTGGAGACTGGAAAACCTGGTACTGTCTCCTCCCACAGTTCCCTCCCCTTCCTCCAGCTTATCGCTGGTGTCAGAGAAGAATGCGATCTTCAAGTCTGTACATTCCAATCCCAGCACTTAGGGGAAGGGCCCTCAGAAGAGCCAGCTGGTGTCTGGGGGGCAGGGCAGGGGCAACTGGCTGAGTAGGCACCTGTCAACCCACCAGCCCCCTCAACCCACCCCGGACAGACGGCCAGAGCTGTGAACAGGGCCCCCTTGGAAAGCACCAATTCTGGCTCTCTGGGGCAGCCTGTGTGGGGTGGGTATTTCTAGAGTTCTGGGAATGGGGTGGGGTCAGAATCCCTAGAAACTCTACCCAGGGACCTGACACTCACTAGGTGTACTTACTTAGTCATACCTGTGGGAAAGGGCTCACAGTGCTAATAATGCCAGGAAGGGGAGACCTGGTCGGTTGTGCAAATAAGCCAAGATCCCAGAATAGAATAGTGAGTATTAGGCCTCCCTTTCTTCTCACTGGGTAATTGGGACGACCTAATATGATTTCAGATAAGCCAACTTCCCTCTCTATGGCTCAGTTTTCTCTCTCTAAAATGGGCAGGGAAGAGTGGGACCAGACAAGTTTTAAAGTCACTTCTAAGACCAAGGATCCATGACTCTGATTTTTTAAAAATCTAATTCCAAAAAATAAATGTGGCCTGGCAGATGTAGCTCAGTGGTTGAGCATCGACCTATGAACCAGGAGGTCACAGTTCAATTCCTGGTCAGGGCACACACCTGGGTTCCGGACTCAATCCCCAGTGGGGGGCATGCAGGAGGCAGCCAATCAATGATTCTGTCTCATCATTGATGTTTCTCTCTCTCTCCTTCTCCCTTCCTCTCTGAAATCAATACAAATATATTTAAAAATAAATAAATGTGGCCAAGTATGTAATCACTAGCTTGTCTCCTCACCCCCACATTCCCGCCACCCTCCCTTCAGCAGGCTATGGTTTTCCTAACACTCTAACCTTGTGATCTTCCAAGAGATCTTACCCCAAAAGATCCATGAGAGTGTTGGGAATCTGGCTTAGAAACTTCTCTCCTTCCACCTCTGCCCCCACCCCCACCCCCACCCACCATGCCCTCCAGCTCACCCTCATTGAGCACTTCTCAAGGCTTGGATGTTCAAATCTCAGGCATTTGAATTTAATGTTTACTGTTTTGAGTCCTGCCCCATACACTTCAGGGCACCATGGAGGACATTCTGACTCACCATGTACTCTTCCCATTAATTTTTGAACATTTGTCCTGAGTGCCAGACTCCACCATGGGCATCTGGGCTACCAAGGATAATAACATGGCCCAGTTCTCGGGAAGTTAGTCCTACATTAGGGGTCATGTCAATTTACCTGATGGCAGTTAGCCTGAGTGACCTGGGAGAGAACACCAAAGGAGGGCCTGCTTTGGCAAAAATCTTTATATATATATATATATATATATATATATATATATATATATATATATATATATATATTTTAATTGAATTTTAGAGAGAGAGAGGAAGGGAGAGGGAGAGAGAGAAACATCAATGTGAGAGCGGAACATCCACAAGCTGCTTCTGAAACCCAGGCATGTGCCCTAACCGGGAATCAAACCAGCAACCTTTCAGTGCACAGGTCAACGTCCAACCAACTGAGCCACACCTGCCAGGGCTTGGGCAAAACCTTGAAGGATGCTAAACAGATGCTCTTGGTGCCTGTCCCCTTAGACCTCCCTGGAGTAGCTTGATCCATGCTCAGAGCAAGCCAGGCACTCCAGGGAGTTAAAGCCACAGGAAGGGCAAGCCAAGGAGAAGCAGAGCTGGTGGGTAAATACAAAAACAATCCTCAGGTATGATCCGCAGTTTCTCAGAGGGTCCCCGCAGGATTGAGTGACCTGCTCATTAACACACCTGCAGTGTCTTCCCTCCCCTCTCTCCACAATTCTTGGGATCTAAATATTTGGGAAAGGTTTTCTCTTGGGCTTAAGGGGAATATTGCAGTGTGAAATGTTGAAGCCTATGGAAGGCAACGTAAAAGCAGTGATTAAGCAAACAGACTAATTACAAACTAACTGGTCAGCCTGTGTGAGCCTCTGTTTCTTTATCTGTAGCATGGGGATAATAGTCAGAACCTGTAAGGAATCAATATGGTAATGCTTATGGTGTTGGGCTCTGAGTCGTAAGTACTCAATTTAAAAAGGGGGATGGCCCTAGCTGGTTTGACTCAGTGGATAAAGCAGACTGAAGAGTCCCGGATTCAATTCCGGTCAAGGGCACGTACCTCAGTTGCAGGTTTCCCGGCCTGGTCGGGGTGTGTGCAGGAGGCAACCAGTAGATATGTCTCTCTCATATTGATATTTCTCTTTCTCCATCTCTCCCTCTCCCTTCTACTCTCTCTAAAAATCAATGGAAAAAAGAGTGAGGATGGATAGATAGATAGATAGATAGATAGATAGATAGATAGATAGATAGATAATAAAAAGGGGAATGGTCGGCAGCCCCACCCCCTGACTCCTGTTGGTGCCACCCTGCCAAGGTCTAGAGGTCTGGGAAAAATATGGGGCAAAGACTTAAATGTGTGTCTCTGGGGAGGGAGCCCACCTCCCACCTTCCCCAAAGCCTGACCAGTGCTCCTCTTCATGGGAGATCCAGACTAGTCCAGGTCCTTGCCACCATTGGTGAGACAGGCAGCAAGCAGCAGAGACAAGAAGTTGGTCAGAGGGCCTGGGGCTCTGGGCAAGTGCAGGACAATGAACCAGGGCCTCTCCAGACCCCCTACTGGTGACAGAGGAGCACCCCACATTTCTCCCTGGGTTCCCTTTGACAGCCCTCTATGGAGGGCCAACTTACTTCCTCCTCAGGGCCTCGGTTCAAACAGGTGGGTGTGGCTCGCTCTCACCTGGGCAGCCCTGCCTGATCTCCCCAAACCCTGCTGGCCTCAGGTGGTCCATCGCCAGCTGAGAGAAGCTGATGTTTTAATTGACTGCTGGGTGCTCTCTGTGCCCAGTGAACCAAGCAAAGGCAGAGGTCAGGGCCTCACCTGAGCCCATCCACTGGCCCACACACTGGTCCCCTCAACCTTCCCACCATACCCTTGACTTCTCCCTCCCACTTGGCCTCCTGTGTCATCCATGGCACAGAGTTTCTACCTCTGGGGCCTGGGCTCCCTGTGTGCTGACTGTGCTGCCCCAGACAGGGTTTGTCCAGAACAGGCCTGGGCCCTATGAAGGAATACTTCTTTTTAAAAAACTCTTTATTATTGAAAGTATTACAAATGTCCCCCCTTTTCCTCATCCCCTCCACCCCCAATTCAGTTCCCGCCCCAGGCCTTCACCACCCTACTGACTGTGTTCATGGGCGATGCATATATGCATATAAATTCTTTGGCTAATCTCTTCCTCCCCTCCCCCAACCCCTTCCCTCTGAGATTCTGAGTCTGTTCTCTGTTTCCAAGCAACTGAGCAGCAAGGCCCCTGCTGGCACGTAGGCCTCAAGGATAGTTTTAAGGCTTTGGGTGGAGAAGGCCAAGAAAGGAGATGCCTGGGGTGTGCAATTACCCAATTAACCCCCTCTGCAGTTCCGAGGTGTCCTGTATTTCCTCAGGGCTGCTCAGATAAGAGCTGTCAGGACGAAGATCCCTGCAGCTCTGGTCTCAGAGTCTGTGTACACAACTCGGGGATGATTAACCCTGGGCCTGGGGGGCTGGGATGTGCAGATCAAAGGCCCTCAGACAAAATGACCAGTCTCGGAACTCAGGGGGAGCAAGGCATTGTCTGCTCTAAACAAGCTCATGCCGTGTCACCAGGGCTTCAGGGAGACCTGGGGCTCTTGGTCACGGGGATCAGAGACCCCCGCCATGAGGCAGAAATGTTCTTTCTGCATTTCTACCCTCTTTATCTTTCCCATTTCTTAGGAGAAACAAACCTCCACGCTGTCACTGAACTGGGTCCCATAGAAACCAAACTAACTCTTCCTGGAGACGCCTGGATCTGGTTTGAGCCTGCCCCTGCTCCCAGACTCCTCGGAAGACCCCTCTGGCCACTTTCCCTTTAAATCTCTGCAGGCCTTCCTATGGACTAGAGTACCTTCCTCCTTTGGGCCACAGGGCTTCCTCTGCATACCAGCTCGCCATTCATCCTCCAAGCATCCCAGGAAGTGGAAACCACCTATCAGGAGGATCAGATTCCTGGAAGGTGACAGTGTCACTTCTGCCTCACTGCGCCCATCAGCCCTCAGCCCTCACCTTGGCAGGGAGAGCTGACTTCCTCTGTTTCTCAGGCCTGGAAAGGCAAGTGTAAGGTGAGATGAAGAGGGGGGAGGGCTAGGAGGAGGAACCAGGCCTGGAAAGGGGCAGGTCCAGTCCCAGAGTGGGAGGAGGAGACAGGCACTGAGGGTGTTGGCTAAAGACCACAAAGTGAGGAAGGAGAGGCGTGCAGGGACCCAGATATCTCAGGCCCTCTCAGTGACTGCGGCAGGTGGGGGCAGGGGCAGGGGCATCTGGGAAATAGGCCTCCCTCTGGAATTCAGAGTTGAGCTGCTGTGTAAGTCACTGGCTCCTGGGATCTATAAGACAACAGTGAAGACTACAAAAGGGCAAGTGCCACACTCCAAAAGGACAGCTTCCGGTGAGTATGACACGCTGCTGGAGGCCTGGGTTACTGGCCTCAGTTTCCAGCTCTTTCTCACTGCTTGGACTCCAAAATAGCAAGAGGGAGGTCTGGATGGTTGCTTAGAGACCTAGTGGTCAGCAGAGTAGCTGGGGCAGGAACACACAGCTACAGAAATGGGGGAGTATCAAGGAGTGACGTCAAGGCCAAGGCTCGATTGGAAGTAGCTTTGCTTGATGTACCCCCTACCTGATCTCCCAGTTGCCCTGTGCAATCCTGGGTACTCCAGAAACTCCTGGTGACTCTCAGCCATTCCCCCCTGGGCATAGCTGACCTCAGGAGCCTTGGCTTTTGTTGGGACCAAGAAGGGACCAGAAAAAGCTTGATTCAGGTTCCAAGTATCGCAGCTGTCCGGGGGCTCCTTGCTTCCCAGACGGCAACCCTGAGGGCCCTCCCATGAAAGAGACCCTAGAACTTATTTTAAAATGTGACCTGCAAACCGGGTCGCATGCAAACCAGGACTCACCTCTGAGGCTGGGCAATTCTAAGGGGAAAATGGGGGCAATTGAGTTTTGCTGGGACTGACAAAATCTTCCTCAAGTCCCATGCTCATTATTAATGGGCATTTTTGTAGCAGCGTCTGTGCACCTGGGGAGTTGACAGCGATAAAGGGCAAGTTCCCTTCCCTCCAGAAGCTCATGGGATGGGGTTATGGGGTTACTGGGAGGTTCAGGCCCAAATGGGGCAGATGAGAGAGGCCTTCTGCGGGAGGTCCGTGTGGGTTAGCATCCACAGAATGAGAGGGAATTAGAGGGAAGAGCATGGCTGGGAGAAGGAAGAGCAGGAGGTGCACCGTGCAGCTGGGGGAGATGACAGGGGCAAAGTCACTGCACACCTAGTAATGCTGGGGACCGCCCAGGACGTGTGCTCCTCCTCCAAGCCCGGTGGTAGGGGCACACTTACCCTTCTTTCGGGGTGTTTCTTCGGGATTTAATGCTCTGTCACGTTATTCTCTCCTCAGCCACGCACCATGTGGTTGGCCCTGCTGCTGCTGCTGCCGACAGCGCTGCACCTGAGCCTGGCAGAGCCTCCCCAGGAGAGGGTCCCTCTTTTCCGACTCATTCAGCTGGGCGCCTGGGGAAGCGGGGCCAACGACACCACCAGCTCGCCCTGCCAGGGCCTCTTCGCCGTGGGGGCCACGACCTTGACTCTGGCGAACCGCAGCCTGGAGCGCCTGCCGGGCTGCCTGCCCCGCACGCTGCGCAGCCTAGACGGCAGCCACAACCTGCTGAGCGCCCTGAGCGCGTCGGAGCTGGGCCACCTGCCGCAGCTGCAGGTGCTAAGGCTGCGCCACAACCGCATCGGCGCGCTGCGCTGGGACCCCGGCTGGCCCGCGGGGCTGCACACGCTGGACCTCAGCTACAACCGGCTGGCCGCCCTGCCTCCGTGCGCCCGGCCCTCGCTGGGCAGCCTCCGCGCGCTGGAGCTCGCCGGGAACCCCCTGCAGGCGCTGCCCCCCGAGGCCTTTGCCTGCTTCCCCGCGCTGCGCCTGCTCAACCTCTCCTGCACGGCGCTGGGCCAGGTGGACATCGCCGACGCCGCCTTCGCGCCCCTGGCCTCCCTCGAGGTCCTGGACCTCAGCGGCACGCTCCTCAAGCAGGGTGAGTCCTGGGCGCCCCGAGTTTTCAGTAGCGGGACCAGTTTCTTGGAGGGGTCGCTCACGGTGCTGATCATAGATAACCCCGCCTAGATTGCCTGAGCCACGTGCACCCTGTTCCAAGGGCCATACAAGGGTTAATTCCTTGAGTCCCAAGAGGAGGGAGCTATTATCTCGGTGTCGCCTATGAGGAAACCAAGGCCCAGAAAGGTGAATGACTGGCCCGAGGTCTCACAGCTCAGTAAGCGGTGCCTCCAAATTTAAACCCAAGCATTCTGGGTCCAGAGCCCAACCCTTTAGCCACGCGGTTCTACTGCGACCCAGCAGAGCTGGGGAATGCTGGTAGAATGGGGAGGTGGATGCACTGCTTTGGCCGGATCAGAATCAAACAGGCAGTTCAGTGACGCAGCTGATGCTCTTGGGGATGAATTCAGGGACTTTTCTACTTGGTTGGCTAAAATTCTGCTGCAGTTATTGACCCTTCAAACAAGACACAGGAGGGAGGTGAGAATACCAGTTCTCCTGTCCTTGGTGTGTTCTGATTTTGGCTCACAAGATTGGCTTTATTAATTTTAAAAACACTCCATGTGTCTGTAATCGCCTGTCCCACCATAGACAAAGGAAGAAAAGAGCGAGACCTGGGCACAGAGGGGAAGGGGCACATTCTCCATGTAGTATTAGGAGAGCCACAAAATTAGGTTTCTGGGCCTCTTCCACCTTGCCTTTCTCTCCTCCTTCCTTACCTTTCTCAAGTAGGTCCCCACTCCTGGTAGCCATCGGAGTGAAGTTTGGGGTATTTCTGTGTGGAGTTTAACAAGAGGGTAGGGCAGCAGCGGAGTTGGAGACAGTGACCTGGGTTCAAGTTCTGGCCCTGTCCCTTCCCAGCTCTGTGGCCTTGGACCAATCATTCTCCTCTCTGGTCTCAGTCGTCTCAGCTAGAAGGAAGGAAGGACTGGTCTTTCAGGTGATGTAGCCCATAGTTCTGAGCTTCCTAAAGCTTCCAACTGTGCCCATACTCAGCAATGACCTTCACAACTCATGTTGTCACTCTTGGTGTTTCCATAACACCCTGCCAGCCTCCTAGGTTGGTGGCTTCCTGGTAGTGGGCAGTCTCCCCTGTGTGTTTCAGTTCAGCCAAGGTGGATCCAAGACCTGCCCAAGCTCACATCCCTCTACCTGAGGAAGATGCCCATGCTGAGGAGCCTGGAGGGGGACATTTTCAAGATGGCCTCTGACCTGCAACAACTGGATTGTCAAGACTCCCTAGCACTTACCTCTGTCCAGACACGTATCTTCCAAGACACTCCTCACCTACAGCTCCTTCTGCTGCAGAAGTAAGTGTTTCTGAGTCACATGAATGAATTTTGCCTGTTCCCCTATGCTGAATAGGTGTAACTATCTTATAGAGCATACCAGACTTTAATTTTCTTCCCGTGGCTCCTTCAGGTCCTCTCTGGGGTTTTGTTCTTCCTCATCCTTTGGATGGTATCTTGGGCAGATCCCAGATAGTCCATCCAGCCTGAAAACCATGCAACTCAGTGCTGTCCAGAGTAATAGTGAAACCCCAAACGCTCATGCATGTAAGGTTTCCTTTAAGCCCAGATGAGAAACCTGCAGTGGAAGAGGGGATGAGGGCATTAGGTTCTTCTCTATTTCTTCATCCATCTGCTTCTCCATGTGGGAAGTCAGCTCTTCCAGAGGTCTAGGAAAGAAAGATGAGAGGGTAGAAAGGTCCTACTAGTGGTCAGGACCCAGGGCTGGTGTCTTCTGGCCTGTTGATGTCCTAAGTGTCATTATATCCACCTCCTTCCTGACTCCTAACAGGAAGGACAGTGTCCCTTTGATGATGATCGCAGGCCACCTCCTTTCCTGGGAACCCATACTGGGACCTGGGAAGTGGGCACTTTTCCCCATCACCACTCTCAGTGTCACCATTTCTCTCTTTTCTCTGCTAGCTCTAGACCCAACCAGAGTACTTCACTTTGGGGCTTGTCAAAAGGGACAGGAGATAGAATATGCAGAGCACTTAGTGCCTGGCACACGGTGTGTGCTCTATAACATTAGTGCAGATGATGGTGGTTGTGATGAAGGCGATGGTAATGATGAAAGTGCTGGTGATGGTGGCAGTGGTGATTGTGATGATGCTGGTAATGTGATGTATTGGTGACAGTGATGGTAATCCTATATAGTAAAAGGGTAATATGCAAATAGACCAAATGGTGGAGTGACCGGTCACTATGATGCGCACTGACCACCTGGGGGCAGACACTCAATGCAGGATTTGCCCCCTGGTGGTCAGTGGACTCTCACAGGGGGAGCGCCGCTCAGCCAGACGCCGGGCTGATGGCTCACGGCTGGCGAGCACAGCAGTGGTGGTGGGAGCCTCTCCCACCTCCGCAGCAGCGACATCCCCTGAGGGCTCCCAGACTGCGAAAGGCCGCAGGCTGGGCTGAGGGACACCCCAGTGCATGAATGTTGTGCACCGGGCCTCTGGTGGTGATAATAATGATGGTCGTGGTGATATGTTGATGAATGATAACTCTGTCTCAGATCTTCTTTTGAGCTTTTGACTGATGCAACATTGTGTATAAGGCATAAGATGTGGAGCCAAATTGCCTGGGCTCAAATCCTGACTCCACGACTTACTAGCTGTGTGAGTTGGGGCAAGTTACTTACCACCTTTATAGAGCAGTTTCTCATCTGTGAAATGATGACAAAAAGAAAGTCCAAGGTCATTAAGAGTTTTGCCCAAAGTGAGATCATCTAATCCCTGACAGAATGGGTTTCCATACATCACTATGACTCTGGGAATAGTTTTGACCTGATTGTAAAAGGCTGCCCTAATTTATTTCCTGTGTATTTCAGCTGCAACTTGAGTTCCTTCCCTCCTTGGACCCTGCATTCCTCCCAGGTTCTATCCATCAACCTCTTTGGCAACCCCCTTACTTGCAGCTGTGAGTTGTCCTGGCTCCTCATGGATGTAAACAGGACTATCCTGAGCAGGTAACACATTTACAAAATAGGTGACTGAGGGGTGAGGGTCAGCCTCCCGGAGCTGATGTCTGGCTCACATAAGCAGGCTGGGCCGGTTGGCAATGTAGGGCAGGGCGGATAGCCCCCGGGCAGTCACATCCAGGGGCCCAGAGGGGCAGAGGGCATGGAGGAACAGACGTGGGAGGTTTTAATGGGCCAGATCAGGAGGTAGGGCTCATCACTTCCACTCACATCCACGCTTAACTGCAAGGGAGGCTGGGAAAATGTGGTCTAGCTGTATGCCAAGTAGGAAAAAGGAATGGGCTAAACGAACAGTTGGCTTGTCTCTGCCAAAGCAGTGGTATCATTGCCCCATTTTGTAGATGAGCAGGTTGGGGAGCTACTTGCTTAGATTCATGCAACTTCTGGGTGGAGGAAGCAGAATCTATCTTTGTCCAAAACTGTGCTCTTAACCACTGGGTTCCCCTGAATCCCCCAAATGGAGCCTGGCTTCCTCTGTCACTCAGTCCAAGGCCAGTGGGCTGACAGAGCTCCTGTGGGACAGACGGAAGTCCTACAAAGACTTCTCGTTGGCTCTTAGCTGGAAGAGCTATTTTTGCAGTGGGGAGCCATGCCCAGGTTGGCCACCAGAAAAGGATGTGGGTTGGGAACACCTCCCTCAAACCAGCTCCACCAGCTCACTTTGGGAGACATCCCCCCATCCTGTGGGGGTTCTTTTCTCACCTCCAACCCAAGCCTGGAAACAAGCGAGGCTCAGTCTGTCCTCTTCTCCCCTTCATGTTGATTCCAAAGACAAGCACTCAGGTCCTTTGCAGCGAAGGGTCTCACTCCGTATTAATGAAGAGGTTGAGAGTACAGGCACTTCACCCCACTTAGCACTGTTCATTTTGGTTGCATTACTTAACCTGTCTGGGCCTCTCCCTCCTCATCTGTAAAATGGGGATAATAGAGCCCACCTCATAAGGTAGTGCAGATTGAATTCACTGATACAGTAAGGTGCTCACCATAGGTCCTGGCATGTGGCAAGCACTCAGAAAATGTTAGCCAGTATGAGCATTGTGGCCAGGAGGCAGACAGGTGAGAACACTCAGAGATTCTGGACTGCCCTTCGCAGTGCTCGCCCACGTTTAGGCTCTGCCATTTGCTGGCCCTGCTAACTTGAGCTTCCATTTCCTCTTCTGCTTCAGGGGAGCCTCCTCCACAGGTCACCCTGAGGTCAGGGAGGTGACGCGCCTACCCTGCGCCATGGGGCTCCTGTTGACAAGGCTAAGCAAGAGGGATTGTCTGCAAAGGCCAGCGCAGAAAGCGGCCTTCATGCCAAATACCTTCTAACCGGTGGACCTCTCCCCTAGGGCAGCAGACACGGTGTGCGCACCCGCTGCAGGATCCCGCGGGGCCTTCTCCGCCCCTCTGGCGCTGTCCCAGCTGCCCAGTGTGTGCCCCCGGGACCAAAGCACCACCCTCCTTGGCTCCAGCCCACCCTCCTCTGCGGGCTCCACCCACGCGCCTTCTACACCCGGTGACTTCACCCCGCTGCTGAGCACAGCCCCCTCCTCTCAAGCTGTGGGAGGCCGACAGACTGTCACCAAGGCCCCCTCCCACCCTGTGAGTACCCCCGCATGGTCGCACCGCCGTGCCGGGGCGGGGGCCGCTGCCTCCACTATCGTCTCTATAGCGGGTCCCAGGAACTCCAGCGCGGCAAGCCGGGCCTGGACAGAGCACGAACCTACTGCCTCGCTTGTCCTGGACCCTCATGTTTCAGCTGCCTCCATCCCGCCCACCGGCAAACAACGTGGGCTCGTCCCTGCCTCCCGGAACCCACTGAGCACCCGCCGGCACTACCGGACGACACAGGCCACCCCGCAGGCTCCCCACCCAAGTCCTTCCGAGGATGGAATTCCAGTCTTGGTTTTGGACGACTCCAGTGAGGAGGAGGAGGAGGAGGAGAAGGAGGGGCAGAAGGAGAAGGTGAGTGCGCCTCCCCAGGGCGTGGCCTGTGATTACCACCCTTGCAAGCACCTCCAGACCCCGTGCGCCGAGCTGCAGAGGCGCTTGAGGTGCCAGTGCCCCGGCTTCAGCCAGGAAGACACCCTCCCAGACCCTCCCAAGCTGCAGCGGGTGTCGGAGATCACAGACACGTCCGCGCTTGTCCACTGGTGCGCCCCCAACTCGGTGGTGCGCAGCTACCGGATCCGCTACTCTCCGGAGGGCTGGCCGGGGAACCAGTCCGCGGTGGGGGACATCTACGCCACGGCTCGGCAGCACCCGCTGTACGGGCTGTCGCCGGGCACCACGTACCGCGTGTGCGTCCAGGCGGCCAACGGGGCCGGGCTGAGCCAGCCGCAGGCCTCGGGCCGGAGGGGGCCGTGCGCCTCCTTCACCACCAAGCCCAGCTTCGTGCTCGTCTTCGCGGGGCTGTGCGCCGCCAGCGGCCTGCTGCTGGTCAGCACCCTGGTGCTGTCCGCGTGCCTCTGCTGGCGCGGCCGGAGGCGGTGCTACCACGCGCACCTGGCGGCCTACCGGAACCCAGCCTTCGACTACCCGCTGAAGCTGCAGACCTTCACGTAGCTCAGCCTCCCCTCCCCAGCCGAACGCGAGCTGAGGGACTGGCTGCCGGCGTGCAGACAAGAAGATACGGAGGGTCCAGCACGGGCCCCGTCAGTTGTGAGCTTCTGTAAACTCCAGAGAAGCCAAGCACTGCTCCACCACACACGGGAACTGGCCACGTTGAGTCTTTCAGTCCAAGGAACTTCTCCCCCCTGCTACTCCGCTGGGTCTGTTTCCAGAAACGTGATGGCCCGCGTCCAACCACCCCTCTTGGGGCTGGGCATTCGTGTGTGTTGTTGTTTTTTCAGTAGCAACCAGGGCTCCCCAGCGTCCAGAATTGTGTGTGGAAGTAGGAACAGATAAATGCTGCAATCCAGCCTCCTATACTGTATGAGAAATGACATCCTCAAGCCGCTTTAGGAAGTTGAGGGCATTATACTAAGTGAAAGAAGTTCCCTCGTGGTCAAGCTCTGGCAAGGCACACGTTTGTTATTCAAGGAATCAACCCCAGTGGGTTCTTAATCCGAGAACTGGGGTGAGGGAGAAGAGCGCTGGTTGTTTCCTGAGGCCTCCCGAGTTTCTTCGTGGCATTTCAGGATATGGCTCCTTGCTTGATAGGCCCTTTGCTCATTTTTTAATTGGATTGTTTGTTTGGTGTTGAGTTTTATATGTTCTTGATAAATTTTGGATATTAAAAATATCAAATGTATCACTGGTGAACATGTTCTCCTGTTCAGTAGTTGTCTTTTCATTTTGCTGATTTTTCCCTTTGCTGTGCAAAAACTCTTTAGTTTGATATAGCCCAGTTGTTTATTTTTTTCCCCTTGCCCAACAGGGGAAAATATTGCTATGAGAAATGTCCGGGATAGTACTGCCTATGTTTTCCTCGAGGATTTTTATGGTTTCATGACTTACATTTAAGTCTTTTATCCATTTTGAGTTTATTCTTGGGTATAGTGTAAGAATGTGTTTTAGTTTCATATTTTTTGCACTTAAAAAATATTTTTTAACAAAAAAAAAAATGAGCAAAAGAAAACCTCAATGCTCTTGCTAAAGGCCAAAGCATTTCTCTCCTTTTATTGAATAGACTATCTTTACCCCACTGAATGTTTTTGACTCCTTTGTCAAATATTCATTGACCATAAAGGCATGGATTTATTTCTGGGCTCTCTATTCTGTTCCATTGATCTGTATGTCTGTTTTTATGCCAGTAGCAGGCTGTTTTAATTACTGTGGTCTTGTAATATACTTTGATATCAGGTAGCATGATTCCTCCAACTTTGTTCTTCTTTCTTAGGATTGCTATAGCTATTCGAGGTCTTTTGTTCATTGTAGCATTATTTACATTAGCCAACATTTGGAAGCATCCCAAGTACCCATTAGTAGATGAGTGGATAAAAAAGCTGTGGTATGTTTACACAATGGAATATTACTTGGCCATTAAAAATAAGGAAATCTTATCTTTTGGGTCGGCATGATTGGACCTGGAGAGTATTATGCTAAGTGAAATAAGCCAGTCAGAGAAAGACAAGTACCATATGCGTTCACTCATATGTGGAATATAATAAAATAAACTAACAAACAAAATAGAAACAGACTCATTGATAGAGAACAGACTGGTAGCTGTCAGAGGGGAGGGGGGCTGCAGGGCTGGGTGAAAAGGGTGAAGTGACTAAGCAAAAAAGACCCCATAGATACAGACAACAGCATCGTGATTACCAGAGGGGAAGGAGAGTAAAGGGAGGTAGAAGAGGATATAGGAGGGTAAATGATAATGGAAGGAAACTTGACTTGGGATAGTGAACACCCAAAACAATATACAGTTGATGTGTTATAGAATTGTACACCATTAACCAATGCCACCCCTATACATTCAATTAAAAAAAAAAACAGTCTTCTGGGAACATCTGTGAAACACAAGAAAGGTTGTCCTTTTTAAAGCCAGTGTTTATGGCATTTCACTTAAGTGGGCAAAGAAATTGTGAACTTTTTTTTTTTTTTTAAGTAAGCATAATGCATTCACTTTCAGGAACTTTTTTTAGAAACCAAAAGGCCTGGCCAGTGTGGCATCAACCTAATGAACTAGGAGGTCAGGTTTCAACTTCTGGTCAGGACACATGCCCGGGATGTGGGCTCAATCCCCAATAGGGGGCGTGCAGGAAGCCGCCAATGGATGTCTCTCTCATTAGTGTTTCTATCTCTCTCTCTCCCTTCCTCTCTCTCTAAAGTTGATAAAAACATATTTTTTAACCAAAAAAAAAAAAAAAATGAGCAAAAGAAAACCTCAAGGCTCTAGCTAGAGGCCAAAGCATTTCTCTCCTTCCAATTGCATTAAACAATGCCTTCATGATTTGTATCTGTGTGTGGGATATGCCTTACTACACCCCTTTTTACTTTTATACAATCTTAGGGAGAAAAGTGATTTTTAAAAAATATATATTTTGCCAAAACCGGTTTGGCTTAGTGGATAGAGCGTCGGCCTGCGGACTGAAAGGTCCCAGGTTCGATTCCGGTCAAGGGCATGTACATTGGTTGCGGGCACATCCCCGGTAGGGGGTGTGCAGGAGGCAGCTGGTCGATGTTTCTCTCTCATCGATGTTTCTAGCTCTCTATCCCTCTTCCTTCCTCTCTGTAAAAAATCAATAAAATATATTTAAAAAAAATATATATATATATATATTATTGATTTTTTACAGAGAGGAAGGGAGAGAGATAGAGAGTTAGAAACATTGATGAGAGAGAAACATCGATCAGCTGCCTCTTGCACACTCCTTACTGGGTATGTGCCGCAACCAAGGTACATGCCCTTGACCGGAATTGAACCTGGGACCCTTGAGTCCGCAGGCCGACGCTCTATCCACTGAGCCAAACCGATTAGGGTGAGAAAAGTGATTTTATAAAATTTAAGGGGGGGGTCATATTTCTAGATTTTAATTCTCTACATTAGCATTTGGTCGCTTCCTCCGGCTAGCCTAACAAATTGCCACAAACCGAGTGCCTTAAAACAACAGAAATTTATTATTATAGTTCAAGCCAGAAATCAGCAATGAAGGGGTCAGCAGGGTTGGCTCCTTCCAGAGACCTGGAGAATTGTTCCATGCCCCTCTCCTAGCTTCTGGTGGCTGCTGGCAATCCTTGGTGTCCTTTGGCTTGAAGATCTATCACTCCAACCTATACATGCCGCTGTTGTCTCACAACATTGTGTCCAAAGTGCCCTCTTTCCTATTATTTGCCCCCTCCTTTGAGATACATGGCACAAAACACTGAAGTGTACAATGTGATTTGATATATGTGTATAATGCACATATTAACTATAGTCATCATGCTGTCTTCTGGGAATCATTAGATTCCCTGATCTTATTCATCTTATAACTTGACCAGCTTCACACATTCTCCCACCTCCCCCACCCTGGGAACCACCAACCTGTTTCTATAAAAAATTTTTTAGCCCTAACCAGTTTGGCTCAGTGGATAGAGCATTGGCTTGTGGACTGAAGGGTCCCAGGTTCGATTCCGGTCAAGGGCATGTACCTTGGTTGCAGGCACATCCCCAGTGGGGAGTGTGTAGGAGGCAGCTGAATCGATGTTTCTCTCATTGATGTTTCTAACTCTCTATTCCTCTCCCTCTCCATTCTTCTCTGTAAAAAATCAATAAAATATATATTTAAAAAAAAATTTTAGATTCCACATATAAGCGAGATCATACAGAACTTGTCTTTCTCTGACTTATTTCACTTAGTATGATGCCCTGAAGTTCCATGTTGTTGCACAAGGCAGGATTTCCTTTCTGTGGTTGAATAGCATTCCATGTTTTCTGTATCCATTCATCCACTGACAGACAACTTGGGTTGTCTTTTGCAAATAATGCTGCAACAAACATAGGGGTTCAGATATCTCTTCAAGACGGTGGTGCTTTCATTTCCTTCAGATAAATACCCAGAAGTCGAATGTCCTTCTTCTTTCAAGGACAGTAAACATCGGATTAAGGCTGACCAAATTCAGTATGACCTCATCCTACCTAACTTGATTACATCTGCAAAAACCCTATTTCCAAATAAGGTCACGTTCACAGGAGCCAGGGGTTAGAATTGGAACATATCCTTTTGGGAGACACAATTAAACCCACAACAGCATTTATTTCTACTGTAAAAAAAAAAAAAAAAATCCAGTGTGGTTCTCATTTGTCTTTTGTTTCCAAAGTGTGCTGCAGCACAAAAGCCCTGCTGCAGAGACTGAGCATGTTCAAGTTTGACCTGCATAACTGAACTGTACTATATACCGTATTTTCCAGCGTATAAGATGACTAGGCATATAAGATTTTCCTGGGTTAAAAAGTCGTCTTACACGCCGGAAAATATGGTACACACACACACACACATACATATATATACCGTATTTTCCGGTGTGTAAGACGACTTTTTAACCCAGGAAAATCTTACACGCCCAGTCATCTTATACTCCAGAAAATACGGTACTAGTATTTCTAGATGTTTGAAGTTTTAAAAAACTCCCCCAAATTCTAAGATGTATCATTAGGTTCATCACATATGTAATCAAGAGCCGAAACCGGTTTGGCTCGGTGGATAGAGCGTCGTCGGCCTGCGGACTGAAAGGTCCCAGGTTCGATTCCGGTCAAGGGCATGTACCTTGGTTGCGGGCACATCCCCAGTAGGGGTTGTGCAAGAGGCAGCTGATCGATGTTTCTCTATCATCGATGTTTCTAACTCTCTATCCCTCTCTCTGAAAAATCAATAAAATATATTTTAAAAAAAACAACATATATAATCAAGAGAACTGGACTAAGTGATTTAAAAGATATCTACCAGTTATCTTTTGATGAAAAATTGAAAAAAAAATGCACAGCAAAATAAAAAAATATGACTAATTAGCATAAAATTTTCAGAGATGCAGTTATCCCAATGCCTTTTTAAGCTTATTACCAAATTGAGTCTGTTATGTGGAGGCACCAACATGAATTTCTGCTGTTTTGAGTCTGTTTGCATGAATATTCACACAAACATGCCTAATACAATTCCAATGTGCTCTATACTCATAGAATTTACATGTTTTATAACAGCTCAGTGTCCAAAAGCCTGAGGAGACTTGGACTATCTTTCTGAGGGTTGAGGTGGCCAAGATATATTAACATTGTGGACTAGTAGTTTTATTGCTAGCTTTACCAGGGGCCAGATAAGTTTCTATTGAACGAGTACAAAAAACTTTTTACATAAATGTTAAAGGCACACTTTAAAATTAAATACCCATTGCATTTTGAAGTTATTTATTACATGTTCTTACAAGCTAATATCTTTTTAAAGTATGATACTTTGCAAAACACTGTGTAATAGGAAGTGGAACTAAACAAAGCTGGCAATTGTAATGCGTTTCTCTTCTCTTACCCTTACTCTTGCATATTTTGCAAACTTTAGTAGGACAATTCTTTTTATATAAAGTTTCTGCAATTGAAACGCCATTATAATCATTATCGTGGTATATGTGATGCTCCAATTGCAGATACGGCCCAAGTAGTGCCAGAATAGAGTCATTCAATTTTTTCCTTCACCTGTGTAAATTTCCATATTGCAAATATACGCAGTCTTGCTCTCACATACCATTCTTAGAAATAAACCGTATTTAATTAAATTTTAGCTGGGTTGTAAGTTCAAAATAGATCTCCCCTCCAGGGAATCATGGCCTTCATCTAATGATAATTCTCACATAGGTTTATATATTTTTTGAAATTTACTCATAAAGTGGTCGAGTACAGATTGAATTTTAAATAGCCTGGATGAAGATTTAGTCCTGTTTGCATTGTCATTGAAATTCCAATAAGTCCAGATTTGTTCAAAATGATTTTGACTCATTGTCTCAGGAAATATTGGAACAGCTAGAACTGGATTTGTAGACCAATATTCTTTCCAAGTATCCTTTCAAGTACACTCCATTAGCACTGTAAGTCCTAAACATTTTTTTATATCTGTTGGAGTAACAGTAGACCACTTTATTGCTTTCGAAATTTTGTGCTTTCCCAAATTTTGGTTATATGTTCGATTGATGACAAAATAGTTTAAACAGATCGTCATCAAAAATCAAGTTGGTGACTTCAATGATGATATAATCGTAACGCCAGAATTACCTTCAAATTTTTCCAAATTAGGTTTAAAGTCCTCTTTTGACCAATCATTATCTCGGCAACCAAGACACAAATTACACTCAAAATCATGTGGAATTGTTCAAATTTTCAGGTTCGGAATCACTTGAAATTACTATTTTTCGTCTTTTTGAAGGAATAACTGCCGCTGTCAAAGCTTTCATCACTTTCACTTCAAATACGATAAATTGTCAGCAAATATATCCAGAATTTTATCATGTTCTTCGTCACTATCCATGGTTACTGAAAACTTTTAAAATATTAAATTTGATATAAAAGTTATTTTTATTGCTAACGACAAGAGACTAATCACTTTTAATTCCTTTTGTAATTTTTAACTTCATCGAATGTGTTTTCTGTTACTCTTTCTCTCTAAATGACAATGAAAAGCCGAGAATTCGCGTGATTGGCCACAAGCTTTAGAACAGAAAACAAGAATTCTCGTGAACCGTCCACAATGTGTTAACCAGACCCAATAAAACCTTAATTCTAAAGAGATGGTGAGGGCAACCCGTAAGTCACTCCAAATAGCTTTGGAACTAAACTGTAAATAAGCATAGTGAAGTGCAAATCCTAGTTTTCCCATAGCTATTTTATTTCAAGTTCTCTTTCTGGAACACCTTTTTAGTGTGCTCACATTTTGCTAGTGCTGAGACATGCTCAGTGTGCCTCTTGGGTGGTCCAGACTTCTGCCTTCAGCCTCACCACCTCCCAGGCTAAGACTATATAGGAGGTTCCAGAAGCAAAGAACCAGCCACACACCACCCTTCTCTTCCCTCAAGGCCCTCCATTCAATTCAGTGCAGTGTCCCTGCCTGCAGGCTTCAATGTGCTCCAAGCCAATGGTGGCTGAGCAGCTAGCTTGGGAACAAGGAAGCCAGGGCCAGCAGGCAACAGAGGGGCACACTGATACAAGGATACCCCTAAGAGGCATGAATTTTGCTTGTAGCTTCCCATTTTAACACAGCTCAACAGGCTGTTTAGATAATCACATTATCTAAATAATTCCACATTACACTTGAAATTAGAACCTGGAACAACATGCAGCAACAGGCCTCCAGTGACAAGAGGAAGCACAGCACTGACCTTGGTCTTTCATTCTCCTAAACATGCCGGTGTAGTGAGAATACGGGCTTTTAAGTCAGATGGTCCCAAAACAATTATTTTTACAATGCAAGTGATGTATCTGAATGAAGGTTATGAATCAGAAAACTTACACAACCAAGAACTATAATATGCTATACAAACAACACAAGATGAAGGTACATTGTTTTCCAGCTTTTTTATTCTTTTAACATCTTAACAAAAGAATATTCCCCAAAGTTTAAAAAATACAGTTTTATATTATATACATAACATATGAGTACAGATTCCAATATCATACAAACACTGCTATGTTAGAAATACAGTTGGAAGGCATGATATAATTCACTGCCTCTTGGAAGGTGTAGGCTCATGGATATGTTTTATTATTCCAACTATTTCTGTTACTTGTTATCCTGATAAACTATTAGGCACCTGAGAGGTTGGAAGACTACCGAACATGAACTTCATTACCCTCTATTTGGATCTTTATAATCTCTTTACAAGTTTACTTCATCTACAACTAAGCTACCTTTACTGTCATTAGCCTTAAATGATCGAATATTAACCACATTAACTGTTAATATACATACTGATCAAATTAAACTTAAAGTTGTATAGCCAACTTGTGTAGGCTACATATATTTAAACCTAGGAAATTCCCTAATGCATTGTGAGCGATCTAAAGTCTATTAAAGAGAAGTGGCAATTCTCTAGTTTCCATGCTCTGGACACTACTTTCTAAAAAAATATTAAAAAATGACTGACAATAATTGGAATTGATTCCTTTTAAGTTAATAAAGAAACCTATGGTAAAAAATTCTAAATGATAGTTTTATTTGTATTTAAAAATACATTGGAAATTCTGCATATGCCCATGATCAAGCTTATTTTCAATGCACATTAAATATTGATGACATGGTTTGATCTGACAAGTCCTTTTTCAAAGTAGGGAGACTCCTGTACATTTCCACTGGCCCTGCTGCCAATGATGTATATTGCTTCCTTGCTAACGATGACGGATTCATCTGCCATTTATCACCTGAACAGTTTTCCGACCGTAATGATAATAACTGTAAGCTGATGCAACCGTGGTGAAAGCTGTAAAACACCTTTAATGGAAAAAAAGAAAATTTAGTTGTCAAGTAAAGATCAGTAACTGTGAGAGTGATAAAAAAATACATTTAAAATTATTTAAAAAGTAAAAAAGGCTGTGTGGTATAAAATTATTTTTAACTACAAAAAGTTAAATGCACTGCTTTTCCTTAAGACCTCATTAGAATTAGTAACGTCAAACAAATCTAGTTCTTGAGCCTAAGAACATAATGATAATCCTAGCAATTGTCATTTTTTCCCCAGACATTACTCTAGGCGTCTTATATTCTCACTAGAGGCCCAGTGCACGAAATTCATGCACAGGTAGGGTCCCTAGCGGCTGCTGGCTACCAGCCCGAGTTTCCCTTCCCCAGCTGCCGGCTGGGGCCTCCCTTTGTTCTGCCCCTGGTGGTTAGCGCACATCATAGCAAGTGATCGAACTCCCGGTCGGTCAAACTCCTGAGGGGACACTTTGCATATTGGGCTTTTATATATATAGATATTATTTTTGCAACAGAGAAGTTGTTCAGGGCCACGGAACCACACTAGAGTCTGGCCTGGCTTCAACTCTGGAGCCGTGTGCCCTTTCTACTACTCCATGCTGCTGAGAGTGTTAGACTCTATTTCTTGAAATCTGAGTCATTTAAAATAAATTTGTTTTCTTTTTTTGATTCTTCCTTAAGCGAACTGGCAGACTGACCGATTTTCTCCTGGAAGTTACATCAGTAGTGCTCATGGCTTGCTGAATGCTCGCAGCCAACAGAGTACTTCTTAGTGCGTTGTGCACTTCTGCTCCAGCAGGTGAGGTGTAGGACCATCCAGACTATTTTTATTTGATCCCAAAGCTGTTCACGCCAGTTAAATATTCTAAATTCACACATAAGCCAACGAAAAATACATGTAGGAAAAGCTACTGTTTTTGAGAATTAAGTGGATGCTCTGGAAAGACTTGATAACCAGCCAACTTGCTAAAAACTACTGTAAGGTAAGCAGGTAATGTCGCTGTTAAAATACTAGAGAAAATGTTACAAAATCTAGAAAGTTTATATACAGATTGCTTTGTAAATGTCTTAAAGTCTGACATCACTTTAAAATAAGCAGAATATGAAAATCAGAGATGTATTCAAAGAAAAGGTGTTGGTCCTATTCAGAAGATGTAGAATGAATCAGAATCAATGTACACTTGCATATCCTATATAATAAAAGCCTAAGTGGCATCACGCCCTTGTGCAATGTCATCACAAGATAGCCGCTACAAGATGGCTGGCAGAGGAGGGCAGTTGTGGGCGAACAGGCCATCAGGGGAGAGCAGTTGGGGGCAATCAGGCCAGCAGGGGAGGGCAGTTGGGGGCGGACCAGGCTGGCAGGGGAGAGCAGTTGGGGGAGACCAGGCCGGCAGGGGAGGGCAGTTGGGGGCGATCAGGTCTGCAGGAGAGGGCAGTTGGGGGAGACCAGGCCGGCAGGGGAGGGCAGTTGGGGGCGATCAGGCCAGCAGGCAAAAGTGGTTAGGGGCAATCAGGCAGGCGAGTAGTTAGGAGCCAGCAGTCCCGGATTGTGAGAGAGATGTCCGACATCCCCTGAGGAGTCCCAGACTGGACAGGGTGCAGGCTGGGCTTAGGGACACTGCCCCCGCCCCAGTGCACAAATTTCGTGCACCAGGCCTCTAGTATTTTAGAAAAGGTTTAGTGTGTGCATAATTTCTAAAGCTTTTTTAGCTTAACTGACTGGTTAACCAACCATTTTCTGGCTCAGACTGCATCAAGCAAGAAGGTTTTAATTATAGAGTTAAAAGTATACTAAGATGCAGTGCTTCAATATCAGTGTGACACACCCAAACTCTGAGAGTTTGAATTTGACACCTTTAAAGGCTACAATAAGCACAATAAAATAAAATTCAAAACCCTTTCTCCAAGTTTCCCTCCCACAACGGCCCTTTCACTAGGCTGGACACACTTCCCTGCCCACTCTTCTACACCTGGCTTTGCACCGGGTCTGCCTGTCACCAAAATGGCCTCCCCTCAGTCTCTCCCTGTATAAAATCCACCCAGACCTCATGGTTCAAATGCCACTTCATCCCTGAAGCTGTCCCTCTTCTTTCCACCTGGAAATGGCTTCCTTCCTCTGAAATCCCAACATATCATCTGTACCTCTCATCCCCTTTAACTTGCATGAAAACTCCTCAAATATAACTTCTATACCCCATATTTTATAGTAAGCTTCTTAAGAATAAAATATCAACCATAGAATACAGCCCATAGCTTTACCTGATTGGTGCTCAATCAACACTATAAGAACAAAGTAATCCTAGGACTACCACAATAAGCCATTTTGTTGACATTCTCACAGGGTAATACTAAATTTAGCTTACCACAGTATTGGAAGATAAAAGCCATGAGCAAAATTGAAAACCGGAGCTGCCAAAGAAGCTGCTACCAAGATTAACTGGACTGCTGTGTTTACCTAAAAAAAAAAAAAAAAAAAAAAAAAAAAATCCATCCATGAACAGTGCCAACTAGATCCTGTTTCAAACTCACAAGCAGAGTAACACAACATACCCTCAACATGTTTAATGTTCTAATATTCCTGCCAAAGAAGCTGGCATTCACACAAAGGGGTGAACTTCACCAACTGGCCCATTTGTCTGCACAGCTGCTCTTCACAGCAAAGAGAAGGGCAACTGTCAGAAAGTACCACTATCTTGAATTTCCATAGCAATTCAATATGATTCAAAGCTCTTTGCCTTTTATTTCAGCCATTAAAACAGCCCCATGAATACGGAAATAATTTCACAGATGAAAAGGTAATGCAATTAGTAAAGTGACTTGCCTATAATCATAGCAGGTTACATATCTGAACCTAGAACCCAGATTTCCCAGCACTTCATTCAATGCTATCGCTTGTCTGCCTGTCAAACTCATGAGGTTAGAACCCTGAAATGCACTCATCTCTATGAGAGGCTCTCTGGAGGAAATGAGGTTTCCCTACCCTAAAAGACAGCATGGAGGACAAAGGAAGAAACAGAACCAGAAAGACACTGAAGACTCCTACTCTACTCATCGTGAAAAATGTCTGGGGGAGAGTGGGTGACAGGGAATCAGCAGGTGATGTGCCTAGAGAAGCACCTATGTTCTATCATCCATTCTGCAGCCAAATTACAAGAATTCTACTTTGTTTTAAAAATAAATAATAAAAACTGCCTGGAGAACTTCTTGCAAGATCAAGGATTTGAGGTATTTGTCCCTCCATTTCTTTAAGCCACTTCCTATCTGTATCAAATTACTGTGATACAAATATAAGTCACCTGAATTTAAAAAATAAAAAATAGAATAAAACCCCACATATATAGGTAAAGTTCCACCCAGGGAATTTCTGGTTTGAAAGTAATCACCCCCCTGGCTGGTGTGGCTCAGTTGACTAGGGGTCGTCTTGTGCAAGGAAAGGTTGCTGGTTTGATTCTCAGTCAGGGCACATGCCCCGGTTTCAGGATTGATCCCCAGTAGGGGGCATGTGGGAGGCAGCCAATAGATGTTTTGCTCTAACATCAGTGTTTCTTTCTCTCTCTCCTTCTCCCTTCCTCTCACTCTAAAATTCAATAAAAATATTTATTAAATAAATTTAAAAAATAATAAATATGTAAAAGTCATCACCCCTCTGTCCCAAAGATGACAGGCATCCCCAGCCTGATAAACTGCCACTACAAAGGATGGGACACAAGAATGAGTAGAGCAAACTTATCAAGGCCAATAGAAAAATAAATGTGCCTTGAGAGCCATGAACAGTGTCCTCTCTGTGTGCAAAGATTGGCACACAGCTATAATCCTGAAGTGGCTCACTCAGGAAAACGGGATGGAGACTTAGAATAGCAGTTGTTTATGAAATTGTGAATAAACTTTCTCCCATCACTTTGCATGTAACACTCAAGCTTGAAAAGGAAACAACCTTATTATAAGTTGTTTTCACCAAAGGGAGGTGGGTAGTGAAACCAGAAAGGAACCTTCATAACCTCTTTGTGTTTACTTTCCCTAAATGAAGCCCCTATTCCCTCATCTTAAATTCTCAGACCACCAACACAAAACTCAACACATATACTAAAAATTACAAAAGCTTTGAGAACAAAAATATTGGGTTAATGTCCCCACTCTCTATCCACTACAGTCAATGCATTTAAGTCTGTCTCATTTTCAACTGCTCCAGACTGAGGTTTATATTCATTGTAATAAGCTTAAAAGGACGCCGTGTGTCTCTTACCTTGCTGATGAAGGTTGGTTTTAACCTAGCAGTAGCATAGCAAGGATTGAAATACTTAGAAAGTGTTCGCTGGCAGAGGACAAAAAAAATAAAAGTTTACTCAATTTAGCATTCAATTTCAAATAAACATTTTGTTATTATATGTAGGTAACAGTTACTCAATGCTTACCACAGGCCTGGCTCTATGCTACAATAAGCCCTTTATCTGCACTTTCTATTTTCCTAAATGAGCATTATTACATTCTTTATAAATTATATATGGGTTACTGAAAAGAGATTTTAAAAACCCATAGATTTGTTAGTTCCTAAAAAACTAACATGATAACTATCATAAAATCTGTCTATCTATTTCTACTAAAAAATTCAATAAATTTCCCTTATTACTATTTTCTTTTATAGACTAAAAACACAAAATAAATAAAATACTGCTATGTTCACTGAGTTGGGAGCCAACAGATGAGGTCATTATGCTATGCTTATATGCTCAAATATTTGTAAAACCAATAAGCAAATATACAAATTAACTATCCCATGCTCATACAGCTGTGATTTTAAAAATCAGTTCTAGACAAGCCATAGTAGTGGCTCAATTAGATAGCAAAAAGGGCTTCATTGTGCAAACACTCCTAATAGAGCTTGGATGGGGGTAGCTGGTCTGGGTTTTAAGCTGCAGTTAGTTATGTGCTATCAACTGAAAGGATTTGTACTTAAAACGAAAACATGTCTGTTTTTTGTTTTGTTTTTTTCTGTTTTTGTTGCATTTTTAAAAATTTCTTTATTGATTAAGGTATTACATACGTGTCCTTATTCCCCCATTACCCCTCACCCCCTACTCATGCCCCCACCCCCCTGCTGTCTGTGTCCATTGATTAGGCTTATAAGGCATGTCTGTTTTAAATTGATTATTCTGTGTTCACTGAAAACTACTAAAGCAAGATGACAGTTAATGTGTGTTTTTAAAAAAATTCTTGGCAAATAGATTTCTAAAAAATAACTGCCATAAATTATTCCCATAAAGTGAAACTCAGTATACAACAGAGTGATTATTTTTTCCCTTTAAGTGCTAAATAATAATAAAAGAACATTTTCTTTGAAACAAACTTACCGGTTCTGGAAGAGTTCGATATCTGACATAAAAAACAGCAACAATCAACATTATATCTCTTGAAATTATCATATAAGTAAGTGGAACTGAAAATCAAAAATAAAATAATTTTGGTTGGGATTTTTAAAATTACTAAGATATTACACATACAGTGAAGCCTTACCATAAACTGGTGTTTCTGATAAGCCTTACCATAAATGGGTGTTTTTCATAAGTAAAAATTTTCATTTTTTTATAAACGTCTATTGAAAGTTTAGGATCCTTAAAGTGAACCACTGATTTTTATCTTTTTTTACATGAACTCAAAACAAAGTGAAAAGAGACTATGGCTTTCAAAGTCTAAGTTTGCCTTGCAGAATGTTGACCTTCTAGGCCTCCTTTTGTTTTGTTTTTCTTGCACATGTTTTAAGCTGCAGTTAGTTATCAGTGTCAGCTTTACTCAGCTCTAACCACTTCTGTTATTTAGCTTTGTAAGTTTGGGGGAAAAGATCACCACGCTCACTATAAGTACATGGGATTAAAATAGTAAAGAGGTTGGAAGGGATGTCAGGGTTCAAATCATACTGGCATCTCAGGACCTTTGACTGGTTGCTTCTGCATTCTAGGCATCATTACCATTATAATAAACAATAAAATTTGCTATATGTACCACCTGTGAAGAAACAAAATGTTCTCATTCTTATCTGAGCCAGTTCCTACCCCAACAATTGCTATTTTTTTTCCTGCCCCATTCATTCAGTGAATTCTAACTAAACATGAATTCAACTTGTCAATACTTCCTTATTATTCCTAAGATTCTACAGCATGACCCCAGAGGCAAAGCCAGCAGATGGATATTTCAGATGGATGCCAAGGAGCCCCTACTACTCCCTTGTGGAATGAGAATGGGAGGTAGAGGACTTGTTTCACTTTATATCCTTCAGTGCTACAAGAAGTCTTAACCATGAACCTGTATCAATTTCATAAGGGGAAACTTATTTTTTTTTAGAGAAAAAAACCTGAGGCTAAAACACAGTTCAAAATGCTGCCCTGGCCGACTTGGCTCAGTGGATAGAGCATCAGCCTGCGGACTGAAGGGTCCCAGGTTCAATTCCGGCCAAGGGCACATGCCTGTGTTGAGGCCTGATCCCCATAGGAGGTGTGCAGGAGGCAGCCGATCAATGATTCTCTCTCATCACTGATGTTTCTATCTCTCTCTCTCCTTCTCCCTTCCTCTCTGAAATCAATAAAGAAATATATATATATATTTTAAAAAGAATAAAAGCAATGTTCTGCATGTGCTTTTAAAAAAACAAAACAAACAAGAAACACACAAAATGTTTCAATTACTAAAATAAAGCATCACTGTACATCCCCATGTCCATAATACTTTCAAACAGCTCTTTTGTGAATTACTTTTGAGGCTATACTTAAGGTCCTTTCTAGCTTTGACATTCTGTTGATTTTGCAACTGAGAAAAATCTGACTAATAAATTACAGATTTAAATTTTAAATCTCTTCTGGTCACAGCTATGATGTAAGTGTTGATCCTTGGCCTAGAACTGGATGACAAGACTTCTCCAAAGAGAAAGTGATTCTCCACACAATTCATGGAATTTGGAACACACAGATGATACAGTTATATGAACCAAGTAACAAAAGCCAACCTGCCATGATTTTTAGGGACATTTTTGTGACTGTACAACAAACTTTTCATACCAATAATTAGCTAGCACCACCAGATTTTAAAATGCAGCAAACTCACGCAAATTACATATAATAAATCTCCTAAACATAACTTCAAACAAAAATAAGCACCTGGTAATGTATTTCATCACCATGGGGGAAAAAGAAATATACCTTAATCCTAAATAAGAGATTTCAGCAGAAGAGGAGATACACTGCAAAGACTCGGGTCAAAGTTCTATTAACTACCAAAATTATAATTTATTAAACATTGTTTTAAATATTTCTTACATATTATTAAGAATACCAGAAAGAAGAGAACCAAGAAAACATAGGGTAGAAAATTATCAAAGATACAAACAATTTCCAGAATTGGAGTTTTCAGACTGAAGGAGACTCCTTAATACCCAGCACAATGAAAGACTCACACCAATTTGAGTAGGATCTAGAGCATATACCACTATAAAATTTCAGAACTACAAGGACAATGAAAAGATCCTGGGACTCAGCTTCCATTAATATCTGACTAAATCATTCAGAACAATCCTTCTGCTAATATAACTAAAGAAGAACAATAATAATAATAATAATAATAATAATAATCCCGAAAGCTGCTTACAAGATGCTGAGAAAGTGTCAGGCTAATGCCTGTTAGAGTGAGAACTCAAAAGAATAAAAAAAAATAAAAAATAATAAATAAATAAATAAATAGGTCTAGATACTCAAAGCCACTGTCCCTACTCCTAGGACACAAGACACAAAGTTGAATAGAAATTTTGGTAGTCTCAGATGGTCTGGGGGAAAGCAGTCAAACCCTGGAGGCTGGGGTCTGATAAACCACCTCATAGCTTTGAGCTGGGGTCTGAAGGACTATCCCCCAGGATTGGGAGAGGAGATGGTACTAAAGCTTTACGAGAATGTCTCACCATCTGACAATATAGGCCAGGGTGGGGAACCTTTTTTCTGCCAAGGGCCATTTGGATATTTATAACAATACTAGAGGCCCAGTGCATGATTGAATCATGCACGTGTAGGGTCCCCTACACGCTTTCGCTTTTCGCGGTGGAGCTGGGTGCCTGTCCGCTGGGGCACCAGGCCTTTCAGAAGCCTTCGGCTCGGCTTCTGAAAGGCCTGGTGCCGGAGCAGACAGGCACCCAGCTCCCACGCTTTTGATGGTCCGCGGCCGCTGAGGGGGGCTACCCTGCTGTTGAGAGGCGCAGGGGGCGGGACTCCCACCCCCTGCCTCTCAACAGCCGCTGAGGGGGGCTGCCGCGGACATCTGGCTACCCTGCCGTTGAGAGGCGCAGCTGGGTGTCCGCGGCAGGCCCCCTCAGCGGCCGCAGATCTGGCCGTTGAGAGGCACAGGGGGCGGGAGTCCCGCCCCCTGCGCCTCTCAACAGCAGGGTAGCCCCCCTCAGTGGCAGCGGATCTGTGCCTCTCAATGGCCGGATAGGCCACCCCGAGTCCCGCCCCCCAGCCTCCCGCCGCCCAATCGTGGGCGTAGCGGAGTGATGGTAATTTACATGTTACTCTATTATTAGATAGGATTCTCAGGCCATACAAAATTATCAGCTTAAAAATTAGCCTGCTATATTTGCTCAAACATTTAATTAATTCATCCCTAGTGCCTTAGCAGGGCCAGAACAAATGATTTCACGGGCCTTATACAGCCCGCAGACTGGATGTTCCCCACCCCTGATCTAGGGAGTCCTAGCCTCTTAGCATTCCTAAGCACCTAGCAGGACTGAACAAAAAATCTTCCTTGGAGAATGATGCCATCATCCTAAACATAAAAATATTCCTCCAAATTATTTTTCAAACATTAATATAATGACTAAACAGTCAAAAATAACCAAACTCACAAGATACCATGAGTAAGAATCAACAGAAACAACAAATGAAAGAAACCCTCCCTCAAAAGATATGAAATTTTATTTAAATGTATTTTTTTTTTTTATTTTAGAGAGAAAGGAAGGGAGAGGGAGAGAGAAAAAATATTGATGAGAGAGAAACATCAACATTGATTGGTTGCCTCCTGCAGGCCCCCTACTAGGGATCGAAACCACAACCCCAGCATGTGCCCTGACCAGCAATCAAACTGGCAACCTCTTGGTGCATTGGTCGACACTCAATCCTTAAGCCACATCAGCCGGGCAAAATTTTAGAATTATAAGAGTCTATTAAATAACTGAATTTATTGTTTTCAAAGGGATATAAAAACAAAGATTTCCGCTGAGAACTGAAAACTATGAAAGACAATTTAGTAAGCTTGAAGAATAAAATAGAAATTCTATAACTGGAAAACACAATAAAATAATTAAATAAACTTGGCACAGCTAAAGAGAGAACTGGGGAACTGAATGAGCAAGTACATTAGTAAGCACCCAAAATGGAGCCCAGAAAAATAAAATAAGGTAACATACAGAAAAGAGGCTAAGACAACTAAAAGATTCTGTGAAATCTACATAGGTATATTACGTTCCCAAGAGAAGAGAAAAATAGGCAATAGCAATATCTGAAGATTAAGGCTAAGAATTTTCCAGAACTGATTAACGATGTCAATCCACAGATTACAAAGCTCAACAAGACTCGAACAAGATAAA
The DNA here is from genome assembly GCF_951640355.1 of Cnephaeus nilssonii. NCBI lineage: Eukaryota > Metazoa > Chordata > Mammalia > Chiroptera > Vespertilionidae > Cnephaeus > Cnephaeus nilssonii. Next base: position 28,402,903 of record NC_137082.1, read on the forward strand.
TAAAAAAGAAACTCATATTCACAAATATTATTGTGAAATTGTGGAAAACCAAAGACAAAGAAGAAATCTTAAAAGCATTCAATGTAAAAAGATTTCCTTAAAAAAAGACATGGATTGCCCGGCTGGTGTGCTCAGTGGTGAGCATCAACCTATGAACCAAGAGGTCATGGTTCGATTCCTGGTCAGGACATGTACCCAGGTTGCGGGCTCAATCTCCAATGAGGTGGGGTGGGGGAGGCATGCAGGAGGCAGCCGATCAGTGATTCTCTCTCATCACTGATGTTCCTATCTCTCCATTACCCTTCCTCTCTGAAATCAATTAAAAAAAAAAAAAGGCATGGATTAACTGTGTTCTTATTACCAACGAGAAGGCAACTGAATACATTAAATGTGCTCAAAGAAAATAACTACCAACACAGAACTGTATACTCAGAAAAATATCCTTCAAGAAAAAAGTTAATCAGACAGAAAAAGCCAAATACTACATATGGCACCACTTATATGTGGAATCTTAAAACATACTGAATTCAGAAACAGTAATAGTTTCCAGAGACTGGAGAATGGGAGAAATAGGAAGAGGGTGGCAATGGGACAAACTTTCAGTTTTAAGATGACTAAGACATAATAATATACAACATGGTGATTATAATGAAAAATAAGTAAAACAGAATAAACACTGCCAAGAGATTCATTTAAAACAGAGTTAGGAGGCTAGTAAGGAAGTTAGGACTATACATATCTTTCAGTTCTCAGAGCTGCTAGTAAATTGCTAAACCTGTTGCTAAACTTCAGCTCAAGTCCAAGCAATAAACATCCTGGAATAACAACTGCCAAATGGACACACCCAGTCTTTACCTCCTTCCTTATAATTTTTGCCTCCCTCATTTGCATCCTGGGACTGAACCAGTCTAAATAATTTAGAAAATGAAAACTCAAGGAAAGAGGAGGAAAACATAAAAAAACAAGATTTAATCAAGTCCTAAACATATCAGATAAGCTCAGCAAAGCCCAAAGTTGGTTCTTTGAAGATTTACGGTAAATTTCTAAAATGCAACTGAAATAGACAAGAGTTCCTAGAAAAACATCACAACTTACAAGATACAACATGAACCAAAAAACCTGAATCATCTTAAAATGATTTAAGGAAAAGATTCACAATCACTTATTTTAAAACTCTTTCCGAAGAAAACTCCAGGCCTAAATATCTTCAACAAGTTCTACCAAACATTTAAAGAATAATTGCGATCTTATTTGGAAAAAAAAAAAAAATAGATTCCCCAACTCGTTTTATGAAGATTGGTATAAACTTGATGCTAATACCTAACAAGGCTATCTGGAGAAAAGAATTCTAAGCCAGTCTCGTGGATCTATATGAAATCACCAACAAAATATCAGCAAACCAAATCCAGCAATATCTTCATAATATATAACAACAAAGTTAGATTTATGCCAGAAATTTCAGAATGGTCTAACATCAGAAAATCAAGAATGCAATTCCACTACACATAAACAGCTTAAAGGGAAAAAATATGACTGCTATAATACACAAGAAAAACATGATAAAATTCTACATTTGATTGTAATAGAAACTCTGAGCAAACTCCTTAACCTGAAAAAGGGTATTTACAAAACCCTACAAGAAACGTCATATTTAATAGTGAAATGTTGAAAGCTTCCTTTGAGATTGGGAATAAGACACAGATACCACTCCTATTCAACACTGTACTGAGCAGTGGAGTAAGATAAGTAAAAGAAAAGGCAAAAGAACTGGAAAAGAAAAAATATACTGTCATTAATTACAGACAATTCATATCATAATTGAGGATACAGAAAACCCAAGACTTCATTTACATTTTTATCATTAGAATAAGAGTTTAACAAATGTTACCAGACACAAAAATCAACATTAGAAATAGAACTGACTTTCATCTATTAACAAAGTTATTACAAAATGAAATATAAAAAAGCTACCAATTATAAAAGCATCAAGAACTATCGAGTACCTAGAAATAAATCTAATAAAAAATAATTACTGCTCTAGAGAAAACTAACATTTTGACAATTTCAAAAGCCCCAAATAGAGCAGATATATCATATTTGTGTACTGGAAGACTAAGGTTGTAAAGATGCCAATTCTTCCAAATAGATCTATAAATTCAATGCAACTCCAATTAAAATCCCATCAGGATTTTCAGGGGGAACTTGAAAAACTGATTCTAAAATTCACAAATGGAAAGGGGTAAGAATACCAAAAGTGGAAGGACTTGCTCTACCAGATATCAAGACATTTAGCAAAGTAATAATAATTAAGAATGGTACTGGCACAAAGACAGACAAATCAATGGGGAAAAATCTAGGCAACCCAGAAACGAACCCATGTACAATGGTCATTGAAGTGTACCTGGAGAAAGTACAGACTTTTCAACAAAAGGTCCTGGGATAATTGGGTATCCATAGAAATAAAATTAATTTTTAAGACAGATATCTTTTCTTAAAACATCAACTGGGAAAATGTAATAAGGATACTTAAAAGCTTTGCAATATAAAACATAATCACATGTAAAGGAAAAGTATCAGAATGGCATGAGACTTGTCAACAGCAAGATGGAATCTAGAAGTCGGTAGAACAGAGTCTTCAAAACTGAGCCAGCTCTCTGGGTTTTGACTTGGTTTGCAACAACATGGCTAAATGCACCAAGAAGGTAGGAATCGCTGGTAAATATGGAACCCGATATGATGCCTCCCTCAGGAAAGTGGTGAAGAAAACTGAGATCAGCCAGCATGCCAAGTACACTTGCTCCTCCGGTGGCAAACCCAGATGAAGAGACAAGCTTAGGGATCTGGCACTGCAGTTTCTGCATGAAAACAGTAGCTGATGTTCCCTGGACCGATAACACCACTTCTGCCATCACAGTCAAATCTGCGATCAGAAGACTTTAGGAACTGAAAGACCAGTAGGAGCTCCACAATTTGAAATCTTGCTAGCCTATAATAAATGACTTAATTTATGTGACAAAAATTGAGCGAAAATAATCTGCAAATGAAAATTATGCCCAGCCGAAACCGGTTTGGCTCAGTGGATAGAGCGTCGGCCTGCGGACTCGAGGGTCCCAGGTTCGATTCCGGTCAAGGGCATGTACCTTGGTTGTGGGCACATCTCCAGTAGGGGGTGTGCAGGAGGCAGCTGATCGATGTTTCTCTCTCATCAATGTTTCTAACTCTCTATCCCTCTCCCTTCCTCTCTGTAAAAAATCAATAAAATATATTAAAAAAAAAAAGAAAAGAAAATTATGCCCAGTTCAAACCTCCATCAAGTAGGAAGAGTAGAATAACAACATTTCAGATGTCTTTTACATGACATTTTATATGTCTTAGAATAAAGACATTTTAGAGCTCTAAAAATGTGGCTGTCACACTGCATCTTTACACAGGAAATGGGGCCTCCCCCCCATCAACAGAAAGACCTTAACAAGGAAGCCATAGGAGCCTGGAAAAACCGACTCAACACAGAAAAGAGAAAATGGAAATTTCCAGAATGATAGTGAAGCAAAGTCTCAGTTTGGTAAACAACCTACACCAATTATTTAGGTAAAGCTCAGAGCAACAAAACCTGCGAACAATGCTATGTTTAATAGGGAAACACCTGGCTAACTTTTGTAAAATAAAGCAAAAAACTAAAAAATAACTTTGAAAAATGACAGGCACAAAAGTACACAAGATCATTTCAATTTTTAATAATGTCAACAGAATGCTCCTTAATTCTTTTTCCCTACAAAGTATTTGTATTTATTTGAGACTACTCCTGCCCCTTCAACACCACCAATCATATACTAACACCATTCTGACTTTCAAAGAAGCACATAAATATAACCATTAGTCCAATTCATTTTTTTAAATTTGGTATGGGAATTTAAAAGCCTTAAGGTAGAGGAGAAAAAGAATATCTAGATTGAGGATTCTATACCAGTCTGAAACTTCTTCCTCTCAAATGTTAATAATACATGCTATGTATTGAAGGACCATGTGGCAGCTTCTCTGTTCTCAGATTCTATTCCGAACTCTTGGAGATAGTTTAAACTGAACCAAGGGAAAAAACTAAGAAATACAGGTAAAGTAAAAAATGAACAATCAGAAAAGCACATGCAAAACAAGGCAAAAGATCATAACATTTTGTTAGAAAGAGTATTCAGATAATGTATTGTACAAACATGCACGATTTGAAATTGCATAATAGTATCTAAGTAAAAATAATGTGAAATTTTAGACATCTTCAGGGTTTCAGACCTCTCATTTATTATTATTAAAGTGTACTAAGAAAAACTTTAAATTGTTTTCAAAAAGCTAGGCACTAAGAGTATATAACATAGTTTCAAAACGTTCTAGAGTAATAGGAATTGGCACTATGAAATATTTGCTCAATTTTAACTTTAAGCAATCTTACTAAATGAATTCTACTACTATAATAAGTTCATAAATTCTAAAGTAAAACAAATAATTTGACAAACCAAACAGTTCAATAGTTTAGAATTAAAGAAACAGTTTAAAATTAAAAAATATATTTTGGGGACAAAAATTATCTGTCTATCAAGAGAAATCCTAAGCTGATTAGTGTCCTTCTTCCCTATGCTACAAAAAGTCGCATGACAGTGTTCTTACCTGGAATAAGATCTGCATAGGTCAAGCTAACATATAAGATACTGATAAGTATTTTATCAGCAAGTGGATCAAGAGCACTTCCCAAAGCTGATTTTTGACTGGCCCAGTTTCGAGCAATAAATCCATCCAACTGAAAATAGAAGTTGTTTTTTAAATAAATATCATAATAGGCACAGAGTAGTTATCTTGAAAGAGATACCAGGGTAACAACTATACTTTCATAAAATGTAAGTAAAATCTCTTATCCCCAAACCTTCTCATTCTTTCACTGGTATATGTTTAGCTTTTAAATTACAAACTGGTCTGAAAATAATTTCATTTGTTTACAGTACTTTTCTTTCTCAAGACCTTCTGGTATTTCTCCATGTTTCCACAATGCCCCTCTGTGGGGTGAACCCAGACATAAATTTAGAGATATAGAAATCTCCCCAAAACTCACAGAAAGCATGAGTGACAGGGCATGGACTATGAGGCCCCTCTCTTGAGCATTGAGCTGAAGATGCTTTTACTTGCAAGGACTTCCCTTTAACTGTGAGACTCACTCCTACCTACTCTTCTACCATCCAACTCCCTCAGTTTTAAGTTATTATTTTCAAAAATGTATTTAGTGCCACTGTTAATTCCACATCTGGCTGCATTTGCATGACCTATATTTGAATAAAAAACTCAATCCTCTATGCCTGGCCTACTTAAAATTTTTGATACAAAAATTACTTATTTAATATTCTTGCACATAAGTTATATTTTAAAGCAGAGGTCATACCTGCTTGCCAGTGGGCCAAATGGAGCCTACAGGCTGGCTTTGTATGACCTGCCCAGAGCTTTCAAAAATATAAATTAGTTGCCAATACTTATGCTCTAGCTGGTTTGGCTCAGTGGATAGAGTGTTGGCCTGCGGACTGAAGGGTCCCAGGTTCGATTCCAGTCAAGGGCATGTACCTTGGTTGTAGGCACATCCCCAGTAGGGGGTGTGCAGGAGGCAGCTGATCGATGTTTCTCTCTCATCGATGTTTCTAACTTTCTATCCCTCTCCCTTCCTGTCTGTAAAAAATCAATAAAATATATTTTTAAAAAAATAAAAATAAAAAATAAATAAATTAGTTGCCAATACTTAAATATTCAAAGTCTTACCACAAAAACCCACATCTCCATGCCCACTCTGGGATCACAAAATAGACTGAAACCAAGTATTGCCTAGCCTTATTAAGCAAGGCAGATATTTTCTGATTTTCCAAATCCCTACCTAGCTTTTACTCACTTTATTTAACTTTAAGCTTCAAAAATATTTGAATTTTCTAGTTCTATTTCCAAGGGAAAAAAATCAAATTAATTTAGATGTAATTGAATATGGTACACCTAGGATAAACTAGAGGCCCGGTGCACAAAATTCATGCATGGGGGTGGGGTGGTCCCCTCAGCCCAGCCTGCACCCTCTTCAATCTGGACATCCCTCTCACAATCCTGGACTGCTGGCTCCTAATTGCTCACCTGCCTGCCTGCCTGGTTGCCCGTAACTGACCCCCCCCCCCCCCCGCCTTCCTGATCGCCCCTCACTTCCTCTGTGTGCCGGCCTGATTGCTCCTAACTGCCCGCCCCTGCTGACCGGGTTGCTCCTAACTGCCTCCCCCCCACCCCCCCGCTGGCCTGGTCACCCCTTACTGCCCCCTCCTGCCAGCCTGGTCGCCCCCAACTGTCCCCCTCTGCCAGCCTAGTCTTCCCTAAATGCTCCCCGCAGCCGGCCTGGTTGCCCCAACTGCCCGCCCCTCGCCAGCCTAGTCGCCCCTCACTGCCCCCACTGCTAGCCTAATTGCCCCCAACTGCCCCTCCTGCTGGCCTGGTTGCCCCAACTGCACCCTCCCACTGGCCTGGTCACCCCTCACTGCCCCCACTGCCAGCCTAATTGCCCCCAACTGCCCCTCCTGCTGGCCTGGTCGCCCCAACTGCACCCCCCCACACTGGCCTGGTCACCCCTAACTGTCCCCTCCCGCCGGCCTGGTTGCCTCATACTGACTCCCCCCCACACCCCCCGGCTGGCCTGGTCACCCCACACAGCCTGCTGTTCAGTCGTTTGGTCGTCCCTCACTAACCCCCCTGCTGGCCTGGTCGTAGGCAGCCATCTTGTGAAGGTCAATTGCATATTAGCTCTATTATATAGGAGGATAAGTCCTCCATATCTCAAATATTCCAATGAGTTAGAGGAGACAGCAGTAGCACAGGTCAATGGTTAAGAACTTGTTTGGCCCGGCCAGCATGGCTCAGTGGTTGAGCATCTACCTATGAACCAGAAGGTCACGGTTCAATACTTGGTCAGAGCACATGCCTGGGTTACAGGCTCTATCCCCAGTGTGGGGCGTGCAGGAGGCAGCCGATCAATGATTCTCTCTCATCATTGATGTTTCTATCTCTCTCTCCCTCTCCCTTCCTCTCTGAAATCAATAGAAATATATTTTTTTAAAAAAATTATTTTTTTTTTTAAAAAGAACTTGCTGTTTGCAACAGAACATAAGTGATTCAAGTTCTGGCTCTCCCACTTACCGTGTGACCTTGGGCAATTTGGCCCCTTTAAGCCTCAGTTTCTTCATTGGAAAACAGAGACACTATTACCTACCTCAAAGGCTTGGTTGTCTTCAGTAATCAACATTTACTAAATCCCCCAAAAAAGTAGTTATTAGATATTACTACCACAACTGAAAGAATCTATTTTCTTCTTAGGTAGACTAGGTGTAAAACTGGCTAACAGGAAGTGCCTAGAACTGGGAGTAGGGGCCTTGGAAGATTCAGCTTTTAGTTTAGTTTCTGATCTCAGGGACATTAACCTCCCCGTTTTTCACCATCATCACCTCTTATCCTGTTACTGTACCCACATTAGGTTCCAAGGTCATCAGCATCATCAGTGCTCTGCAAACATCTGTAACTCCTACTCCACTTTCCCTCAATCCTGCTTAAACACAACTACCCATGTCCTCCAGCCAGGCCTGCACCCAAGCAGCTGAACACTGATCAAGAAAAACACATAACCCTAGCCGGTTTGGCTCAGTGGATAGAGCACTGGCCTGGGGACTGAAGGGTCCCAGGTTCGATTCCAGTCAAGGCCACATGCCGGGGTTGTGGGCTCGATCCCCAGTAAGGGGGGCAGGGGTTGCAGGAGGCAGCCAATCAATGATTCTCTCTTATCACTGATGTTTTTGTCTCTCTCCCTCTCTCTCTAAAATCAATAAAAATATATATTTTTAAAATTTATTTAAAAAAAGAAAAACACATAAATGAGCTGATTGATCTCACTTCAAATTTATGACCACAGAGCCCTAGTCCTAACCCTAACCCTAGCCCTAGCCCTAATCCTAATCCTAACCCTAAACCTAACCCTAAACGTAACTTTAACCCTAACCCTAATTCTAACCCTAAAAAAAAAATAGAAAAAAAAAATTTATGAACACAAATCTCTCATGGGCACTCAACCCTACACCTGCTTACCTTCTCTTTTCACACTGTTTACTCTCACCTCAAACTAACTCCATACTTCCTAAAGCCTCTCACTCTAGCTCATTACCATATCTACATTTTCCATGAAAAATAGAAACAGACTGTCAGCACTCCTTCATATTTCCACCTCCAAATCCACCACTTACCGGCATCCATTCATTCTCTTTACCTTCCCTGAGCCCTGATCCCAAGTCCTCTCTCACCTTCTGTGAGTTGCCATTCTCCTTCTCTGCATCCTCAATCTCTCCCTTCCTATCTAATTAGTTTATTAAGAACAAAAATTTCTCCAGATATATATATATATATATATATATCTTTAAAACTGCCCTTCCTTGACCCTATTTCTTTATTTCCCGATAAAGCAAAACTTCCTCAAAGTGATGTCTATTGTCATTACCACCTTACATTTGACCACCAACCCACTCTGATTGTCCCTACCCGCTACAGACAGTACTCACAAAGGTCACCAATGAAGTCTATATTTTTAGCTTCTTTGTCCACAACACAAATTGAAGCACTTTCCTCACCTAAGTTCTGTGACGTGTCCTATTGCCTAATATTTTCCTTCTCGCCAGCTATTCCTTTTCGGTGTCATTCACTCATTTCCTTTCCATTGCTGTACTTAATTGCTCATTTCTCTGATCCCATCAGAGCTTTGATGATTTCCCAGACCATCTACATGCAGACAACTCCCAAATCTATCTCTAACCACTGACTTCCTCCATCTCCACACTAACTACATTCAACTACCCAAATGACAACTCTATGTGAAAAGGCATAATAATTCTTGGAATTTTTCCACAAATTCTACCCTACTCTAAGTGTTGTTAATCACAGAAAATGTTAACCTCAATGTACCTGCTTGTTAAAAAGCCATCATTATTTAACCCCTTTTTCTCACCTCACACATTCAATCCAATGTATCAACTCTATCTTCAAAACATATCTCAAACCCATTCATTTCTCCCCCATTCCAAACTCCCACCCTAGTCCAAACTACCAACCCCCCTAGATTATTGTAAGCCTCCTAACCAGCCTCTCCTGCTTCCACTGTCACCTTCTTATAATCCATTCCCCATACACAACATAAACCAGGCCTTGTCATTCCCCTGCTTAAACCCTCCATGAGTCCAGCCATCTGCCCATTCTAGAGGCATCAAAACCTCCATGGAATAAATGTGAAATATGGTGCCAATTAACTCAGGTTTCCACACACACTTAGAAAAATGCAAATGAGGCCCCTCCTATTCAGTGAATATTACAATCTCATGTGGCAGCTAAAAAAAAAAAACCCTACCATCAAAAAAAGATCAACTCAAGTAGTTGCAAAAGAACTTGTCTGCTATGAAAAACAAAATTCCATTATCAGTATAAATAAGCTTGGACAGACTTGGAGACCATATTAATAATGAGTGGATGCCTTCACAGACTTCAGAGATAAAAGCAGGAATAAAAGATTGTGAGAATGGGGAGAAGTTGTGACAAACAGGACCTAAACTCTGAAAAACAGAAGTGGCAGCCATTTTGCAACTATATTTAATGAATATTTGGAAATGCCATGTAACAACGCAAATGCCCTCCTTTGTTTATCCTGCAAAATCTTCAGCCAATTCCATATTGCTCACCAGAGCTACTGGGCAGGTGAAATTTTGTTTCTATGAACCTCAAAGACAGGCATGCAGGAGGCAGCTGATCATGGATGTTTCTACCTTTCTATCCCTCTCACTCCCTCTCTCTCTAAAAATCAATAAAAACATATTTAAAAAAAATAAATAAAAAGCAGGTGTAAAAAAGTCCCTCTCCTTTGCCTCCATACAACCTCCACTACCTTACTTAGATAATATAAAGAATAATAGAGTTCCACATAGATGCTAAAGACAAGCCCTTAAATAAAGTGCCAGGTGAAATTCATCTTGAGGATTTCCTTCCAAGAAAAAGCAAACTAAGGCTGTGCTGTTTCCATGCCGTAGAGACCCTGGGATGTGGAAGGGGAGCAAAACAGAGGAAATGACTTTATAACTTACCAAATCAGTTAGCCCAGCTAAAGCAAAAACTCCTAGTGCCACATTAAAATCTTCTTCAATGATCAAATAGCCCAAAACTGGAGCCAAGCCAATTCTCGTCATTGACAACATATTTGGTATTGTCCATGGGTTTTCATACTGAAACAAAAAAACAACAAAATTTAAATTAAATTTATACTTTAAATAAATATATACATTAGAAAAATACACTTGATAAGCTTAAGGGTTAGAGCTACATACACTTTAAATTTAGTATTTTAAATCCTTTCTGTTTTTACAGACATCATTCTAAAACTGTCAAGAATACAGAAGATGAAGATGTGTCATGTACCCAAAGGTAGGCTAAAGTGTCTACTACACATAGGTTTCTTCCTAAAGAGAGAAGGAACAAACATGTATTATCTACCATATATGTCAAGCCTTTAATATATGACCTCACCATTGGAATGGAAAACTTTAAACACTGCTTTTAAAAGTGAAACTTCAAGAAGCTCTTATACTTCAAGTAGACAGTCTAGGAAAAAAGAACAAATTATCAACTCCAGGCATTCTGGCTTAAAAATATTTATTGCAAATTAATCTCCCTCACTCCTCTACACATACCCATCAAAAGAATACTACATGATACACAGTGTCGGTTAATTGGAATGAAGAGGGGGGGGAAAACATTGAATTACAGAATTTCACTACTAAGTTGGAGAACTGCTAAAAGAAAATGGAACTAGGAATAGGGATTGAAATTTTTAGGAAATAAAGAGAAGTTTGAAAAACTATTCAAAACAGCCACAGAAATGTTAAGATCCCCAACTAGAAACTAAGAGCTTTCACAGCTCCCCTGTGGGAGCCTTATGATTCCTTGAAATTTCATTTCAAGCCAAGCTGTTTGAAGTTGGCACTAACAAAAGGGCTTCTTGGCAGCTGCTCTGAAGAACATTCCTTCCTTGCCAAACAATATTCGAATTTTAAAAGCCTCAGCCCCGGGGTGCTAAGGCACCCTGCACAATGGGGTACAGAAATAATACCAAGAAAATGTCTCTCCCTAAAGCCTGGATTTTTACCCTAGTGAGTCGAGGCTGCCAATTCTAGCCCATGTGACTATCTCACAAGACTAACCCTAGTTAACCTCTTTCTTAATCAGTAACCAACTTGACTGAACCTTAATCTTGATTTTTTTTTTTTAAGTCATCAATTCCAGTTCTAAAGACATCTTTTAAAATTCCACGGACCATCCAGTAAGAAAAGAGAGTTCCCTAAAGATACGAAGTTTCTGTTTTTAAAAATGGCGTTATTAGTTATTAGGATCAGGTTGCAGAATACTGTCTCTGAAAGCTACAGAAAAATTTCAAATTCTCCAGGAAACAATCACCAAAAGAGAAACAATACAAACCTCTACCCAAGGACCTTTTATTGAAAACAGACCACGTTATAGAATTAAATGAAAACATTCTTGGAGTATATTCCAAATTCAAGTTCAATGGTCAGAGTGTTTCAGAGTCCAGAAAAAAAAAGTAAGTCTGTTGACCATACTGTGGTACAAAATAAGTCAAATACCGATTCAATGTTACAACAACTCATGGGGGGGGGGGGGTGGGGGGGTAGGGAGGGGAAGATAGTTCCTGATTGAGAAAAATGAGTAGCAAAGCAGAAGGTCAGAATAAAGAGGCCCAAAATTAATCTCAGATATTCGTGGGGCAAAATTAAAGACAAAGTTGCAAACAGCCAGATCATTTCATTTGGTGAATAAACCAGGTTGAATACAGAGAAAGGGTTTCTTTTTAACTCCATGTACGCTATTTCTGTCAAAATCGCCTCACTAATTTATATTCATTAAATCTGAAAATTTCTAAATTAAAATTAAAGAGAGCCAATCTAATCTTCGATTATCCAACCAAAAACCCGTGGCATACTCGACCAACTACTGCCGTTCTGGGAAGGACTTCCGCCAGCATATGGCAACCTCAAAGCATCCAGCAGGAGGAGGTGAGACCCCTGCCAGGATGTGGCCACCTCAACCCATGCTGCACAACTTATGAAGGCAGTACAGGGGCCCGCTGCAGACCTAACAATTGAAGATGTAATAATTGCATGAGTCTTGCTAACATGACATCAAAAGCTCACCCTACATTCATGCTCTGGTGTCTACTACTTGGCAGTATTTTTCACTAGGTAAGTAGACAAATATCTCCCTCCGTAACCTCAAGAGAATTTTAATCATCTTTTGTGACTTAACCACTTTTAAAATCTTTCAACTACAACTTAAATTACTTATCATTCATCTTAAAATACGTAAGACTGCCAAAGGTCAAATAATAGTGAACCAAACCTGCACAAGCAGACAGAAAGGCCTGTATGTCTTCCTGATGATTCCCACGGGCTTTCCCTAAGCATTGGGGATTCCCTTCCCTCATTAAATTAAAAATAGACTTTTATTAGACAAGCGAAGGCTATTTTTACTCATGCAATATGGAGGCCGGTCCAGCAACCCATGCGGACAGAAGAGGTGGAGGGGGGATTCTAACTTCACCACCACGACTGAAAGTGGACACGGTCGGTCCCTCTCAAGTTCATCCGACCCGGATAACCTGCCCGTAACTTCTCCTACTTCTCGGGAAACGGCTTAAAAGTTCTGAAACGGAAGCGCCCGACCCGGACAGGTCAAAGCACGTTATTCGCATCCAGGTCTGAGCCCCGCAGATTCCCGCAGGGCCAGCGACCCCGACCCAGGGTGGCCCCTTCTCCTCCGTACGTACCAGGTTGGCGGCGCTCTCCGGGCCCCACGGGCCGCCCGGGGCCTCCGCGGCGGCGCCCTCTCCGGCTGGGGGCCCCGGGGTCGCCTTCCCCGCGCCTGAGCAGTGGCCCCGCGGGCCTGCTCCAGGCCGCCACAGGCCGAGCGCGGCCGGGCGCAGCCGCCAGCGCTCCGCCAGGCAGCCCAGGCAGATGGGTGCGGGCGGCAGCAGGGCCCCGAGGGCGCGCCCCTTGCCCGGTCGCGCCCATGTGGCCCCGCGCAGGGCACCCCACGAGCCTCGCGCCACGCGCGAAGCCAGCATGGCCCTGCGGCCGCGCTGCGGGAATGCAGGCAGCGGGAGCTTAGCAGCCCGGGGCACCGACGAGCCGCTTCCCCATCGAGCGCCCACAACCTCCCGAGACCTCGGGCACTTCCATACTTGTTTCCAAACCCCAGCACTCTGCTCTTATACAGGTGGCCCGCAGCCGCCAAGGGCGGACGGGCGCCTTCGCGACGCTTTTGCGACATCGTCGCCGCTGAGCTTCCCTGCGCCCCTGGCGGCAGCGGGAGGCGCGTGCCGCGGAGCTCGTGCGCCTTTGGGTAGCGCGCCGTGCGCCGTGCGTGTCCCTCGGCTCCCAGCCGGGACCGGAGCCCGTGGGAGGGAACGTCGGGCGGGGTGACCGCGTGGTCCACGTGGCGGAGAAGACGCAGCCTTCTCAGGCCCCAGCCCGAAGTTCTCCCAAGCCCTTGGCCTGCAGAAGGATCCCCTTCAGGTGTGCACGGCGTTCTCGGCTCTTTTAGGTTTAAATATTGATGAAGTGGCCCAGAAGAAGTAATCAGTGCTAACTTACAGCTCTTCTTCCTCTTTTGAGCGTTGCATATGCCAAAAAATGTAGGTTTTATAAAATGTCAATAATAATTACTGTTTACCTGAAAAGGGTGTTCATTATAACCAAGATGTGTGTGTGTAGAAAGTGCATTATCCCATTTGATGCTCCCAAAAACTCTAAGGTAGCGTTCATTAGTAACTTTACATTTATTAACATAAGAAACATTCAAACCTGTAAAGAATTTTTGTTAATTAGTACTTGAGCCCACACTGTTGACAATTGCAGGGAAGCAGAATCTCAACGGATTGAGATAATGCTATGGAAAATGGCAGTTCTGCACCTCGTTTTATAAGTTACAATCAAAAGAGAAGACATAAGTGGGTTACATGAAATCCACTGGTGATAGATTAGGGAGGCAGGAGACAGCAAAGTGTGTGGGGGGATTGGATAAAAGTTAAATGATAGATCCATACTTCTTTTACTTAGGCAGGTGCAGTATAGTAACTACTATAGTTAACAGTCAACAATTAACTCAATAACAATGAGGGGATTTGTGGTCTCTGCAGAGTGGTGCCTGTGCTTTGAAGGGTCCGGAAAAAGGAAAATTACTTTGATATTTCAAAGATATGTTATCATAGATGCAAAAAGACAATAGGCTCAGTTCAGGTAAAGATTGACCTTTGTCAGGGAAGATACTGGCCTAGAATAGGACTACCCACCATAAACTGCTTTTTAATTTTAAGTTTTAATTTCAGCCCTAGCCAGTTTGGCTCAGTGGATAGAGAGTCCGCCTGTGGACCAAAGGGTCCCGGGTTTGATTCTCATCAAGGGCACGGACCTCAGTTGCAGGCTCCTCCCCAGCCCAGGCCCTGGTCAGGGCCTATGCAGGAGGCAACCTACCAATGTATTTCTCTCACATCGCTATTTCTGTCTTTCCCTCTCTCTCTAAAAAAAAATAATAATAATAAAAAATAATAATCAATGGAAAAATATCCTCAGGTGAGGTTTAAAAAAAAAAAAAAGTTTTCGTTTCAGACCATGCAGGCCTTCCCAGAGCTAATCAGGTTAGCATGGGGCCCCTTTTCATCCACATATTTTTACAGCTAAGGAAACCTAGACTTAGAGAGCTTAGGACACTTACTTATTACAGAAATACCCAAAATAATAACCAGTTGCTAATTAGCTGGCTCATAATGATTAATATAGTATTATGTCATACATTATACTTATATTAATATTCAATAATATTGCAATGTTGAGGCACAAACAAGGAGCGGGTGCGGGAGGGAGGGAGGAGCTTAAGACCCTCCGGGAGAGGAGCGCGCACCCTCCCATTTCGGGCTCGCGCCGCCGCCGTTGGGGCGGGAACCGGCGCTGTCAACTCCCACGCGAGCCTCGCCAAGCACCGCGCGGCTCCGGAGGTTCGCGCTGGCGGCCTGAGCGAGCCCGTGCGGAGGCGGGCTCTGCGCCTGCGCCGGTAGAGACTTGTCTCTACAGGGTCCGCTCCCCTCCGACGCCCGGGCAAGGCCGCCTCCTCACCCCTCTGAGCCGCTTGACCAGGGCACTCTTCTGCCCACTCTTGGCTAGGCCTCGTGGCTCCGGTGCGGCCTTCAGGTCGGCCACCCCGTTGCGCCTGAAGAGGCTTCCCGTCCAGAGTCACCTCCTCCAGCTCCGCCATCTGGCATGAGGATGCCACTGGAATCATCATCTTCGGTGCCAGCTGTCCTTCCCTTCTCTCTTACCCTCTGTGCCAGGCAATCTATTAACTTTTCCCTCCCCCAATGTCTTACATCACTTCCCAGGAAATGAAGTGTATTCCTCACTGGTTTGCCAGTTGGTCAGGCACCTACAAGACCTGGTAACTAAAGCAGTGCCAGGAAAGTTACAGCCATTGCTAGAAGGTCTGGAGCCGCTTAGTGTGTCTTGAGCCAACCGACCACCTTGTATCTAAGTGACAGCTATGTCTTTGGGATCAGTGGTTTCAAGGTTGGGCTGAGGAGGAGCACAATGAATTGTCAGGCAGCTGGAGGTCAGTGAGCCAGACTTCGTGGCAAAGTTTTAGCAAGCAGAGGCTGCTACAGCTGGTAGACTGATAGGCATTAAAATCAGAGAAGAGAACCATAGTTGATGAAGCCAAAGCCACAATGGTACAGTGAGAACTTCAGATGTGCCACGTAAAGGTCGGTGGATGGTATCCTGATTCACTGACTGAGCTTGCTGACTAGTACAGGCCTGGCTATTTCAATGTTTACAGCACACCCGCTGGACTCCTAGTGTAAATGTTTTCCATCTAAGCAAACCCAGATTAGCAGTCTGCCTGTAGCTTCCTTCTTTCCAGGAGATGTTAAACCCTCAAGATGGCGTCTTTTGCAACCAGAACCAAAAGGCATAACTCATAACTCAAGCCTACTGCTGGCCCATGGCGATATAAAGTAGAACCTTCCTGCCAGAGGCAGGAGAGAAGGGCGATAAAAGGTCACGTTTTTATACTTAGCTGGATTCAGATGTCTGGTTTCACCTCCCTTAGCAGATTCAGGCATAATTATGTGACATCCTAACCACTAGCTTTCCTGTGATGATTTAGAAAAAATTATGGAAAGTCAGAGAGGGAGATAATTAGTTATTCCTTCCTCCACACTGATGTGTGTTTGAATCCAAATAGTAATGACTTTTTCCAAAAGCATATGTGATATCCTTGGAGCTGTTAGGAGATATTCTGTAAGTTTGCTCTACAACAATATGAAAAAAAAAATGACATTTAGAGGTTGAAAGGTTTATTTTTTGTATCAAAATAAAGAATGAGTCTTTGGGAAAAAAATAATATTGCAATGTTACAGAATTGTTTTCATATTCAGTTCTGAGTGAAATGGAATTTTTTTTGCTGCTGATGGGGAGCTATTTGCCTCCCCCAAATATGCCTCTTTGGGCTATAATTTTAGGCCGGGTCCTTTTAAGAAACAGCAGACATGGTAGAAGCTCTGAAGACCAAGAAGTTGCTCTTTCTGAAAGGATATTTACTTTTATAAGGGAAATCCCCATTTTTAAGCATGTTTCCCTCACTATGCCAGGACTGCCTTCATTATCAGTAAAGAAGGCATGGACTTAATTGCATATAACAATCTTACTCTTGTTTACAGTGCTTTTCCTGGTAATCTCTCATAACTGACTACCTCCAACACCTTTTTAGTCTTTAGAAAAAAGTGGTATTTAAGGTGATGGCTTGTCCCAATTGGGCAAATTACTGGTGTTCTTGGGTCCTTCCCATATATACATGAGGTATATATGTTATCAAATTCCATTTTGCTTTTCTCCTTGTCAACCTAAGAAACATCTAAAACTGTAGAGAACTTTTAGGAGTTTGAGCCAAACTGATGGCAATTGCTGGGAAATAAAATCTCAATGGACTGAGAAAACGTAATTGCACATAAACCCCATTTCTTTAACATGACCCCGATCTCCTTTCTGTCCATCTACTCCTTTCCTTTATCATTAAGCCCCAAGGACATCAGATTCTGATCAGCATCAAACTCTCTAAGGAATAAGAAAGGCTCAGGTCTATTGACCACAGAAACAGAGTTTTGGTCAAACTAAAGGTAACAACACCTCAGTTGTGTTACCACACCCTCATAGAACTAGACAGATGACATCGTGGTTAACATCAGGACCTGATACAATGACCAGCTACTCCCTACCCTGGTCCCAACCAATCAGTAAAGCCCACAATCCCAGTTCCCTTAATCACCATGATTAATTTTTCCTGTATATAATCTGTTCCTGTGTGGGCCATTGGGGAGCTAGGTTTGAGTGCTTGCTTACCTGATTTTGGCACCATTTCCTTAAAATCTTTACTTTCTTTGCTGCCAACTCCTGTTCACATCTTATTTGGCTTTGATGTGTGCAGGGAAAAGGACCCCTTTAGTCTGGTAACAAAAATGTTCTGGAGAATGACAGTTTTGCAGCTTATTTTATACATTAGAATAAAAGGAGAGGTAAAGAGGGTTACATGAAATCGGTGGTAGATTAAGAGGGTGGGAGAAAGCAAAGCAAGGAAATCTCTGATTGGATAAAAAGCAAAATGGAGAAACACTTCTTTTACATTGGTGGGTATAGGACAGTTAATAACATTTATAGCACATAGAGATGGACTGCAGGAAACAAGATAACAATGCGGATTTCTGTGGCTTCATTCTCTAGAGTTGGCAGTTGGGCCTTGAGGGGTCTGCAAAAGAAATTACTCTGACATTTCAAAGTATCTTAGATGCAAAACTTCTCTTAGATACAAAGAAGACAAGAGACAGGCTGACTTAAGGTAAAGATTGACCTTTGTCAAGGAAGATACAGGCCTAGGACATGATTACCTGCCATGACCAGCTTTTAGTTAGATTCAGACCATCCTATCGTGGTTCCTTTTGGTCTCTTGAGTTTGTAAGGCCGCCATGCAGTCTTCCCCTGAGCTTATCAGGTTTAGTATGTGGCCTCTTTCCCCACATTCTGCTAATCTGTTTTCACCTCAATTTGATTCTTAGATCAGGCAGAACAACCTAGAAGGGTGGGAGGAAAATTATTTTTCTTCCCCCAGTTTTGGAGAGCCAGCCAGAACTCACTGGCTGGAACACTGCTAGCTCCTAGGACTGCTACACCTGCGAGATCTGTGACAAAAGCCAGCAAGAGGTAAGCTTCGTACCCTGACAGTCTCTCCGATCTGTCTGCAAAGTTCAGTGGAAGTAGAAGTGGTGAGCAGGAGAAAATATTTGTGACACTAGCTTCTGGAGCCTGTGAACTCGTTTTTTTTTCATTGTTTTGTCTATGTCTCTCATATTGCTTGTTATATGGACACAAAAGGGGGTATGTACAAGTTCAGTAACCGAAAGTAACATCACAAGGTGATCTGATCATACGTTTGCTGGTGTGGGGAAAATAGCACCAGAATGTTACCTGCGGTTAGACCTTGGTTCAGCAACTTTGGTACTTGATTTCTGGCTAAGAATTCAGAGCCAAGACTCAAACTATAAGAGAAAGTTTATTTAGAAAGTCACAGGGGGAAGAAGTGAGCTATAGAAGAAATGGGCTCAGGAAGTAAGTTACAGAGGCAAAAGAAAGGCCCTTGGAGCTTAGGAGAGAGAAGAGTAAAGGTTAAGTTCCTTCAGGGACAGGAAAGGCGGCAAGTGATTAAAACCTGTTCTAACTGCTCTGGCAACAGCAGTGAATAAAGCAAAGTCTTTGTCTTTAGGAAGTTAGCCAAGAGATGATGGGTTTGGCCAGAATAGTGGAATTGGAAATAAGAGTAATTAGATCCCAGATAGTTTGAAGATAGTGCTGAAAGATTTGCTTTGATGGATACGGGGATGAGAGAAAGAAGAGGTAAAGATAACCCCAACATTTTTGGCATGAGAAACCGGCATGACAGAGTTAAAAACTAAAATTTCAGAACATCATGGGAGAAAGGTGCCAATAGAAAAAAAAAAAGGTCACACACCAAGAATAAACATGAAACTGCCTTTGGATATCTAAACAGCAACACTGAAAACTAAACTCAACAGAGCAATATTTAAAATTCTGAGTGAAAATGATTTCCAAACTAAAATTCTATGGCCAAACTTATCAATCCAGAGGTGAGGGTAGAATTTGCTTTATGAACTCTTTCTCAGGAAGCTACTTAGAAGATAGCTCCCCCCCCTGGTCAGGTAGCCCAGTTGGTTAGAGCAGTCCCAACATGCCAAGGTTGCGGGTTGGATTCACTGGTCAGGGTACATACAAAGAAACAACCAATGAATGCATAAATAAGTGGAACAACAAACTAATGCTTCTGTGTCTCTTTCCTTCTCTCCTCTCTTTAAAATCAATATTAAAAAATTAAAAGAGAAAAAAGATGGGTTTTACCAAAAAGAGGGAGTAAAACAAGAAAGAAGACACAGGAGCCAGGAAACGGGAGAGAAAATGAGAAGTCCCAAGATGACAGCTGTGTAGTTCTGACTGGAAAAGACCAAAGAATTCCAGGAGAAAGGTTACCAAGAAGTTAAGAGAGACACAGCACTTGATTTGTTGTACGTTCTGAGAAGAGACTTAGACTTGAGTGGAGCCTTAGGTCAAATTAGTGTGAGGTTCATAGAAAATTAAGTAGTTAAAAAACAAGTTATTCTAGAGAAAACAAAAAGTACAAGGAAATGAATAGTATTTGTCATAATGCAAAAGCAGAATATAGATTTAACAAAATTGTGATGTACTACAAAATTGGAAATGGGCAAGTATATAATATGTACAAAAAAGGACTTAACAACATTCTGACCTTCTGTAGTCAAAAGTTAATAATTTTTAAAACCAAAAACTTAAGAATTAGCACTACTAGCATGTCTTTAGAAAAATGGAGTTAAATAGGATCACAGTTGAAATTCAGCAGAAAATTAGGGAATGTAGAAATATAGGTTTTAATATAAGCCTTCCATTATTTAAAACTAGAGGCCCGGTGCACAAAATTCGTGCACTGGGGAGGGGGGATGTCCCTCAGCCCAGCCTGTACCCTCTCCAATCTGGGGCCCCTTGGGGGATGTCTGGCTGTCGGTTGTGGGATTGGGCCTAAACCGGCAGTTGGACATCCCTCTCACAATCTGGGACTGCTGGCTCCCAACTGCTCGTGTGCCTGCCAGCCTGATCACCCCCTAAACACTCCCCGGCCAGCCTGATCGACACCTAACTGCTCCCCTGTCGGCCCAATTGCCCCCAACTGCCCTCCCTTGCCAGCCTGGTCGCCCCTAACTGTCCTCCCCTGCAGGCCTGGTCCCCCTCAACTGCCCTCTCCTGCTGGCCTGATCGCCCACAACTACCCTCCCCTGCCGGCCATCTTGTGGCAGCCATCTTTAACCACATGGGGGCGGCCATCTTGTGTGAGGGCATGAGGGTCAAATTTGCATATTACCTCTTTATTATATAGGATAGGTACATGTTTATCTTTAGTAATAAAAATAACACATCTTAAAAATTTATCAGTAACTAAAATGTTAAGCTAAATAAATTGAAACTTTCTGAAAGACAAATTCATTTTTTTGTGTCAGAACTATTGAAACATTAAAAAGTAACTGGGGAAGTGGAGAACGGCTGTTGGCAGTCCTGAGGTGGTGCATTATGGCTGACATGCAAAATCTGGTAGAAAGATGGGAGAGGGCGGTAGGCCACCGAAGGCAGTATCCCATGCCTCTGACATGCACTGTGGATATGGTTACAGTGTTCCAAAAGCAGGTGATTGATGACAGAGCTGAAACAGATGGCTACATACACAAGTGTGTCAACACGACTTTGCAAATCAAGGGCAAAATTAACTCCATTACAGTAGCTAACTATAAGAAACTCAGTCTGGTATTTGATGATATGCTTGGCATTGTGGAGATAATAGTAGAGATGTCAGAGTTCAGGTAATGGGTAAAGTGCCAACCATTTCCATCAACAAAACAGATGGCTTCCACGTTTACTTGAGGAAGAATTCCTTGGATTGTGAGATAGTGCCAAATTTTCTGAATGTCCTCATTCCTTCAGAAGATGGACACTTTAATGAGTTCCCTGTCGCTGAGCAGTTCAAGACCCTATGGAATGGGAAGGAGTTGGTCACCACAGAGACAGAAATTGCTGGATAAGCAAAATGCCACTGGGTTCTTTGCCCTCTCCCTCACACTATGGGATAAATCTGTATCAAGATAATTCTTTTGTAGATTTCCTCTGCCTTTCTGCTCTTAAATTGCTCCTCTGCTTTGAGAAGCACAGCTACCTGCCTTCAGTGAAATATACCTCAGGCTGATTGGATGGGATAGCAGGTCAGCTGCTCTTCTGCAGGAAGGTACAGCCCAGGACTGGTAGGTTTTAGCTTTCAGCCTTTGAGGATTTCACCAACAGTCTTTTGGGAGGAATAAAGCAGTCCCCAGGAATTAACAGCTCAGAAAGTTCAAAGTTAATCTTTTCCTAACAATGAGCATGAGGTAGCAAAAGGTGGTGTGATTCCAGCTGGTTCTTCTAACAGACTAACTTTTCACTGTTGACAAGTGAGGCAAGGGTTGCACTGGACCACAGGCTGAAGTTTGGCCATCTAGCATTTTAAACAAAATTGTTTCCGCCTGAACCTGAGATAGTAGGTTCTCCTGTACCAACTGCTGTGGCAGTGCCTGAAACTCATGCCAATTTAAGGAGTTTTGGATCCTTTCTCTGGAATGCCTGCCCAGCACCTTCCTACAGAGATGACTTAAAAAGAAAACCACCATACCATTCTAAGGGATTGCATTCCTTCCTCCTTCCATGCCAGATGCCTGTCATCCATCTTCACTGATGCTCAACAGCTTTTGGATTCTGTCTGGGCACCTGAACAAAGGACTAAAATCTCTAATGGAGACTGGTTTTCAGTCTGATGTAAGGATCTTGAATAGCATTGCTAATGTAAATTTCAGTTTTCCCCTCTAGGACAAACATGTATCAAAACATATGCAACTTTTTTTTGGTGAGAAGAGAGATTGTCCTATGACTTCTACCCATTTCCTGAAGCCTGTAGAAATAAAACTTTACTTAAAGTTATACAAAAAATAGAATAAAATTAATACCAAACTTGAAAAAAAAAGTTTAACTTACAGTGCACACGGTGTGCTCAGGTGGGAGGAGGTGGCGGGATTTAAAAAAGTAACTGTGAATGCTTCCCCAAGTGGACATTTGGTATGCAATGGGCTGGCCGGTGGTGTTCAGTGGTTAGATCACTGGCCCAAGCACTGAAGGGTCCCGGGTTCAATTCCCAGTCAAGGGCACATGCCTGGGTTGCAGATTCAATCCCCAGCCCATTTGGGAGGCATCCAATAGATGTGTCTCACATCAATGTTTCTCTCTCTCCCCCTCTTTCCCTCCTGTCCACTCTCTCTAAAAAAATCCATGGGAAAAATACCCTTGGGTGAGGAGTAACAAAAAGAAAAAAAAAACAAAACAAAACACACACACACACACACACACACACACACACACACACACACACAAAACTTATGAAATATAAGACTAAAAGAAGCCAATGTCACCCCAGTAAATTTAATTTAAAAAAAGAATCAAAGGCAGGTAAAAAATAAAACTCTAAGTAATTTATAATTGCATCATTCAGATTAAAAAAATTCTTTTTAAACTACAGAAGAAATTGTGAAAATTAACAAATGACTATCACTTTTTAAATTAGTTCAACACACTTTTTTCATTATATTATTTTTGGGAGGTCATTTTTCAGAACAGTTATTTTTTCTGCATATTCTCCATTCTTGAGATGGCTTTAAAATGCTAATTAACCCAGGAGGTCCTAGCTTGGTAGTCTTTTTACACAGTTTGAAGTTGGTAAACCTTGGGGCCTTTTTTCAAGAGGTAACCTTGCTCATTTAGTGATCCAATAAAATTTTCAAAATCAGCAACCTGGAAGAAAACATCAAGAGTTAGCCCAAACAAAACAAAAAGAGACCACTAAGTAATGTGCAAAATACGATTTTTTAAAATCTCTCTAAAACAAACGTACAATTGTCAAGTTTCTTGGGAAAATAAAATTATTTGTACTTACAGAGAAAACTGTCTACATATGAACTTTGGATTCTATAATGCAGGGAATCTTTTATATTTGTTTTAGCTTTGCGTTCAAAAAATTTTTGACTAATTTTTGAAATTAAGTAGGCAATCTTCCATATATATTGTGTTACATGGCAGAAAAGGGGAAGGAGATTAAGTAAAAACTTCTAGTTATAAAATAAGTCACAGGGATGTAATGTATAGCACAGGGAATAGAGTCAATAAGATAACTCTGTATGGTGACAGATGGTTACTAGATTTATTGTGCTGATCACTTTGTAAGGTATATAAATGTTGAATGAATATGATATGTCATCTATAATTAAAAATAAATTTTAAAAATAAACAGCTCTAGCCAGTGTTGCTAAGTGGTGAGAACGTAGGCCAGCCCTGGTTGCGGTGCAGGTGGGAGGCAACCAATTGATGTGTCTGTCTCTCTCACATCAATGTTTCTCTCTCTTCCTCTCCTTCCTCCCCTCCACTCTAAGAAAAATCAATGGAAAAAATATCCTCAGGTGATAATTAACAAAAATAAATAAAATAATAAACAAAAAAGTCTTAGTACATCCTTTTCACTAAACTTTTCCATTGGTAGAGCAGGTGGAACCATGTCCATTTAACAAATGAAGAAACTGAGGTTCAAAGATATTAAGATCACTTGTCCACAAGGGATTGTCCGAAAAACATGTTTTCCAGTAACTATCATGATATTGAGAAACCTTTGAAAAGAAGGTAAAGATAAAAACTTTCTTTAAAACTATACACATATAGTTTCATAACTTAAGAAAACAAGCTTATTTTTTATTTTTGTTTTCCAAAATGCCTATTCCATTCTTTTTTTTTTTTTTTAATCCTTGCCAAACGGATATTTTTTCCCATTGATTTTTAGAGGGAGAATGAAAGGGAGGGAGGAGAGGAGAGAGAGAGAGAAACATGGATGTGAGAGAGAGACATATCAACTGGTTGGACTGAACCTGCAACCAAGGTTCATGCCCTTGACCAGGAATTGAGCCTGCAACCCTTCAGTCTGAGGGCTGATGCTCTAACCACTGAGCAACTGGTCAGGGTGCCTATCCCATTCTTTTAACCCAAATATTTTGATATTTAAAAGTTCTGTTATACATTAATAAAGACCTGCTGACATTATTATAAAAAAGATTAAGTATTTGGCTTATCATACCTGAATGTTTAGTTCTCTGGCAATCTGCCGAAGTTGATGAAATTGAAATAAATTATTGTAAGTTCTTTCAGCAATGTTGTTGAGAGCAGAAATAAATCTTTTTGCTGTTGACCTATTGCTCATTCCAGAACCATGCTGGGATCGCTCAAAATCCAGGTTCCCAAATTCATCAGAGTACGTTCCCAGCATGCTTAATGGGAGAAGAGGAAAAACAAGGTTACCCAAGGTGGCATGGCTATAGAAATTTTCATCCCAGGCCTCCAGATTATAAGAAAAATGTGGAATTACCATAAGGCCTCATGCAGCAGAGATTTAAACATGTATTTATTGAGTGGCGACTATGAAATTCACTATGGCATTGGCTGGGGCTAAAAATATTTTGGACAGTTACCACTTTTTTTAAAAAAATATATTTTATTAATTTTATACAGAGAGAAAGGGAGAGGGATAGAGAGTTAGAAACATCGATGAGAGAGAAACATTGATCAGCTGCCTCCTGCACACTCCCTACTGGGTATGTGCCCACAACCAAGGTACATGCCCTTGACCGGAATCGAACCTGGGACCTTTCAGTCCACAGGCCAATGCTCTATCCACTGAGCCAAGCTGGTTAGGGCTGGACAGTTACCACTTTTAAGATCTTCTTGCCTATAGGGCAAGAAACAAACTGTAGGTTAAGGCTTACACCTTCAGGAGGTAGCATGGGTGCCCTTCTACACATACAGCATGCTTCTAGTGGCAGCAGAGCGAACACAGTGGCCTCCACGGACAGGCCAGTACCAGTTGAGGAATGAAGAGACAACCAGTAAACTCTCTCCCTACGAGGAAAGGAAGAAAAGGATCTGCAGCTTAGAGCTAACAGAAAATTTAGATGGAAGGCATAGAAGACTGATGTGAGATCTGCCAGTTTTTGAATCCTTTAGTGTGTGATATAGGTCAGATAAAGGGAGATCTGCTCAGTCTCATCTTAATATCATCAAAGCTAGTGCTATTTGTCATAAGTATAGTGTCAGTTACCAGTGTCCACTAATGTGCCAGAACCATATTTGTCACTTTATATAGCCTCACTGCATGCTACCTCAGCACCATCGCTCGTGGCGTGTTTACACAAACGGAGACCGAGAAGCCGAGTTTAACTGTGTAGCTCCAGGTCTGACTCTAAAGCCCATGCTCTTCCAGCTAAGCTATACCACTTTCGCTCAGAGCCAGGGGAACAGCTAGGCAATGTCACCTGGTTCTGACTCCAAGCAAGCCCCAGAACAGGGGCTCTCAGGTGGAGGGCGGGGGGGGGGGGGGGGGGGGGAAGCTAATCGATTTATTTTCAAATAGAAATTACTTAACACAATAATTTCATCTTTAAATTAATATATTTTTAGCCTTGGAAAAGTAGATTCTTAACAGATTTATATATTAATTGCTATGAGAGCATATTAAAAAGAACAATTTCTAAATTATTATACACTCACACAAGGGAATATTATGCAGTTGCAAAAAAATAAAAGGAAGCTCTTTAGGCACTGATATGGAATGAACTCCAAGATGCACTGTAAATAAAAAAAGCAAGGTATAGAATGTGTGTGGCATGCTACCATTTCTCCATAAAGAGGGAAAAAGAATACAGAGTTCTGATGGGTATTTTATATCTGAAAGTCACAACACAAAAGATATGTTGCCACCATTGGGGCAAAAGAAGGAAGAAATAGGTAACTGGTAAACGGGGTAGGAGCAAACTTTTTCCACTGTATGCTTTTTAAACTTCGGAATTTTGAAGCATATGAATGTGTGGACCTATTAAAAATTTTTAACTGAAAAAAAAAAAAAAGATCTAAAATAAGCTTTTGCTTTTATTGAGTAAAAATAATCCATGTCTGCCCAGCTGACGTGGCTCAGTGGTTGAGTGTCAACCTATGAACCAGGAGGTCACAGTTCGATTCCCATTCAGGGCACATGCCAGGTTGTGGGCTCGATCCCCAGTTTGGGACTTGCAGGAGGCAGCCAATCAATGATTCTCTTTCATCATTGATGTTTCTATCTCTCCCTCTCCCTTCCTTTCTGAAATCAATAAAAATGTATTTTAAAAAAATAACAATAATCAATGTCTTAGGGCAGTGGCGGCAAACTCATTAGTCAACAGAGCCAAATATCAACAGTACAAACGATTGAAATTTCTTTTGAGAGCCAAATTTTTTAAACTTAAACTTCTAACGCCACTTCTTCAAAACAGACTCGCCCAGGCCGTGGTATTTTGTGGAAGAGCCATACTAAATGGGCCAAAGAGCTGCATGTGGCTCGCGAGACGAAGTTTGCCGACCACTGTCTTAGGTAGACATACAATCAGTTAAAATATAATCTTTTTTTCTTTTTCACCTTGTAGGAATTATGATCTACCAAATGATATAAAATACAAAGCATTGCCGAAACCGGTTTGGCTCAGTGGATAGAGCGTCGGCCTTCGGACTGAAAGGTCCCAGGTTCGATTCCGGTCAAGGGCATGTACCTTGGTTGCGGGCACATCCCCAGTGGGAGGTGTGCAGGAGGCAGCTGATCAATGTTTCTCCCTCATTGATGTTTCTAGCTCTCTATCCCTCTTCCTTCCTCTCTGTAAAAAATCAATAAAATATATTTAAAAAAATAAATAAAATACAAAGCATACAATTTAACAATATTTGTTAACATCCTAAAGAATCTATTTATACTTGGACCCAGAAATACCATTTCTGAGAATTTATCATACAGGTATACACTTACCCACATATTAAGTGTCTTATAGAGATTACTCTATGCAAAACTGTTTGTAAAAGGAAAAGAATGGAAGGATATTCATGTATCTAGCAATGGGGGACTGTTTAAACTATGATGTATCTAAATAATAGAATACTATCCTACCTAATAAAAAGGTAATATGTAAATTACCATCACTCCGCTACGCCCACGATTGGGCCAGCAGGAGGCGCAGGGGGCAGGACTTGGGGTGGCCGGGGTGGCCGATTGGGCCAGCGTCTGCACCATGGCTGTGCTGCGGAACAGAAGGGGCCTCTGGGGCAGCGAGCTCACGTCCCGCCGCAGACCATCAAAAGCATGGGAGCTGGGTGCCTGTCTGCTCCGGCACCAGCGGACAAGCACCCAGCTCCCCCGCGATTGAAAGCGAAAGCGTGTAGGGGACCCGGGGACCCTACACGTGCATGATTCAATCATGCACTGGGCCTCTAGTTTAGCTATAAAAAGAATTCTCTATGTCCTAATAGAAAAAGATCTTGAGATATAATGTCAAATTTTTAAAAAAAGATACAGAATAGTGTAACTCATATGCTATTTACAAAAAAAGTAATGGGTGTTTTGGTAAAGGATGGGTAGATGGTAAATAGGATGGGAGCAAGTCTTCTCTAAATATGTATTTTTGAAATGATTTTAGAACTATGTGAATATATTACCCATTCAAAAAAATTTTTAGTGTCAAAATTACTTCACAAGTTTTAAACTAAGAAAGTATAGTTTGTTCAGAGAAAAATGTGATCCAATGGGCTAAATAAAAACAACTTTGCTTGGCCTAATTAAAATATATATTTAAGATGGAAAGATGACTGGTACTTCATTTAAAACATTAAAAATTTTAATCTTACCTATATTTCATAATTTCTACTATATCTTCGGCATCTTCTTTGGTTGCTTGCTCTCTCAATTCCAACCTTGCTCGTGCCTGTGAACCATTTTCAGATAACAAAATATAAATATAGGGTGTCTCCCTCCCCAAATGTATATGTACTTTAACAGCTGATAACACTTAACTTTCACTCCTTTTCACGTTTAACTGATTTGAAATGATGTGTGAAACCAGAATAAGCTTTGAACAAAGAAAATTTATCCTGAAGTGCCACTAGATTTTTTCTTTATGGGGATAGATAAAAGATAAAGTTTATGGTACAAAACCAGCAAGAGTCAAGGAAATGCATACGCACAAATACCGAACAAAATGATTCTTGATGTTTGTGATTCCATTGGTTCGCATTATCAGCAGTGCCTAAACCAGAACAGTCATCAGTTTGAAAACAGGCATTGACAAAAAAGAAATAATTCATCTCTGTAGATTCTTTTAAACACTGAAAATCAACTGTATGTTAATAAATACTGGTTTTATTATCATTCAGTGTATATACATTTTTGGGGGACACTATGTATATTTAACATTGTTTGAACAGGTATGTATGTTTTCAGATTTTGTTTATTTTATACAAAAACCGACTTGAAAACCTGAGTATGAAAATAATCACTCATTTAAAATATGGATTAGTGCTCACTTTGGCAGTACATATACTAAAATATGGATTAAAATTTATTTTTATTTACTAACGTATCTTTCTGAGTGTTCATTTCAGAAGATTTGATTATGAAATATACTTGGTTTTTCCTTGTCTTTTACTTTCAGGAAGTCATACCTAACCAATCTGTTAAAACAGTAGTCAGCAAACCCATTAGTCAACAGAGCCAAATATCAACAGTACGACGACTGGAATTTCTTTTGAGAGCCAAATTTTTTAAACTTAAACTTCTTCTAACGCCACTTCTTCAAAATAGACTTGCCCAGGCCGTGGTATTTTGTGGAAGAGCCACACTCAAGGGGCCAAAGAGCCGCATGTGGCTCACGAGCCGCAGTTTGCTGACCACTGTGTTAAAACAACAAAGAAGTGTTGGTAAGATTTTAGAAGCAAAAAGCCCAAACCCTGACTCAGCTAATTTTAACTGCCAGAGTCCTCTTAGCATTCCATAGCTGTGAATAGATGTTATTAATATTAGGAAAATGGGCACTATCCTATGGACCTGTTGTGTATCAAACCAAATAAATACTCAAGGTATTTGACACATTCCATGTTCTCAAATATTCAACTTTAAATCCCAACATCCTTAGTTAATCTAACCACTCTTCACACTACAGGAGTTTCCTAAGTGTCATTAAAAAAAAAAAAAAAAGTTGCATGCTTGGCTGGTGTGGCTCAAAGGTTGAGTGTTGATCTGTAAACCAGGAGGTCACAATTCGATTCCCAGTCAGGGCACATGCTGGGGCTGGGCTGCGGGTTCGATCCCCACTGGGGGGTGTGGAGAAGGCAGCCTATCAATGATTTGCTCTCATCATTGATGTTTCTATCTCTCACTCCCTCTCCCTCTCCCTCTCTGATGTCAAGAAAAGATCTATTTTTTACAAAAACTTATCTATTTCTAATATCTCCCTGTAAAAAAAAACACCAAATCAATCATGCAGAAAATTGAGAGAAACCGTATTACTCCTATCTCCCCTTCCTTACGTTAAGAAAATATAAGCTCAAACAAACCTCCGTTAATCGAATCAGAGATTCCAGCTGTCTTGTAGTGATTGGTGAGCTATTTAAACGCTGGCTCTGTTTCCGGAGCTCAAGGTAAAAATCCTGAAGAATCTGAGCAGCTTCTGTGGATAGCCTTGGATAGACATACTGACGAGCGTAACCAATGTACTTTCTCAATAGTTGGTGCGGAATTGGATCTATTGTTTCTCCAGCAACCACCTAACACATGATAAAAAGGTCCAAATTACAATGACAAGTAGCAACTAAAATCTTTCAATTAAAGTAACTTGTTTAGATAAATATAAAATTTAAGAATTCAAGTAAGCCAAACACACTGTAGTTCTAGCTCTTGGTCTAGTCAATATAGATTATTTCTAATAAAGTTTACATAAACCCTAGTATCTATCTATATAAAAGTCTAAGCAACCGTCACAACCGAAACAACCAAATGGACGACCGAACAGGCTGCGTGGGGCGACCAGGCCGGCAGGGGGATTAGTGAGGGATGACCAAATGACTGAACAACAGGCTGCATGGGGCAACCAGGCTGGCAGGGGGGTTAGTGAGGGGTGACCAAATGACTGAACAACAGGCTGCATGGGGCAACCAGGCTGGCAGGGGGGTTAGTGAGGGGCAACCAAATGACTGAGCAGCAGGCTGCGTGGGGCAACCAGGCCAGCGGGGGGGGGGGGGGGGGGGGGATTGGAGGCAACCAAACGACCAAACAGGAGGGGCCAGCGGGGGGGGGGGGGGGGGATTGGAGGCAACCAAACGACCAAACAGGAGGCTGTGTGGGGCGACCAGGCCGGCAGGGGTCGCAGTGAGGGGCGACCAGGCTGGCAGGGGTGCAGTTGGGGGTTACCAGGCCATTAGGGGGGGCAGTTAGGGGCGATCAGGCAGGCAGGCAGAGGGGTTAGGGGCGATCAGGCAGGTGAGCAGTTAGGAGCCAGGGGTCCCAGATTGCAAGAGGCAGTCGGACATCCCCCAAGGAGTCCCGGATTGAAGAGGGTGCAGGCTGAGCTGAAGGGACCACCCCCCCATGCACGAATTTCGCGCACCACGCCTCTAGTTATAATATAAAATATGTTTATGATATGAAAGTATATATATTACTGCTCTACAGTAACACACTGAACTCTGACATTCAAACAGAAGTGAACTAAATGATTAAGAAGCATTTGTACCTTCAGTCTTTCTGATAATGGTTTATCAGAAACCACTTCAAGTACAGAGGTATTTGAATCTTGACTATTCAGACGAGCTACTGTGGCACTACTAACAGTTCTCTGCTTTCCAGCTCTTATTGCAATTACATGTTCAGAGAGTAAGTGATCATGATCTTCATTTGGAGTGTCTAATAGGATAAAGACCAAATCAAATCTGGATAGCAGGGCACTCCCCATTCTAAAAAGGCATGAAAAAAAGAAGAAACAATGATTGAAATAAAAACGAGTTCAAAACCTAGAAAACTTGTTTATTACTCAAGTTCCATGTAGAACTTAAAAAAGGTTTTAGATTATAGAAACAAGCAACAGCTTTTGGATAACACAGCTGCCAACTCCAGAGACACTGGCCATGTGCCCTTCAATATGTGCCGTTTTGTATGCACTGCCCTCTGGTAGGGTGAGCACACGGCCCTCTCTCCCACCAGCCAAACCACTGAATTGTGTATGTTCTATATTATTACCCATGATCTAGGATCTTTGGATTTTTATGCTAAAATGCTGTATGACACAGTAGAGGTATCTAGTTAAGGACTTCTTTTATTATCTGTTGCTTCACCAACCCATTAAGCCACTCAAAGTACCTATGCCCATTTAGAAGCAAAAAGCCCATTTTTTTCTTTTCTTTCTTTTTTATTTATTGATATTTTGAGAAAGAGAAACGCCAATTTGTTCTACTTATTTATGCATTCATTGGTTGCTTCTTTTATGTGCCATGACCGGAAATCGAACCCGCAACCTTCTCACATCGGGACAACACTCTAACCAACTGAGCTATTCGGCCAGAACAAGCCCATTTTTCCTTAAATAAGCATCTAATTAGTCATGACAATAAAAATGCTGCATACTACTTAATCACCTTCTCTGAACCCACCAATGAGATAACTCCTCTGAGTTAAGAAAACTGAATTCCAGAGCGATTAACAAATTTCACCAACATCCCAAAGCAGGTTTATGGTACACTAAAACCTAGAATCTATGTCTAAACCTGGAATCTTGTTCAACTGGATCCTTCTAATCTTTCCAATATAGCACTTTGTTATTTTATTAAGAAAAACTAATAAATTGACTTTTTTGGTGGTGGTGATATAAAAATACCTAGAATCTCAAAGTACAATTGTGTATTTTACTGTGTACCATTTCTATATTAAAGGTAATAATTACATTAATAAACATTAGAAAATTAACTTTTTTCCCCCAAGAATTTAAGGTTCCAGTTTTTCATATGAGGCATTCTTTTGTCTTTTTCTCCCTTTTGCATCACTTCAGTCTACTTGACCCTTCCTATACATTATGTTCAACCTGTACAAACAAATTAGAAGAGAAAGCATATGCACAAACAGATATAAACATTGTTTTTGGAATAAAGTGGGATTGTAATACATATATGAGTATATAATGTGCTCTTTTCACTTAACAGTAAAGCATAGATGTATTTCCCTATCATTACTTAGAAAGCGCCTTTCATTCTCATAAGACACTGTACAGTCTTACTATATAATTTAACTACTTCCCTATCAACGGGCATTTTGTTTCCAATCTTTGGCAGTGTTCAACAATGCTGTAACACCCACCCTGTACATCTATCTTTGTGCACTTGTGTCACTATTTTTGTGAGTATAATTCCTAAAAGAACTGGCAGGAACAATGTGTACATTTACAATAGTGATAAACATGCCAAGTTGTCCTTCAAAATGCTAAATTCTCCATCTCCTTGCCAATGATTATTAATATCCTATATAATAAAGAGCTCATATGCAAATGATCATCATGCCCTCACACCCTAACGGCTCAGACACTCAACACTGGGGAGAGAGGAATAGGGACTAACCAGGCTGCGGCCTGGGAGAGGGACAAGCCACCTGCCCCACGCTCCCCTGCGGCTACAGCTGGCCCGGGCGAAGCTGGCCGGGGTCCTGGGTGCCTATGGCTGGCCAGAGGGAGGGAAGCCCAGGTCCCAGGTGCCTGCGACCAGCTGGAGGAGGGCATCCTGGGTCCTGGGTGCGGGGCGAGGCAGTTAGGGGCTATCAGGCCAGCAGGGGAGCAGTTAGGGGCGATCAGGCCGGTAGGGGAGCAGTTAGGGGCGATCAGGCAGGCAGAGGTGGCTAGGGGTGATCAGGCAGGCAGGCAGAGGGGTTAGGGGCGATCAGGCAGGCGAGCAGTTAGGAGCCAGGGGTCCCGGATTGCGAGAGGCAGTCAGACACCCCCCGAGGAGTCCCAGATTGGAGAGGGTGCAGACTGGGCTGAGGGGACACCCCGCGCCGCACAAATTTTGTGCACTGGGCCTCTAGTATAAAATGTTTGCCAATCTAGAAGATATCAATAGTACTTCACTGTTTTAATATGTAATGTTCAAACATATTTTTATTAAATATATTTTTATTGATGAAGGGAGAGGGAGAGAGAAAGAGAAACATCGATGTGAGAGCGGAATATCAATTGGCTGCCTCCTGCATGCTGGGGATCAAGCCAACAACTCTGGCTTGTGCTGACTAGGAATCAAACCAGCAACCTTTTGGTTCATGGGACAAGTGAGCCACAATCCTTTACTGGAAATTTGTAATGTCTGTAAACTATCCAATATACACTCAATTATCTTTTTCATACTGATTTTTAGATATTCAATATATTAAAGGTATAAATATTTGAAGAGACTTACTTTAAATTCTCAGAGACTGTTTTGGCTTTATTATAATGTCCTCCAACTGGATTTGCAGCAGCAATAATGGAAGTTCTTGCAGGGAGGCTACAAACCATGCCAGCCTTAGCAAGACTAATACTTTGCTGTTCCATGGCTTCTAACAAGGCTTGATGTTGATTTCCCATCTTATCAAATTCATCTATTCCACAAATACCTATAATCACAGTAAAATAATACAGAAAAAAGTGTCCTTTGGTAAAGTTGTAAATTGTAATGGAAATTATTCCACAATAAAAAATATTTCCACTGTTTCCAGCAGTTAAAATTATAAAGTGTCATACAATAAAGAATTCCTGATTTTTTTACAGCAAATAAAATGTCTTATTTAACTACTCTTATGTAATATT
The DNA here is from genome assembly GCF_951640355.1 of Cnephaeus nilssonii. Lineage (NCBI taxonomy): Eukaryota > Metazoa > Chordata > Mammalia > Chiroptera > Vespertilionidae > Cnephaeus > Cnephaeus nilssonii. The sequence continues at coordinate 28,436,948 of NC_137082.1, forward strand.
TTCTCATTCGGCATTTTCCATAGGGAAAGCACTATTTTATGAGGGTTACAAAAATGAAGAACATATGAAAGTGACCCTCAAGAAGCTTAAAGACTTAAATCTAACAGGTGAGACTTTTAAGATATATACATATTCAAGATAGTATACTTCAACAACTATAAAAGGTATGCATAATTATACAAGATGTTTTCTGGGGGGTGGGAGGAGGTTAAAAGAGAAAGGGAAATCTGAAAAGTTTTTAAGAAAAAAGTGATTTTTGAGCGGGGTTTTTTGGGAATAGTAGAGCAGCATAATTTGGAAAGAAAAGCATAATAAAGTCAGAAGTCCTAATGCAGTTCTCAGCAATAAGGAAATCACTTAACCTCTTTAAACAAAATGTGAAGACCTACCACTGACTGAAGGCATTTTATGTGCCAGGTATATTATAGCTGATTCATATGTTACTGGAGATCCTTAAACATTACCTTGTAATATTTTTCCTCCCTTCCTGCCCATACCCTGAGCATCCTGTTAGGTGAACATCTCCAGAGGATGCTGCTGTGGTTAAACCCCTTACTTACAACCAAGTAAGCATGCCAGCTCAGAGGTCAGTCCATGCCTCTCTGGAATTGATGGTATTACTGGATATTCTCAATATTACTAGCACAGTGCCTCAGGAGAGGGGACAGTGCAGAAACAAAGTCAAGCTGCTACTTTGACTGCCACTTTTCAAAGTTTTAAAGCATGAATTGGCAAACTTTTTCTGTAAAGGGGCAGATGTAAATATTTTACATTTTGTGAGCCTGTTACATATTCTTGGATTTTCCTTTTAAAAAAAAACACCCATTTTTAGATATAGACTATACTAAAACAGGGTAAAGGCTAGGTTGACCTGTGGATTAAAGTTCACTGATCCCTGGTTTTAAAGCATTTAACTTTGAAAATTTTATGCTTTCTCTTTTCTTTGGCTACAATTACTAAATCTTGTTGCTTTTTTAAAAATGATCGATTTCATTAGATATTGAAAAAGGGAAATATTACAAAACATCCTACTTCTCCTTTTTTTCCCTGTAAGTGTTCAGTAAAGATATTCCTTTGTATTTTAAAAATGCTACTTTTTAATTTATCGATTTTAGAGAGGGAGAGGGAAAGGAAGGGGGAAGGAGAGGAGGAGAGGGAGGGGGAGGAAGAGAAGAGAGAGATTCCATGCATCCATTGGATGATTCTTATATGTGCCCTGACTGGGATCAAACCTGCAACCTTGGCATATCAGGACAATGCTCAAACCAACTGAACTACCCCTGCCAGGGCAACAGTGCTATATTTACCATCATCGTGTTTGGCTTCTCTACCTATTCCACATCTTAAATCACATTGGCTATCTGTATAGCTAAACCCCATATCACCTTCAATTTGTAATTAATGGAAAGTTTGACAGTTTCACAATAAGTATCCTTTTCTTATTTATTATTTTCTTCACCTGGTGACTGGTAAAAATACTGTCACTTCTAATAAGCAAATATTTATAAATCTCTTCTATATATCTTATTATGTTCTAGGCATGTGGGATATAGCACTAAAAAGACAAAATTATTTGCCCTTGTAAAGCTTACAATCACTTGGTGTAGGGAGCCAGACTATAAAAAAGTAAACCCTATAGTATATTAGAAGGTAGTAAGTGTTACAGAAAGAAAAGGTAGAGTAGGGTAAAGAAAATAAGATCTGATGATGGCAGTGGGGATTAGAATTTAAAATATGGTATATAGGGAAAGCCTGCTGGGATCAGAACATTTGAGCAAAAAATTGAGGGAGGAAAGGGAACAAGCCTTACAAACATATCTGGTGTAAGACCGTTTCATACAAAGAGAAGAGCAAACATAAAGGTCCTGATCTAGGACTGTGATGTGCTTGGTGTACTGGTGATGACCATGGTATATCAAGGAGGCCATTGTAGCTGGAAAAGAGGAAGTAAGAGGGAGGTAGAAGGTAATGAGGCAGAAGAGGTAATGAAAGGCCAGAATGTGAATGACCCTGGAACACTACCAATACTTGGGCTTTCACTAAATGAGACAGGAAGTTACTGAATAGTTTTGAACAAAAGAATAAAGTGATCTAAGTTTTAATAGGATTTCCCTGCCTTCTTAAAAATAGGAAGGGCAAGGCTAGTCATAGGCATGCTGAGAGGAGATCACAGTAATCCATGTGAGAGGTGATGGTGCCTTGGATCAGGGTAGTAGCAATGGAGAAAAGGTTGGCTATTTAATATATAGTCGACCCTTGAACAACTCAGGGATAGGGGCGATGGATCCCTGTGCAGTCAGAAATCTGCATATAATTTTTGACTCTCCCCAAATTTAACTACTAATAGCCTACTGTTGACCAGAAGCCTAACCAATAGCATAAATAGTTGATTAACATATTTTGTGTATTATACGTATTATATACTGTATTCTTACAATAAAATTAAAGAAAAGGAAATTTATTAAGAAAATAAGGAAAATACATTTACAGTACTGTATGTATTTATTGGGGGGGGGGGGGAATCACTTATAAGTGGACCCATGCAGTTCAAACCATGATATTCAAGGGTCAGCCGTATTTGGAAGATAGAGCCAACAGGATTTGCTGACAGACTGGATGTGGGTATGAGAAAAGTCAAAGATGCTCTTCCGTTATGAGCAACTAGAAGAATGGAATTGTCACCTACTGAAATGAAGACTGTAAGAAGAATAGATTTGAAGAGGAAGAGCAGGATCTTGGTTTTGGACATGTTAAGATTGAGAGAGTTGCAGAAATATTGCATAGGCAATAATATATGCCAGGAGTTCAGGGGAGAAGAAATATAAATGTGGAAATTTTCAGCATATAGATAAGTAAAGCCATGAGACTAGAATAAGGTCACCATGAAACTAAGTATAGACCAAGAAAAAAGGAACAAAAGCTAAGCATCCCGAGGTGCCAACCAGCTAAGAGGTTAGAGAGATGAAGAACAAGTAAAGACCGAGAAGAAAAGGTAAATGAAGAAAGAAAACCAGAAGAGTGCAGTGTCCTGGAAACCAGCAGATAAAGCATTTCCTGGAGGGAGCAGTGATCAGCTGTGCCAAACATGGCTCATGGGTACTGGATTTAGAAATGTGGAGGTCACTGGCAAAATGGAAGGAATAAATGACTTTAACTGGAGTGGAATCTGGACATAGCCTGACAAATTCATAGGAACATGTTTTTCGAACAGGTTAAAGCATCACAACGAGAAATTTAGGTAACAAAGCTCAATTGAAGATTCGTTCTTGCTTAGCCCTCTAATTGGATTTCTTATAAACCATCAGTCAAATCTTTCTGGCACTCATTCTCAACACCCTGATTGGGTCAGTGCTGTCCAAATGACTCTTGAACAGAATATAAAGAAACTGACTAAAAAGGAAAAGGCTTAAAGAAAACCACAAACCCAGAATTATTATCTTTGGTTTCTTACCTTGATCACCAAGAACCAGGGCACCAGCTTCCAAAGCAAAATCTCCTGAGGAATTGTCTTTTGAAAGAGTTACAGTCAAACCAGAGGTGGTCGTGGTATTACCACAAACATACACACCACGTGGAGCAACGTTGCATACTGCCTGAGGAAACAAAAAGTTTAAGAGAATCAGAGAAAGTAAATAGCTAATAGTAATTGCTCACAAATGTTAATTACATGCCATGTATTCTCCTAAGAACTTTGTACCATACAATTTTTAACACTATGGTAAGAGGAAGGTATTATTGCATCCCCATGTATTGATGCAGAAACCCACGTCTGCAGAGAGAGTAACTCACACAGCTATGAAGGTGTGAAGTCAGGAGTCAATCAAACCCAAGCAGCCTGATTCTGATGTCTGTGGTCATGTGAATACACATTCCATTTTATGCTTCATTTTCAAAATAGCAAAAATTTGAGTACCAATTTTAATCTCAAAGGATCCAATGCTTCTTTAAACATCCTATATAATAAAAGTGTAGTATGCAAATTGTCCCCTCAACCGGGAGTTGTCGGGAGTTTGTCCAGGGGGCGGGGCCAACCGGGGGAAGGGAGGGAGGCCATGGCCAGCAGCTGCTAGGGACCCTACCAGTACACAAATTTTGTGCACTGGGCCTCTAGTCAAGTAATAAAATGGCTCAATGATACCTGCCTTCTGAGTAAACAATCTATGGCAGTTCAAAAAAGTAGTCAAATAGCTCTACAATTAAAAGCATGGACCTTCAGTCAAGCAGACCCATTTTAATCCTGACTCTACCATGTACCGGGTGTGTTGCTCTAAAACTTCTCGAAGCTTCAGCTTCCTTAGGTTTTATCACATACTGTCCTGAGGAATAAATGATATCATGTATGTTAAGGCACTTAACCTGGTACCTAGCACACAGTAAGTGCCCAATTCAAGGCCACTTTACATGGCTCTGCACTGTACAACTCTAGGAGACCAATGTCAGTGTGATCTGGACTTGCGCAGCGCATGACCCAATACCTATGGTGCCTTGCTTATAAACAGCAGCTATAATTATTTTTATTACTTGTAATTCCTTACATGTTAGTCTGAATAGGACAGTTTACTAAATGGTCAGAGGAAAAGGAGATTAAAAATACAAAGTAACTGACTCATAACTGTTAGTGTTAGCCTAATTTTTTTGTTTTGTTTTTTTATTTCAAGAAAAATGATTTTAAATGCTACATGCAATAAACCTTAATATTTCAAGAAAAACTACCTTAAATATGTTATATGTAATAAATAATATCTCAAGAAAAACGATTTTAAATGATAACGTTACATGCAATTAACACCAATTATTCAAGAAAAATGATCTTACGATAGACACAGAGGATCTGCACGGCCAATTGGCCTGGAGGACAATTCCTCCCAGCGACACCAACAACAATCAAGACTTAACTATACAAAGGAAGACCAAGATGGAGGCATAGGGCGGAAGCCTGATTGCTGCCTACCACAACAATTTTGAGTCTACGACGGGAGAGCGGAGCAGACACCATCCAGAACCACCGGAGGGCTGACTGAGCAGATGCTCTACAACTAGAATAAAAGAGAGGGGTACTCGGGATGATGCTGATGCCGGCGACCCAAAGATCACACTTTAAGAACTACGGCTCAGACGACACAGTGGCGGCCTGGAACGTGCTCGGCGCAGTTCCCCCGGCGGTCTCCGGCTGAGGGGAAGGCCCCACTCGCTGCCGAGCACGGACAGACGAGCCCCTGGGAGACATGGGGTGGGAGACTCCGCGCTTGCTGACCTCCGAGTCCTTCAAGAATCTCAACGCCCCGGAAGCGGCCAGGTGCGCACGCTCGGTGACTGGCCACCGCTGCAGACCCAAGGGCCGACGCAGACACCCCGGACCAGCCCGCTGCCGCGCACCGGGCACACCGGAGCTTCGCCGAGCCTGCCGCCCAACGAGTTCTGCGGCGGCTGCCCTGGAGCTCTGAGAAAATGGCCGAAGGAATTACTGAGATGGAATTGACCAACAGGTAATGGGATCAAGAAGACGAAACCCCGCTGGGTCCCGGATCCGGGTGAAGCTGCGCGCCCCTGGGTCCGGGTGAGGCTGGGAACTGGGTCAGGGTGAGTCTGGGTCCCGGGTCCGGGCGAGGCCGCGGGCCCCTGGATCCGGGTGAGCCTGGGCCCCGGGTCCGGGCGAGGCCGCGGGCCCCTGGATCCGGGTGAGCCTGGGCCCCGGGTCCGGGCGAGGCCGCGGGCCCCTGGATCCGGGTGAGCCTGGGCCCCGGGTCCGGGCGAGGCCGCGGGCCCCTGGATCTGGGTGAGCCTGGGCCCCGGGTCCGGGCGAGGCCGCGGGCCCCTGGATCCGGGTGAGCCTGGGCCCCGGGTCCGGGCGAGGCCGCGGGCCCCTGGAGCCGGGTGAGCCTGGGCCCCGGGTCCGGGCGAGGCCGCGGGCCCCTGGATCCGGGTGAGCCTGGGCCCCGGGTCCGGGCGAGGCCGCGGGCCCCTGGATCCGGGTGAGCCTGGGCCCCGGGTCCGGGCGAGGCCGCGGGCCCCTGGATCCGGGTGAGCCTGGCCCCGGGTCCGGGCGAGGCCGCGGGCCCCTGGATCCGGGTGAGCCTGGGTCCCGGGTCCGGGCGAGGCCGCGGGCCCCAGGATCCGGGTGAGCCTGGGTCCCGGGTCCGGGCGAGGCCGCGGGCCCCTGGATCCGGGTGAGCCTGGGTCCCGGGTCCGGGTGAGGCCGCGGGCCCCTGGATCCGGGTGAGCCTGGGTCCCGGGTCCGGGTGAAGCCGTGCCCCCCCTGGGTCCGGCCAAGACCAAACCAGAGGGAGTCGGACCTGCATTATCACCATTTGTCCACCATCCAGAGCTGAGGGGTCAGTGCCGACATGTACTCATAAGGAACTGGTGGACATTGATATTGGGTCTCAAAAGAACTGTTGGTCCAGAAAGAAACTCACTACAGACTGATTTTTTGCCTGTCAGCATAACTATTATTGCCCGTCGCACATTCAATTCTTATAAGTACATCTCTAGTGACACATGATTTCGCTCATCTAGGGGAAATGATGAACAACATGGACTGATGAACAAGAACAGAACCAGAAACAAGGAGGCACCGATCGGACTATCGGGCCTCAGAGGGAGGATAGGGGAGGGTGGGGGGAGAAGGGAGAGATCAACCAAAGGTCTTGTGTGCATGCATAAGAGCCTAACCAATGGTTAAGTTCAACAGGGGGTTGGGGCATCCATGGGGAGGGGTGTGGGATGGGAATGGGGGGATGAGGACAAATATGTGACACCTTAATCAATAAAGAAATTAAAAAAAAAAAAAAAGATACTGAAATATAACTGAACACTTTTAAAGTCGCTTCTTCATAAAACATAAGCTTGTCATTAAACAATAATTAACTTTCAAAAAAAAAAAAAGAAAAAAGAAAAATGATCTTACATATAATATTACATGCAATAAATATTAATATAGCAAGAATAAAAGGATTTTAAGTATGATAATATTACCAAAACTGTACTAACATAGTATGGTATCACAAAAGTTGTAGGAAATATTAAAAATCTGCAAATAACAGGATTACTTCTATTATATTCTAGAATACTAGCGGCCCAATGCACAACATTCGTGCAAGGGGCTCAGCCCTCACAGCCCGGCTTCGTCCAGAAGGTCATCCAGAAGGTTCTGCTGTTTGGTCTAATTAGCATATTAGCTCTTTATTATATAGGATTTTTCTCCCTCTGGCTCTATTTTTGTTCATCAGTTTATGATGTTCATTTCATTATATTCCACAAATGTGTGAGATCATATGATATTTATCTTTCTCCCACTGGCTTATTTTGCTAGCCATGATGCTCTCCAGGTCCATCCCTGCTGTTGCAAATGGTAAGAGTTCCTTCTTTTTTACTGCAGCATAGTATTCCATTGTGTAGACATATCACAGTTTCCTAATCCATTCATCAGCTGATAGGCACTTAGGCTGTTTCCAAATGTTAGCTATTGTAAATTGTGCTGCTATGAACATAGAGGTGCATATATCCTTTCTGATTGGTGTTTCTGATTTCTTGGGATATAGTCCTAGAAGTAGGATTATTGGGTCAAATGGGAGTTCCATTTTTAATTATTTTTGGAAATAGCGTATTTTTTAAAAAAATCCTGGCTTAGTGCGACTAGCAGGCTTATATATGATACCCTCCATTATTTACAACACCTAATTTCCACTAATATTACAGCTTCTATTTTTAAATTGAGCCAGGGGTTTTAAAGGCATTATTCTCAGGTCCAAAAAACATGAAAAATGTGCAGTGTCATTCCTTGGTATGAAAACATTTTCAGTGTCATTTAATGTATTTTGGAACCATTATCTATCTGTCAAGACATATTTTATCAATAAAAAAGAGAAAAATGACATTTTATATACTGTAAACAAAACGCAGAAATTAAATGATCTGTAGAGATAATCAGACACTGTGGAGGTTAAACCAGGCTTCCACCTATAATATACTAATTCAAAAAATCATACACACACAATGCTATAAAAGATAGAAAAGAAAGTGTAACAATTTGGATCCCCACGTCTACCTTTTATATCCAAATTCTGGCTAGGTACTCTGTGCTCTGTGCCAGGCTTGTAGCAAGGGCTTGGAACAAAATTAAATATATATATGCCCAGTTAGTCTACAGCAAAGAAGTATTAAAACATGGATAAAAAGCCAGATTAAAAAAATTTTTTTAAATATATTTTATTGATTTTTTACAGAGAGAAAGGGAGAGGGATAGAAAGTTAGAAACATCAATGAGAGAGAAACATCGATCAGCTGCCTCCTGCACACCGCCTATGTAACCAAGGTACATGCCCTTGACCAGAATAGAATCCAGAACCCTTCCGTCTGCAGGCTGACGCTCTATCCACTGAGTCAAACCAGTCAGGGCAGATTAAAAATTTAAATGACTGGTTTTACACTTAACCACAAGAAATAAAGAATCATCTGATGTGGGTTTACAGTGTAATGACAAGATCAAAGCAGTACTCAATACTGCCTGCACATCAGAATCATTTATGTACAGATCATGGGACCATAACTCAGAGACTCTTAATTCAACTGGCCTGGGCAGGCCACAATATTTTCAAAGAGCTCCAAACATGATTCAGTAGTCACTGGACTACAATTTACCAAAAAGCCAGAGAGCCTCTGGTCTGGTCACATTTTTCCACATGGGGGGAGGGGGTATGGATGGACAACATGAGCATTCTTAGAAAGGACATTATGGCTGGCTTACCAGGTGTCACTCCAAGAAAACCACAAGCATTCCACCAAGCAGCACCTTTTGGGCCATCATAAGTCCTTGAAGGGAGGACAGCTTGACAGATTGACAAAAGCAGAAATTTCTTGAGGACCATTAGACTGGACACAGAAGCGGATTTGCTTTGGACTCAGAAGTAGTTAAAATGTATTCCAAAGAACTCTTACCTTTACCTGATTATTCTTTTTAATTTTATTTTTTTATTTTAGAGGACGTTTATTAAAGCTGGGAACAGTGAAACAAGGAAGGGCTAAGAAAATGAGCCTAGGCTGGTCTGCTTTGGCTCACTAAGAAGTCAGAGAAAAGGGGGCTTTGGGGATAGGTTCCAGGGGTTTGCCTGGGATGAACTTCCCACTGCCTATTGCTGACCAATCAGTGAAGACCACGATCTTATTCTGTTGAAACTCTCCCCTGAGTCCTCCCCTAAAATTCACACCTGCAGGAGAGATAAAAGCCTCAAGACAAAGGACCCAACATGCACTCTCCCTCCCAGGAGCAGGCCTGCATCTCCTAAACTCAAAGGACCCCACCAGCCTTGCAACCAGGGTAGCAATGGCACCTGATTATTCTTAAAGCCCAATACACTGTTTATGTAGCTCTGTGAAGAGAGAATGGGTGACTCTGCTTTATTTTTAAACAATAAAGACTAGCAAAGCAATACTGAATACAAAAAAGGGGTTTGGGAAATGGCTTATGTTTTACAACAGTTGACATCTCAACAGACCAGCATGTCTATGCAGCCTGTAAGACAGAAGACTGGCTCAATTTGAAAAGATGGTCAGATACAAGTTACATATTACTCACACAAACCCCAATTCACTTATATCACCAAACTGTATCCTCTGGAACACAAATACGACATGCTTTGAGCAAATTCATTTGTGAAGTATTCATGTGTATACTAAGCAAAAGGTCAAATATTAAGTGATTATTTGTAGCATCCTACATATAATCCTACCTGTAGCATCTGACTCTTTCCCAAGCCTGGATCTCCAACAATAAGGACATGTGGATCTCCCCGAATTGGAATTCTGTTTTTGTCATCTGCGTATTTCTGGCTTCCTCCAAAGAGTGCTAATGCCAACCCTGCTTTAACAAGCTCAAATGTGAAAGAAGGAAAAAAATAAGAACATAAAAATGACTAGCAAAAGGGACACTACTCCTCTTATGTTTACAACGTTTATTTGTTTAGGGGTTTTCTTTTAAAACATGATTGAACTTTTTTTCCTAAGAAAAGCAAGTCTAATATGAACTATTATAATGTATCTGGTTTAAAAAGCAAAAAATAGAAAGCGTATAAAATCAGAGCAGTATCTTAAAAGTTCCTAAGTGAAGACCTACCTTGCAAGGCATGAATTCATGCCACAAAACTAAGAAATACTTGTTAGTTTCTGCTTTAACTGTCCAGAGTCAGTTTAAAGGAAGCCCATCCTATTAACTCTAATTAGTAAGTAGCTTTTTCCTACAAGGGGCTGTAGTTTCCCATCACGACATTCATTTATGGAGAATAATGACTCATTAAAATATGAGCAACTGGCCAGTAGAAATTAGCTATTTATTAATAAAGTCTTTATATTTTACTAGAGGCCCGATGCATGAAATTCGTGCAAAGGGCTCGACCCTCGCAGCCCCGGCTGCCTCGTGGCCCCGCCCACTGGTTGTTCCAGAAGATTGTTCTAGAAGGTCGGTCTACCGTGCGGTCTAATTAGCATATTAGCTCTTTATTATATAGGATTTTTGCCAACTTTATATAATTTTTAGCAAAGATGAAGTAAAATACTTACTTCATGGCCAAAAATGACAGGGCAAAGCGAGCTGAAAAACAGAATACAACTCATAAATTCTAACTTCCCCTTCATTGATCTATTATAAGATCTTTGAAGTTTGCTTAACTTACTACATATTTTATCAAAAAAAGATAAAAATAAAAAATGTACACCCCCCCAAACTCAATACATGTTATTCTAATATTCAATAAATTTCTCAAAATTCTTGATTAATCTATAAAGGGAAAAATGCTTAAATATTGTGCCAGAGTAAGGAAGGATACTTGTAAAGCATTTTAAAGTCACCAAATATACTATTGATCATTTTACATTACTAGCCTTTAAAATGCACCATAATCATGGTCTTCCACTTTAGGATATGAATTATTTTGTATTTTATGTGAATAGACATCTTTAGACTTGTGCAGCCAAGTCACTGAAAGGAGACAAAAAGGTGAACTGCATACACATTTTAAGACTAGATAAAATTTCCTTTTTTTCAGTTCAAGTCAAATGATCAGAACATGTAAAATCATATATGAATATAAAGAAGTATATTTATACTTACTTATTGTACAAACAAGAAACAAAATAACCAAACCGGGTGGAAGAGAGATGCTCAAGAGTAAACAGTGGATCATTATCCCTTTTACTATATGTAAACACGGATGTCGGTGTCCTGCCATATCCCTTGGCACTACTGGTCAGCATGCTCCTGCATAATCACTGCTGGCTTCCTACCACACACCTGCACCTGTCTGTCAAAGGGCTTTCTCTGGCTGCAGACAGGCTGGGCAAGCTAGAGTGCTGGGTTACCTAATATTCCCAGGAGCAGCTCCAAACCCAGAACCTTGGATGGAAAAATACTGAGTTCTACACAGTCTAGTGCCCCAGAAGCCTCAGGAGGAGTAAGCCCTGGATGCTAGTAATAATCTGTTCATTGAGGCACAGCACCACATACTGACTGCCATCCTTCCTCTGCCTCACTTCCCAGCCCACCAGTATATTTGGGGATCACCTCCCAAATAAACTGCTTCCCAAATATCATTGCTTCTAAAGAAACCTGAACTAAAACATAACCTTCTACTGTCTTTTCTATCTTCCTTTCATGGTCCTCCATTGTTAATCTGGCAAGGGTCAACATACTTTTTCTTAAAGGGCCAGAAAGTAAATTTATTTTCAGTTCTATTATCTTGGACACAACTACTTAACTTGAGTGAAAGCAACCATCAACAATCTGTAAATGAATGGGTGGGGCTGTGTTCTAATAAAACTTTATATACAAAATAAGCCTTCTCTGCTTAGTTGGCCAACCCCTGCAAGATTAACAAAACAAAAAAATCTAGCCCAGCTGTGGTGGCTCAGTGGATTGAGTGTCATCTCATGGACCAAGAGGTCCCGGGTTTGATTCCCGGTCAGGGCATATGCCCAGATTGCAGGCTTGATCCCCAGTGCGGGGCGTGCAGGAGGCAATCAATCAATGAGTCTCTCTCATCACTGATGTTTCTATCTTTCTCTTCCTCTCTGAAATCAATAAAAATATATTTTAAAAAATAAAATTTAAAAAAATTTAAAAAAATCTAGTTTTGATGCTAAAATCACAAACTTAGAACTAAAAGGTAAAAAAAAGTAAACCATGGTAAGAAAATGCTAGTTTTTTGTTTGTTTGTTGTTTTTTTAATCCTCACCCGAGGATATTTTTTCCATTGATATCTAGAGTGTGCAAGGGAGCGAGGGAGAGGAAGAGCGATTGGCTGCCTCCCGCACTCCCCCCTACTGGGGCTAAGGAACTTACAACCAAGGTATGTGCCCTTGACTAGGAATCGAACCCAAGACCCTTCAGTCTGCCGGCTGACACTCTTAACCACTGAGTGAAACCAGCCAGGATGAAAACCCTTGTTTTTCATACTACTTTATCTTTTGTAAGTACACTGCAGAAGAAGGACCACTACTAGTATGTTCATTTTCTTTTTAAAGTATTTTTTATAGATTTCAGAGAGGAAGGGAAAGGGAGAGAAAGAGACAGAAACATCAATGATGAGAGAGAATCATTGATTGGTTGCCTCCTGCGCAGCCCCCCCATTGGGGATCAAGCCCGTAACCCAGGCATGTGCCCTTGACTGGAATCAAACTCAGGACTCTTCAGTCTACAGGCCTACACTCTATCCACTAAGCCAAACAGGCTAGGGCCATATGTTCACTTTTATTTATAACTGATGTGAGGAACCAAAAAGAAGTGTTCTGATCCTCAACCAGGTAGCTCCTCAGATCCCGTTACAGACCACTCACCACACCTTCACTTCTCACTAGATCAAACCCTCAACCCTAGCTCCTTCTCAGGGCAGTTGGGAAGTCTCTGCGAGTTTAAGAACAAAGAACCCCTGAGGCACTCCATACTTTTTTTTAGTCAGCTAATTAACATATTAAAGGCAGAAAAAGTGTCAAATTCTCCTAGAGCCTAAAGTCTAGATCAATTTTCTAATATAATGCACATCAAAACCTCAGTTCTTTATCTCTCTTAGACATATCTATTATTCTGCCTCATTTCCCCCTATTTTTTCAAAACTATCCAAAAAAAATTGTCAAAAAAGTCTTAAAATAACAGCATTGTTAGGTAACACAAAATTTCATTTAACCTTCAGAACCCTCTGAGACAAGTACTATTTCTATAAAAATGAAGGAAAAATTAGGTAACACGTCCCAGACCATACCAGAAAGTAGTTGGCTTAAACAGGATGCCTCCCCTTTGCTTCTTCTCTATTGTACGGCAATAACAAGGAAATAACCCAATGTAAGTAACTTCTATGTGAATCTCTTTCTTAGTTTTAAAAGTAAAAACAAAAAAACCCTACATGCAACTAACTGAAATAACTCTGAAATTCACTGTCCCATCACTCTTCTGCTGAGTAACTTTTCCATAGTACTTACACTAGAGGTCAGCAAACTTTTCTGAAGAGGACCAGACAGTAAGCATTTGTGAGCCATTTGTTCTGTCTCAACTCTGAATTCTTTTGAATGAGGGTGGCTGTATTCCAATAAAAGTTTATTTATAGGCAGCAAAATCTGAATTTCATATAATTTTGCATGTCATGAGATATCCTCCTTTTCATTCTTTTTCAGCCATTAAAAAATGTAAAAATGGCTCTGGCTGGTGTGACTCAGTGGTTGGGTGTCATTCCGAGTACCGGAAGGTTACTGGGTTCTATTCTGGGTCAGGGCACATGCCTGGGATTGTGGGCTTGATCCCCAGTAGGTGGTGTGCAGGAGGCAGCTGATAGATGTTTCTCTCTCTCATCAATATTTCTCACTCTCTCTCTTTCTCTCTAAAAATAAATTTTACAAATCTTTTTTAAAAAAGTAAAAACCATTTTTAGCTCATGTGTCAAACAAAAATGGGCAGTTAGCTGGTGAACTCTATTTTGCAACCATTTTGACTAATTTCTTGTTACTTGCAGCCAAGAACAGCCCAACATGCACATACATAATAAAATTTCAGGTAGGGTCACACATACTTGACAATGAGCTTAAACAGGTTCTCTTCAGCTTGAATCTCTTGGATGGCGTAAAAGTCTTTAAGTGAGAACTCCAGCAATGCTCCATTTTTACATCCCTCCTCAGAAGCCTTTGGTTTCTGTCCTTTGCTATTGCTAACAGAATTTGCTTCGATGTATAAAAGGAACATACATTTGTCATTCTTATTCCGAGAACCTGTAAATTTCAAAGTGTGAAATGTAATAATTGGTATTTTCATTTTCCCTACAAAAATTCAAGTAGATGTACAAGAAAGGCACAATGAACTACAAATAAACCTTCTTTCAGAGGGAAAGTTTCACCTATCCTATATAATAATAGCTTAGGTGGCATCACGCAATGCCCTTGCACGATGTTTTCACAAGATGGCCGCACACACAGCGGAGGCGGGGCCTGGGGTCCCACAGCTATGCGCGGTGTCTCGGCTGCCTTGCACGGAGGAGGCGTGTCCCGGCAGGGGAGGGCAGTTGTGGGAGATTGGGCCGGCAGGGGAGCGGTTAGGGGGTGATCAGGCTGGCAGGCAGAAGCGGTTAGGGGCAATCAGGAGGCAGGCAGGTGAGCCAGCAGTTCCAGATTGGAGAGGGTGCAGGCCGGGTTGAGGAACCCCCCCCCCCACCCCCCCACACAAATTGCATGCACCAGGATTCTAGTCCTATATAATAAAGAGCTTAATATGCTAATTGGACCTGACAGCAGAACGACCTTCAAGAACAACTGGGGGGGTGGGTAGAGGGGGCGGGACAGGGCCACAGAACTGTGAGGCAGCCGAGGCTTTGAGGGCGGAGCCCCTTACACAAATTTTGTGCACCGGGCCTCTAGTGTAAGAAATAAGAACAAGGAACTCTCTAAATTAATGGAGATTCAGAAGTACCTTTAAAAAAGACAAATGTTGACAAATTACTGAGGGACAATCCAAATGAGGAATGAGTTATACCACACCTTCTTCAGCATTTGAGACTTTGACAACTCCAGTAATAGTCACTGTGTCTCCTGGAACGCAGCTATCCACAAGATCATAAACAAGCTCACATTCTATCGTTCGTGGAATCCGACCTGCTTCTCGCTGATCGTCAGACATCAGCTCCTGGATTCTAAATAGGTAAGCAATTTTCAGTGAGTACACATATTGACTTTGGGTTGTTTCTTCTACATATTAACTAGTCAGGGTCCACATAGTGCTGAGCTAGATAAAGGACCCATTAGTTTTCTAAAATTAGTTTAAAACGTTCAATGATGTATCTAAAATCACTTCAGCAGTTTGCAGTTAAGGATGGGATGGCAGGATGAGCATTGTGCATTTGTCACCCTCCCTCCAAAATGTCCACCCAAAATTACACTTACTAAAAGTAAAGAGAAATTTTAGGGTGTGCATCAAACAAGAGATACTAAATTTTAGAAAACAGTAAATGGGAAAGTATTGATGGACAAAAACAAAATGATGTCCACAACACACTACACAGGAAAAAGTTACAAAAAAGTGGAAGTCACTATTTTATACCCCTAGGTGTGACTTCCTAGTATCAGGAGGTCACTATTCAAATTCAGTTAAAATATTGGTGTCAAATAGGTACTGGACTTACGGGGGTGAGCACTTCATTAAGTTAAATAAACGTCTAGTCACTATGTTGTACACCTGAAACTAATATAATATTGTATGTTGTAATTGAAAATATTTTTTAAAGTGAGAAAAAATCCAATTAAAATATTTAAGCTCCTTTTCTTTCTGCTATTTTTACCTGAAAACAGAGATTTTGTTCAAATAATTAAATTACCCTGGATCTTCTATGTATATATTCTATTGTGGCCCTTTTAGCACCTCTGAAGCCCTCATTACACCCTTCAGTGGTGAAAGTACTGTAAACGTGGCCTGGATACCAGGCTCTCTCACTCACCAGAGATACAATCACACTCAGGAGGAGTCTTAAACATTTCCTCTTTTATAAAATAGAGTATTTGTAAATATCTCAGCATAGAGAACAATTATTACATGTGTTGATCTTGGTTTTTACAGGGCAGAGCGGGTAAAGGTAGAGCGTGGTAGCAATCTACCTCCCTTTTCCCCTAGATTCTAGTTTTTTAAGACCATCTCCTGTTTTAGCCACGTTTTCTGAGAGAGCATTCTAACTTCAAAACTACCTATTATTTTATATTTAGGATGTAGCTATGCAACTATAGCGAGAAAAATGAAATAAATTGTTAAACACACACACACACAATTTGACTTGTTTTAAAAAACAGCTTTTTTAAAAAAAAAACTACATTAAAATGCCTCATGGATTGTGAGAACATAAAATAAAACATGCCCATTTCTAAGAAATTCTTTATTTTAAACTTTCAAAACAGTATTATTTTTATCATAGCTCATTATGGAAATTATGTAGTTTTGTTTATGGTCTACATCCAGTTCAATGAGTCACATAAGTGAGAAATACCATGAACTATTTCTCAGTAGAAAAAGGACATAATACTCGCACATCAAATCCTTTCTGGTATCCAACAGAGAACAAATTTTGAATAAAGACAATTATCATTTCAACACAAACTCCTAATTAAGCCTTTTATTGTATACTTTATCAATGTATACAAATAAGAATCCTAGTATAATATAGGAAAATTATAGATTCTCTTTGCAGTTGAAATATCGTAAAACTGCCTTTTATTAAATAGTGTGACTGCTTACTTGATTGACTGCCAGTCCATCGTCACTGTGAGAGGAGAGCTAGGGAGAGCAGTAAATGACTTCCCTCGACATGTAGGCACAAGACACTGCAACAAGATTCGCATTCAGATTCTGATAAAGTACAATCACATTTCAAGTTTTTATTTAATATTAATAGATCCACGTTCCTCCCTCACATTGATGTTTCTCTCTTTCCCTTCCTTCCTGTCTAAAATCAATAAAAACATATCCTCAGGTGAGGATTTAAAAAAAAAATTATCAGAATGGAAAATGCAGTAAGAGCTGCAATGTTTTCCTATTTCCTTCTGCACTGATTCTGTATCACAAGCTTTTGAGGGACCAGCCACCTTTTCAGCTAGTCCCTCTTGATCACTGCTCTTACTCTGTTGGTGATATGCAGGGTTCCTCACCCTAAGGTACCTCTCACCCTAAGCTCTATTCCTTCCTTTGTGCCCAGGCAGTCTCCTGATCCTGAATGCCCTCTCGCATATGGTCCCACATACTCAGCCTCAATCTTTCCCTTTTCAAAAGCCTTTCCTGGGTCTTCTAATCACCAGCTCTCCCAACTAGCCTCCTTTTGCACTGTTTATCATAACATACATGCCTGTGTGTTATCCTTCATAATAAAAAGGCAATATGCAAATAACCATCACTCCGTTACGCCCACGACTGGGCGGTGGGAGGCTGGGGGGCGGGACTCGGGGTGGCATATCCAGCCATTGAGAGGCGCGGGACTCCTGTCCCCCCGCGCCCCCCCCCCCACCCCGCCTCTCAACGGCTGGATTGGCGGCCGCTGAGGGGGGCTGCCTCGGACACCCTGGACACCCAGCTCCGCTGCCATCGGAGGCGGGGAGCCGGTTGTCCGCACCCGGATCCCCTGCCGTGCTCCCCTTCGTCAGCGCCTCAAGCCCCAGCAGCAGCGGCAGCGGCTGGGGATGAGCTGGTGATCCCAACAGCCTGGCAGCTCAGTGGCGGCGGCGGAGACAGCATTGGGCCTGGGGACTGGCGAACAGGCAGAAGATGGCCCTGATCACAGGAGGCTAGGCCTAGGGACCCTACCCGCACGATTGAATCATGCGCTGGGACTCTAGTGATAAATAACAAATGATTAAGTTGTGTTCAAGTTTTCATACGTCACTTGTTTGCCGAGTGAACTTTAAGGTGCATTTATAAATTCAGAGATTGTGGCAGACTGTATTTTCCAAATATGGTTGCAACAATATCTCCCCATAAGGCTTTATACAACCTTGCCACTCCCCCATCAAGAAATGGAGTCTAATCTCCCCTTTTTGGAATCTGGACAGGCTTGAGACTCACTTTGTAACTAATGGAATATGAGAGAATTGATGCCACCTGACTTTTGAGGCTAGCTAAAAAGAGACAAAGCCATTTCTGCCTATCAGCTGGACTTCTTAAAGCAATCAGCAGCCATATGAACAGCCTACGTGTCCTGAGTTGTCATACTGTGTAAGAGAAGCCAAAATCAGCCCACACAGAAAAGCCATATGGAGGAGAGATCACTGGCCAGCCCCTAGCCACTCCACCACTTGCTGTTCCAGCTCCAGCCACCATCTGACTACAACTACATGAAAGATCTAGAGCCTGAACTACCCAGCCAAGCAGTTCTTCCAAACTCCTGACCCACAGAAACCAGGAGAAATAATAAAATTCCTGATTTAAATAAGGATTTAGCCTGGTTGGTGTGGCTCAGTGGTTGAGCATTGACCCATGAACCAGGAGGTCATGGTTAGATTCCCAGTCAGGGTACATGTCCAGATTGCAGGCTTGATCCCCAGTGTGGGGCATGCAAGAGGCAGCTGATCAAAGATTGTCTCTCATCATTGATGTTTCTATCTCTCCCTCTCCCTTCCTCTCTGACATAAATAAAAATATATTAAATGAGGATTTAATTTCTGGCCTCTGAGCTAAGGCACTGCCTGAAACTTAAGCCCAAACAGTGGATGACACCAATTTATCAACAACCCTGATTATTCAGAACCAATAGCTTGTTCTTCCTGTGAGAGAAATAAGCCTTAGGAAATTCCAATTTGAGTAAATGTATAATAAATATAAAATTTATTAAAGTCCAAGGATGGTAAAGGCAACTCTGGAAAAGAAGAACAGATATGGAAAATCTAACTACCTTATCAAAAGTTTTAATAAGATCAATGTAAATAAGATCATAAAGAGTTGACAAAGGACCAGTGAAACGAAACAGAATTGCATGTCTATAGGAACACGGTATACTACAGCAAAGCAGGAATAAATAGAGGGCTTAATTAATCGTTGTTGGCAACTTGCTTTTCATCTAAAAGAATATTAGAACCTTAGCTTTTTGCCACTGATAAAATTAAATTCTGGATAGATGAGAGATCTAAATATGAAAAACAAGGTTTAAATTCCAGAAATAAACAATTTTTATGTTTCAAATTGTGTGTTGATCTGAGTAGCATGATGAAATCTCGCCCCATCCCACTCTGCCCCTCCCAGAACATGAATCATCCCTTTGTCCAACATATCCATGCTGCATACACCCCCCACCTTTTAGTCACTTAGTAGCTGTCTGGGTTTTCAGATCAACTGTCTCAGCATCACAGTGCTTATGTTCAAGTAACCCTTATTTTACTTAATTATGGCTCCAAAGTACAAGAGCAGTGATGCTGGCAATTCGGATATGCCAGAGAAAACAAAGTGTTTCCTTTACGTGAAAAGTTATGTACATGTAGGAAAAAACGTAGTATATATAGGGTTCAGTACTATCTGCCATTTCAGGCATCCATGGGGGTCTTGGAATGAATCTCCTGCAGATAAGAGGGGAACTTATGTATAAACAGAAAAATGAATAGAAGATATAAACATAAAATTCAGTAAAGAATAAAAATGAGCCCTGGCCAGTGTGGCTCAGCTGGTTGGGCATTGCCACATACACCAAAGGTTGCCGGTACAATTCCTGGTCAGAGCACATGCCCAGGTTGAGGGCTCAATCCCCTGTAGGGGGTGTGTAGGAGGCAGCCAATCAATGTTTTTCTCTCCCCCTCCCTTTCCCTCTCTCTAAAAATATATATTTTTTAAATCTTAAAAAAAAAGTGCCCTAATGGGTTTGGCTCAGTGGATAGAGCGTCTGCCTGCAGAATGAAAGGTCCCAGGTTCAATTCGGTCAAGGGCATGTACCTTGGTTGCGGACACATCCCCGGTAGGAGGTGTGCAGGAGGCAGCTGATAGATGTTTCTCTCTCATCAATGTTTCTAACTCTCTATCTCTTTCCCATCCTCTCTGTAAAAAATCAATAAAATATATATTTTTAAAAATAAAATATATTTTTAAAAAAATACAGATGAATGGCCAATAAAGATGTGAAAAGATACTCAACTATAACAAAAATAATAGCAATTCATATTGAAAATGAAATTCTATTTCACATCCATCACATTGGCAAACATTAAAAAGCCTAGCAACACCAAGTGTTAATGAAAACATGAGAAAATGCCAATTGCTTAACACTACCAGTAGGGGTATAAGTTGGGACCAACACTCTGGAAAGTAATTTGGCAACATTTAATAAAGTTAAAAATAAGCATATCCTATAACTGAGAAATTTCTTTGTTAAGGAGACATGTACAAGAATGTTCTCTACAGCATGGAAACAACACAAATGTTCACCAGAATAGATAATTAGTAGCTGTTCACTTAATGGAATACTCCCCAACAGTAAAAATGAAAGAATTAGATGTGTATCAAGATAGGCAGAACTGCCCTGGCTGGTGTTGCTAAATGGCTGGAGCGTTGGCCTGTGCACTTAAAGGTCATGGGTTTGATTCTGGTTCAAGGGCACGTACCCCAGTTGCTGTTTTGCTCCCTGAACTGGTCAGAGCACATGCAGGAGGCAGCCAAGTGATGTTTCTCTCTCTCTCCCACTCCCTCCCTCCCTTCTACTCCCTCTGCAAAGAATTGGAAAAAATATCCTCAGGTGAGGATTAACAAAAAAAAAAAAAGGTAGAACTCCAAAGCACATGAACAAAAAAGTTACAGAATGTGACATTCAGTATACCATTTATGTGAATACACACAAGAAAACAAACCCTACATATATAGTCAAGTATGAAAATGTAGAGTTGGCCCTGGTTGGGTAGCTCAGTTGGTTAGAGCATCGTCCTGATATGCCAAGGTTGCAGGTTCGATTGTCAGTCAGGCACATACAAGAATCAACCAATGAGTGCATAAATAAGTGGAACAACAAATTGTTATTTTTCTCTCTCTAAAATCAATTTTAAAATAAAGAAAAGGAAATGGAGACTTGAAGGCTACATGCCAATTTCAGAAAGTGGCTGCCTCTAAGAATGGAACAAAGTAGATGGAACTGGGGAGAGGAATAGAGAGACTTCTACTTTAACTGTAATACTATTCTTATAGAAAAAAATGAGCTAAAACCATAAAATTTAATATTTGCCAACTCATAAGGGTATACAGATGTTACTTACATTATTTTCTTGGTTTTAAAAAGTACCTTTTTATGGTTTTAAAAATCTAGTTTAAAAAAAGTGTTAAGAAAAAAGGAACACTTTCAAACAGCAGAATAAAGAAAACTTGATGTGTGTACCTATTAAGTCAAAATATAAAAATGTGAATGGAAAGGATACACATTAACTCAGGATGATGGTCACGGGGAACAGCACATGCAAGGGGCAAAATAGACACTAATTTTTTGTCAATAATGCTTTATATCTTTAAAAATGTATCTGGAGCTGGCAAAATGTAAATTTTAAGCAGTGGATAGAGGAATGTTTGATTCTTTATTTTCTGTTCCCTGTAGTATTTCATTATTTGTAAACTAAAAATACAATAAGCTCTGTGTTCAGAAATATCAGGAACTGTTTTCTGTAAATCGATTTGCCTTCTTTACCAAGATAAATAAAGAACATGCTATCACCTTTGTGGGGAGATTATACTTTCCATCTGGAAGAGAAAGACTCTGAACTTCTCCACATGCAGCACAAAGAAAAGCCATCTTGGTGCAAAGAGGCTTTATGTTACTGACGCGAACCACTGTCCCTCTCAGAGCAACGTATTTTCCATAGTAATTCGCTCGCACATTCTTGAGCTGTGTCAAGGGCTCATAGTTGTATATCCTAAAACCAAAAATAGGAACATATTTATCCATGAATTCACAATGGACAGAAAATTGAGGTTGTCTGTATTTTCACAAGATCCTTTTAGGAGCAACTATGGAATTCTCAAACCATATCATCCCTATATATATCAGAAACTTAACGAAAATTAAATCATTCCAAAAATAAAAAATGCTAAATCTTTCCTTTTCTTCTGGTCCCACTGGCTGTTCTCTAGTGAAAAAGGAAAAAATTCATGTCAAAAGGAAAGTCTATAGATTCAGCAGCTTTTGAGTTTCTAACTTCTTTTTTGCGAACTATTAGGAAGTGTCTTCTATAAATTCTGGAAAAGAAAAACAAAACCCTGATGACTACATTAACCTCTTTAATGAGAAATTAAATCTTAAAATACAATAAAGATGAATTAAAGAAAAACAAAATTTCATTTGTTCTGTGTCTAGTAGCAACATAATTTTAACAAAATATAATCATACCACTTAATGTATGACATGGATTATTAAATTTAAACAGTAGGGTTTGGATAAATACACATCCAAATTCAACATTTGTAAAAATCTGAAGGTTAGGAAATCAAGTTATTTGGGCAGAAAAGGTTTATTTCTGTCACGATCTCTTTGAAGAATTCTCAGTGGGTTTACTTGGTTGTGATGACCATATTTATTGTACTGATTTTTTTAATTTATAAAATGAGGTTCTCATTCTTAAAGTCTTCAGTGCTTAATTCTAAATAATTTTAAAACCAGCAAATTCCTTACCTTGCATGAATATGTGGCACATTTACCATTGTTTTCCCATCTCTAGACAATCCTTCTTGGGCTTGTAATTCAGCTGCATGCCTTTCGAGATCCTTAGTTAATACCTAAACAGGACAGACATTTACTCAAAAGTTGGAAAACAAAATATCATCTTGAAGCAGAACTCTATTATAGAAAATATAAAGTTTATGAACAGCTCAAAACAGAACACTAACAGGACTCTATAATAGTCCCTTAAAACCTGATATTTAATTATGACTTATTTTATACTGAATTATGTTTTATCTGAAATTTTGTTGTCCACAGACTGGAAAACACCAGCATCCCTGTCTGCTACCTTTTGTCCAAACTAAAGCTAATCTTAAAAGTCCTCATGGTTGCCCCCAAAGCTATTACGTCCTAGTTGGCTTATGATGAAAAAATATTTTCTTTTTCTCCATATTCACTGATAGAGAAAATAGCCCTCATCAATGTGGCTCAGTTGGTTAGAGCATCGTCCCGTGTACCAAAGAGTCTCGGGTTTGATCCCAGATGGGGCTCATATGGGAGGCAACCAATCAATATTTCTCATCTCTCTCTCTCCCCTTCTCCCTACCGTACTCTCTAGAATCAATGAAAAACATATCCTCGAGGATTTAAAAAAAGACAGAGAAAATAAACATGACTTTTGAAATACCCAATACCCACTCCCTGGGCATCTCACTAGAAAATAAATACTTAATATCTATTTGCATACAAAGCAGTACGCTGATGATCTAAGAGAAAAAATGAGACACACATATACAACTCTAATTGTTACAAGGACCATGAATAACATGTAGAAATATCATGAGCATTTTGAGAAGGGGTCATTAGAAAGGTTTCAGAGAGAGAGATGATTGAGTTAGGCCCTAAAAATTTGGATATGCAAGAAAAGGGGCATTCTATGCTGAATGGACAGCACATGCAAGAGGTAAAAGTTATTTAGAAAATCCCAGAAAGAACTCAGTTTAGCTGGATGGTAGTGAATGAAGGAGAATTAAGGGGAAAGCAAGTTGAACCAGCTCATGGAAAGCCTTTAATGCCATTTAAAGGGTGTGGATTTCATTTGATAGAAAAATCACCAAGGACAAATCATGTTTTACCATGTATGGCAACAATTCAGGAAAAATAATTAAGGTTTAAGACAGAGGCAGTAGGATGGAAAAGAGATGGAATTAAGAAATATTTTAGAAATAGAAATGAAAGGCTGTAGTAACTTGGATACTGAGAACTAAGGAGCAAGAGGAGTCTGAAAATAGTAGCCAAGGTTCCGTCTTGGTTTACTAGTAGGGTAAACATCTTTGTGATGAACTGTTCCTTTGTCTGGATACCCTTACCACCTTTTCGAAATACCTCTTTAAGATCCATCATAAACCACATCACCTGTACACACTCTTCCTCTGAGCTTTCCCCATTCCTCCACAACAGATGAGAATCTTCTCTCTGTATCTGAACTTCCCCAGCACTTTCTCTGTCAGTCCTGAGATTTACTATTTGCCTTGAAGCATTTATGTGTTTGCCAGTCTAAAAAGTGCTTTTATGTATGTTGTGTCATCAGACCCTGAGAAAAACTCATTAGGCACAGCAGGTATTGCTATTTTCAATTTATATATGGGGACACCCAGGGAGATTAAATTGAACTAAAATTTGAGGTTGGTCTTTTTGTTCCAAATTACTAACTGATAACACCATGATGCCTGGTATCTTCTCTATGAGCTTATACAGCTCCTTGAAACAAGGCTTAATTTCCTCACAATCTTTAATAAGATCAAACTAATTGAAATAAATTAGAAGTAAATGTTATATTTAAAGTAAGTGGATATATTAGAATGAATGGTATTTTTCAGGATAGTACAGCAACCTTTTCATTCTAGCTAATGTCTGTTGGTATCTTTTAGAGAAGGTACCGTTACTGTGAAATTCCTTTAAAATTTTGACAAAAGTTTCACAAAATAAATACTTACCTGATGTATTGCCAGACCCATGCAAGCCAAGGTTTTCTCAGGTGCATCCCTTAATTCATTTGCTATATTTGGTATCAATTTAGCTATTTCGTCATCTTTTGTCAATTCTTTAAAATCCACCAAAATACTTCCTTTTCTTTCTATTTCGTCCTATAAAATATTAAGGAATAAAAACAATAATTGCTTTTTCAGAGCATCCAATTACCCACTTTGCAAAAGCATATAATATTTATATGGTGAAAATAAGTATATAAATTTTGTGTCCAAGCATGTTTCTAATACTTGCAATACATTCACTTATTATTTATGCCTCTTAACCCTTGTGGTAGGTATTAATAATCCTATTATCCTCATTTGATAAATGAAAAAAATTGAGGTACAGAGAAGGTGACTAATTCAATGAAGTCCACATTGCAGGTAAGTGGCAGGGCTGGGAGCTGGACCAAAGCAGTCTGGCTCCAGTGTCTATGATCACCTAGCACCTCAAATACATTGTTCAGTTAGATCAGTGGTCGGTAAACTGCGGCTCACAAGCCGTGGTTTGCCGTTCTGTCGACTAATGAGTTTGCCGACCACTGGGATAGGGGCTTAATCACAAGGAACAACAACAGCCTGTAATTATTGGAATCGAGAGTCTAGGTCAGTGGTCGGCAAACTCATTAGTCAACAGAGCCGCAGTTTGCTGACCATTGAGTTAGGTGACACAAAAAACTGGGACTAGTAATTTTTGTTGTATAGGACTCTTACCTTATCATATAAATCAATACGCCTTGTGAAAAAGTTTTCAAATGCTTGAATCTTCTCAATAAAAGGAGAGCTATCACTGTAAACTAATCAAACAAATATGGCATTAGCACTAAAAATCACACACATACAAGTGTAATTTTCATGAGACAGAAGAAACACCAGACACACAGTAAATGACTTTTTCCAACTGCTTTGCCTTCTGATTACATTTAGATAAGAAGTGGTATGGAATATGCACTTAAGATTCTAAAACAAATTTAGGTTTACATAATCTGAAATATAGACAGGAAGTGACTCTCTAAAAGCACCAATATTTATGTCAGATGTATACTAGACTTATGGGGTGAGCACTTCACAAGTTATATAAATGTCAAATCATTATGTTGTACACCTGAAACTAATGTGTCAACTGTCATTGAAAAATAAAAATATTTTAAAACAACTAAAAGCACCAATATCTGGGTATCTTTGTATTAAAATTTTGACATATAATAGAACCTATTAGTTCAAATAGGTTACATAATAAAGCAAAACAAAAACTGTAATAAAGCCACAGGTAGACATATGAACTAAACTCTTATTCTGAAACAGAGCTAAAGACAGTCTTTACCGGGTGAGCCCTGGGCCCCGGGTCCGGGCGAGGCCGCGGGCCCCTGGAGCCGGGTGAGCCCTGGGCCCCGGGTCCGGGCGAGGCCGCGGGCCCCTGGAGCCGGGTGAGCCCTGGGCCCCGGGTCCGGGCGAGGCCGCGGGCCCCTGGAGCCGGGTGAGCCCTGGGCCCCGGGTCCGGGCGAGGCCGCGGGCCCCTGGATCCGGGAGAGCCTGGCCCCGGGTCCAGGTGAGGCCGTGGGCCCCTGGATCCGGGTGAAGCAGTGCCCCTGGGTCCAGCCGAGACCAAACCAGAGGGAGTCGGACCTGCATTACCACCATTTGTCCACCATCCAGAGCTGAGGGGTCAGTGCCGACATGTACTCATAGGGAACCGGTGGACATTGATATTGGGTCTCAAAAGAACTGTTGGTCCAGAAAGAAACTCACTACAGACTGATTCATTTGCCTGTCAGCATAACTATTATTGCTCGTCGCACATTCAATTCTTATAAGTATATCTATAGTGACACATGATTTCGCTCATCTAGGGGAAATGATGAACAACATAGACTGATGAACAAGAACAGAACCAGAAACAAGGAGGCATCGATCGGACTATCGGGCCTCAGAGGGAGGATAGGGGAGGGTGGGGGGAGGGGGGAGAGATCAACCAAAGGTCTTGTGTGCATGCACATGAGCCTAACCAATGCTTAAGTTCAACAGAGGGTTGGGGCATCCAAGGGGAGGGGTGTGGGATGGGAATGGGGGGATGAGGACAAATATGTGACACCTTAATCAATAAAGAAATTTAAAAAAAAAAAAAAAAAAGACAGTCTTTACAAAGTAAATTCTACTAGTCCAAATTGCTACCCGCCAAATCCCTTCCTGAGATCAGGGGAGAGACAGTCTACTACTTGACTCTGGTTTCGAATCTGTAAAGCTATCTTTTACATTCTAAAGTTCTATAACATTTCTGAATTGGTCTCCCACACAGAAAGAGTACAATGAAGCCTGGCCAGGTAGTTCAGTTGGTTAGAGCATCGTCCCAATATGCCACGGTTGTGAGTTTGATCCCAGTCAGGGCACATACAAGCATCAACCAAGGAATGTATAAATAAATGAAACAACAAAATTGATGTTTCTTTTTCTTCCTTCTTTCCTCTCTCTCTCTCTCCCTTCCTCTAAAATCAATTTTAAAAAAGCACACAATAGTACAATGTAGTATGAAACATATCTGTGTACATAATAGAAAAAAACTCTTAATACAAGAAATATTTGTAACGTACTTTATTCGTTCACAAAATAAATACTGAGTGCCTGTTATGGAGCGAGATCGTTGCCCTTAAGCATTGCACAGTCCGGTGCAGTGATTTTTCAACTTTTTTTTATCTCCTGGCACACATAAATTACTAAAATTCTGCAATCTAACAAAAAATAGGTATAATTTTGATTCATTCACACCAGATGGCTCTTGTTGTGTTGGCTATTGTCATTTATTTATTTGACAATCGAAGGGAAAAGATGTCAATTCCCCTAACTAAATAGTCAGGTATTGCATGTTTTAAAAATTCTTGCAGTGTACCAGTGTGCCACAGAACATTGGTTGAAAATCGCTGTCTAGTAGGAAAAACCACTGATCTATCTTTTATCTATCTATCTAATAAGAGACGTAACAAGCATATAGATTCTATAAGAGAACAGAAAAGACAATTCTCCAAACCTATATCAACAGATGTCTGACATTCTTTATTATAAAAGGGAGATTCCTGCCTGGCCAGCGTGGCTCAGTGGCTGAGCATCGACATATGAACCAGGAGGTCATGGTTCAATTCCTGGTCAAGGCATATGCCCTGGTTGCGGGCTCAATCCCCAGTATGGGGCGTGCAGGAGGCAGAGAATCGATGATTCTCTCTCATCATTGATGTTTCTCTCTCTTCCCCTTCCTTCCTCTCTGAAATCAATAAAAATATATTTAAAAAATAAAAATAAGATAAAAGGGAGATTCGTTAACTGTGTTTCTATAGAAACCTGTATTGGTTCCAAGCCTACCCTTTTATCTTCTGTTCTGTGATCTTATGATCAAGATTTGCACACTAAATTTCCCAGACCACTTAGCTTCTGCCAATTAGAGGCACTGTAAAGAGACTAGAAGATGGCAGGAAAGAAGAAAATAATTTATTCTTATTTTCAATTCTTTCCAGCACCTCTCCAGCTGCAGAGGTTAGCTACAGTTCCAACTTCCAGCATCTACTGTGCCATCCTTCCACCAGAGTTACCAGCAGCAACCCATTTAATTCACCTCAGTTATCTAACCACAACCTTTTAGGGTATACCTCAGAGGCCCTCCTTTGAATTCTTAAGATTCTGGTAACCTCAGAACTTCTTATCTTTTATTCCTCATTCATAAGGACAGTTGTTGCTCCCTAAAGTTACTACTATCTAGAAGCTTACCTCAATGTACCCTTTTTGTTCTTTAAGTCTTTCATCTTTATAACCAATTCCCTATATTAAACCCCCCTTAAACATAATGTTCTTATAACATAAGCATGATTTCAGTTTGGGTGAATTAATATTAAAGTAGAGACTATACATCAGTAAACAAATGATTAAATAAAATGTAGCATCCAAAGTCAAGTTAAGAAAATATAATTTATGGCACTTTTTACACTATTAATTCTACCTTCAGAGAGATAAAGCTTCCATCCTTTATATGGTATGAACTGATCCAATGTTGACTGTAGTAGCAAAGACTGTGAGGTTTGTTCTGAAAACAAAACAAAACAGAAAACTAGATTAGTAGAGACAGAGCAAACATTTTTTTCCAATTTGCTTCTCCTACCAACAATGAGAAATTGACATATTAGTAGAATATCTAAATTACAGGCTTCAGTAAGAATTCTGGATATTAACATTCAAATACTATCTTAAAGGGTTAACATCAATAAAAGGCTGAAATTTGAGGTTAAAGTGTTTTGAATGCCAGGCATGAATAGATTCCTTCATGAAAAAATTTAAAAACTGAATAATCATTGACCGCCCCTACCAGAACCATGTTTTCCTGTGGGTTTATTCAGGTCAGGTCTGTGTCCTCTTTCTCTCCATTTTCCTGAGAAGCTCCCACCACCTCTTCCTCTTTTCCAGCTTTGAAATCTTCCTCTTCCAAATCCTCTGCCTCTATACTCACCATTCATGTCTTCTAAAAGATAGAAGTTAGAAAAGTCTTCATCAAAATTATAGGGGAAATAGTGCTCCTAAAAATGCATTAACTAGTAAATAAGTGAAAAATAATATATTCTAGTTTGACACTAGTCAACAGGCTTGCAGCACTGTACACCTGATATAAATCCCTTACTCTTCTCATCTGCAGTTACTCTTCTAATCCCCATCTCTTTTTAAGGTATATACAGATGTTTAATCAAATATACTGGATGCTCATGAGATAAAAATAAGAAAAGGTACTGTACCTGTCTTTTAAAAAAAAAAAAACACACATATTTTTATTGATTTCAGAGAGGAAGCGAAAGGGAAATAGATAGAAACATCAATGATGAGAGACAATCATTGACTGGTTGCCTCCTGCATGTCCCCTACTCGGAATAGACCTGCAACCGGGGCATGTGCCCTTGGCCAGAATCAAACCTGGGATCCTTCAGTCTGCTCTGTCCACTGGGCTAAACCAGCTAGGATGGTACTGTACCTGTTTTTAAGAGCTCCCACAATAGAAATGAAAACAAGACAGGTAATTAACTCTAAGATAACTGGTTTGCAGTGTTTTGAGACTTATTATAGGGCAGCACTGGCTGAACATAATCCTGACCTGTGAGATGCTAGGGATGTATCATCATAGCTCCTTCTATAAAGTCTGTCCTGCAGTGTCATACACACTTTTATCAGAGATGCAAAGATATTCTTACATAGGCATTAGAGATAGAACTTTCTGGGGAAACACAGGAGTGGGGCAGGGTTCATACATACATGTTCAACCTTTCTATTTCCATACGGACCTAAATGTGAAAGATGTTAATTTTTCAGGAAACTTCCATTACTGTCTTAAAAGACAATGGAAGCAAGTTTCCAGGTCAATATTGATTAAATGGATTATTTACAGTTTTTAGATAAATTTGTTGAAATGCAGGTTTTTTTTGGAAAGCATATCCGTACTTGTTATAATCTTTTTTGCTAATTACCCCTCAGATTTTTTCTATTTTGTACATAGCAAAATACTCATTTTTATTAAACTTAAACCCATATAGTTCCTAGCCAAGTATCAATAAATTGAAATATAAATGACCTTTAAAAATGGGTTTTAAAATAATTCATATAGGTGGAACACAGGGCATTTTTCGGGCAGTGAAACTATTCAGTGTGATACTGTAATGGTGGGTATGTGACATTATGCATTTGTCAAAACTCATGGAACTGTACAACACAAAGAGTGAACCCTAATGTAAACTATGGACCTTAGCTAATAATAATGTATTGAATTTGGCCCATCAACTGCAACAAATTTGTAACTAATACAGGATGCTAATAGGAAGGTATGGGGGGAGGGATAGATATGTATGGGAACGCTTTGCAATTTTTCTGTAAACCTAAAACGGTTTTAAATAATAGTCTTTAAAAAAAACGGTTCATATCCTAAATATAAAAATAATACATCCGTATACAGCAGTGCAACTCATTACAAGAGCGTGTATCCAAGTCTTTCTTTAAAGGGATTTAAACAAATGAGTTAATAACTAAGCAAGTTCATGATGTCAGGGCAAGACAGGGCTTTGGTTAATTGTCTAGACCCCATAACACGTTGAGAAACTAAAGCCCAGAGGAACTGATCAAGGTCAAAGTGGTTCGGTGGCAGTACTGGGCTCAAAACCTCGTCTTCCGACTCCCCAGCTGCAGCGCTCCTTCGACAACGCTACGTGCCCCACCTTTCTCAAATGAGATAGTGGGGGTGAACGTAACTGTCAACATTCCAACACAAATGCAAGAAGTAGGACTAGAAACTAAGTAAAGGAGCCAGCCGCCATCCGTGGGCCTGCTGTGCTTCGTTCAATGCCCTACTTCACTTACGTCTCTCCCCAGGCTAAGTTCTTACTGGCAAAGAATAGGGATCCGAAAGCTTTCCTACTTCACGCCCCGGCGGCCCCTGGCAGCAGCGGATCCGCCGGCCGGCTCTCCCTTCCTCTCGGGGAGGAGCACGGCGGGGCCGGGAGGAGACTCCGAGTCCTCAGGCGACCCCCCCGCCCACGATCCGCGGTTCTCTCCAGCGGCAGCTCTCCTACCGTCCCCGCGCGGGGCCGAGTCTCATCTGCCGGAGTAGTTCCGGGACCTCATGGTCTCCAGCACGGCCCCGAAGGCTCGCAGAAAGACGCGCACCACCTCAGGCTGCAGCCCAGCCGCCTTCCAAATTGTTTTTTGGCGCTGCTG
This sequence comes from Cnephaeus nilssonii, assembly GCF_951640355.1. Classification (NCBI taxonomy): domain Eukaryota; kingdom Metazoa; phylum Chordata; class Mammalia; order Chiroptera; family Vespertilionidae; genus Cnephaeus; species Cnephaeus nilssonii. Next base: position 28,468,323 of record NC_137082.1, read on the forward strand.
TGACGCAACTTCCGCCCGAGGAGCGGCGAGACTGGAGGGGCGGGACATAGTGCAGCCAATCAAGGAGTTCGGCCAAACGGAAAACCCGAGGCTCCCGGAAGCTGTCCCTTAGGGTCTGGCCGGAAAGCGGAAGCGGCGCCCCGCACGTGGGGGCAGTGTCGGTGGGAGGGATCTGCGTCCTCTTGGTTCCTGGGAACTGACGCTGGTTGCGGCGGGCGCTGAGGACCAGAGACCAGGTGCGGGGCCCTGGAGGGAGGCTGCGGGGTCGGGAGACCCGCTGAGCGCCATGGAGGGCTCCGGGGAGCAGCCGGGCCCACCGCCACCGCAGCCCGGGGACCACCGCATCGGCGACGGCGACTTCGTGGTGCTGAAACGGGAAGATGTATTCAAAGCGGTGCAAGTCCAGAGAAGAAAGTGAGTCCGGTCGCTGACCTTAGGGGCCCCATGTCCCACATCCTTTAGATACCCCCTACCTTCAGGTCTTCCCACGTACCCTCCCACCAGGGTCCCATTCTTGGCTCTCTGCATCCCCAACGTCCTCTCTAGTGATGTCCTCTCAGATCTTCCCACAGAGGCCTCCCCCCACTTCCCAGGATGCCATCCTTGGCCCTCAGTGTCTTCCTATTCCCTCCTGTCTTTCTACAGAGTCCCCCTTCTGTGGTCTCCTACCGGCCCTCTGCCTTCGGCATCCCTCTCAGTCTTTCCACAGAGTGCCTTTTCCACTTTGGGCCCCACCACCAGCATGCTCACCCCACTCCCTGTCCTGGGATTCTTCCCCCTAGGTTCTTAAGATCCTCTCTCCTGTTTTCTCACAGAACTCACTCTTCACCCTCTGATCTCATCCTTGCCTCTCATCCCGTCCCCCCACCCCACCCCCCTTCTCCCGTAGGCCCTTGTTCCTCCCTAATCCCTCAGCCAGGATCACTCCCACAAAAATGAAACCTCTCCGACCTTATGTGGTCTTCTGGGCTCTTCTCTCCACCTAAAAGGGACTGCCTGTCTACACTGAATAACTAACTGGAATGTGGGATCACTCTAGGATTCCAAATTTTACATTAGGGGATGCATGGTTTGGCAAAGTTAAATTTCCCAAAGGCCGTTTGCTCAAGGTCTCAGAACTTGAAATTAGTTTTGGTTTGTGAACCTGCAGATTAATAATCACTCTGATTTAGTATTAGAAAAGTGGGAATTTTGATAACTTTTAGCAGAGGTTGTTAAGTCCCCGTTGCTCATTAATGGTGAAAATGTACTGGGGTGTTTTGGTTATTGGTTAATTATCTGAAAAGTACAACCAAGCTTTCTTTTGAGTTGGGTTGTTATACAACTTTTGACACAGCAGTAAGTTCCATGCAGTGTCAAGAGAACAGCTAGCAGACCATGAGTCTAGGGATTGTGAGGCTTAGAATTTCTGGTGAGTGCTCAGTTCAGATGAATTACTTTACTTCTTTGTAACTGGTATCGAACATGAAACAAATATCGTAAGAAAATAATCTAATAACAGTCCCCAAAGCACCAAATGGTGACAACCAAGCTTCTTGTACAAGCACCAATCCGCTAAAGAAAAAAAATACAATTGGGGAGGGATTTTAGTCTAGAAATGTACTATCTACACCAGCTTTATATCCCTCATCACTACTGTACTTTTGTATTCTTGAAACCAGTACTTCCCCCCCTCCCCCCTCAGAATATCTGATTAGAAATGTGTGCTTGCTCCCAAGTACATAAGTTTTGGAAGGTGCCAATAATAATTATTTAAACTTCTAATTGAAGTTTAATAGAGCAGCAACATTCTTAGGTTGTAAGTTCAAAGAATGATCTCTAAGTTATACAACTGTATAATGACTGTGCAAGTGAAACTTCTTTTTTTCATACTGTCTTTTTAAGTTGCCTAATTTTGAAATGTGGTTGTTTGAGTGTGCTTCTTAATAATGTTCTCTTTTAGACAAGAACTTTTTTATTAACAAGGAGACAGTCAGCAACATCTTTATTTCTAAAAAATACTTTTTAGGATTTTTTAAAAATTTGCAAACACTTTTCATCACTTTCCTTATCAGAAGCCACAGCATTAGTTTACATTTTATTTAGAAAATGACCTAAGCTCAGCTAAATCCCAGGCCAAATTCTCCCTTCCCTTAGTGCTACCCTCATCTGGTTGGGCAGAAACAATCCTAGGTATCTAGAAGGAGACTTGCAAATCCCACTCATGGCTCCACACCTCTCTGACTGGGCCCTACTTTCCTGGATTCAGAGTTATATCAATGTGGGCTATGTCCTGAGCATCCTGAGATGAATTGGTCTTTGCTGGGTAGACTGTGTGGTATAGTGGAAAGAACCAGGCTTTGGGGACAGGCAGACTTGGATTTGAATCCCTGCTCCCACTTTTTAACTGTGAATCTTGGACAAGACACTTTTCCCTGAGCCTCAGATTGCTCATCTGGAAATACAGTGCCCCAGGATTACTGCTAGAATTAAAGTATGAAACAGCTAGCATATACTGCCTAGCCCCTGATTGACATTCAGCAGATGTTAGTTTTCTTCTTAATAAAGGAAAGATTTTTGTTTTTGTGGAACTTCCCTTTAAAGTTGTAATAAGAGCCCTAGCCGTTTTGCTAAGTGGATAGAGCCTCGGCCTGTGGACCGAAGGGTCCTGGGTTCCATTCTGGTCAAGGGCACGTACTTAAGTTGCAGGCTCCTCCCTGGCCCAGGCCCTGGTTGGGGTACGTGCAGGAGGCAATCAACCAATGTGTTTCTCTCACATCAACATTTCTCTCTGTCTTTCCCTCTCTCTTCCACTCTTGAAAAATCAATGGGAAAATATCCTTGGGTGAGGATTAAAAATAAATAAAATAAAATTGTAATAAGATAAAAATTTGGGTAATGAGATTTTGTTTGTAATCAGCCATTCTCCATAAATGTTATTCTCACTGGAAAAAAAAAATCTGGGTGGTTTATTTGTAAATATAATTTGCTTTTACTAGATAATTTTCAAAGAAAATGGCCACTTAGGCTAGGGAATTAGTTAAATCCCCATAACCTCAATGATTGCTTAGTCTTGAGATTTTCTTATGTAAGTTGCAAGAGGTGTCAGTGTGTGTCCCGTGGCCTGGCAATCTTGGCAACCCTTTATGCCACTTAGGAAGTCTGCAAGGCTGTGAGTCTGGACATCCCGTCGACAGTGCTAATTGGAGTCACACCACTGCCTCGGAAGAGGAATGTCTTGTCCTTGTTTCTCATTCCAAAATCAGTGTTTTTGTGGCTTCTTCATTGATGTTATGTCTCTGCCGCAACCCAATTCGCTCTAGTTCATGTGTCAGTTCATGTTCAGAGATAATGCTGTAGATCATCCTTTGTGAAGACCAGCTTTAAAGTAAACTAGATCAAAACATATCTTTTCTATTCAGAATGCAAATGAGATGTAGCTAATGATTGCATTTTCTTCCCCAGAAAAGTAACTTTTGAAAAACAGTGGTTCTATCTGGATAACGTCATTGGCCATAGTTATGGAACCACATTTGAAGTGACCAGTGGAGGAAGTCTTCAGCCTACGAAGAAAAAGGAAGAGCCTACTTCAGGTGCACTACTTGGGTGTATGGAATAGGTATTCTTGACCTGGCTAGTCAGAAATCTGTCACCTCCAGTTCGTTCTAAAGTGCTAGCCCAGCCGATCTCCAAAGACGTCTAAACGCATAATCTAAGAACTATAGCTTGGTGGAATGAAGCAAGCTCTGCCTTTGGCTTCAAGATACTTGAATTCTGTCTCCAGCCCATTGTTAACTCACTCTCTGACCTTGGGCCAGGCATTTAATTCCCTGAGTCCTTGCTGCTTCAGTGTAAGCGCAGATGCAGAGCCCTCTCAGTGCCCAGAAGCTGAGTAAAGCTTTGAGGTAGTTTACGTATTGGGTGGAGGTTAAGCAGTCTGGCTCATTAGGTTTAAGTTTCAGCTCTATTTCTTGTCTTGTCCCCTTGGGCAAGTTAATTGGTTTCTCTAAGTCTTATATCCTTATCTGTAAAATGGGGCTATAAACATTTAATGCCTAGGCTATAGTGAGCATTCAGTCACATGACATATAGAAAGTTCTTAGTAGTACCTTGCTTATAGTAAAGGCCCCATAATTTTAGCTGTTATTATTAATTAAAATGAAATACCTAATATTTGTTAAAGAAGATGTACTTAAAATATTTTATTAATAAAATAAATAGTCTTAAGTAATTTTAAAAGTAAATAATTAAAATACTATTAAAGTTCTGGTTCAAACCAGTTCATTAAATATTTTTAAATTAACATCCATATTTTTATTAAGTAACAGATATGTTCCAGACATGATTAGTCATTGCGATTATAGCAATTCATGAGATGGATCATGCCATAAAATTTGTTAGTGGGAAACACCAAAAATAATCTGGTAGGTAAGCAAACCAGATGGTGAAGTGTGCTATGAAGATGACAAAGCAGGGAAGAGGTGTATAGGAGGCTGATTCGATGAGCTGAGACTTGGCTGAGATGATTGAGCTCAGCCCTGAGTGATGGAAAGGATCCAGCCACTCACATCTGTCATAAGAGCATTGCAGGCAGAGAGAGCAGCAAGTACCAATGCCCTGCTGTGGGACGATGCTTAGGGGCTAGGAACAGAAAGAAGGGCGATGTGGTTGAGTATGGGGTACGTGCAGGAGTCAAAAAATGAGGCCAAAAGAAGATAGCCAGGAGCCAAATCATACTCAGCTTTGCAGGGCATCTTTGGATTGGATTCTAATTGCTAGAGGAAGCCTCTGTGGTTTTGTGCATTAGAATAAATGAGCCAATTTGCATTTTAGAGAACTCTGGTGTCAGGTGTATCGTAACAGGGCAAGAGTGGGATCAGGAAGGTGAGTTAAAGAATTGGAGTAGTCATGGCAAGATAGGATGGTAGGCTGGAGTGAAACTGGAAGGCAAAATTTGCATGTACATTCCAGTGGAACTGGAAGGCAAATTTGAGTGACTGATGGGCTGGTTGTGGATATGAACTTAGAAGAAGGAAGATTTTAAAATAATTTCAGATCATAAATGTCATAAAGCAATTTCCTTCCTTAGAGACCAAAGAAGCGGGCACTGATAATCGAAATATAGTTGATGATGGGAAATCTCAGAAACTTACTCAAGATGACATAAAAGCTTTAAAGGACAAGGGCATTAAAGGAGAGGTAATATTCAAAGGATACTGTGTTTTGTTTTTGTTTGGTATTTAGGGAATTGCTTGGTTTTTAAAGCAGAATTTACCCAAGGTAAAATGTAAAAATACTGCATACTTGTTAGAAATAGCTTGGAATGTACATGCAATTCAGTGTATCAAAAATTTCATTTCTTATATGCAGGAATGTAAGCAAGTGACATTACTAACATTGTTAGCAAAGAAAATTTAATAACTTAGTGCCTATGAGAGCTTAACTTTATTTTCAGCATTGTTTTCAGCTAGTGTCTTCAAGAATGACAGTTGCCTTGCCCTCTCTTCTGTTTTTATTGTATATCTCTGTTCTTTTATCTTGGTTTAAATGGAGTTACAAAGTACTTGTATTTGAATACAAATTCTAGATAGAGTAAAAAACTACCAAGTTCATCCATGTGGACTTCTATGGAAAAGGGGCTGGAGAATCAGACCTTTGGATACATTCTGGGGTAAGAAACCTAAAATAAAATATCAGGAAATCTGCCTGCTTCTTTTCTTATAGGAAATAGTTCAGCAGTTAATAGAAAATAGCACAACATTCCGAGACAAGACAGAATTTGCTCAAGATAAATATATAAAAAAGAAGAAAAAGAAGTAAGTTTTTGTTTGAAAAGGAAATATTAAACATTTTTGTAGCTTTAAAAAACATGTTACTAAAAATAAAATATTTTTAAACCAGTTTAAAGTTGGCGCTCTGTTTTTTTCTTCCCCCAGATATGAAGCCATCGTTACTGTTGTGAAACCGTCTACCCGCATCCTTTCAATTATGTATTATGCCAGAGAGCCTGGAAAAATTAAGTACGCTTTGTTTCTTTCAAAAGTATAATTGGGGGAAATTTATCTTTAAGAAAGTCATGATTTTAAGTAAAGTGAAAAACTTGCTCACCTGAATAAAGTATTCTCCTACCCCATAAATTGTAAGTTCTTTTTACTATTGCCTTGATAATCTTATCAGCATACTTTTAATGAAACAAATCTTGAAAAAATGATGATTAAAATAACGGGACTTGCTTAGCTAAAATGAGTGAATCATCCTTTTTTAAATTTTTTTTATTTTAGCCACATGAGATATGATACACTAGCCCAGATGTTGACATTGGGAAACATTCGGGCTGGCAATAAAATGATTGTGATGGAAACGTGTGCAGGCTTAGTGCTGGGTGCTATGATGGAACGAATGGGAGGTAAGTTTTAACATTTTCAAGTTCATGATTTGAGTAGAGGAGTCTAAAAAAATAAGAGTAATCTCATGGAAAGTGAAGTTGAATTACTGTGAGGTTACTGAAATGACTTGGGCCTGCACAGCTCCAGTCCCAGGACCATGCTGCACAGCCCACATCTCCCAGCCTGTACTGTGTTGGCACCCACAGATGGCAGTTGTCCTTCCCAGCTTCAGGAGCAGTGGGGATGGTTCTCAAGCCTGTGGCTGGCTAAGACCTCCAGGGCAATGATTTCAGTAAACTCGGATAGCTGGTGCTCATCTTACTGACCTGAATTGAGTGGGAAAAATACTAAGGATGTATTCTCTCCTGGAAAATATAACACAGCCTGATTTGCCTGCTCTTTCTCTGACCCATAGAAGAGAAGAACTTTTGCCTGGCCGGTGTGGTTCAGTGGTTGAGCATCAACCTATGAACCAGGAGGTCACAGTTCAATTCACAGTCAGGGCACCTGCCCGGGTTGTAGGCTCAATCCCCAGTTGGGGGGTGTGCAGGAGGCAGCCGATCAATGATTCTCTCTTATCATTGATGTTTCTATCTCTCTCTCCCTCTCTCTTCCTCTCTGAAATTAATACAAATATATTTTTAAAAAGAAAAAAAACTTTCAACTACCTTGTTTGAAAGTAATGGCACTGGACTGGGCGGAAGCTGAGAACCAGTCACCAATCATGTGATACCCGAATTTACACAATCACAGGTTTTTATGGTAGTATCAAGTGGGGGTAAGCTTGTTTAAACTTCCTGTTCATCTGTTTGGGAATTATATTACATCCATTGGGAGTACTCATAGACTCCAAACTCCCATCACCTGTCAGCCTCTGCACAGAGTCAAGTAGAGAGACCTTCAGTCTTACCGTGGAGGACCATGAGGATTTGCAAAATCTAGAGTCACTTTCTTCAAGAGATGTTTGTTTCTTTTGTCTGTTCAGGTTTTGGTTCCATTATTCAGCTGTACCCTGGAGGTGGCCCAGTTCGGGCAGCAACAGCATGTTTTGGATTTCCAAAATCTTTCCTCAGTGGTCTTTATGAATTCCCACTCAACAAAGTGGACAGTCTCCTAAATGGAACATTTTCTGCCGAGATGTTATCTTCAGAGCTAAAAGACAGTGCTTCAGTGGAAGAAAGTAATGGCACACTGGAGGAAAAACAGACTCCAGAACAAGAAAACGAAGACAGCGTGGCAGAGGCCCCAGAGAGCACACACCCCAAAGAACAAGAAACGATGGAAATTGTCTCTCAAGACCCAGAGTATAAGGATCCTAAAGAGAGAGGAAGCAAAAAGGATTATGTAAGAACGTGAGAGTCCCCACTGCCCTCATAATATTCCCCTCAGGACCTCAGTTAATTTTGTTTAAGCACTAAGATTTGATTTGGCTTTGCAGCATCAGCTCCCAAAATAATAAATACCGCACACACCAGATGGAGAAAGAGTGTGTGTGTGTGGGTGCACACACGTGTGTGATATAATCTTTGAGATGGAGTTTTGTGATACAGAAACGTTGTATATAGTAGTTTAACGATGGTTTAATAATGGGCTGTCTTGTGTGTTTTCAGCTTCCTTAGCAATGACCTCCTTCTGTTGCTTTAGTCCAAGTTGATAAACATTGTTAAAATGTTTTGGCAGACCAGCATTTCCATAAGCCTGACTGACCTCAGTACATTCGTTTCTTATTTTTTCTTGAAGATTCAGGAAAAGCAGAGGAGACAAGAAGAGCAGAGGAAAAGACAGTTAGAGGCTGCTGCTCTGCTGAGTGAAAGGAACGCAGATGGGTGCGTTGATGAAAGAATGAGGGCGACACCTTGCACGTGGGCTCAGCCTCAAACAGATTAGCATTCTCTGCTTGTCTGTTTTGATTCTAGTGGGAGCAGAGATAATAATTGTGGCTTGGGTCTTTAAAGAAAGGAGGATGCATCTGGCAGAAGTGGGAAATTGGACTGGTTTCAGAGTTTTTAAAGATATTTGAAATTTCTCCAATGATGGTGCATCAGCTGGGGGGTGCGGGTGGTGGAACATTCAGATTGATTTGAAATTGGCTAACGCAAGGGCTAGGGAGACCCGCCAAGGAGAGAGAGAGATTCAATTGTCTGCAAAGCCAGCATCATGATGTTGGATTTGTTGCTAGATGATTTTTTAAAAATCAAGAATGTTAAGTGCTACTTTCGAGTTGCCAAGCACCATGAGAGCTTATAATTCAGTTTGTTTTCTATAAATTAATAGCTCATCATTTTATTTGGAATTTCTGGAATGTATATAAAGCTCCTCTTTATGTAAGTCATGCAAATACATGATCATTTTAGATGTATTTTAAAACCTATGTTCCGTTTTGGGAGCATAGAGAGGAATATATCCAACATCTTTCTTGCAGTTTAATTGTAGCCAGTCGTTTCCATCCCACTCCACTGCTGCTGTCCTTGCTGGACTTCGTGGCCCCTTCAAGACCATTCGTGGTCTACTGTCAGTATAAAGAGGTAATACTAAAACAGAATGGAGGGGAATTCTTGTATCTGAATATTGGTTCTCAAATTGTGTGGCCCTAGAAGTAATTCTTAACAGAACTTTCTCTGTGCCTTCAGCCTTTGTTGGAATGCTACACAAAACTGCGGGAAAGAGGAGGGGTCATCAACCTCAGGCTGTCTGAAACGTGGCTCAGAAATTACCAGGTACGTTTCTTACAGCCAGTCCCAGGAGCTGCTCTCCGGAGTCTCTGGCTGCTTGCAGTGGTGCCGGAAGTTGTCAAATACAGATATCCCCTTTTCTGTCTATAGAGATGAAACAGTCTCACACCTATAACTCAGAGAAAGGGCCCTGAGTTATAGGCGTGAGACCTATAACTGACCCTTTCTTTCGCCTTTCATGTCAGGGTCTGTTACTGTGTTACTCTAGGAACATTTAATATGCAAAGCATTCTGGTTGTGTTTACTCAAGGCCTCTAGATCACTGTGGGGGGAATAACTGACAATAGCAAAATCCCAAGCCAAGAAAGTGACCCTCTCATCTCTGCTCAGATATTTTAGCAGCAAGTTCAGGATTATTAGTGGGCTCCATGTCAGTTCAGGTCCTCTGGAAGGCGTATGTCAAGATGAAATTAGAAGTGTAAGATTTTTTTCAGGGACAATGCCTCTGAAAGATAAGGGGAGAGGGAATAGGATTAGGTGGGGAGAGTTGTCAGACCATGATGCAGGTCTGGTGCCTATGAAAGCGGGGCGGGCGGGGAGGTGACAAAGGAGTAGGGGGAAAAGACCTGCAGTGCTGCTCTGAGAAAGTGCCAGCCAGAATCATGGGGAGCCTCAGACTTCCCACTAAAGAAGCCCTATGTTGGGCAGAAATGGTGCAGTCCTGGTAGCCATACCCAGTTATCAGCTTGGAGCAGCCATGGCCTCCGTGGGAGTGACGGCTCCAGCAGATCCCAAAGGAGCAGCTGCTAGAAGCTTTCTGCTGCTTGAAATCCTCACAGCCAGTTCCCTCTTGAAAGATCTGCGGGAACACCTCCATGCTGCCACAGGCTCTGCCCTGCTGCTTGGACATCTTGCTTGTCTTACAGGACACTTACCACCCTGGGCTGTCCTGCCTTCCAGGGCAGCCATCGCATTTAGCTGTGGTAGCAGGAGAGAAGTCTTGTCAGAGTCAACAGGGCATGGGAAAGGGAGACTGGTGTATGTCCAGTAGCTACATCTCCATGGACCCAAGCCCCACCATTGGCCATGAAGTATCCAGGCCCAGAGCACTGCACAAACCATTTGCCACTACAAACTTCCTTTAGGATAAAGAGAAGCAGCTTCAGTTTTGTTTTTCACAAGAAAATCACTTAAACCAATTTCGGTACTTTTACTAACACAATCATTTAAAGCAGGGGTCCTCAAACTGCGGCCCGCCGAGGACATTTATCCGGCCCACCGGGTGTTTTTGCCGCTGCTGCCTGTCCTGCTTAGCAGCCGACTTAGCAGTGTGCATAGGAATTTGTTCATAGGTGTTTTTTTAAACTATAGTCCGGCCCTCCAACGGTCTGAGGGACAGTGAACTGGCCCCCTGTTTAAAAAGTTTGAGGACCCTTGATTTAAAGGGTGGAGCTCCTTAGGAATTGGTTCATTTAAATGTTCAAGAGAATCTGTGTCATTTAAATTCTGGTTTCTGGCATGTATATTGTTAGCATGTACTTTACCTGCTTAGGAAAACATGAATGTCTGTCTTTCTGTCTTGATTAGGTTTTACCAGATCGAAGTCATCCCAAACTGCTGATGAGTGGAGGTGGGGGGTACCTTCTCTCAGGCTTCACTGTCACCATGGACAACCTTAAAGCAGACCCCGGTCTCAAATCCAACTCAAGCACTTTAGAACTATGCAAGACTGAAGAACCAGCAGCTAAAAAACAGAAATGCCCAGAGTCTGACTCTTAACCTTTCAAAAGTTGCTTTGATTTTTGTTCTTAGGCGTTATATAGTTAGGAAGTAAACTTTAAATGTCCTAAGAATAAGGTTATGTCTGTATGCTTGTTCCTGGGAAAGATAAGTAAGCCTTTTGTTCACCTCTGACAGATGGATCTGGTCTGTCAAAACCTTGAGCCAAAATACCCAGGCCTGGGTATGCAGTGGACTGAGATATGGCCAATTCTGTTTATTTCACAGCAATACACTAAGTACTTTTAGTACTCCATGCAGATATCTTGAGAATTTAGACATCCTAAAAATACATTTACACAAGACTTTGTTTATATGTTAAGCAGAATAACACAGCATAGTTAAAACTTGGTGGGTACTTTAAGGAAGGAATTTGTGGAAAATTTCCCTGTTTATTCCACTCTTTGCAACCTAAGCAATACAGATGTGTGTGTTAGATTTACAGTACCAAAAATGTCCACCCTCTTCCCTGCAGTGGAAGAAACTTTTTTAAAATGCCAGATGTTTTATTTTAATAGTTGACAACTTAGGAAAGTCAAGTATTTATTTTATTGCTTTTTTTGTTGTTGATAGAAAGGTGTAGTAGGGTGCTTTTTTGTATTAATTTACCAATCTCCTCATTCTTTATTCTAAATAAAGTGACTAGAATTTTGGGGTACTATTCAATTAAAGGAAACAAAGCGTTTTTTTTCCTCCCCAGAGACTTAATGGAGATACATAATTGTATACACAAATATATGTACAGTGAGTCCTCATTTAACGTCAGTAGATTCTGTGACTTGAAGCAAAAACAATGTATACTGAAGCCAATTTTACCATAGGCTAGTTCATAGAAACAAGAGTTAAGTTCTTAAGGCATCTCATCAATGTTATGAAATGACACTGAATGAACCGATGTTATCCGAGGACCTGCTGTATATGGATGTTAGTATATATTCATATATATATAGATATTTATATATATATATACACACACGGAGACAGAATGCACTATCCCTATAACCGACAAAGTTTAGCACAGGGCTTAGACCAGTTCTCATTGCATTAGTGTCACTCCTTGTCAAATGTATTTTAAAGTGCCTTTTTGGTGATTATTAATGCTGGTTTGTTGAGCTCTGGCATGATTAGTTGGTTAGTCTTTTTAAGCTCTGAAAAAATATAATCACATTATTTGGGCATCTGCTGCAGCCAAGACAAGTGTTTCAAGTCAGCCAAGGCTCCTGTCCACGAGACTTGCTCACTAAACACGCTCATGGTGTGTATTGTTCACATCGTTACAGTACAGACGCAGATGATCAGCCAGGAGCATCTCAGAAAAAAAAAAATGATTTTCCTAATAGCATGCACTATTTTAATAATGGCCAGTGTGATTACCAGGTACAGTTCTGATTCTTTTTTCTTATAACAATTGCTTTTAAAGAATAAAAGTGTTTTCTACCGGGATCTGTTGGCCTGACGTTAATTAATGATGCCGTCTGACACCGTATTCACTGGCTTTCGGCTGATTGTGACACATGGTCTGTAAGGAAACATGCCCTGAGTGGCACCTCACTAAACTTGTCTTTGCAAACAGTACTTGCAGGTGTCACCCACGTACAACCAGTTAAGTTTGGTCAAGGGGAACGGGGCATAGTCTCATTCAGTAGTGGCTGGTCTCCACTGGTGACTGTTAGAACCACCTCTTCCTTGTGACTCAGCCCGTTCCCAAGTTCCATTCTATCCATTCAGTCTGTTCTGCACTACCTGTGTGCCCACCAAGCTGCCCCTGGGGTTGACTCGTGGACTGACCTGCATTAGCAACAAGTTAACCCTAACCTTTGAAAGTTACTTTCCTCTCAATATAGTTTATTTTGAGGACTGATGATTTGTGATTTGAAAACCTGTTACTAGTAAACATGGTGACAGACTCAAGGAAGAGAGGAGGCAAAAAAGAAAAAAATGTGATTGATTTAAATTAGGCTCAGTAAAATATAGCCCACAAGTCCAATCTTGCTCATTGCCGGTACGGCCTGCAAGCTAAAAAATGATTTTTCCATTTTTAAATGGTTGAGGGGGAAAGCAAAAGAAGAATAGTCCTGTGACTTGCAAAAATTACATGGCATTCAAATTGCAGTGCCCATAAATTAAGTTTTAGTAGAACACAGCCATGCTAATTTGTGTATATATGGTTCCTGGCTGCTTCTATTCTGTGGCACAGGCGGACAGTTGTGACAGAGACCATATGACCCTTGAAGTGGAACGTATGTGCTATCTGGCTCTTTAAGAAAAAGTGTGCTGCCTAGCCAGTGTGGCTCAGTGATTGTCAACCCATGAATCAGGAGGTCATGGTTGGATTCCTGGTCAGGGACACATGTCTGGGTTTCAGGCTCAGTCCCCAGTAGGGGGTGTGCAGGAGGCAGCCTATCAATGATTCTTATCATTGATGTTTCTTTCCCTTCCTCTAAAATCAATAAAAATATATTTTTTAAAAAGAAAAGGAAGTGTGCTGACCATGGATTTAAGTGATCCTTCTGGACCCCCCAAACCTGCTGGCAGCATCTGACATGGTTGACCCCTCTCCTTGCTACAGTTTCCTCCTGTGGCTTCTAGGACAGCACTCTCCTCGTTTCCCTCCTGCCTTTCTGGCCTTTCTTCCTCCATCTCCACCGCTGGTTCCTCATCCCCTCTGAGATGAATGTTTAGGAAAACATTGCACCAGTTGGCTCACCAATTGCACCTCTTCATTTTTTGTCTACACTCATTCCCTAGATGGAGGGATTTGGGAGATGATGAAAGAAAAAGATATGCCCATGAGGTGGCAGTAGCACCCACGTATTTTATTGTGTAATGTAATGGGTGACACCTGACAGGTTTCGAAGGTGGAAGGGAGATGTCCTTCACAGCAGAAACCTGCCCAGAAGCCATACCTTGGAGTTGCTACTCAGATGGGAAGCGGGACAAGAGAACTCCCAGGGAGAGGGGAATCGGAGAGGTGCCTTTTGTGTCTAGCAATGTTGCTCAGCAGTGTGGCAGGGAGTTGCTGGGTCTAAGAGCTCAGGGGCAAAAAATAAAGTAAAAATAAATGTGATAACTTATAAGGCTTGGGGTTTTATAAGCACAAGACTATTTTATCAATGGCCAGCAGATGACAGGTGTGCTTTGGCAGAGGTAGGCAGGTGGATCCTAAATGTCTAAATGTTTGCTCATTTGGATGATGTTTAAAATAAATGGATGTGTAAAATTTGTGTCTGGCCCTGGCAGGCTTTTGAACTAATAGTTGTCAGCCTACAGTGAAGAAATAACGAACCTTTGGGGCTAATGCACAGAGGCCGTCTTTGGCTCATTTATCGAAAAGGAGGTGATCTCGCCCAGTTTTAAGGCTTTACATACTATCTCTATGATGATGACTCCCCAAGTATGTCTTTAACACAGACCTTCCCTTGAGCTCCAGGCCCATATACCCAACTCAACACTTCCACTTGGTGTCTGCTCACATATCAAACTCAACATACCCCAACCTGAGCTGCTCATACCTCCCCTCCCAAGACAGTCCCTCCTGCAGTCTTCCCCACCTCTGTTCTTCAAGCCTAAAACCTTGGTATCATCTGTGATGCCTCTTTCTCATGCCACACCAAATCCATCAGCCCTACCTGTCATGTCTCTCTAAAATAGGTCAGAGTGTGAGTACTCCCACAGTCAGGGCCATCACCCTGGTCCCAGACATCACGATGACCCACCAGGATTATTGCAGTGGCCTCCTTACTGGCTTCCGTATCTCCACCCTCACTTCCCTTCGGCCTTATCTCAACCCAGCAGCCAGAGTGTTCTTGTCATTAACTTGATGTTTTCACCTTAAACATATATTATTGTAATTAAAAGAAGTTGGTGGCCCTGGGCAATCCTTGACTTCTATTTTTTTTAATATGTTTTTATTGATTTCAAAGAGAGGAATGGAGAGGGAGAGAGAGATAGAAATATCAATGATGAGAGAGAATCATGGATCAGTTGCCTCCTGCATACCTGTTATGGGGATCAAGACTGCAACCCGGGAATCGAACTGTGACCTCCTAGTTCATGGGTTGGTGCTCAACCACTAACCTCCTGCCCTGCCAAAGCATTAGGAGTAGGTTAATTAAATGTTTGACCAAATATAGCAGGCTAAGTTGATAATTTTGTATGGCCTGCGAATAATGCTATAAATATCCAAATGGCCCTTGGCAGAAAAAAAGGTTCCCCATCCCTGCCTTGCAGAGTAGAAATCAGGCCCTGATGGTCCAGAGATCTTTCTGGACCAGATGTGATTCCCAATCCTGAATTCTACCCATTATCCAGGCTTTCTCTTCAGCCCTGAAAACTGACCATTAGCCGGATATTTCCAGAGCTCTCCAGATTATAGGATTTTTA
This sequence comes from Cnephaeus nilssonii, assembly GCF_951640355.1. Classification (NCBI taxonomy): domain Eukaryota; kingdom Metazoa; phylum Chordata; class Mammalia; order Chiroptera; family Vespertilionidae; genus Cnephaeus; species Cnephaeus nilssonii. The sequence continues at coordinate 28,483,522 of NC_137082.1, forward strand.
AATAATGTCTTGGCTCATTTTTTTTTTTTTCCAAACAGGTTCTTCAAGCTTATTTAATCTTTCTCCAGCCTCCAGGAGCAAATGTCTTTTCCTGATCTCTCTTTACATCCTTGAAAGTTTTGCATTTTTTTCCTATTCTAAGTCTAAGACCAATAAATCCTAGTGCTAGTACTGTCTTTAGCATTCACTTTAAAGAATGGATTTGGAAATCACACTCCTCTGTATTAGCCCAAAGGAAGCTGAGAACATGAAACTTTTGGTTTCAGATGAATCTTTTATTATTTTAAACCGATACAAACATATATTTTCAAGGATGGTAGCACAGTCATTGTCACAAGCATGTTAATATGTTGATTTTGCGAGAGAATATGCTACAAGTCATGCTATTTTTACTTTCAATAGCATTCTGGCAAAAATTAAAGACATTCCCGATTGCTTCAAGCACTTAATGAATAATAAATTCTATTTTCTGCCTTTGGCTAGGTAAATGGTGTCTTCCGGTGAAGTGGTGGGAAATAGGTAATGTGAAGGCTGCTTCTTAAAATGGCCTTTGGCTCCAAGGACCCTCAGCCCCTTCGATTACCACTGAACTTCTCAGCTATTTTCTGTAGTTCCAAATCCATGGCAGCCAAGTTTTCAAGTTCTTTTTCCTAAAAATCACAGAAAAATAGAAGCGTAAGGTCCCAGATCAATTTATTTCATTGTAGTCTAAGGCAGCATGAACAGAAAGGGGAATTTTTGATATGTTAGGGGTTATATGAGACACCCTACATCAGTGGTTCTTAAAGTGTAGCCCCTCAGTCAGCAGCACCCTCGGCGTCACTGAGGAACTCGTCAGAAATGCAGATTCTTGGACTCCACCTGGGACTTACTGAATTCCAGATGCGGATGCACAGTCAGGTTTGAGAAGCACCTACTGTATGTGATCAATATGAGGAAAAGGGGACAGCTCTGATCATGTTACCTCTCCCAGGTGTAAATTTCTGATTATTACCGGCCATGTGCTGGCAAGGAAAGACCACAATAACTAATATCTCTATCATCTGTTCTTCCTTGGGAAATAGTGATGCAATGCCAAATAAGCAAGGGAAGACACCAGAGCAGTGGTTGGTTATCAACCTTGGCTGAATACTGAAACCACCTGGGAGCTTTAAAAAAAAGTCCGATGCCCAGGCAGCACCCAGTACCAAACAGAATCTCTGGGGGTGAGTCCCAGACATCAGTAATTCTGCAAGCTCTCCAGGGGATTGCAGCGTGTGGTCAAGGTTGAGCAGCAGGTGGGCAGGGTTGCCGACAGTGGCAAGATTATCAGGGGGGGGGGGGGGGGAATCAAACAGATGTTGTCTCCACTCCGTTAACTAGGGGTGCATTATCATGGTGATTAATTCCCACCAGTTTCTCCCCATTAATATCAGATAGTCGTGAGCATATTAACATTAACCATCTTAAGTTAATTTTAAACAAAATCCCCACACTGTACCTCTTCCTCGGTCAGAACTCCGGGGCCAGCCCTGTCCTTTTCACCTTCCGCTGCGTGGCGTGGGCTCAGCAGCTCCTCGGGGTCATAGAAATCTGGAAACTCAGCCGACTTCTTCCTGAAGTGCAGGAGCTGGTCCAGTTCGGCCACACGGTCGTACTGCCTTTTCAGATCCAGTTTGGGGACCAGGTTTCTCTTCTCATATCCCCAGTTCACATCCTCCTCAGAGGGCTTTCTCTCCCACCAGTCATAGCTGTATTCTGGGAAGAAATTCTTCTCATTCAAGGCCAGGCCATTTTCATCTTCACCCTCAAGAAGATTGTCATCTATGCCGTCTTTTCTCTCAAAGGGGCTGCTCTTCACCTGGGAAGGGGCGTAGTAAGGGTTCAGCAGCTCCCCTAACCTCCGCCTCTTCTCAGTGGTGTGATAGGGAGCATACTGTTTGCCTGGAAGCCGGGCTTCCTCCCTGTTCTCCTTGGTGCCTTGCAGGTCCTCCTGCCACTGCCCCTTCCCCTGGGCCCCTTCCTCACCGTTTTCCTCGCCATAGTTGAGGTCATTTCTGTCCTGCTCTTTCCACTCGCCCTGCGGGTGCCTCCTTGTCTTGTCCATCTGGTTTTCTTGAACACGGTAGTGTCCTTCACCCAAGAATCGTTTCTCTGCTTTGTCTGGGCTGGTATAGGCCCCAGGCTCCCCGACCCTGGCTCTGTGGCGGTATCCCCACTCAGGGCCCCTCGCCTCCTCCTCACTCTCCTCACCAAACCCATATGCCATGTTGTCAAGCTCTGCGTTGGGGTGAATTCGCCTGTCCTCTTCCTGGCTCTCATCACTGGGAGGCCTTGGAGCCCCGTACTTCTCATTTCCTCTGCTCCCGTATCGCACCCCCGCCAGGTTCTCAGGAGCCGGGACCCCTGTGTAACTCCTCACGTCTTCCCCATATTCGGGTTCTTCCTCCGAAGCCCGGTAGTGGGTTGGATAACGGTCCCTCTTGTCCCCTAAGCTGGCCATGCCCACGTTGGGCTCTTCTGTTTCCGCATGGGGTTGTCCCCTTTCCTCAGAGGGAAGACTCCTTTCTTGAGAGGATCTGTCAGGCCTGCTCCGCCCGTGGTGATGTCTCGGCCTCCAGTGTCGTTTGTCCAGCTCATGGCTGGCATCTTCCTCACTTTCCTCAGATTCTTCCTGGCTCCCAGATTGGCTTTTAGACTCGTGGGAGTGTTTCTCCGGGTTCCTTGTCTCTTCTCTACTCTCTTGGCTACTCCTCTCCCTGCTGTGTGTCTTCTCAGGGAGCCTGGAAGAGTGTGGATTGTATCTGGACATTATCTCCTCTTTTTTCTTAGCTGTAGCCTGGTTTCTTTTGTCAAGAAAGGCACTTTGTGTCTCGCCTGGCTCTTCCAGGTGTTTCTCTTCACTGCCACCTTCCCCATGCTCCCTTTTCGGGTGTTTCTCTCCTTCCTCTTCCTCGCCGTCCTCTCCCTCGCTCTTCTCAGAATGGTATATCTTCGCTTCTTTGGAGACTTGACTCTCAGAGGGATGGAGGCTCCCTTGGGGCTCGCCTGCTCCCTCTCGGCTGTGCCCACCTCCCTCTGTGTTGGCCACTGACAGGCCTTGGATGTCTGCCTCCTCCGGGTCTCCTGTGTCCTCCCTGCTGGAGGGCCTGTGGGCTTCTGAGGCGTCAGCTTGGTCTCTTAACAATCTTACTTCGAACCTTGTTTTTTCGTTTTCACTTTTCTCTTCATCTTTAACCTCTTTTCCACCTGTAATGAAAAATTTAAAAGAGTACGTGTAACTTCAGAATTGCTTGTGGTTCAACAAGCACCAATCTCAGTGATCACTACAAATCCTAAGGGTGCTGAACAATCACTTGAAAAATGTTTAAGTGAATAAAGAAATACTTAGATTCCTTTTAAAAGCAAATGGTATGGAAACTCCTTGGCTGTTTCAATCTAATGATAAATTCTCTATTTTTATGTTTTCATAACACCCAACCAGCATCTCTCATTGGTCCTATCAATGATCAAATTGAAATCCAAGTATGGATTTATGAAATACTAGAATTTAGAACCAGAAGAAACCTTTGAATTTGTCTAATTCATCTTTTTGCAGACTAAGACCTTGAGACTAAGAGAAGTGTGATTCGGGACTATTCTTTCCATCTTTGCTCTAAGTAGGGATTGAAAAGTTACCATTGTATTAATGGCTCCACCTGGAATCCAGCTAAATAAAGTTAAATCGCCAAAATAAAAAATATCAGGATTCAAAGGAAAATTTTTTAATTTTTAGTTTATCAGACTTTTATTATCCGATCAACTATGTAAATTCAACCTATCAGTAATGACAATATAACAGTTTTGGTGAGAAGAAGGGTGCATATTTCTTTACTAAGAATACTACACAGCAGTGGAAAGGCCATTTCTTCCTTCACTCAAGTCTCATCTGCCCAACATGCTCTCAAATGTTGAGGATGAAGATCAGTAGACTGAGTTTTCTTTGTACTTTCAAGAGTCAACAGTAGATGATCTACCCCAATATTTTAACTGAATGCTGTTCTCTCCCATCTTTTTCAAATGGCGACAGCTCCTGTACTAAATCCTCCTTAACTCAAGGACATCCCATGAAAGGAGATACGCAGTTAACACTCTGACTTGTTAGCTGGAAGGTTTGGATTTCTACTTCTATCACTGAGATCAGATAGAATGCCTGCAGCCAACGCCACCCACAGCTCTGGGGCTACATCTGAGCTGTCCATTGTATGGCCCACCAGCTCTCTGGCTATTTAGCACTTGAAATGTGACTGGTCCAAACGGAAGACGTGCTATAAGTGTAAGGTAACCACCAGATTTTGAAAACTTCATATAAAAATTGTAAACCATCTTAATTTTTCATATTGATTATATGTTGAAATGACTATATTTTGAATGTTTTGGATACTATATATCATAAATATATTGGATGTATACAAATTATATAGTAAATAAAATATATTAGATAAAATTAAGTATATTATTAAAATTGATTTTCACTTGTCTTTTTATCTTTTTAATGTGGCTACTAGAAAATTTGAAATTATATTTGTGGTTCACATTATATTTTCATTTTCATGGCTCTGATGAGTCATCTTGAACTGACATTTGCAAAATAGAAAAGAATTGGTCTGTTTTACAAAAATGTCCAAGAAACAGTGGAAGGTCTGTATCCCCCTGCTTAATGCCCAGCCTGCCATGATAACATTCTCATGTTTTATGAGACAGTTGAAATGTCTCTGACCTTTCACACCCAGACATCACCAGTCCCTTTGCCTTTTAAGAGCCAGTGGTGGTATGTGCAGCGTTGAGGCTGGTGGGGCTGGCCAGGTAGGCTCAGGTAAGCAGGGAGGCTTTGGCCAGATACCACTGTCATTCTGAGAGTCAGCTGAAATAATGCCATAATCAGACAGGATCTCAGCTTCCCGGGGCAGAGACTGTGTGGCCCCTTCCTACTGCCTGCTGGTCAGGAACAGAGTGTTTTTATTTTTCCCCAGTTAAACATGTGCTGCCTATAGCAGCTTGTGCCTGAAGCTTAGCACTTCCTCCTAAATTTAGCTTTAAGCTCCCACAGGTGAGATCAGAGGAGGGCTGTGATTAGCAGCACAGTCACTGGCCATCTGTAAAACCAAGGCGTAAAGCTCACTCTTTCAAGTAAAAAAGGGGAACTTGTGTGTTCCATCTCTATAATGTTGCAAGGATAACCCCATCAACCCAGTGGAAGAGGTTCATACACCTACTATGGTTACCCTGAAACTCCCAATGGTGGATTGAGTCCCCCAGGCAATTCTTTTGGTCAATTGCTAATATTTGTTTTTACCATTTTATGCTTGTGGGTTCATGTGCAGCAATAGCAAGAGAGAAATATTGCAATGAGAAATTTTAAAAATTTTATTTTTATTGTTGAGGGTATTAAAGATGTCCCCCATTCTTCCCCTTTGCCCCCCTCTGCCTGGCTCCTGCCCCATCCCTGGCCTTCACTGCACTATTGTCTGTGTCCATGGGCTATGCATCTAAGTGCAATGAGAAATTTTGAAGGTGAAAAGAAAAAGAAAAGTCCACTGTTCCCAGCCTGACTAAAAATTTAAAAGCATAAAGAGGTGCTGAAGGGAACAGTGTTTTTGGATTTGTTGAAATCAGTTTGACTTCATTCATAAGAGAGACTGCATAGTTTTATAAAATTGATCTCTTGACATCAACTCCCAATTGATACTGCTTGCGTCACTGTTCCGGTTTTGTTTTCAACAGAAGCTGATTTGTGTAGAGAAAACATCCCATCTAGATTCAGAAGGTTATTGCTCTGACTCATTGGATGCTCTGCTTCCACCCTCACCCTTTCCAGTTCTCAGGCCCCGAATTCCTGGTACCATTTGGTAGTATCTCCCTTCGAATAATCTCTGCGTTAAAATGGCTTAACCAATCTGTCATGTAAACAGGCCACACGTTTCCAAGTCACCTTTCCCAGCTTCTAACTTGGAAGATCATCACTGTCAAGAGTAGAAGGCAAAGAGGAGAATACTCTTAAAATATCCTTCTATTCTTCCATCTTCCAACACTTCCAGAACACTCAATCCTCCCTCCTCCAATCACAAACAAGCACTCCCCACATCTTCCTGCACCCAAATGAAAATCCAAACTCTGGAACCAAGGACTTTAAGAACTGATAGACATCTCAAAGACCACTGAGTTCAACCCCCTCATTTTACTTTGATGAATAAGCCCAAAGGGGCAAGGGATGCAGTGCTCCCAAGGTCACATAGCTATCAAGTGGCAGAATAGAACCTCGAAGCCATATCTTCTGCTTCCCCTGATACCAGTCTAGGCTGTACTCCCCCCACTGCATTATGTCCCTGGTTCATTTGGAGGTAAAGTGGAAGGTGAACTAGAGGGAGCAGGAACAAGGATCACTTGAGGGACAAAGCTACCCTGGTAGTGCAGGAAACTTACTCCTCTTCAGGACTTGTAGGCACTCAGGGCTGATGGGTGGAGCATTGGACTTCGCCAGGGCATTTGAGAGAACCTCGATGATGCAGCGAGTCACCTGGGGGAAACCCAAAAGCAGGTTGGCAAAAGCTGGTACCAATGGGATGACAGACTACTCAACCCAGAGCTGATGCCCAGAAAGGCTTGGCTCTGTGAGCTGTACTGATGCAGAATCCTTGGGGGTAGGAATGTAGATTAGTTTCCTATACTAATGAAACCTCCCAGGCCTCTCCACAGAGCAATGCAAGATGGCATTGGGCCAAGATCACCCTGAGAAGAGAAATAAATACCCATTTCTGAACAAGTTGGGAGGAAACAGTGGGATGAGAAAGTTATCCTCAGAGGCACTAAAACATCCGGGAAGGAGGTGCGAGCTTAGGGCAGGAGGGACACCCTTTGCCCTCATTCCCTCAGGGATGAAAACCTGGTTTTGTAAGACTATGACGCGTTTTTTGTTTTTGTTTATTTTGTTTGGTTTGGTGTAATAAGAAGTGGGAGAATCTACAGTCTAGTAATAAGTCTAGATTCTGGACTTATATTTCAACTTACCATTTCTTCATTGTGGTTCCTGTTGTCCACTGGCATAGAACTGACAACTTTGAAAGAGAAAAAGAATGGAAAATTACTTGAGTTAATTTTGAAAGTGGTGTGTATCCAAACACGAAATTATCCCCCACCTCACACATGCAATACTTGGAGACGGGGCAAAATTAGAGCTGAACAGAGATAGTTGGGTATGATTGGCGCACACACACACACACACACACACACACACACACACACAGAGCTGTGTTCCCTAGCAATGTCTTAAGCATGATTTGGAAATGAATGCTCTCTTATACCCAGTATAAATCAAATTCAGACCACAGACAAGGGGAGATTTGGGGGTACTGGTAATGTTCTGTTTCTTGACCTCAGTGCTGATGACATAGATGTGCTCAATGCGTGCAAAACTCATTAAGCTTTATACTTATGATCTGTGCAGTTTTCTATCTGCCCATTATACTTCAATAAAAAGTTTAAAATAAACCTAGTTTAGATGAAACCAGGGTGTCCTCCTCACCCCTTCTGCCCATTCAAAAGGGTAAATATTTGTGCTTTCCTATACCTATTCCTGACCCCCTGAAAAATATCCTCCCCAAAACCCACTTCCTTTACAAAAACATGGTTGTGACTATCTCACATGAACAATTACCTAATTTTTAGCTGCCAGAAGCTCTCTGGCTGAACAGGCTTGCTCATGCATCTGTATCAGTCCATGCTGTATATAATCCCCATTGTCTACAGCCATGCAAAGAACATGGGGGTATCTAATTCTAACTAATAGAGCATCAAGTCCATAATATAATATGCAAGTAAGTGTTTACTAACTACTTATGGGGATATTTTAGTTTAACAACTAAGTATGAAAGCAGTTTAAAAGGATAATTTTTAATTCATTTAAATTAAATTTCATGAGATTCTGCTTATTTTAAACCAGATTGAAGTATGTTTGTCTTCTTGGGAAATGCTTCAGGTGACTTTAATTTTCCAGGGCCTTCTTTTTTCTTTCAAAGCTGTTTTGATACTTTTGTTTCACTTTGACTGTGTGTTGTCTAAGCCTTTTCCATTGGACAAGCTCAAAGCATTTATGTACACATAGGCTCATCTCCTCAGTTCTCCTGGCACTTCCTGGAGGAGAAGCTCGGTGCAGAAAGTTCTTCTAGGTCCCTAAAACAAGAGAAGAGCTAGAGCAAAACTCTCAGACATCAGAGATGTAAGCTACTCAAATGCAGTTATTTCTAACCAGCAACCTGACCTTTCCCTCCTAAGTGTTTGCTCCCCAAGCCTCTTTAACCACTTCCATGCAATCAACTACATCTCATAGGGCTCAACCTAGAAATACAACACTATTCCACTTATTCACTTTATTGAATTTTCCTCTTCAAAGTATGGCCTGGGATCTACTTCAATAGTTTCAAGAGGCCCAAAGATATCTAGCATATTGAAATCTTTTGCGAAATGTTTAAGAAGTGGCTAACAAGGTATGAAGACCCCATATTCTTCCTGAAATGTAGTTCAGACAAGATCCAGGTGACCCACCTTTGGTACCCAGGCTCCACTTTGCTGAGCCATTATCCACCCCCCGCCCCCTAATCAGTGCTATTTGGGAATATTCCCACTTTGGCACTTACTCTTTCCATCTGAAATCTGTAAAATCCTCTGGAAAAAAATAACTGAGATAATTCCTCCTCTCATAAACTAGAAGGTACCTTTAAAAATCTAGCTTTATTATATTTCTTTGGTATTGTAGCTTCTTGCTTATACTTCCCTCTTTTTCCCCCTGACAAATGTAAAGTAGATGTTTTTAATAACTACTGATATTGCCGAAGTATTACTGTTAAGTAATCAGATTTGGGGGAGAGAAATATTTTTCTTTTGTTGCTCTAAACAATTTTCAGCTCCTGTTTATTATTACAAAACAGTATTGTTTCTCTGATTGAAGCTCTTCAGAAATCCTTTTGATGGAAAGGAACTAGGGTATCCTTGTGAAAGTACATTGCGCATCTTGGTGAGACATATAAGTGTGATTGTATTTCTTCCAACAGAATCCGTGACAACAAAGAATCAAAACATCTTGATTTCCCTAAAGTAGTTACCTTTCTTGTTTTTGCATAAAGATTCAGGAGGCACAAAAGAAAAGCCAGTGATTATGTTAAAATAAAGTAGTAAATGGTAGAAAAAATGTCAAATAATATTGTATGATAAATCTGAGAATAACACCCAAAGTATTACTATCTCATAAGAGTATCAAGGTTTGATCCCAGATTAGACACAAAGCTATACAATAACAAGTTAAGCAGGCCCTTTGAATGCAGAAACCATCTAACCTGGTATAATATGGTTATCATACTGCCACTTCTCTCATGTTAACTTGTAGAGTGCACAGTAGCTATTGTAAAAATGTGTAGCTCTCCCTCCAGAAGCTCTGAAGGGTAGAAAATGAGCCATATGGTTTCCTGAGGTTTCTCCCCAGCCCTGAGATTTTGCTAAATAACAAATTCTGCTTGAAGGTTATCACATTTCATTTCCAAGTATTGGGGGAGGTGGGATTGGAAAATAGCTGTTAATGGATATGGGGTTTATTTCTGGGTAATGAAAGTGTTCTGAAATTTGATAGTGGTTATACAATCTGTGAATATACTAAATATCACTAAGTTATGTACTTTAAAGGGTGGGTGAATTATAGCTAATATAAATTTTTAAATACAATGTCTCCATTTTAGCTCTTATTAAAATATGAACCCTTCTTAAAATATTCTCTTACATAAGAGAGCTGTAAGTATTTTACCACTGTTGTTAAATAAGCTTCACAAATGTCACTGTTATTGTGATGCACAGTACAATGTATAGCACAGCTTTGGCCTCTTAAGCAATTCCTTTCTGAAGATATTTTTGACCAGAAAGATTCTAAATTATTCATTTGGATTTCTTTAATTAAATTGAGAACATTTATAGGCAATTTGTAAGAATGCAAGCATTTTTAGAAAATTCTAAATATATGTAGCTTGCAATAAAATAAATGACCACTGGCTTTCCTTTTGTCTCTTTACATTTTGGATCCAGTAATTGTTGTCAATAAAAGCTTCATATTCATGAATGGCAATACCTCAATTCTAGTTAGAATCTTAATCTCAGATAAAAATTTTTTCTATGAGGTCATTAAAACAGCCAAAGAAAACCTCCAGTTTAATCTGGTGATCTATTTACTTCTCAATGGTCTCAATACTCCTAATGACTTTACTTTAATACACACACACACACACACACACACACACACACACACACACACACACAATTTTAAAAAATCTCCAGAGCTAGTTTGAAAGATTAATCCCACATTTTTACACACATCAAGAGAAACTGTCACCCTAGCCTGTTTTGCTCAGTGGTCAGAGCATTGGCCTGAGGACCTAAGGGTCGCAGGTTCGATTCCTGGTCAAGGGCATGTACCTCAGTTGCAGACTGGATCCCTGGCCCAGGTCAGGGCGAGTGTGGAAGACAACCAATTATCTCTCTCTCTCTCACATCAATGTTTCTCTCTCTCGGTGTCTTCCCCTCCTCTCTCCCTCTCTCTCTAAAAATCAATGGAAAAATATCTCAGGTGAATATTTAAAAAAGAGAGACAGACACTCAAATATTTCATCCTGTTATATGTCAATTATACCTCAATTAAAAAATAGAAAAAGTTTATCCTCCCAAATTGACTAAAACAATTTTTTATTACTCCTAAGGATATTTTGGTAGTTATTTTCTATTCTATTGCTTTTCTGGAATACAAAAATAAAAATTTATGCTGAAGTTTCCATTCATAACTTAAAAATATCTTAACTTGAGTGTGAAATTACCTTTCTCCAGCAACGGAAATACAAAATACAGAAAAATATTACATTAACCCTGTGCACACATATACATGAACACACATACACATATGTTATATATGAACATGATCATAAAAAGATATGATATCTTATATACATATGAGACTTTTATCTCATCATGTTTATATAATAATAATAACAAAGGGAAGTATGCAGGTGCCAACTATATCATATTACATGAATTCCTGTCACTCCTTGGTTATCTAGTTTTAAAAAAGGCAAACAAATACTTAAATCAGATACAGCATAAGACCATAACAGCGTCTCTCCAGGCCGGTAGAGAGGGCCTGACAATTGAGAACTGAGCACAGCGTGCCTCGGAGGTACGGGCACCTTTTCTCCCTATCAAAGGGAAACCCAGATATGAAAAGACTGAGACTCCTCTGGTTGGGCTAGGAATCCCTCTGGCTTTTTCCAAGTCAGACGGTGGAGCGGGGGGTTGAAGGGAATCACCAGAGAAGAGGAGGAATTAAGAACCTGAAGCAAGAGGGAGAAACCTTCCACTGAGCCCTCTTTCTCTCCCAGTATCGTCCAGCTAAGATGCCTGGGCCACGGGGAAGACAAGAGTCTGGCGCTGTCCGCGGTGCTGAAGAGCCCGCCGCGCCCACTCACCGGCCACCATCGTGGCTCCCAGGAGGCCAAGAAGCACAGCCGGCTGCATGGCCCGGCTCGCCGGAATCTGCGCGGAGAAGATGGGCAGCTGGTCCAGTGGAGCGAGATGCGGACCGAAGAAGAAATGTAGATGCTCCAGAAAGCAGTCGTGTGTCTGTGGTGCCCGCGGTGTGGCGCAGGCCCCCGCTCTTTTAAAGGGCAAGTCCGGTTGCAGGGCCGGGAGGGGCGGGCACCTAGGAGGCGGCGCCCCCTCGCTCAGCCATGACGTCACGAGGCAGCCCCGTGGGCGGTGGCACAAGTGGGCGGCAATTTGCGCCAGCCCAGGCGCCTGGATGCTCAGGGTCTGGAGCGGGGGTGGGGAGAAAGCCAGATGAAGGAATGGAAGGGTGAGGGGAAGTGATGCCAATCTGGGACCCGGGAGAGGCGAGGTCCCACTTAGATTGCCCAAGATTGCTCCTCATTTCCCCCGGCCCCCTAAGTCTAAAAAAGTGTGTTGGAGGCTGTGTATGGTGTGCGGTTCTGTTCAGAGTTTGTCTATGAATGACTAAGTCTGTTTTGTGTCTCCACTACCCAAGGAAGGACGGATAAGACTTCTGCTAACAAGAGAGAACTAGACCGTGGTGAAAATGAAAAAAGGAGTGATGGCTTTAAAAACAAAAGGTGCAAAAAGTAAAAATAAAAAAGGTGCAGCTGGAGAATATGGAACCTGCTGTTTTTTCAAACTTTTGGTCTTAAATTTACTTACCCACGATTCATTCATTCTATCTATCTATCTACCTATCATCTATCTATCTATTGATCTATCTAATCATCTATCTACTATTCTCCCAACACATTACATATACATATGGGAAAAATGAAAAAATCAGATGCTACAAAAGGGTTTACTATAAATGTTTCTCCTTCACCTCTAATTCCCCCAGTTCCCCAGTTCCCCACTGCAGAGTCAAAATGACTTAACTACTTTCTGTTGTTAGGCTTGATTTACTTGGGGACCATATACAGTTGCATCTTCATTTGGATGGTTGCACAGTATTACATTAATTGTATACACTAGAATTTCTTCAGTCCCCTTTCTGATGGGTATTTATTTAGGTTGTTATTCTTTGGCCTCATTACTCCTTTACAGCAGAGCCATAGTCTCAGGGGCTGGGAATGGAATAACCTGCTTGTAGGAACTAGTGCATCCTACATGCCATGTGTATCTTCTCTTGATTTAAAATTGAAATAGGAAATTACTTTGTTGTAATGTGTGAGAGGAAAGCGAAAACATTTTCCAGGATATTTTTTATTTCAGTTCTCTCAGTCTAATGAGGAATCAGGAAAAGCAGCAGGCAAATGCCCTGCACAAAAGAGAAACAATTCAGAAACTTCTTCGATAACACAGGATTCGGGGAATAGAGTGAGCCTTCATTTGGAGTCTCTTTCTGGGAAAACAGCTGTCTGCATGCACAGCTAAAAGGAGGTTTCAGTGTCCTTTTCCTGAAAATCAATGAGGCTTAAATTATTTTGCATGTGCTTTGTGCAAGGCTACATCTTCCTAAAAAGGCTGAGAATTATTTCACCAAGCCACAGAATATTTAAAAGAAGAATCTTAAAAAGGATATTAGCGGAATAATTGGAAAACTTTGAATAAGACCTGTAGATCACATAATAACTGTTGTATCAGTGTTAATTATCTGATCTTGAGAATTGTACTGTGATTATGTAAGAAAATGTCCTTGTTTTTAGAAAATACATTTTCAACTATCTAGAGATAAAAGGGTGCCATATGTACAACTGATTCTAAAATGTTTTAGAAAAAATATAAAGGTAGAGTTAGGGAAAGGGAAAGAAAGAATACTAAGGTGGGCAGGACAACATGATAACATTTGTATGAAAAATTTTAATACTATTTTTGCATTTTTTCCAAAATCTGACATTATTTTAAAACAAACAAAGCCGAAACCGGTTTGGCTCAGTGGATAGAGCGTCGGTCTGCAGACTGAAAGGTCCCAGGTTCGATTCCGGTCAAGGGCATGTACGTTGGTTGCGGGCACATCCCTGGTGGGGGATGTGCAGGAGGCAGCTGGTCGATGTATCTCTCTCATCGATGTTTCTAGTTCTCTATCCCTCTCCCTTTCTCTCTGTGAAAAATCAATAAAATATATATTTTTAAAAATGTTCCTGGCATGAAAGAATCTGTTTAAAAATCTCTGAAAGCAGTGGGTTCAGAAAATGAAGGTGTTGCATTAAGGCCCTTCCTTGGGTACTGATCTGAGAGAAGTTCTTCCTTTACTGTTGAAATTTATATAACGGTTCCAACCGCTCTCTTTTTTCAAATATGTTTTTATTGACTTCAGAGAGAGGAAGAGAGGGGGAAAGAGAGATAGAAACATCAATGATGAGAGATAATCATTGATTGGCTGCCTCCTATACATCCCCTCCTGGGGATGGAGCCTGCAACCCTGGCACGTGCCCTGACTGAGAATGGAACCTTGACCTCCTGGTTCATGGGTTGATGCTCAACCACTGAGCCACACTGACTGGGCCCAATTGCTCTTTTAAATGCACTGATTGCCAGTAGGGCTTTGAAATTGTCATCTTCCAGGAGCATCTGCATTCCAGTTTTCTAATGGGATTTCCCTTGTTGCCTTGAAAAGCACAGGGTTTAAAATGTTAACATCATCTGTGGCTTCTCAGACTGAACTTGCTCTGAGTTCATTACTCATCAAGAAAAGTCTTTTCATTATTGTCAGCTGGCCCACAGCCATTTCCTATATTCAGACTTACCTTTCTTTTTTCTCATTATTTAATAACCTTTTTATTATTTTGCCTTCACATTTAGCTCTCCATGTACCAGGAGGAAAAGGGCTTTGTGGAGGAGCTTTTCTCAGGAATTTTATCAAACCAGGATGATGGAGGAAAACCAGTATTTTTCTTAGGAGCCAGGGTTTAGAAAAAACATGGTATGAGATAAGGATATAGTCACGTTAAAATTTTTTTTTTTTTTTACCATATCACCACCTAATTACCTTGGTATTTTTTAAAATTGAAGTGATTATCCTTTCCCACCTGCTCTGCCATGTCACTTTGAAAAAAATCTAGTCCACATGTGTACAGATATGTTTCTGGACTCTTCCAGAATATTGATTCATTCCATTTCATTGGTTGATTTGTTTATCCTTGGAGCACTACAACACTTACCACACTTCCTCTATCGCCATAACTTTTTAATGTCTTAATATCTGATGGAAAAGGTCGCATCTTGTTTTTCTTCATGAGGGCATTGGTCATTCTTGGTTTCTTGCATTTTCATGTAAATTTTAAAATTAGTTGTCAATTTCCCTAGGTACAAAAAACCGGTTAGGATTTTAATAGGAATTGCATCAAATTATAGATTAATTTGAGAACAGGTGACAGCTTTAATATGTAGATCAATCTGGGAACAGATGATATCTTTACAAGATTGAGCAAACTTGGATTTTTGATTGCTGATAATAGTCTTATCTCAAGTAGCACACAATGCCATTACCACAGGAAAAGACAAAAAGCCATAGGGAAGAGAATGTCTCAGGAATGCTCTCCAAGAATAATTGAGGAGGAAAACATATCTCCTTTAGGAGATTAACCATGATTTCGTACAAAACTCCTGAATAGATTATCCATCAGGGTCTGGCCAGGAAAATGAAACCACTAGAAGGAATTTAACACAGGAAATAATGTCCAGGGATTAGAAAAGTTAAAATAGGAGAAAATGAGGAAACCCAGAGATTAGTAACTGCAGGCAGCTGCTGCACCCCTGGGGAAAGGAGAAATAAAAGAAGGATGTGTCCTTACTGAAACCCAGAAATGTGGGTCACTTACTAGGAGTGTAAAACTCTTCAGCTAGGAAGGTGGGATTCAGAGACAGCTTTGGAGGAAGGTCTATTTGGTGGGAGCTGGGACCATGGAAGAGAAGCAGCCACTGCTAGAGATGTATCCCATCCTTCCAAGAAGAAAAAGGGAGAGAATCACCCTGGCTTCTTCCTTCTTTTAGTGTCAGTGCCTCTTAGTGGCTGAATGTACCTGAAAATGACTAACAGGGAAGACTTGGAAATAGCATTTGCAAAGGCCAGTCCAGCCAGTGAAACAGAACAGAGGAAGGAAGGAATCATCAGAGAGCAAACAGACAGATGAACGGCACATAAATCAAAACTACTTAGCAGTATAGGTACTGAATTTGGATTTTTCTCTCAAAATTAGTTTTATTTGCATATGTAAAAGCTTATTATGTGTCAAGCACCTTGGTAGACACATATCCTTTGGCTACAAGTCACATGGTCAATCCCAACATTAATGATGAAAGGAAACATACTCCATCTGCTCTAGCAGAGTTCACCAGCCAGTCAGGAAGTAAGGGTGGGAGAGGTGTGGGGTAGACCCCAGGTCTACAGAGAAGGTTGAGAGAGCATAGCATGCCAGAACAATGGCATGACCATGCAAACTACTGCCCTCCAAACATACATCGACAGAATTACCTGTGTTTTAAGACAATTATGTATTGCTTGGGACTTCAAGGTGTTTTGTTTTGTTTTTCCTCTAATCAATAGGACCAAGTCAACAAGTAATTTCCTTAGTAGTTTGGTCCTAGAATATATTTAGTACCTGGTTTCTTATGTCAGGTCAGATTCCTAATACACTTTGACAGAATTAAGAAATCACAATAAAATCCTCATCTTAAGAGAAGATAGAAACTATTTTTTAATCCATTTAACTGTAGGTAATGTAACTACTTGTAGCTTGCAAGTAGATACATATTAGTGGGGCAAGGGCTGGGTGGCGGTGGTCAAAAGGTGGAGGACATGGGGGACATCTATAATACTATCAACAATAAAAATACACGTTAAAATATAATAAATAATTTAAAATAAATGAATAAAAATTAACATTTCTCAAAATAAGTCAAAAGATAGAGCCACAACCATTTAGGTTTGACAAAGCAGGGGCTACTCCTCTTCATTTTGGAGTTTGTAGAAAATTGGATGTGACAGATAAACAGATTCAATTATTTGTTTATATATTGGAGATAAAGCAAAGAATGGATTTTGAACTATCTGGGATAACTGTGGTTGGGTCTGATGAGTTGATAAGACCAATTTTGACAAATCTATTCTAGTTAGCAACATGTCACATGGTAAAGATCTAGAATGGATGAAGAGTGCCTCCTGATCTCTCATATGTCCCTCCTCCTCCCCCCCTCCCCGCCCCCCTTCCCCACTGCAGTAAATGCTGCTGGTTTTCTGCTCATTTCCCTCATTCTTACCTCTTCGGAGCACAGTGGTTTGGTTTACAATGATCAAGACCGACATTTCTTTGCCCGAGGGCTTTCTCTGGTCACCGGAGCTATGCCAGAAGTGCTGAAGAAGTAAGGCCCCAGGAGCATCCCTCGCTCAAAGACTGCCAAGAGTTGGTGTATAAATACCCCAGATCTGCCCTGGCTGATGTAGCTCAGTTGGTTGGGCATTGTCCTGTGCACTGAGAGGTCACTGATTCGATTCCAGGTCAGGCCACATGCCCGGGTTTTGGGTTCGATCCCTGGTTCGGGACATGCAAGGGCAGCCATTAGTTGTTCCTCTCTCACATAGATGTTTCTCTCCCTCTACCTCAAAAGTCAATTTAAAAATATTTACTCCAGATTCCCAGATTCCTCTGGGATGCGTGTTCTGCATAGGCTCTGAGAATTTCCCAGAGGCACTGCACTTTAGTTACCCACAGTGGAAACTTTCTTGATAGCAAGCTCTTTATGGCTGCCTTTCCTTCCCCGAATCGTTTCTCCACTCCTTGTTGCTATTTCTTGGAATTATGTCCAAAATAAATTACTTGCAGTCAAATCTTTGCCTCAGGGCCTGCTTCTGGGAGAAATTGAACTATGACACATAGATTCACAAACCTATAACAGGCTGTTAAATAGAATTTTTCTTATTACGTCTGAGTTTTGGCTGAGGCCTCAGAGCTAGAGAACATGGTTTTAAGGGCCCAACTGTTCCAAAGAGAAGAGCCAGTCTCTACAAGACTTATTAATATGGGGCTGAATTGGCTAGTGACTCTTACTCACAACATCTGTGTAAGGCCAAATGCAAAAGGTCAAATTAGAGAAAGAATTTATTTGAAGGGAGTTTGTAGGGAGCTCTGTATTGTTTCATGATGCTTCTTCTTTCTTTTTTTTTTCCATTAATCCTCACCCGAGGATATTTTTCCATTGAATTTTAGGGAGAGTGGAAGAGAGAGGGAAAGACAGAGAGAAACATCAATGTGAAAGAAACACATCAATTGATTGCCTCCTACATGAGCCCTGACCAGGGTTCAGGCCCGGGAAGAGCCTGCAACCCGAGGCACATGCCTTTGACTGGAATCGAACTCAGGACCCTTTTATCCGCAGACTGACATTCTATCCACTGAGCAAAACTGGGTAGGGCTCATGATGCTTCTTTCTAACTGCCAAGTGAGCGGTAAGAGAACAGCTCATAAAAAGTGGGGTTGTCTGAAGGAAAGAAGACTGATGTCCCATTTCCTGCCTGGGTGCTTGCTGAGCTGCAGAAACCCAAAGACACCCTGTAATTCTACTAGAGCAGTGGTTCTCAACCTTTCTAATGCCGCGACCCTTTAATACAGTTCCTCATGTTGTGGTGACCCCCAACCATAAAATTATTTTCATTGCTATTTCATAACTGTAATTTTGCTACTGTTATGAATCGTAATGTAAATATCTGTGTTTTCTGATGGTCTTAGGTGACCCTGCTAGCGGTTCTCAACCTGTGGGTCACGACCCATAGGCTGAGAACCACTGCTGTAGTTAATAGTAGCAAAATTACAGTTATGAAGTAGCAACAAAAATAATTTTATGGTTGGGGGTCACCACAACATGAGGAACTGTATTAAAGGGTCGCGGCATTAGAAAGGTTGAGAACCACTGGCCTAGAGGAAAGTAGGAAGGAGTCCATTGGGCAACTTAATTTGTATCCCCAAGGGTTGGAGGGTTAAGTGAAGAAGGCGGAGGTGGGTGGGAGGTCAGCTGGAGCAGCCTGCAATGAGCAGAGAAGACAGCAGCTGGAGTGTCCCCACGTCCAGAGTTTTTCCCTGGGCCAAGTGGGACTCCGTGGAATGTTACTAGTCTCAAGTTATCCGAAAAGGTCCCTTCTTGATGGAGCAAGTGGACCCCTTGGATGTACTGACTGACGATGGTAGCTGAGCGGCTTTGTGAGAGACCAGACAGCATCACCCTTGTCAGGGATTGGTGGGGTGAGGAGGTTGGCATGGAGAACTCTGAAGAACTGGCAAAGGTCTCCTGTGAAAGGGCAAGCCAGAACCTAGAGGTGTGCCTGACAGAGGGCATATGCTATTCAGGAGAGGACGGCAGAGGACACTGGCAGTGATGACCTCTGATCCCTCCTCTGTTTTCTCTGATCCTTAACCTTGTTCCAAACTAGAAGGAGCTAGGGGTGCAGCAGTGGTCGGAAGGTAAGAAAGAAACAAGGGAGCAAACGAATGGGCAGAATTAGCCACCCCTTCCATCTTCCCCATGACTGGTTCGAGGTCAGACAGCAGCTGGGAGTTGGAGGAGCTTTGAATTGGGTGAAAAATAAAAGTGTGAACTGTTGTAATGGTCCAGAGTGAATAAAAAGCTGGCATCTCTGCTTCAGATGCTGTTTAAGGATCAGGGAGATTTGTCAGAACATGCTGGAAAGCAGTTATGAGAGAAGATGAAGTTGTCTCCTGAGTGTTACCTTCCAAGTTCAGCCAGTTCAACTGGCATATGTGTAATATAGGATTGAAAAATGCCTGCAGTCCTGGCTGGTATGGCTCATTTTACGGCTCATTTGTTTGGAGCATCGTCCCGTGCACCAAAAAGTGGTGGGTTTGATTCCCAGTCAGGGAACAGGTTGCAGGTTCAGTCCCCGGTCAGGGAACGTGCAGGAGGCACCCAATCAATGTTTTACTCTCATGTCCATGTTTCTCTCTCTCTCTCTCTCTCTCTCTCTCTCTCTCTCTCTCTCTCTCTCTCTCCTCTCCTCTTCTCTCCTCTCCTCTCCTCTCCTCTCCCTCCTCTCACTAAAAATTAAGAAAAAGAAAAGAAAAATGCTTACATATATGAGTGCTGCAATATGAGAGGGAATGCTCTGGGACAGAAATCATATAAGGAATCTCAAAGGGTAAAAGTAGGTGGTTTCAGATTGAAGGAGAAAAATCACAGCCCATACAATAGGACTAATGAAAAAGATTGGAGGATCTTTGGGATTCCTCCAAGCCCAGAAGCAGGAGGGAACCTGGGGGTGACTGTTGAGGACTTTGAGTGGTACCTGGCAGAGGCACGCAGGTGGTGTGGCCCTCCCCTTCTTCAGCACTTGTGCCAAGCAGTGGGTAGCAGAGATGTCGGGACCTGCATCCTGTTCTGTTGGGTTCCTTTCACCTCTTAGTAGTAACTTTTCTCCATCTCTGATGCTTTGATACCCACAGCCTCTTTCTCCTTTTTCAGCCTTCTCTTGATGGCACTCTTCATAGAAAATTTTGAAATTTGGTCTCATTCCAAAATATGTATTTCCATTTGTGGAATTTCCAGTACCAAGCCAGAAATTGTGGTCATGACCTTGAAATCACAGCATGTTCAGATCGATATGGCTGATGCTGGGAATCAGAAGCAGTGCACTGCTGGTTGTTTTGAGATCTCCCTCCTGTGTTCTGCCCGCTGAACTCCCCTGGCCTTTCTCTGTGTGTCATCCTCGGGAGTAATGAAATGTAACTTGGTTCTGCCTCTGTGATTCTGAAAGAGCTGGTGGACAGTAAGCTCCCTTTTCTCTGAAAGGAGGTATTCTGCTGCTGCTGACTTTTTAATTATTTAGGTGAACATTAGAGCATAACTTCCAGGCAGGCCTCTCCTCAACAAAAATGTATCCGTAGATGTAAACTCCAGGAAAACTCTGTAGGCTAATTTCAGTTTTACACTATGAGTATTTTATTTCCCAATAATCCATAATGGTCCTGGAGGAGCCATTATTGTTAAGTAAATATGCATAGCCTGAAACCTCCCAAGATGTCATGGCCCATATTTTTGATGTGGGTAACAAAGATATATATGTAAGTAGGCCACTTCTCATCAGTTTTATTAATGGATTGCTCTCTGTGTCTTTCTCCATCTCCCCTTACTGCCTTTCCTTTCTTTTACATTCACTCACAAAGCTGAGAGAAGAACACCAACTAATACAACACTGCCAGAAAACATGGTACTGTTTATTTTTTAAATATATTTTTATTGATTTCAGAGAGGAAGGGAAAGGGAGAGAGAGATAGAAACATCAATGATGAGAGAGAATCATTGATCAGCTGCCTCCTGCATACCCCACACTGGGGATCGAGCCTGCAACCTGGGGGCATGTGCATTGACCAGGAATCGAACTGTGACCTTCTGGTTCATAGGTCCATGCCCAATCACTGAGCCATGTCGGTCGGGCAACATGGTACGGTTTAAATTGTAAATTACCAATGGATGAGACAGTCTCAACTCAAATATTTTTGTCTTTTAGCAGACACACCTGGTATTCTATCAGGTATGAAGAGAGATATTGGAAAACTTAGTAGATTTGGCACTTCTTCCCATAAGTACAGTGGATGCAGAATTCATAGCTAACTTAGGAAAGGAGAAAGTACCTTTGCAAGATATGACCCAGCGGGCAAAGTGGTACCTCAGGTCCTGCAGACTAAAGCAGAAACCTCAGGATTCATCAGGCTCGAGTCTACTGGAATAAGGGGCAGCTTCTAGCTTAGAGGTAGACGAAGTAAAGGGGCATCCAAAAAACCCCACTGAATCTATAGCTCAGAGAGAGATTAAAGAAAGCTCAGAGCAGCCGGGGGTGATGGGATTTGCCTAAAGGGAAATGGTTTAGTCACAGAAAAGTGAACCTGAATTACCCCCATTCCTGAATTCACCCAAGGACTCCGTGAAATGGATAGACAACATTGCCAAAAGCTGGAGCAATTTGCTTGCATAATTATTCAGTGCTTTATTGTGATCCTCTGAACACTGTTTTGACAGTGGGGATGTACAGGGAGAAAGGAAACAAAGAGTGTATAAGAGGCAGAGTGGCATACACACACGTACCGATTCTCTGCTCTCTCCCTCCCTTCCACTCTCTCTAAAAATAATAATAATAATAAAAAGATCCTTGGGCAAGGATTAACAACAACAAAAAAATAAAAATTTAAAAAATAAAGGGATCCACCGAGGGATCCATTAATAAGCAAGATCAGGAAAGGCTAGCAGCAGAGTTGAAGGGTGAGGGAAGGTTTCTGGGAGCAAGACAGGAGCCGGCCACAGATGTTACACAGGGACTGGTCTGTGTGGCTTGTAGCTGTTGCCATGTTGTAAGGATGTGCTCATGGTCCTGTATAGTGAGGCATTCTCCCAAACAAAATAAATATCAATAACTTTATAACTTTTTATGACATACTTTATACTTTATGCAGATCCTAAGCATGATGTTCCAAGAAATAACTTTTGGAAGCAAAATAAGTTCATTAATTAGTGATTTTGAATTGTGATTTTTTTTGGTGTGTAATGTTGTTAAACTTGCTGGGTTAGATTTGAATGTTAAATTATTCAAAATCATGTCCGCTGGAATTTTACATTTGGATATCTGCTATAGGGTACAGTACTTTATAAATACTACTAAACTGTTATTTCTTATTTCTTGAAAATATTTTAATAAATCCATAATAATGAGTAATGAATTTCTGGTGTTTCACTTCCAGGTCCCAAAGATTCATATTTTTTGAGAATTTAGAAACACCACAATGACTGAGAGTCTGCTTTGAAACTTTGCCTAGGGCCAGTCTTTTTCCTGCAAGAAAAATGGAAGTGGCCTACTTACATATATATCTTTGTTACCCACATCAGGGAAGCAAAGTTATTTAGTAAATGTCACAGGCTGAAGAAGCCGCAGGGATTTGCTCTTATTTTGTCTTATCTCCCATGTTCTCAATTTCATCAAGAATCATCATGGTACCTTGGTCTTGGCGGAGAAGTCAGCTCATTTGCTTAAGGAGACTTTAATGAATGTGGCAACCTGAGCTGCTGTTTGGTCTGGAATCACAGGTCTTGTTAACTACTGTGAGGCCCAAAGAACCCAGGGCAAAACCACAACAGCACATGTCAACTGCGTGTTTTCCAGCCCAGCCCAGTTCAGATGGAACAAGATGTGATCAAACCACATCAAGTTCTCAAAGTACAGTGATTGCTTCTCTGAGAATAAATTATTTTTATCACCATATCAGAGATAATTGGGCCTGCTTTCTGGTTCCGGGAGGCTGGCCAGCAAAGACAGGGCATGAATGAAATTCATCAGGCCCAGGCTTAACTTCTCACTTTAATTCATGTCCTTGGAAGTCAGAACGAAAAAGCTCATCCTCTTACACTTTAGGGAGTGTGATTAGCAGTGGTCAATCTCTGTTCCACTCACATTTTTGGATGTGGCCAGAGGAGGGGAGAATTACAATTAAATATTCATTTTAGATTAAATGTACTCCTCGTTCTGAAGTAACAAACATTTTTGTATGTGGCTTGTGATATTATGATTTATAACAAATATGTATTTGGTCTTTGTCCCTGTTTCTGGCACAGAGCTCCTAAAACCCGTCAAATTTCTAAAGAGCGATAAAGGCGTCTTGATATTCACAACAGACCCCTTTCAATCACACCTGAGTTTATGTTAAGTAGGTGACTTTTAGAAAGCACCAAAAATGGGGGCTGGTTGCCAGAGGAACCAACCATGTGATTGGAGGTTTGGAACTTTTAGTCCCATCCACCTGACTTCCGGGGAGGGGAGAGGGGCTGGAGGTTGAATAAATCACCAATGGCCAGTGATTTAATCCAGAGATTTTCAGCATTTTTTACCATATGGCACACAAACTAATTACTAAAATTCTTTGGCACACCAAAACATAGGTATAATCTTGACTCATTCACACTGACAGCTCTTGTGTTGGCTGTTGTCTTTTTTAATCTGACAATCTAAGGGGAAAGAGGTCAGTGCCCCTGACCAAATAGTCAGGTATTGCATGTCTCAAAATTTCTTGTGGCACTCCAGTTGAAAATTGCTGATTAAATCAGCCAGGCCTATGCAATGGAGCCTCCCTAAACACCCAAGAGGAGGGCATTTGGGGAGCTTCCAGGTTGGTGAACCAGAATGCATCCACCTGCCACCATGCCGGGGCCCAGGTTCCATGAAGACAGAATCTCCTTTGTTTGGTACCTTGCGATATGTATCTCTTCATCTGGCTGTTGATTCATTTCCTTTGTAATAAGTTGGCAATCTAGTGAATAAACGGTCCCCTGAGTTCTGTGAGTCACTCCAGCACATTAATCAAACCTATGAAGGGGGTTGTGCGAACCTTTGATTTATAGCCAGTTGGTCAGAAGCAAAGGTAACAACCTGGATTTGGGATTGATTTCTGAAGTGGAGGGCAGAGGAGGTGATGGGACTGAGCCCTTTACCTACAGGATCTGATGCTATCTCCAGGTAGATAGTGTCAGAATTGAGTTGAATTGTAGGACACCCAGCTAATGTCTAAGAATTGTTTGGTGATGAGGGGACCACCCTCCCACACCCCCAAATACACTGGAATTGGATGATCAGAATTGTTATGGTCAGATGAGGGAAGAATTAAAATTTAATTTTATATTAAATAGACCACATTCTGATGTAACACACATGCTCTGAGCTGCTAATTAGATATTGAGGTAGATGTAGATGTAATGTAGATGATGGACATGGTGAAGTAGATGATGTGGTTGATGTAGATCCTGTATTTGTTGTAGATGTAGCTGTTGGTGACACAGATGTAAAGGCAAATGTAGATGATGTAGATCTAAATACAGATGTAAGTAGATATCAATATAGATGCAGATGTGCATGGCATAGTTGTAAACATGGATGCAGATGATGTACATGATATTGATTAGGGTTTCTCAACCTCAGCACTATTGATAATTTGGGCTAGATAATTCTTTGCTGTCAGAGGCCATCCTGTGCATTTTCCTAGATGCCAAGGGCACTCTCTGCACCGCAAGTTGTGATAATAAAAAATGTTTCTGGATGTTGCCAATGTCCAGGTGTAGATGATTGAAGAGTGCATACAATCATATAGGTCTAAACATAGATATTGATGACATTCTATGTAATAAAAGGCTAATATGCAAATTGTCCCCTCGACCGGAAGTTCAACCAGGAGTTCGACCAGGGGGCAGGGCCAGCTGGCCAACCACCCATGGCCCCTCTCCCAGGCCAGCCTGGGCCGATCGGCCCCAATTGGGGCAGGCTGGCCGGATCCCACCTATGCACAAATGCATGCACCAGGTCTCATTATCTACTTGATATAGATAATGTAGGTGGTATAAATGTCAATTTTATGATCTGGGCAGGAAGCTGTAGATGTTAATGATGCAGATGACATAGGTTAGATATCAGTTATGAAATAAATATCTAGACAGATCAATATGAAAATAATTTTCCCAACTTAAATTTAAGTTATTTGAAGGTAGGAACCATGACTCTATAGTCATATCTCCCAGAGCAATTTGGAAATATTCCTTAATGATCTGTTGGTTATTTAATTAGTTCTACCTCTTAAGAGCCAAAAAAGTTATCTTTTGTATTTCAAGTATGTTTTCTATTAAGAAAAGAGATTGTCTTAGGAACGTTTGTGGTAATTTAAAATTTCAAGTTATAAATGTATGTGGGTAGATATTTAATACACTTAAAACCTACCCTGCATATATTTCCCCAACATTTTATTATGAAAAATGTCAAATATGCAAAAACTTGATAAAAATTTACAAATAAGACCTGCATCACCACCAGATTTTACCATTAACACCTACCATTAGCTCTTAAATATCCATCTACCCACCATCTATCCATTCATCAATCAACCTTATTTGTTAATGGGCACTGTTGAACTTGCATGGTGAGTTGTGTGTTGGCATTGGTCCATTACTGATTGGAAACTAAATAAGGGTCCTTCCCTACTGATCACTGAAGAAGCTGTGCTTTAGCACACACACAAAGAGGAGAGGGGAATGATAACAAGAATGGCAGAAAGCTGATTGCTGTTGAACCTAGGTAATGGGTAGGTAGCACAATTCTCTCTACTTTTATGAAAGTTTTAAAATCCACATCCTTTGGTTTATTAAAAAGTAAAAAAACAAACAAAAAAAACTCAGCCTGTCCATGGAGATATTTAAATATACACATTTTCAATGCATATATTTATATCTAAACATAAAATGTATGTGTGTGTGTGTGTGTTTTGAATAAAATAATATAGAAATGACACATAGAATACATAGTTCACACAGGGATTTTCTGTAATGGTTCAAGTAAAACTTTACAGAAGTCTTAGGTGGGTAAACAAACAGAAAGTAACTTGCTGGATCATGAGCTTGGTGAGCTTTTATTATATAATAAATTCTGCTTATGTAATAAACTCTTTGAGGCCAAGGATCCTGTGAGGTACCACTTCTGTGTCTCCACACCACTTAATCCAGGGTACTGCAGAGTAAATGGTACTTAATAAACATTGGCTGATGGGCTAAACTCAGGAAATGAATTGTGATGAACAGTAGTTTAATTCTCTATGCAATAACGCCACACAGCTCAATCAATTGGAAAATCAGTTTCCTGAATCCGCCCTCATGGAGATTTGCACAGAATGTTTGAGCCTGAGGGAGACTCGGAGCTTTGCTAATGTCCTCATTTTGCAGAAGGAAATGAGGCCCAGAGGGATTATATGAGCCTCACTGAACATCCCACTTGTTAATGGCCGAGTTGTTGCCTCTGACACCTACAATTGGACTCTTGCTTTTGCCATGATGTCTCTCAGAAGGTACAAATCCACCACCCCACCCCCCCCCCCCCGCCCCCCTTGCCCCTGGCTTAAAATTCATGGCTTCAGTTACAGGAAAGAGAAAGAACTTGTCAAGCTGGCTCCACCAGGAGGCTGAACAGGTGACATGACTGCAGAACAAGCTCATGATCAGTGTTTGCCCAGCACTGTTGTGTGCCGAGCCTGGGGAAGATAAGCGCTCTGTCTGTTGGAAGGAAGATGGACACATGTTTATAGAGGATGGCCCTGCTGTGTAGGATTTAAGCATATATTAGTAGAGCAGAGCCGTAGGGGCTGGAGAAAGGATGTAATGTTTTGGAGGCCATAGAGCTTGGATATAAGGTTCTAGGACTGAGGAGAGGGTGGGACATCCAGGTTAGAATAGTGTGGACCAGGGTCTGTGCTTCACCCTGTGGGTGTTAAGGAGCTTGGGAAGTTTCTGTGGGGGACGGGATGGGATCCAGTACTAACTGGATTTAGGAAGACCAGTGTGTGAGAGAGGCTGGCAACAGGGAGAACCTTGAGGAGGGCTTTCAGGAGATGAAAGCTTGGAGCAGGTGACAGCAATGGCAAGAGGAAGAAACCATGTAAGAAAAGATGTAAAAATGGTTTGCTCGGGCCAATGTTTCTCAAAAAGCAATGAGAGAATAAGGCCAGTGGGTTGCAAACAGGCAAACATGCCTGAGTCTGGTCTACAAGCTTCTTGGATTAAAGAATCATTTCTCCCAGAGGGCTGTTGTTTGGATCACCATAGCATGTTCTTTCTCTGAATGTGAACTTGTCGGGAACATTGAGTTCTCTGACCCATAGGGAGAGTGATGTATGTTCCCTGGAGAAGAAAGTGGAGGGAGGCACCATTGCAACGTGACCTGAGAGAATGGAAATAGAGGGAGGAAAAGATGATTAAAACACCAATAGTGTCATCTGCAACTCTTATAGTCTTATTTTTTCCATTTAGATCTTTAATCCATCTGGAATCTGTGTTTGTGTATAGTGTGATGTGAGGATCTGTTGATTGACTGTTTAGGAATTCAAACTTTACGAGTGTTTTGAAATGTTATCCTTAACACATACTAAATTTTCATGAATATTTTCTTATTCTCTTGCTTAAAACCCAGAAATCATTTCCCATGGTTTTTAGAATAAAATTCAAATTCCTCACCCTGGCTTAAAAGGCCCTTGCCTGCTTCTGAAATTCACCTGCTAGTCTGCCCCTGCATACTGTGCTCCAAACATGGACTTCCTTCTGTCCAGTTTGAGCTCATTTCAGGCTGAGTTTCGCACCAACTCTACAAATGCTCGTTCCTCTTCCTGATGCTCCACTCCAGCCTTTGTGCAGCTGGTTCTTGTGAATCCTGCAGCTCTCGGCTCAAAGGCTACGTCTTCAGTCTTTCTTGGACCACCCAGCCTCAAGCGCCCACCCAGGCACTATCATCTCATCCTTGGTTACCCCAGAGTATCTACAATTCATTTTGATAACAGGAGTGAGGTGAGGAGTCAGGCTTTTTTATTCTCCCCTCCAGTGTGGGAAGCCAGTTACTTTAAGACCATTTGCAAAAAAAAAAAAAAAAAAGAAAGGAATAGACCATTTGCTAAAAAACTTCATCTTTTCATTATGCATTTGAAATGCTAGCTTCATCATATACTCAATTTCCTCTTGCATTCATATCTATTTATGGACTGAACTCTTTTTTCTTTTCTGTTTTATGGCTGCTTTAATTATTGTAGAGTTAAAATGTTTTCATATTTGATAAGGCTAGACATTGCTTTTTAATATTCTGGCCATTCATGCATGCTTTGCTTTTTAAAAAGATTTGCACTATGGGTGCAAGGTAAAGAGAGGCAAATGTAGATGTGGGTTCACCTGATGGAAGTTTCTCACAGTATTCCAGGAGAGAGATGGTGGGAGACTACAAGATAGAATAGCTTATCTAATCCATTGTATTCTGAATTTCAGTCATTTCCAGTATACCACTTTTATAATTTTTGACACATCTATATGTCACCTGAGCTATTATTAATTTAACACTTTCAGTAATTCAATTCACTTTTATATTTTAAATATTTATATTAGGCTTATCCTATGTAATATCTGAAAAAGAACAGATTAGACATAGTAGTTATATTTCTCTAATATATTGAACTGAATAGATCACACTGAAAATAAACATTGTTTTTGCATGTACATTATTTTGTGTACTACCAGCAGTTTGAGAAACACTGGTCTGAGCAAACCAGTCTCCTCAGTTTTCCAGATGAAAATTTCCACTCAGAAGGGTACTAGCTGTTCATAGCTGTTGATTGCACAGGTGGGTTCAGTTTATGAAAATTATCAAGATGTTTACTTATAAACTCTTTCTACAAGATTATTGTAATCCAATAAAAAGTTTTCCAAGTAAGCTTTAGTGTTTTGAAAGTATTACTGTGTTGTTTTGTGTTAATAAGATCTATTACATGTGGCCCGACTGGTATGGCTCAGTGGTTGAGTGTGGACCCATAAAACTGGAGGTCATGATTTGATTCCTGGTCAGGACACACACAGGGGTTTGGGGCTGAATCCCCAGTGGGAGGCATGCAGGAGGCAGCTGATCAATAATTCTCTCTCATCACTGATGCTTCTATCTCTCTCTCCCTCTCCCTTTCTCTCTGAAATAAATAAATACATAATTTTAAAAAATCCATTACATGTGCCCTTACATAGGTCAAGCAAAGAAATAGACTAATGAAGTGAGTAATAGTTTCATGAAGTTAAAACATGGCAGCAGTTCTCTTCTTAGGAGTTACTGCAAGCAAATCCATCCTCCCCAAGACCAAAGGGCCACAGGTGGTATCACAGGCCAGTCAGAACCTTGGTAGGATGATAATATGTCAGTGAGTGATGTGTAGGGCAGAAATAGATAATAATGCCAAAGGCCAGAGCCTCAATGCCATTTCCTCTTAGTCTTTATTGAAGGTAAACAGAGATAAATGGAAAATGCCATCCTGACCCCACGAAGATCAAATTAAGGCACGAGATTGCAGGGAATCAGATATCTTGTTCTGGCCTGTCACAAGCACTTACTCAGATACAAACAGGCCACACTCCTTTTTTTTTTTTTTTTTTTTTTTACCATCAGGTGCTTCTGGCTTTTAGACTTGTTAATTCTCTGCTTTTAGAGTCTAACCGCTGGCTGAGAGCCCATAACACTGATGAAATTAACAAAATTATTGACACTAAAATCTCACTGCCCAAGAGAAGCTGCTGCCTCCGGGCATGGAGATTCAAATAGCTTATATCTTTTGTCCTTTACAAACAGTATAAAAGAGCAGCTTGGGCGGCGGGAGACTGGGCAGCGGCCTGGCAGCCCACGTTCACCCAGACACTTAGGGGTGCCCAAGCCCTCAGGCACCCAGCCCACGCCCAGCCCGCCGCCACGATGCCCAAGAGAAGGTCCGGTCTGCGGAGGGGGCAGCCAAGGAGGAGCCCAAGAGGAGGTCGACCAGGTTGTCAGCCAAAACTGCTCCTGCAAAAGTGGAAACGAAGCCCAAAAAGGCGGCAGGAAAGGATAAATCTGCAGACAAAAAAGTGCAAAGGAAAGGGAAAAGGGGAGCAAAGGGAAAGCAGGCGGCAGTGGCTGACCAGGAACCTAAAGAAGATCTACCTGCGGAAAACGGAGAAACTAAAAACGAGGAGAGTCCAACCTCAGATGAAGCAGGAGAAAAAGAAGCCAAGTCTGATTAATGTCATATACCGTGTCTTATCAGTGGTCCCTGTCTCCCTTCTTATACAATCCAGAGGAATATTTTTATCAACTATTTTGTAAATGCAAGTTTTTTAGTAGCTCTAGAAACATTTTTAAGAAGAAAGGAATTCCATCTCATCCCATTTTTTTTAAAGTATAAATGCTTTTTTTAAGTGGTGAAATCATTTGCTGGTTGTTTATTTTTGGGACAACCAGAAAATAGTGGGATATTAAATATGAGAGACTTTGATTGTCTTGGGTGTCAGCTTAACATTCCATAGATGGGGTTAGTTTTTATATCCTACTAGAGGCCCAATGCACGAAGATTCGTGCAAGAATAGGCCTTCCTTTCCCTGGCTGCCGGCACTGGCTTCCCTCTGGCACCCGGGACCCAGGCCTTCGCTCTGGCCACTGCCTTCCGCCTTGGCTCCGGCCCCACCACCCTCCTGTAGCTCCCTCCACCCCCAGCCCCCACTCAAAGCAGGTGTCCCACCCCGCCCCGGCCGCTCCGTGCCTGCGCTGTCACCGTCACCGTCGCCATGGCAACAACACAAGTGTCCTGGCCTGGCTGCTGCCATCTTTGTCACGTCAATTAGCATATTCCCTCCTTATTGGCTGTGGGCGCCACCATCTTTGTTGTGGAGTGACAATCAATTTGCATATTTTGTCTGTATTAGATAGGATAATACAAAGCATACTAAATGGCAATTTGGAGTCAGTCATGTGTTTGCTATGTCTTGAACATTTTAAATTACTTTGATTTACATGTTTTTGGTAGAATTGTTTCCTAAAGAAAACCACTCCTTGATTTTGGCTCTCCCTGTCAGAATTCTGTGCATCTGTAATATCTTTGGTGGTAGTCCAGTTTTCCTAGTAACTTTGTTAGTGTGCTGTGAAAGATTGAAAATTTAATTATGTGGTATATATGATATTAAATTGTGAATTAGTGGGACTTTGATGTAACAGCGTATCAACATTTGAAGATATTGGTACTTGATACTCTATTAAGGAAAGTTAGCCTCTACATTTTAAGCTGGAAAGTCACTGAAATAACTGTTTAGAAAAGAATCACAACTACATGACTTTACATTTTTGGTATGTATGCTAAGAATTGTGTACAAATTGATATGTCTGTGTACTGATCCTCAAAACAAACAATAAAATCTCAATTATGAAAGAAAAAAATAAAAACAGTATAAAATAAGTCAGCTTCTTTCTGTTGGTAGCCATGGAAACTAATCTCCAATATTTCAGTGACTGCATGATACTGAGAACTACAGCATTCTTCAAGGGCCTCTATTAATTTGCTTCACATTAAAAAAACAATAAAACTAGGATGACCTTCAAATTAAAGCTGTAGATTTTCTATTCTAAGTCCCATTGGTTTCATGACTATGTGGGGACCAGTTGAATAGGAGAGGCCCATGCAGGAAGACTGCTGGTCGGAGGAAAATTGGGAGGCTTGTTTTTCCAAGTCTCTCAGAGGCCTGTTCATTTCCTGTTTCCTACCACTTAGGTCTCCTTCCCATGGTGCCTCTGCACGTCAATGTGGAACTGTTTCTTACGTCTGAAATGTCTCTTATGTCTGACCTTCCTGACCTTTAAAAGCCTTCTGTCTCCATCCAAGAGTCCCCAAGGAACCTGCCTGCAAGGACACATTCACTCTGAATGTACACGGTTAGGCTGATCTAGTTGCTTAATACGGAAAGCTTAGGGGATCTTATGCCAATTAAATTTCAGCAGAAGTTCCTCCAAATCTAACTGCACAGCATTGCCAGCTTCTCTTCTTGGTCCCCCCGAAACAATTGATATAACCCTTTCCTGTCACTGCAATTTGTTTGGCGAACTGTCTAGGTAAGGATTACTGCGAGGCTTCCAATGACAGTTGCAGGGAGCTTGGTGCCAGGTGACGTCATCTACCCACTGAACTCTCAAATGGGGGTTCAGGACACAGTCGTGGAGCAGAGCACCTGCCAGCACAAGCCTGCATCGGCGATTTAAAGCCACAAGGAATATAGTCAGTAATATTGTATGATGTCAGATGGGTATCACACTTATTGCGGGATCACTTCATAAGGTACATAAATGTCGCCCTAGCTGGTTTGGCTCAGTGGATAGAGCGTTGGCCTGTGGACTGAAGGGGTCCCAGGTTCAGTTTCGGTCAAGGGCACATGCCCGGGTTGCGAGCTCAATCCCCAGTAGGGGGCAAGCAGGAGGCAGCCAATCAATGACTCCCTCTCATCATTGATGTTTCTATCTCTCGCTCCCTCTCTGAAATCAATAAAAAAATATGTTTAAAAAAGGTAGATAAATGTCTAATTACTATTATGTGCCTGAAATAATATAATATTGTATGTTAACTATAACTAAGAGATAAATTTAAAAAGTAATCTAAAAAGCAAAGGTAAAGCCACTCCCTGGTGAAGTCAGGACAGGGTAGGGGTGAGGGGGTCAACCATTCAGAAAGTGGCAGAGGTGCTGGCGGCAGGCAGAAGGCAGAAACCACCAGAGGAAGGAGTGCACCTGGGCAAAGGATTCCTCTCTCTCTCCCACCGCAAGCTGACGAGGCCACCGGCCTACCCAGCCTATCAAAACTGAGCTTGCGCGTCCCTGGGTGTGTGGAGACGAAGAGACTTTATTTTTTTTTTTTTTAAATTTGTGAATCCTAGCTGTTATTTTAGGAGGTCCACATGCCCCTTCCTCTCCCAGGTGGTGCTATAAAATAGGCAGTTCTGGATTTGGAGAGGCAAGGGTCTGACTAAGATGCGATGCACTTTTTTGGAAGCGTATTTAAATCTTTGTGTTCTTCTGGAACATACGCGCTCAATCGCGTGGTCACAGTTTTACGACATGGTATAATTCTTTGCTTGGTTCAGCATAGTTTTATTCCCTTCAAAAAATTCAGCTGATGCTAGCCTGTTCCCTTAGGTCTGGTTCTCCCAGAAGCAGACTCTGAGTCAAGGATTCAAGTACAAGCGATTTATTGAGGAAAGGCTCATAGGTGGCACCGATAGGTGCATGAATGGAAGGACAGCATCGGCCTGATTCTGAGTGGAGCTCCAAAGAGTACATTATGCCACAGAGCATGTCTTCCTTTGAGACAAGGAAGCTGGGCTTTCTGAACTCCCAAACCAGTCCGTCACTGGCCTCTGGCCAAAGGGAAAGGTAGGAGGGCGTGTGGCCATGGGGGCTTTAAAATTCCCAGGCATCGATGGCTCTCTACTTGGGCTGACCCAGCCTCTAATACTTGGTCACAGATGCCAGCTGTTGGCTGCAGAGCACTTAACTGGGGGCGGGGCACAAAGCTGGCAAGACAGACCTGAGGGGACCTGGGTGGTGCACTGACAGTGTCAGCCCCAGGGCTGCTCTCCAGATCCAGCTGGCCTGCTCTGGCCACCAGGCACCAGTTATGGGTCTTCCATCACATTCTGCTGCAAGAGGAAACGAATAATGTCTTTGGAAAGTCCTGGGGTCGGCTTTTCGTCATCCAGACACTGACTTCCTTCTCCCAGTGGGTAGAACCGGGCGTCCCTGGAATACCTCTGTAACAATGAGCAGCCATCCCGGTTGAAAATGACCCGGGCCATTTGAAAACTGCGGAGGGCGTACTTCTGGCTCTCCTGGCCCTGCAGTTCGTGGATTTTCTGAGACAGGTACTGGCAGACAGATGCAGAGAGTGGGTTTCGAGAGGCTGGTTGTGGGTGGCCAAACATCTCATAGAGTCTATCCAGGGATTTCCGAAGTTCCTCATCCTCTGTCTTGGTCTCTGGTTGGCCATTCACAGAAGGGTCGAGCCAGAAGTTCTCAGAGGCCCAGGAATCACTTGGTGTAGTATTTAAGTGACCGCTGTCTGTAAGACAAACACATCCCAATACTCAAACACTTACTCAAAAATATCAGAAAGCCAGCCCAAAGTAGGTGATGTCTCTTTTTAACTCAGCACACTTATTGCTCCCGGGTAATGGGCAATGGGCAGAATCAGATGATTTCTGATTCTGTTCCCACCATCCTGGGGGTATGCCACTTGTTTGCCCAAAACAAGAACATGTTTCAGGGGTTCTTGAAAAGAAGTTCAAAGTGGCTGTGAACTTGGATGGGAAAAATATCATATCTTTATTTTCACTAATCTCTACCTAAAATCAAGCATTTCCTTCCATGATGAATGTAGGCAATAAACCCATTAGCAGCAATACCTGTGACTTTATCACTAGTAGATCACAGCTATTTTTATATGACATTATAGTTTGTTGAACATGTTTTGAAATATCACGTATGCCCATCACTATGCTATGAACTGAACTGTGTTTCTCCAAAATTCATATGTTACAGTCCTAATCCTTAAAGGAGATGGGCCTTTTAGGAGGTTACTAAGGTTAATTGAGGTCATAAAGGTGGGGCCTCAATCATAAAAGATTGGTGGCCTTCTAAGAGGAGGAAGATCTCTCTCTTTTTTTCTTTCTCTCTCCCCTCTCTCTTCATGTGCAGGAACTGAGGAAAGGCCATTGAGGACACAACAAGAAGGCGGCCTTCTCCAAGCCAGGGAGAGAGTCCTCACCACACATGACCATGCTGGTTCCCTGACCTCGGACTTCCAGTGTCCAGAACTGTGAGAAAATAATTTCTTTTGTTTAAGCTATCCAGTTTACGGTATTTTATTATGGCAGCCCAAGTAGACTAAGGTCACTACTATGAAATCACCACAGTTATTAGTCCTGACACTAGATCTCATTATTTAAACATTAATTTAAAAAACACATATTCATTATAATATCACACATTTTGTTCTTTACGTATTTTAATAGCTACATTTCAGTGTTTTCCCTTGGTAAGCTTATATGTTTTACTTCATGCAGTTAAAACCTTTATTCTGCATTCATGGACTCCACCAGATGCCAAAGGGATGCACTGCACAAACACATTGCAGACCCCAATGCAGACAGTTCTGGGCATTTACACAGCTCAGATATTTCTTTATTTACTCCCTACTATAATCCTAAAGACTCTTTATCTCTAAATTAAAACCACCTTTTTGCTTTTTTAAAGGAGGAGTAACAAATAAACTAAGAGATTTAATAATAGACAGTAAGTAACCAGAATTGGAGCCAAATCCTAGTTCTTAATCTAACTTTCTGTACCTCTCTGGGCACCCTAATTCTTAACATAGGAATCTCTTAAGTCTTTTGAAACAAAGAACTTTCGTATCATTTTTTTAGAAAAGATTTTACACAAATAATTTGTAAGTTGCTGAATTCCTTATACAGCCACCAGCTTTATGCTTTAAACTTTTATACTTTAAATCAAAATAATATATTTTCCCTTTTTTGCTCTAATATATGCTGTAATTAATTACTAGCTTTAATTCTACACACCCACTCCCCAACCACTTACTCAATTAATAGTTATAATAAAAATATCTGTATCCTGGCCGGTGTGGCTCAGTGGTAGAGTGTTGGCCCATACACCAAAGGGTCTTGGGTTTGATTCCCAGTCAAGGGCACGTACTTGGGTTGCAGGTTCAATCTCTCAGCCCCTGTTGTCCTGCCTTATGGCCCCCAGACCAATCATCTGTGGGGAAGCAGATGGGTAGGGACCCCTCACCCTGCCTAGCAGGACCCCTTCCCCACTCCCCTTGGCTCTCTAACAGCAGTACCATTTGTTAGGCGAGTACTATTTGCCAAGCCCTGAGCTAAGTCTTTTGTTTGTTTGTTTTAATAATAAAGTAAGCCACCAAAAGAAATTTTACAATTACTCTCCAGAGGTTTGTTTTAATTTTTTTCTTGAAATGATCTCAATCTCATAGAAAACTTGCAAGTACAATACAAATAACTTTTTCTCATTAATTATTTGAAAGTTGCCAAACTGATGCCCACCCTGATTTTCCTACCAGCAAGGACATTCTTCCACATAACCCCAACGCAACCATCAAAATCAGGAAATTAAGAGGGACGACATTACTGCCATCTAATCCTAGCCCCCATCAAGTGGTCCCAATCATGTTCTTTATAGCAAAAAGATCTGGTTGAAAATCATGTGTTGTGTTTAGTTGTCAGTGGGAAGAATGAAAGAGAGAAGGAGATGCTCCATAGGAACACTGGGAAAGTTGGAGAGTTCCTGAAACTGTCCACCCAAGGCAGCCATCTATACGGAACATTCCAAGGAGCATAGCATGTACTTACTAAGTAACTGGTCAACAACTTTGATATGCGGGATTTTAAGTTTTCATCGGAGTTTCATTATTATATTTAATTTTTGAAATTAGGTGTCCTAAACTCAGTGTCCAAAAGAACCAAAAAAATTAGCCTGTCTTCTCTGTTTTTCTTGCAAATGTCAAGCAGACTGCAATTCATCTTCAAAGACACCCCCCCCCCTTCCCCCAATCTCTTTCCAAAGAGCCAATAACAATATGGGTTGAATCATTCACTGCTTCAGTCAGTTCTTTTGAACCTGCCTCCAGCTCATTTCAGTCTTTGATTTCCTTTTGAAATTTGCATTGCTGCCAACTACAAAGCCATCTCTTTAATCATGTGTCTGGTGTGGCCTTTTGGACATCACTGTTTCTTCACCAGCAAATAAAGCTAATTGCTTCTCTTTTCCTAATGCACTAAATGTAGACAGAAGGATGGATCTTTGATAACTTAGCCAGTTCCTGCTCATTGTTGCATTCTTACAGCTATGTTCAAGCCCCACCTTATTCTACCTGTTGATATAGCCCTGACTTGTAGGGTTCTCAGCTTGGGACTATAATATCTATTCTAGGGAGAGACTGGGGATGTTTTTGTGTCAGTGATTGGAAAGTGCTACTTGCATTTAGTGACCCATCCTTGGCTCTCTAACAGCAGTACCATTTGTTAGGCGAGTACTATTTGCCAAGCCCTGAGCTAAGTCTTTTGTTTGTTTGTTTTAATAATAAAGTAGGCCACCAAAAGAAATTTTACAATTACAAAATTTTACAAAATAATGGATATAAATATCCTACAATGTAGAATGGTGACTTTCAACCGGCATGCCAGGAGAATTTTTAAAACATGCAATACCTGACTATTTTAGTCAGGAGCACTGACCTCTTTTCCCTGAGATTGTCAAATATAAAAATGACAACAGTCAACACAGCAATAGTTGTCTGGTGTAAATGAATCCAAATTATACAATTTTTTGGTCAGATTGGCAAAAAATATATTTTTTGGTGTTCTGCAGAATTTTAGTTATTAGTTTATGTGTGCCACAGGATGAAAAAGGTTGAAAATCACTGATGTAGAAGATAATTCCATAAACCAAGAATCTTACTGTCCCCAAATTCCAGTAGTGCCCCTTACTCTCTCAGGAACTCTGGCTCAAGGATGGATTGTGGAAGGAGTGGGAAGTGAAGGCTGAATCCTACTGCATCGCAATATATTGATTTGCCCTGAACTTGCCTTTGCTGTTGATTCTTGCACAATGGATTTCTTGCTGGTACCCATTTGCACTATGCATTCCTGCCTTCTCAGACCTTGATTTTTTTGTGTGTTGTTTTTTTCCTAAGCAAGGGCCTAACCACCAATCCTAATTCTGGCATTACTTAAATTGGAACTTCCCTTTTCATTTCAATAGGCTTTCAATTACAAATAAAGTTTCTTTAGGAATTAATAAGAAGAAAAGGAGGACAGGGCTTCCTATGACAATGCTTTTGCATGCACTATGTTAAGGCCACCTATCTACCAGAATATCTGTTTCTTAACTTTTCTTTTTTGTAATCCTCACCCAAGGACATGCTTTTATTGATTTTAGTGAGATAGGAGGGAAGGGGGCGGGGGGAGAGAGAGAGAGAGAGAGGCATCGATGCATCGATGTGAGAGTGAAACACTGATTGGCTGCCTCCTGCAAGTGCTCCTACTGGGGACTGAACCCGCACCCTTCCGTGTGCAGCAAGCATGTCAAACTTGAGACCCGCGGGCCACATGTGGCCCAAAACAAATATTTTTGTAGCCCAGCCAATATAACGGTATGAAAGAAATGTTTTAATAAAAATTTTGTAACTTAATTTTTACAATATCCTGTTATACGTAATTATTAATCACGAACTACAATGTTTGCTAATGACTGATTACTATAATCCTGTTGCATTCATTTCCCTTACGTGCCTTAAGCGCAGGCACACCATTTCTCTCCACTAATACTAGCAGCGAATATTTTAGCAGCCAATTGCCACGTCATTAGTCTTGGACTGACTTGTTTGGTGTGCGAAACAGGAGATATTTCGCTTTCGGAGAACAAGAAAAATAAGTTTATTTGCGTTATGATTATTAATTTGTGCAGTTATTCAGTGTCTGGTAAGTTAATGTTCAAGAAAAAATATTAATTTTTATTAAAATGTCCTATTATTTTATGTTAATGATTACTCAGCCCTTTGTATTCATCATGTCTCTATCGAAATAAACCTACGTTTCTATAAAAATTGAAGCTTTTGTGTTTTTGTGGCCCACATAAACTTAAACCTTGTTCATTTGGCCCGTGTTAGCCTTTGTGTA
This sequence comes from Cnephaeus nilssonii, assembly GCF_951640355.1. NCBI lineage: Eukaryota > Metazoa > Chordata > Mammalia > Chiroptera > Vespertilionidae > Cnephaeus > Cnephaeus nilssonii. The sequence continues at coordinate 28,522,153 of NC_137082.1, forward strand.
CAGGACAATACTCCAACCAACTGAGCCACATTGGCCAGGGCTGTTAACTTTTCTTTTGACCAAAGAGAGAAAACATACAGATATTTGAGATTCTTATAGACCTATTTTTATATCTTTAGGAGTTATAGATGCTAATTTGAGTTCAGTAATCTGAGACAACCAATTAGCATGGAGCATTTGAGATCAATGGTTGTGTTCTGCGAGAGACGCCATTAGCTTTGAGAAAGCCAAGTGGCTAATACAGTAGGGGTTTCTTCCAGAGAATCTTCCTGGCTATTTCTGTGGCTGATACACACAGCAGGATTTTACCTCTGTGAAACATTTTAGCCTGCAACTCTAACAAGTTTCCCCTGCATAAATTTGATATTTAGAATTCTGTCTCCTTCTTGCATCAGCATCAATCATTGCCCACTCGGCCTTATTTGCCCAGAGTTTCTTTTACTAACAACTGCTAATTGGGAGCATCTGTGGTTTTAAGTCTGCACAGAGCTGAAAGAAACCTACGACTCGATTTTAAAACATGGAGAATTACCAGGATTTAAGGAAAGAAGTAATATGTGGCATGTGCAGTCTCCTATGTTGCTCAGAGGGGAAGCTGCCCCTTTTGCTGGGCACTGCCCAGCACACTTCTCAGACAAACCCTGCTGCCTTGGTTTGTCTGCTGGAGGTTGCCTGGGTTCTGTGTGGCTCTGAGAAAAATTCATGGGCATGAGAAGAACAAGGTGAATGGGGGAGAGGGATGTTCTGGTTATCAATGGTCACTTATTAGTGCTCTTTGGATGCAAGGACTCACTTCCTTTATGGCAGCGGTCAAACTTCAGAGGCCTCATAAGTTCTCTACATGGTGACACCATCAGTTTAGTATATGAGGGGCTGTGGCCCATGGATCTGGGGGTCCTGCTCTCCTAGTCTGCATCTGCCTGCTCCAGATCTCACTTTCTTTTCCTTTATCCCCTCTTCTATTTCTCTCACTCCTGCCTTCCCACTCCATAAGAGGAGTGAACAGGATCAACAAGATTAAGCCCTATTTCCAGCCCTACAGGCTGTGCGAAAGTCTGACTGGTTGCTCACATTTCTGCGTCATTGCCTTGAAAAGTCTGGCTTCTTTCCAATCCTTGAATGCATCAAGAGAGCTCCCTCCCTTCATGGGGGAATGTGGTAGGAGTCAGACAGACATGAACAGAGCAGATAGGTCAGGTGCAGAAGGTCACCAGGGCAGAACTTCCCGGGTGCCTAGCTACACCCAAAACAAGGAAAACAAGGACCTCGCCTAAGGGTAACCTTCCCTCCCCTAGCATATCAATCAGGTCATGAGGTTCAGACTTCCCTGACCTTTCCTCCCCTGGCATGTTGCTAGTCATGCCAGTTAGACCCCTTAGAGGGGAACCGAATAAAGGGGCCGGAGAATAACCCTTAAGCATTAAGCCCCAGGACAGGACAATAGGTTCTGACCCACATCAAATATATCTAGGCCTCAGTTGTGTTTCAGCTCCAGGCCCAGAAAAGCAGCAGCATCAGACAAGTGATGCCATGGCCGCCTCAGGACCAGCTGCATTGACTAAAGACCCCCTGTGCTGGTGCCTACCTATCAGTAGAGACCGTGACTCTGAAAAGACACACCTGAAAAGCTGATGAATATTCTATTAAGATTCTCCCCTAAAATCCCCACCCTTAAAAGCTCTTAGGATGGAAACTGCCCCAGTCCCTGGCTTCTTCCCCCCAGGGTGTGTACCTTTACCTTTCTCTTTCTCCTAAGCTCCAAGGGCCTTTCTTTTGCCTCTGTAACTTGTTTCCTGAACCCATTTCTTTTACCTCTGTGACTTTTAAAGAAACTTTTGCTTATTTAAAAAAAAAAAAATAGCAAGCTCCCTCTTTGGAACCTTTGCACTTGCTGTTCTCTGAGTGGAACGTGCTTTCTCCACATATCTGCATGGCTGGTCTCCTCTCCTCCTTCAGGTCTCTGCTCAGATGTTACCTTCTCAGTGAGGCCAGGATGGGCTAGCTTATGACACATAGCAAGCAAGCCCCAAATCCCAGGGGCATAAAACAACAAAGGATTTTTCTCTCATCTTCCAGCTCAGTGTCATACAAGTAGATCTGAATCATCTTTGTCCTTAGCCTGGAACCCAAGCTGATGGGGCAGCCAGGGAAAAGAGTGTGGTAAAGGAGGCAGTGACTGGGAAAACTGTGTCACTCTGTTTACCTATCACTGGCAAATGTTAAATCATGTAGCCAAGCCTGATTACAAAAGAATGAGGAAGAAAAATTCTCCTACAGGAAGAAGGTTTACGTTGAAGCTCCTGCATTGGAGTGTCAAGACACTTTGCTTCCTACGTTATCAATACCATAAAATTAATGACCCCTCCCCCCCACCAAAAATCAATAAGCTTAAGTTACCTTTTGCCTGATAGTAACCCTGCTGGTTTCTACATTTTAGAATGTGCAACTGTTCCTTTAAAGGATAGAATCCATATACTTACAAAGGGGGAAGGGAAAGGGTGTGGATATCAAGATATTTAATTCAACTTAACATTTCAAAAGGATGGAAGATCTGGTCAGATGCTTTTGAAACCACAGTCTCTGTACTTGTTTACATCTGAAGCTAAAACTGAAAGAATCACCCAAGGGGAGGTGGCATATGCTGTCACCTTCATCCTAATGACTAACAGATGCAATGGTCAGAGGACAGGGTCCTGCAAAATGCAACTGCTGAGAAACAAAATGAATGCTGGGGAAAAAAACAAAGATATGTGCGACAGCCCTAAAATTAGGTGCCTAGGCCAGTTATATAAGGCCAGGTTCCACTGTCTGATCTGTAAGCTATCTTACTTTTATCTTGGCATATTATACTTTTCTTCAGAAATGGAAATGCTCTGAAATTTACAGGGAACTCTAATATCCTAGCTTATACCACCCCAAATTGGCAAGTAAGATATCATATTTGCTTCTTTTTTCTTAGTAAAAAATTAAACATTTCAACTAAAGTTGACCACTTCTACAGAAACTTATTCCTTCCAGCCCATCTTTATACCTTATATATATATGTCTCCATAAGCAATAGAATTGTTGCTTTGTGTGTTTTGGTTATTTTAATTTTAAGTTCAATGAACAAACTTGCTTTTTTCACTCAACATGACTTTACTTCTAGCTAATGTTAATATACACTGAGTGGCCAGATTATTATGATCTCTGAACTGGCCACTCAGTGTATATCCTATATAATAAAAGGCTAATATGCAAATTGTCCCCTCAACCAGGAGTTCGACCAGCAGGCAGGCTGGCCAACCACGCATGTCCCCTCCCCCTGGCCATGCTGGCTGGACCCCATCCATGCACGAATTCATGCACCGGGACTCTAATATACATATACTAGGGGCCTGGTGCACGAAATTTGTGCACTGGGGGTGGGGGGTTCCTCAGTCCAACCTGCCCCCTCTCACATACTGGGAGCCCTCAGGGGATGTCCTACTGATGGCTTAGGCCCGATCCCCATGGGAAGCTGGCCTAAGCCGCAGTCTGGCCTCCCTTTGTGGGAGGCAACCAGACTGATCAGGGAAACGCACCATCCCCATCACCCCGCTGCTGCAGCCACTGCCAGTCACCACAGCCACCAAGGTGTTTTCATCAACACGACTCCAGTCCCTTCATCATGAAAAAATGACAACTTTTTTAAGGCATTTTCAAGATGTGTCTTTCATAGGATATGCATTTCTTTCTTTCTTTCTTTCTTTCTTTCTTTCTTTCTTTCTTTCTTTCTATCCTCGCCTAAGGATATGTTTCCATTGACTTTTAGAGAATGTGGAAGAGAAAGGGAAAGACAGAGAGAAACATCAAAGTGAGAGGAACACTTTGATTGGATGCCTCCTGCATGAGCCCTGATCTGGGACCCGGCCAGGGAGGAGCCTGCAACCTAGGTACATGCCCTTGATCAGAATCAACCCAGACCCTGCTGTCAGTAGGCCGAGGCTCTATCCACTGAGTCAAACTGGCTAGGGCAGGATATGACATTTCTTAGCCTTCCAGCAGCGGACCTTCGTTTTTTTCCCCAGAAGTGTGGTGGAAAAACCCTAGGTCACCTTTTTGGGTTCTTATTACCCAAGTTACTAAGAATATTACCAGTGGCATACAGGAAGCTTAGCCAATGTGCAGTCATAAAAGGTGTTTCCTCTATAGTTCACACCAATCACGGGCTGTGCCCTGCCCAGGCCTAAAGCCTCTGGCCAAAGCTTTAGGCCTGGGCAGCGGACCTCCAGCTCCCTGTGATCTCAGACACCGCCCATTAGGCAGGGGACCCCATCTCCCTGCAATCCACCACAGGAGCAGACCCCCTCGCAGGAGTGGAACCCAGTTCCCTGCGATCCATCGCAGGCTCCCCGCTGGTGCCCAATGCCGGACCCCAAGATCCCTGTGATGGATTGCAGGAGTGGACCCCCAGTTCCCTGCGATCCATCGCAGGCTCCCCGCTGGTGCCCAAGGCCGGAAAAGCCTCCGGCGGAGGCTTTCCTGACCTTGGGCTCGGCCGGACCCCAAGCTCAAGACCTGAAAAGCCTCCAGTGGATGCTTTCCTGGTGGGCGTGGCTGGTGGGCGTGGCTTGTGGGTGTAGCGAAGGTACGGTCAACTTGCATATTACTCTTTTATTAGGTAGGATATACACCAAGTGGCCAGATTATTATGCGTTCAGAGATCATAATAATCTGGCCACTCAGTGTATATGAATCTGCCTTATATAGTATTCTAATATAGGAACATACTGTATTATTTTTCATCCATTCCCTTGCTGATGGGTATACAGCTTGTGTCTAATTTTTCATTATCACAGACAAGGCCTCAGTGAGTCCCTGGTGCCTGCCTCCTGGTGCACTTGTGTGAGACTTTCCCTGGAAACACAGCCAGAAGCAGAATTGCTGAGTCAAAGGGAATCTTGTCAATTTCATTAGGATCCAAATTTACCTCATCCAAAGTGGCTGTAGCATTTACACCCCCCCCCCCCCCCACCCCCCGCAGCAGAGCCTGGGTTTTCCTGTTTCTCCACCACTTTGCCAAAACCTGATACTGTCAGACGTTTCAAATGGTATCTTCTCATCTGGGTTCTCATTTCCTTGATTCCTTGTATGTCTGAGCTGCTTTTCATACATGTGTTGGCCACTTGGGATTCTGATACTGTGAACTGTCTACTCATATTCTTTACCATTTTTCTATTGGGTTTTGTGTCTTTTCTCTCTCTTTTTTAATGACCTGCAAAATGAATTACAAAGAAAGCAGCCTCTGACTTTTCTTTGCTTTATCTCAGTCTGAAGGGGATTAAAAAGAATGGGAGAGTGAAAAAAAGACTTCCTGAGAAGCCTCAAGGTTTGTTTTGGTTTTGGTTTAATGGCAAATCTTCTCAAGCAAAAAAACCCAAAAAACCTCACAATGTCAGCTTATCACTTCCAAAATGTGATACTGTGTATGGGTGTGTGTGTGTCGTGGGGGGTGGGGGGTGGGGGGTGGGGGTGGTGGTGGAGAGGAGAGCATCCTGGCCTCATTCAGACAAGAAAACTGAGACAAAGGCCAAATATCCAGAATCACTTGATGAAGGGATTGGCAAATAGAACCGGAAAAGGCTAATCTTATTAATTTTCTGAGTTAAAATTATCTCCATCTGGTTATCATTTGCCATAATTAGGACCAGCGATAGATTTGCATGTTGGTGATGATGAGCCAGGCAGGGATGCTCAGAGCCTCCCTAGCCAATTCAGGTAAGTTTCAAATGGTATCTTCTCATCTGGGTTCTCATTTCCTTGATTCCTCGTATGTCAGAGGGGCTTTTCATGGATCCTAAAAATGCTTAACAATTCTTTCCTTTACTGTGAGATTGAGGCTTAGCCTGAGGCTGAATTTAAAAAAGCTTCGTTTTGCCCTTTGTTAAGTAGGAACCAGTTAAAGGATCAGAATCTGACCCCTTTACAGCTAGGAAAGCCATCGGGAATTATTTGCTCCAACTCACTTTCTGGAACAGAACCTTACAGCTGGAGCGGGAGCAAGAATAACGATCCCTGCTGACCCCATCGAGCCCTGAGAGGGGACAATGAGGAAGGCGAGGCTGACAGACAAGGAAACCCGATAGACCGTCCTCCTCAGCAGCCATTTGGAATTAAGGAGCTTCGCCATAACCCCTAAAGTAATCATTTAAAATGTTTCCCCCAAAACGTTTTTTTTTTAACATTTCATTTTACATGGGAGGTCTCAGCAAATTTGTTTCATATCCTGGCCTAGATAGTAAGGAACGCTTGGGAGTAGAAAGGCAAAGCAAATGATTCAGATCTAGGTTTCTATAGCAACATTGCTTTTTATTTTTATTTTTTTTGAATGCCACTGTTTACTTCAGCAGAGTTAAGTTAAATGTGAGCAGCTAATTAAGATGATGCTGGAAACTTTGACCTTAACCTTCACTATAAGAAAAAATAAGCACAGTAAAAATGTTGCTTGGAGTGTTGCTGGAGACATACAGCAGGGAGATCATACTCCTTTGCTGGGAAAGCAGAAACCTCACAATCTGACCACATCCACAAGTCAATATTTCTTTTTTTTTAAGATTTAAAGAGGAATGGGACAGAACTACTATCCAACGTTGACCTCAGCAGTAAGACGTTTTTTCCATACACAGAATTTTTGTTAGATGCATATTTGTGTAAACAGATTTCACTCTACATCAAATTGATAAGTACACCTCTGAAGTAACAGATTGAATTGTATACCAACACCAGAATGTAAATATATAGCTGACTGCTCCCTCTTCAAAATATGGGGGGACTTTTATTTTGAAACCACTGCCATTGCTGAGAGCACATTGGAGTCTCTTAGGAAGTGACTTCATCCCCTCTGTCAGTGTCCGTCTGCTGGATGTCCTCATTAGTGGCAAATCGCCATCCTCAGAGGGCAGAATTACCTTTTTGGAAACTGTCAAGAGGCATTAGGAGTGAAATTTGATAAATAATGGAGGTGATCAAGCATGGGATAAAAAGCAAGGTTTGGAATATAAATGTCTAATGGCTATGCTTTTCACCTGAAACTAATATACTATTGTATGTCAACTGTGATTGAAAAATAAAAAGGTATTTTAAAAGAAAAAAATATATAAAATCAAGGTTTATCTCCAAAAGGAAATTGCTTTTCTTATGTTTTAAAAGTTGGTTCTGAAAGCATTTCTCACGAAGGAGTTCCTAAACCAGTTCTGTGCTAGGGCAGGCAGCACGGTTTCGATGTGTATATACTTTCAGATGTGTTACCTTAAAGGACAGACCTGACATGGATTTAAGTTCTGGCCTTTGTAAAAGGCTCATAGCCATCAATCAGAACGTCGAATGCTTCTATCCTGACAGATGAAATGTGTGTGAGCATCGACTTTGCATTTAAAGGCTTGAGTTTGAGTCCCAGCTTGGCCTCTTACTGACTTAATATCGCTGAATTTCCAGGTCCTCACCTGTAAACTGGGGATGATAACAGCTCCTACTTCATAGGGCTGTTGTTAGAATTAAATGATTTGTTAGCATAAAGCCTAGCACATACTAGTAGTAAATAAATAAAATCTATTTAAAATCATTACCATGGTGACAAGAGTAGTATCGGCTGCAGAGTTGTCACAGGTGAAGTAGGCCTTTGTCATTTAACATCTGGGACTTTTAAGGGTGGATTGCAAATGCTCCTCTATGTCCACTATTCAGTGATGGAGGCCTCTGATAAGGGAAGTCCAGATGAACAAGCATCCATTCCTGACTAGAAGGAACATCACTTTTGCCAATAGCTACTGCCCCATCCTGGCATCAGAGCGGATGGGATGAGTCACAGTGAACATTACCCATCTCACAGCAGTAGGGATATGACTACAGAGAGGTCCCAAGTGCACGCTCTGCAAAGCAAACATGATCCCAGTGTGGGTGGGAACAGCAGGTGGCCCCGTGTGTGGGAGAGTCAAACACAGAAGCCCAGGCTGCAGGGCCCTCCAGCTGTCTCCCGACGCGTGTCCCCAAGGGCGACCAGCACCGGAGTGTAGGTGGGACTGAAATGACTCAATCTCCAGGGAGCCTGCTGCTGGTGCTGATTTTTTGGAAATTGATAAAAACTGTAAATCCAGCAAAAAGCCTTAGGAAAAGTTTCGGTGAGTAAATATATTGAAGAAGGAGAAATAAGCTGCATAAAAAAAAAAAAAAAAGGTTGGGAAAATAGAAAAGGTCTAGGGTCACAAGATGACGGCTGGCTGAGTCAGAATTGCAGTGCAGAGTTAAACTTAAAAAGGTGATATGAGCCTGGCAATAAAATGAGAACAGTTCTAGGAGATAAGTTTCGATCTCCTTTCCTCTCGCTCTCTTCCCCCATTTACAGCTGAATCTGAAGGAAGGCAAAGCTTTGAGCTTTCTCTCCTGGACCAAAATCTTCAGAGAACATGGAAAACTCAGAGAAAATGGAAAACTCCACAAGCAAAATTTAAAATAGCATAATATGATACAACCTATGCAGAAAGGCCTATAACCAGCAGAGAAGTGGAAGCTGGGATTGACTGAACGACAGAAAACATGGGACATGAGGGATTTAGGATGTACTTGTATTGCAAGTGTTTCTAACATGGATTCATTATGAAGGCTAGAAGTGGGTGCAAACATGGAATTGAATTTCCACCTTTACAAAGGATACTTCTAGTAGGATTGCAGAGATAGCTGTATATTTTTGACGAAAGAGTATGGTTTACAAGATATTTTGAAAATCCTCACTTTTACCAAACATCTAAAAATGCTGGGTAAAATATTATTTTTAAAATCTTGTAAAATGCATGACTGAGCTGGAATAAAGTAAATAAAGTCCTTAGAGACCAAAAACAAAATGAGAGTAGGCATTCCAAGAGGCAAGTGAATATAGGAGACCTAGCACACCATCTTTAATGGCCACACAGGGGTCGGGACACAAAGTCTAGGGACATGGTAGGATGAGGTGCTCGAAAGATCACTGCATAAATCTGAGAGCCCTCTGAGAAAAAATGAACTAGAAAAAAATACCTGTGCCTTACAAAGGGTCACAGTAAGAAAACTTGTTTGTCTTGACTGTGGCTCAATTGGTAGGAGTGTCATCCCATGCACCAAAAGGTTTTGGGTTTGATTCCCGGTCAGGGCACAGACCTAGGTTTTGGGTTTGATCCCCCAGTTGGGGTGCATATGGAAGGCAATCCATCGATTTTTCTCACATCGATGTCTCTCTCTCAAATCAAGAAAAACATATCCTCAGGTGAGGATAAAAAGGGAGAGAGAGAGAGAGAGAGAGAGAGAGAGAGAGAGAGAGAGAGAGAACATCTCTCCTAAGATTTAACCATAAGCCAAACCTCACATATGTTTGTAGCCTCAGTTGGGACTATTTTTGTGGTCTATAAACCTCAAAGCCAGGTATTTATTTTTATATGGTTCCAGATTGATGTGCCCTCCTATGTTTAGAGAAACCAAATGCAAATCCTCTTTAGTGAAGTATACTCGCAACCCAAACCCTTTCAAAAGAAACCCTACACATAAAGTTCCATTGGAGATGACTCACAAAATACACACTGAACAGGACAGGACCCCTTTATTGCGAGTGAGAAAACAAAAAGAGAGAGCACCAAAAGAAGACTCGCAGAACATTAAGTATTGCAGAATATAAAACAAATGTGCTTAATATGTTAAAATATACAATAGGAAATAGAAAGTTTAAGTGAACAGGTGAATTAGAAAAAGAAATACAAATAACTAGAAAAATGAGAAATCATAATAGTGGGTAAAACAAGGTTAGACACTGCTAAAAAGTCGAAAATCGAAATAAAATTTGAAGATACTACGTAGAATTTAGCACAGAGAGACAAGGAGATGGAGCAAACAAAACAGAAAAAATAATAAGAGATGCAAGTCAAAGTGAGATGCTCTACTATGCATCTAAGTTGAATTTCTCAGAGAGATAACAAAGAGAATAGGGGCAAGGCAACACCAATGAATTAATGGGTAAGAACTTCCTAGAACTGATGAAAGCATGAATACTCCAATTTAGCAATCACCATGTTTTTTTTTTTTTTAAATTTCTTTATTGATTAAGGTGTCACATATTTGTCCTCATCCCCCCATTCCCATCCCACACCCCTCCCCATGGATGTCCCAACCCTCTGTTAAGCATTGGTTAGGCTGATATGCATGCACACAAGACCTTTGGTTGATCTCTCCCCCCTCCCCCCACCCTCCCCTATCCTCCCTCTGAGGCCCAATAGTCCGATCGATGCCTCCTTGTTTCTGGTTCTGTTCTTGTTCATCAGTCTATGTTGTTCATCATTTCCCCTAGATGAGCGAAATCATGTGTCACTAGAGATATACTTATAAGAATTGAATGTGCGACGAGCAATAATAGTTATGCTGACAGGCAAATGAATCAGTTTGTAGTGAGTTTCTTTCTGGTCCAACAGTTCTTTTGAGACCCAATATCAATGTCCACCAGTTCCTTATGAGTACATGTCAGCACTGACTCCTCAGCTCTGGATGGTGGACAAATGGTGGTAATGCAGGTCCGACTCCCTCTGGTTTGGTCTCGGCCGGATCCAGGGGCACGGCTTCACTCGGATCCAGGGGCCCACGGCCTCACCCGGACCCGGGATCCAGCCTCACCCGGATCTAGGGGCACACAGCCTCGCCCAGACCCAGGATTCAGCTTCATCCGGACCCAGCCAGGCTCACCCGGATCCAGGGGCCCACGGCCTCGCCCGGACCCGGGGCCCAGGCTCACCCGGATCCAGGGGCCCACGGCCTCGCCCGGACCCGGGGCCCAGGCTCACCCGGATCCAGGGGCCCACGGCCTCGCCCGGACCCGGGGCCCAGGCTCACCCGGATCCAGGGGCCCACGGCCTCGCCCGGACCCGGGGCCCAGGCTCACCCGGATCCAGGGGCCCACGGCCTCGCCCGGACCCGGGGCCCAGGCTCACCCGGATCCAGGGGCCCACGGCCTCGCCCGGACCCGGGGCCCAGCCTCACCCGGATCCAGGGGCCCACGGCCTCGCCCAGACCCAGGATTCAGCCTCACCCGGACCCAGGGGCGCATGGCCTTGCCCGGACCCAGGGGCACGTGGCCTCACCTGGACCCGGGGCCCAGCCTCACCCTGACCCAGTTCCCAGCCTCACCCGGACCCAGGGGCACGCGGCTTCACCCGGATCCGGGACCCAGCGGGGTTTCATCTTCTTGATCCCAATTCCTGTTGGTCAATTCCCTCTCAGCAATTCCTTTGGCCATTTTCTCAGAGTTCCAGGGCAGCCACCGCAGAACTCGTTGGGCGGCGGGCTCGGCGAAGCTCTGGCGTGCCCGGTGCGCGGCGGCGGGCTGGTCCGGGGTGGCTGCGTCGGCCCTTGGGTCTGCAGCGGTGGCCGGTCGCCGAGCGTGCGCACCTGGCCGCTTCCGGGGCGTTGAGATTCTTGAAGGACTCGGAGGTCAGCAAGCGCGTAGTCTCCCACCCCATGTCTCCCAGGGGCTCGTCTGTCCGTGCTCGGCAGCGAGTGAAGCCTTCCCCTCAGCCGGAGACCGCTGGGGGAACTGCGCCGAGCACGATCCAGGCCGCCATTGTGTCGCCTGAGCCGTAGTTTTTAAAGTGTGGTCTTTGGGTCACCGGCATCAGCTTCATCCCGCGTACCCCTCTCTTTTATTCTAGTTGTAGAGCATCTGCTCAGTCAGCCCTCCGGTGGTTCTGGATGGTGTCTGCTCTGCTCTCCCGTCGTAGTCTCAAAATTGTTGTGGTAGGCAGCAATCAGGCTTCTGCCCTATGCCTCCATCTTGGTCCTTGTTTGTATAGTTAAGTCTTGATTGTTGTTGGTGTCACTGGGAGGAATTGTCCTCCAGGCCAATTGGTCGTGCGGACCCTCTGTGTCTATAAAGGAAGAGTTGCTGTGCGGGAGACACGTTTATTTGCCGGGTCTTGGTGCAGCAAGGCTTTGGCGCTCACTGCGTCTGCCTCTTGAATGTGTCCCTTATGGTAGTGGTTGAAATCTGGTGTCATCTCACACTGACCACTAGATGCCTTCGTTTCTGGGTCTCCAATGGAGTGTAGGTCAGCTACTGCCTGTGGCCCCTCAGCAGGAATTACAGCATCCCTTATATTCGTGACCTGTTTCGGTGTCTTCCCCTTTTGGCTGCCTCCCTATCGCTCAGCTTCCCCAATCTCCCTAGGTGGTCGCTCTTGATACCCCCCTTTGTGGGCTGAGTGCAAAGTCTTGGTGTTGTTAAGCCTTGATTGCTGTTGGTACACTGGGAGGATGTGACCTCCAGTCCAATTGGCTGTGAGGATCAGCTGTGTCTATGCCGGGAGACAGCCCCATTCAACTAGACTTGCAAAATTGTAAAAGCCTCTGTGTTCAGCTTGGATGGGGCGGAGTTACAGGGCGGAGCCTACCGCCTTGGCTTCCCGTCAGCCCCGCCCTATGAGGTTCCTGTGTCTCAGTGTCCCTCTGTACTCCCAGCAAACACCTCTGAGAGGAAAGCGCCCTGGAGTTTCGCGCGCTGCCAAACAGTCTAGTCTCTCCCCCAATGAATCTGGATTCCCAGATTCTCGCCCAGAACTGGGTTTCCGTGTAGTCAGAATTGGGGCTCACCGCAGTCTGGCGCTTTTGTCTCCTTCCCTCCAGGGCGACTCAGCAGCACAGTCAGCAGCCCATCCTCCGCGCACAATCCCCTGCGCGCCTCCGGTGCTCTGCTCTTCGCCGCCTCTCTGCACCTCTGCCCCACAGCCCAGCTTTCCCCAGTATGAGCCTGGCTTCCCCGGGTCTTTCCCAGAACTGGGGTTCAGTGCAGTTGGAACTGGGGGTTCAGCACAGTCCGGAGCCCTTGTCTCCCTCCCGCTAGGGCAATCCAGCGGCACAGGCAACAGACCCTCCTCTGCGCACATTCCCGTGCGCAGCTCCGGCGCGACTCCTCCGTGTCTCCGCCCCACAGCCCAGACTCCCCCAGCATGAGCCCGGCTTCCCAGGGTTTCGCCCGGAACTGGGGTTCAGTGCAGTCGGAGCTGGGGTTCAGCACAATCTGGCGCTTTTATCTCCTTCCCGCCAGAGAACGCCAGCCAGGCCGTCAGCCGCCCCTTCCTCTCCAGCTCCGTCTTCCCCGCACGCGCGCGGGCTCGTGTCTCCGCCCGTGTCTCCATACCTCAAGCTTTTACGGCTTCTCTGATTTTCCTTGTGGTCCTCTCTTTCCTTCTAATTGTGGGCATTTCAGTCAGCCAGCTTTCCTGTGGTTCTGGATGATGTCCGTTTTGATTTTTAGTTGTGTTTTTGAAATTGTTGTGCCCGGCTGTAGGTTAGGTGTTTAACCTATGCCGCCATCTTGGTTTTTTCGCAATCACCATGTTTTAAAAGCAGGATAAATAAAAAGAACTCTATAGCTAGGCACAAGATAAAACTGCAGATCATCAAAGGCAAGAATAAAAAGTCTACAACCACCCAATAAGAAAATACAGATTACCTATAAGTAAATGATGATTAAGTTGGCTGCTAGCTCAATAGCAGCAATGTAAGCAGGAAGGCAGTGGAATAATATCTTGAAAGTTCTAATTGAAAAGAATGACCAACCTAGGGCCATGCAGGAAGTGGTAAGGAAATTAAGATAGCAGTCTCTTAACTGGCCAGATCGACAAAATGATAAATGTCAGGGCCAGATTGCCTTCATATCAAGTCCTTCCTGTTACCAAATATATAAAAATGCTGGGTAAAATATTTTTTTAAGATCTCTTAAAATGCATGACTGAGCTGAAATAAAGTAAATAAAGTCTAAAGTTCATCCTCTAAGACAGTGGTTCTCAACCTTTCTAATGCCACGACCCTTTAATACAGTTCCTCATATTGTGGTGACCCCCAACCATAAAATTATTTTCATTGCTACTTAATAACTGTAATTTTGCTACTGTTAATAAATCGTAATGTAAATATCTGTGTTTTCCGATGTTCTTAGGCTCTACAGCAGCGGTTCTCAACCTGTGGGTCACGACCCACAAGTTAAGAACCACTAGCAGGGTCGCTTAAGACCATCGGAAAACACAGATATTTACATTACGATTCATAACAGTAGCAAAATTACAGTTATGAAGTAGCAATGAAAATAATTTTATGGTTGGGCGTCACCACAACATGAGGAACTGTATTAAAGGGTCGCGGCATTAGAAAGGTTGAGAACCACTGCTCTAAGAGTACTTAAAATGGACAATATTCATATCACCTAGGTTGATTTATGGAGATTTTGCCTGAAGACAGAGAAATGAATTTTCATGTTTTCTATCCCTTTGATGACATGAGTTGGTTTGATTTATTAATATGGCCCAGCTATCTTTTAACTGTATTCCAATACTAGACTTTGATCCCAAATCACATGTGATCATCTTAAAAGTATAGTTCATGTCCGCCCTGTATTTTGCTTCTGAAAGTTTTATTCCATAAATCACCAATTATACAAAATCATTCAAAAATCAAAGTTGTTATAGTTGGTTTTATTTTTAAAAATAGGGAAGATGTGCCGAAACCGGTTTGGCTCAGTGGATAGAGCGTCGGCCTGCGGACTCAAGGGTCCCAGGTTCGATTCCGGTCAAGGGCATGTACCTTGGTTGCGGGCACATCCCCAGTAGGGGGTGTGCAAGAGGCAGCTGATCGATGTTTCTAACTCTCTATCCCTCTCTCTTCCTCTCTGTAAAAAAATCAATAAAATATATTCCAAAAAATAGGGAAGATGCTTTTAATGTTTTGCAGATGATATTTTCTTTCTCTGCAACCAACTATTTCTATTTACTTTTCAAATAATTACAAACTTTATCTTCCTAACTCAGTTCATGCCTACTTCTCTGGTAGCCTCAGAATTACAATACTAATTGTGCAGCCAATGGCCCACAGAAGAAGATATCTGCTCCAAACACTCTTTTGGAAAAAAAGAGAAAAATAATTATTTTTACTCTCCCACGATAGTCACTCTCTTTGAAGAGATCGCACAAAAGAAGCCATATAGCTTAGTATTAAGAAGGTAGCTAAATCTCTTTTAGCAAATAAACCAAGCCAATCATGAGAAGATAAACAGAGTCAAAGATTATTACTCACAAAGTTATTACTGGTAACATTTACTACCTTATTGGTATCTTAGAATTTTCTGTTACATAAGGTCCTCCTTAAATTCATTTTATTTCACATATAAATAAAACTGTCTTATTGCCTAGAAAGGAATACAAATTTGTAGGGTATTATGAAGAAGAAAAAAGAGAAAGATGACCTACTTATACTGGTTATTCCAGGTGACTACATTTTTTTGACCTTTGAGTGGCAAAACTTCAAACGCATTTGTAACTTTAGCTCCTAAAAGTAGTCCTTAATAACTCATGCACACAGTAAATCTTCCATGCACATTTCTGTTTTTCTGAATCTTGATCTGAACACTGGTTAACCGGGTACATATAATCTACCAGGCTGTATATAACACTTAATATTTGTGTACTTTATATGAAAATTGTATCTCAATTTTAAAAATATCTACACACATACATACACTTCCTGTCTTCACTAAGTCTTGGATGTGGCATAGAAATTAAGTTTTCAAAAAAAGATTCCTGAGGTTTCTAATGTTCAGTTAGGTTGGTAATCACTACCCTAAGGCAACTAGAACTTGTCTTCATTAGAGTAGACATTCAGCAACTATTTCTTTTAATGAATGAATGATCAAATCAACAAACTAATATATACCTACTAGGGGCCTGGTGCACGAAATTTGTGCACTGGGGAGGGGTCCCGCAGCCCAACCTGCCCCCTCTCACATACTGGGAGCCCTCAGGGGATGTCCTACTGATGGCTTAGGCCGCAGTCTGGCCTCCCTTTGCGGGAGGCGACTGGTCCTATCAGGGGAAGGTGCCAGCACCATCACCCCACTGCTGCAGCCACTGCCAGTCACCACAGCCGCCAAGGTATTTTCATCAACACGGACTCCAGTCCCTTCACCATGAAAAAATGACAACTTTCTTTAAGCATTTTCAAGATGTGTCTTTCATAGGATATGACATTTCTTTCTTTATTTTTCTTTTTATCCTCACCTGAGGATATGTTTCCATTGATTTTTTTCCCCTTCCCTATGATCCCAGGCTCGGCCTCTGCCCAAGCCTATAGTCTCCGCCCCAGGCTTTAGGCTTGGGAAGGGGTTCCCCTCACCTGCACCTCCGATCACAGGCTTGGCCCCTTCCCAAGCCTATAGCCTCCGCCCCAGGCTTTAGGCTTGGGAAGGGGGACCCCTGGCACCTCCGATCGCAGGCTCGGCCCCTTCCCAAGCCTAAAGCCTACGCTCGATGGCCGGCTGGGAGTGACCTGGGTGCCAAGGAGGTTCCCGGGACCCAGGTATGTATACAAATTAACCGCCATCTTTGTTGGGTTAATTTACATACTCACTCTGATTGGCTGTGGGCGTAGCGGAGGTATGGTCAATTTACATGTTTCTCTATTATTAGGTAAGATATTATTCATGGTTGTAGGTATACCATTGACTCGGTTCAGAAAAAGCCCTAAAAATTTATTTTTAAAAAAGTATGCCAGATAATGTTGTAAGTACTGTAAATGCATTCTCTTAGCCCTCACAACAACTCTATGAAGTAAGTTGACTGTTCATAGTCTTCAGTTGCAGCCAACATAAATCATTTTGGCTGCTTTAAGCAGAAAGAGCAGTATTAAAAAGTATAACACAGTTCACAGCATTGTTGGGTGGGTGGCAGAAACCGACTCTAGGCTGAGCTTTTAGGAATTGCTACGCCAATAAACAGCCAAAGGGGCTACTGCCTCTATCACTATTAGGAACCCAAAGAACTAGGAAGCTGCTGCTGCAAATGCTGCACCAAAGTAACACAGTTTCTGCTGCAGTCTGGAAGCTTCCCAATGGGAAGCTGCCTGCGGAATCAGGAAGCTATCACTACAGCTGTTAGTACCAGAACCACGCTGCCTCTGCCATTAGACACACCAGCTAAAAATGAGTGTACCAGGCCCCATTTCTCTCTTCCCACACAATCTCGGTCTAAATTCCAAGGTTTATGGGAATGCATTTGCTTAGCAGAGCTAACTTACATCCAGAGCACTGGCGGTGCAAGAGATTCTGGAAATGGAAATTTCCACTCTCTGTAAGACAAGAAATCATGGTATGACGAGGTTGTAATAGGCAATGTGTGGGCTAATCGATAAACTCACAGATAATGAAACTGAGGCACAGAAATTAAAAAACTTGATCAAAGACACACTGCTAGTAAGTGCCAGGGTTAGGATCCAAACTCAGGAAGTATGCCCCAAGGACTCATAAAGCATATCTAAATACATAAAACCCTAATATGCAAATAGACCGAACGTGGAACAACCAAACAGCAGAACAACTGGTTGCTATGATGTGTGCTGACGACCAGGGGGCACGTGCAGAACATGGCGGGTGTCAGCAACAGGTGGCAAAGCGCGAAACATGGTGGGCATCGGCCACGGTGAGATGGTGGAGCAGGTGAGCGGGGGCGCCAGACCAAGACGGGGTGCTGGTCACTGTCATTGGGGCGAGCCTCTGGTAGTTACTGAAAATTATTTGCTCCCACATGCTGCAGTCTTGCCCGACACTCGCACCCATTGCTGGCGCCGGCCCCAATTGCTCCACGCCATCAGTGGGTGCAAGTGGGGCCAGCGCCATCAGCGTGTGGGAGTGGCGATGGCGAGAGTCAGGCTGCCGGCAGAGAGGGGACCAGGGGCTGCAGGGGCGCGGAGGATGGGCTGAGACCCATCCTGGTGCCCACCGCTGCCTCACGGCCCACAGTTCCTTTCAAGGTGCATGAATTCATGCCCTGGACCCCTAGTTAGAGAATAATAAGACAGTGTACAGGCAAGCTCATGGGTGTGAGGCCTGCAGTCCTGACATACAAGTTTTTGTGCTCACAAAGAACAACTTCCAATTAATTTTACTCATAAATCCTGACATTACCTCTAGAATTTTAAGTCTCCTCTCATCGTTTCTCAGCTTCAAAATTCAAAAAGGTATCATTAACTTACTTGACTATTTTAGTTTTGGTATAGAAAGTATTTGCACGTGTTTTGGGTGATGGGGGATCAAAAAAGATTCTATCACTAAATAGTCATTGAAGATGTCCATACCCAGGCTTCAATAACCACCTCCAGCTCCAACGCCTCACATTACTTCCACTGTATAAATTAAAAGGATATTCAAACATATCCTGAAGTTATTTCAAGACTTTCTAATGGAACATCTTTCTGATTCTACTTTCATCAAAAAGTTTTGGAAACTGTGTTAGATGCATTAGAATGATGGCTGTTTAACCGCTTCTTGGAAAGATGGCCATTATACAGCTCTTGTGGACTGGAAACTGTGAGACCAAACTTGATGTACCCTCTGTTATCTGAACTGTATTTCTACACGCTCTTAGTGTAGTTTTGTTTATCTATCTATCTATCTATCTATCTATCTCCATTTATCCATCCATCCACCCACCCACCCATCTCTCTATGAGAATGACCCAGATAGCAGAATAAAAACATTAACTGCATCCAAAATAAATATATCAGTAAGTACAGACTAAGGTTGATATGAGTGAGAAGGGTCAGTTCCAAATCAAAGGATGGAAATGTTAAAAGTTCCCCACCAAGGAGAATGTGTCAGCTATTTTTAAAAGACCATAATTTTGATCAGAGATCCTTCTGGGGGTGGGGGAAAGAGAAAATGCTTCATTTGACATGACAAGTTATGAACTGCAAACCTGCCAGTTGGGGAAGGGTAAATATTTGCTGAAGATTAAGTACATGGCTAAGGTACATCATTAAATATAAAGTAATTAAAAAGCTCAATTTAGTATCGCATGCATCTCTCCATTTTTAATGAGCATACAGTCTCAACAGCCAGGAGCCACAGTCCAATCTATTTCCATGGTGTAGAAGGAAATGATAAATGTCTTCAGCATGACTTCCGATAAAGAGAGTCTGACTTAATTACTCCACGTGCAAGTGAAAGTGGATTTGGTTAAACAAGTGAGCCTGCCAGCAGAAACATCAGTCATACGCTGGACTACGTTTCAAATGTATATCAAATGGCATCAGTGGCATGTGCACAGAAGAAGGGCTGCTGCACACTTACATTGTAATTCCTAACTAATGTTTGTTTATCAAAGTAATATATGCTCATAGCTTTCAAAAGGCAGACGAGGCTGAAAGTCTTACAATGAACAATGGTGCCGTGCCTCCTCCATCCTCTTTCCCATTTCTGAGTCTACATTTCCACTTGCCCTTCCTTCTGGTTTTTTAAATCGTATCTAATTGATATAATCACGTATGATAACTTATCAGCTTTAGACATTATATGTTGACATCCCTAGGCCTTATATATGCACAGGTACCTTCACCTATTCTCTACGGTTACGTCGATTTTTTTTTATTAAGTCAACATTCAGTGTTTTTTATTATTGTAACTATATAAAGTTTATCACTGCTAAACATACTAAGAATGTTTCCTTTGTTTCTGTGATTAATAGTTATTTTTTCTGCTTGCTTTGCTTTGTAACTTCCTTTTTTCTTAATTTTTTTATATTGATTTTAGAGAGGAAGGGAGAGAGATAGAAACATCAATGATGAGAGATAATCATCGATTGGCCGCCTCCTGCACACCTCTATGGCGGGGGGAGGGGGGTCGAGCCTGCAACCTGGGCATGTGCCCCTGGCCGGAATCGAACCTGGGACCCCCCAGTCCGCAGGCTCTATCCACTGAACCAAACCGGCTAGGGCTGCTTTGTAACTTTCTTTATCTGTATCCACACCCTCCAAGAGCCTCTCAGTATAATTTTCTACATGTCAAAATGACAGGATAGTCTCTCAAGTCCCCAGCTGTCCTGGTCACTTCCCTCTGAGAGCCCTCGGCCTCTTTTCCAGGTTGCTCTCCAGGCCTGCTCCATAGCTGTTGACCTGGGTCTTCCATCTGTTGCTCTACTAAATTTCTTGTATTATTACTATGACAGTTCCTCTGCCCCATTTCCTTCCTTCCTTCCTTCCTTCCTTCCTTCCTTCCTTCCTTCCTTCCTTCCTTCCTTCCTCCCTTTCTTTCTTCCTTTCTTTTTCCTTCCCCCTTCCTCCCTCCCTCCCTTTCCACCCTCTCTCCCTCCCTCCCTCTCTCCCTCTCTCCCTTCCCTTCCCCTTCCTTCCTTCCTTCCTTCCTTCCTTCCTTCCTTCCTTCCTTCCTTCCTTCCTTCCTTCCTTCCTTCCTTCCTCCCTCCCTCCCTCCCTCCCTTCCTTTCTTTCTTCTCCTTCCTTCCTTCTTTCCTTCCTCCTCCTCCTCCTCCTCCTCCTCCTCCTCCTCCTCCTCCTTCTTCTTCTCCTTCCTTCCTTCCTTCCTTCCTTCCTTCCTTCCTTCCTTCCTTCCAGATTTTTTGTGCTCCATCTCAGTTTCTTTAGTTTTTATTAGTCCTGGTCTCTATATTTTCTAATGTAGGATTTCCACAAATATCTGGTGATCACTGGCTGTGAGTTCATAATTTAAGGGTGAGGCATTAAAAAGCTAATTTGGAAGCCTTTGCCATGGGTAGGGCTTATAGAGTGGTAGACTTAATATAGGGTGACTGATAATCATTCAGGTTTTCCAGAGGTGGCTCCTCTCATCTCTGCACTGGCCAGAGAAGGATGGATAAGGGTGCTGTTTTAGACAAGGAAGTGCAGAAAGTCCTCTTTGAGGGAGTGGCATTTAACTGGAGCCCTGAATGCAATGAGGGGAAAAGTGATGCAAATATCTGGGGCAGCCAGGTTCCAGAGAGAGGAAATGGCAAATGCAGAGTCCCTAAGTGTCTGATGTGGAGTGAAGGTACAGTGACCACTAAATCATGAAGGTATCTTGAGACCGGAAAACGATGCAGGCGATACCATAAATGATCACCGAATGTATTGTGGGGTAAGTTAATTTACAAGCGGTAGGATTAGAGGGAACAGGCAATGCAGCAGTCTCTGTGCAGCTAATCTCTGCTAAATGCTTTATAGTATAGCTAAAGCAAGAAGTGATTGACAAGACAGCAAGACAAAGAATGCAGTACGAGCCAGGAACCATACCTCCCAGAGGTCTTGTGATGGGTAATTGCTTGCAGTTGACACTAACACCTAGTTTGATATTTATCTCAGTTGCTGTGCCATTCTGGCGGTTACTGACAGGGATCTCTATGGTGACACTGTAAGCTTACAGCACACAGCTAATCATTAACGATAAGGCTTTGGTATGCTTGCTGAGAATAGTTAGGGTAGTCCGAGTTCACAGCATGAACACAAACAGAAAAGAAATTAAGGAGGTACAAAGTTGGAGTCAGCACCACCCACAGAGATGGGAACAAGATTTAGTGAGGATGAGGACCAGCCAGAAGGCCACTGTGGCTACAGCAGAGTAAGCGAGGGGGCGACTGAAGGAGCCTGTGCATTTATCATTTACGGAAACAATTTTCACACAGGCCTTGTCAGAGACATTAAAAAGCCAAATATTACAATATTTAGACATAGTTTATAAAAGTAAATCTGAATAAAACTATGTTCTAAGGTGTTACTTGTAGTGGAGTCACTGATTTGCAGTAATAAGTCATGCCTTCCCACTTAAGCAGGGAGGGTGGTCATCCATGAGACCAGTTGTTAGAAGAATTCCTTGATCAGAACTTTTAGCTTTGAGTTTTGTTGCTCTATTTCTTGAAAATTACTTGGAGATGCTCCTGTGTTGTCAACTACCTCTTTGATTCCTTGGATCCCATCCATTCTTTCACTTTAAGAAAATATAAATTGTCATTACAAAGGTCTCTGTATTTTACAGCTGCTCTTTTTAAAAATATATTTTTTATTGATTTTAGAGAGAAAGGGAGAGGGGAGAGGAAGAGAGATAGAAACATCAATGATGATGATGATGATGATGATGATGATGATGATGATAGAGAGAGAGAGAGAGAGAAAGAGAGAGAGAGAGAGAGAGAGAGAGAGAGAGAATCATTGGTTGGCTGCCTCTTACACACCCTACACTGGGGATCGAGCCCACAATCTGGGCATGTGCTCTGACCAGGAATTGAACAGTGACCTCCTGGTTCATAGGTTAATGCTCAACCACTGAGCCACGTGGCTGGGCACAGCTGTCATTTTTAACAAGCATGTTTCATAAATAAAACCATTTTTTAAAAGTGAATCTGAATCATTTCTACAGTATTTGACATCAGACCAAAAAAATCACTACCACTTGCCTTTGTTTGGAGAATCAGGCAGGCTAACAGTAATGTGCAATTATCTATCTCTGTTCAACCCTGTGAAGACTCTAAAAATTAAAAAATCTATAAACATAAACACTTACACTAGAGACTCTCTGAATACGATCTACACACTTCTAAGCTAGTTCAAAAGGAAGCAGCTCACGTTGTTGAGAAAAATCA
Source organism: Cnephaeus nilssonii (assembly GCF_951640355.1). Lineage (NCBI taxonomy): Eukaryota > Metazoa > Chordata > Mammalia > Chiroptera > Vespertilionidae > Cnephaeus > Cnephaeus nilssonii. The sequence continues at coordinate 28,544,586 of NC_137082.1, forward strand.
AAAGAACGGAAAAAATCACTAGTTGCCAAGGCAATGAGAAAAAAATTAGACAGAAAATAGAGTTTCCATCTCAAGCACTATCACATTCAGAAGCTGTGTGTCTTCTGGGCCTGCTTCAGAAGTTGTATTTAACCTCCACTCAGTCATTTCTGGAGATAGGGCAAGACTCGAGAATCCACAGCACAGGGGCCTTTGTCAACGCTGGGCCATGGGGCAACTCACTAGTAAAAAGCCTGCAAGAGGGTGAAAGTAAACCCTCTGCAGGCGAAGGCATCAGAACCATTTTTCTTTATTCTGCAGCTTTTCCTGTGTGACACTTTTACAGAGAACTTCCATTTATGAGCTAGATAGGAAATGGTTACTGAGAGATTAGAAGGTCAAATAATTTGCTGGAGGGTTTCCAAACCCTTCTCCTTGAATTTCTATAATTTCATAGTGACTCAGAGCTGACTTTAAACACCATCTGTGCTCCTCCACTAGCACCCTGCTAAAAGCCATGCCATTTGCCAAAGTTGTTCTTGACCCTCCCCTCCCTGGCTTTCTCCACCTGGAGATTCTACTGCTCCTTGGGGACCCAGTGTCATGCCCCTATTCTGTGAGGCCTCCTCAGTCTTCCAGGTAGAGCTGGCTGTCCCCTACCCCAGGTCCTGCGCTCAGTACACGGTATTCAGCAGCATTTCCATCCTAGTGACTAGTGAAAGTTTGTGTGTGGCTGTTTTCTTATCCAACTGTGACTTCCTAGAAGCAGTGGCCCTGTCCTGTCTATGGTGGGACACCAGAGGGGTACAGTGCTGACGTAATTGGTTTTAGTGAATGAGGCAGAATGAATTAATGCGCTGCTCTAGCTTTTAATGCTGTCGGACAATCCCAAGACATCACCAGCACAATTAGGGGGAAGAATCTGGAAAGCTGGCTGTGGGTTGAGGGAGGCAAGTGCGTCTGGTCCCAGCTCAGGCCCTGTGAGGCTGTGAGATGACTAAACCTCTCTCAGTTTCCAAGCTCTGTCATCCAGAAGGTAGCAGGTGTTCCATGTAAAGGGGGATTTGATTTTCCAATAAGTTCAAGGTGGCGGGGTTAAAAACATTAACTAGGCCTTTTTCCCAAAGGCCTTTGCATGGTAGAATCTCACCCACAGAACTGGATGGAATGAATGATGCAGTGAAGTTCTGCTGAGTGCTTGAGAAATGCTAGCTGCTGTTTCCTTATTGTTACTCTTCTCACCCATCTACACTCTGCAAGTTTTTCTCATAGATTTTCATGGATCTCACAGACTGCAGATTACTTAAAACTTAAAAAATGCTATTTTGCTAAAGGAATTGGTCAAATTAGAATGCAACCCAGCTGGATGAGACTGTAATATTCATTTTCCTGTATTATTACAGAAACAATCCCTCTCCTAGTTTTTCCTCTGCATAGAGTTGCACACTGTTAATTTCTCTAAAAGTTTTGCATGTTTTTTTCTACTTTGGAAAGTTATGTTTGAAGGAAAGGACTCATGGGATAGGAGAACCACTCACCTAGAGGCAGAGCTCTGTTCCCCGCCTCCAGGAGAAGGCTCAGACGTGAATGGTGGCTTTCTCAAAAATTGAGCATTGCCTTCCTGATAATGATAACATAAATATCACATCAATAAACTCACCCATAAGCAGATATCTGTATTCTAAGGTCACAACATTAAAGGGAATCCAATGTAAACACATATGAAGTGTTGTCTCCTCAATGCCAAACACAGCAGGTGCCTCCTAGATGAATGGAGTTCCAGGAGAGAGGAGTATAGGGCCACTTCAGGTAACTGAACATAGGCCAACGGTTAGACAAAATGGAAATGATGAAGATACAATCCAAGCTATATATCTCTTCCTCTTTTCTGGACAACTATTCTCTCTCTCTCTCTCTCTCTCTCTCTCTCTCTCTCTCTCTCTCTCACACACACACACACACACACACACACACACACACACAGAGTAGGGTACTCACTTTAGACAGACTCTGTTCAAGACAAACAATCATTTATAGCAACATGTTTAAGCAGAGCCTAGAGATAATGCAAAGGTCACATGGCCCCCAACCCCAGAGCAGAGTCGAACAAACAAAACAATACTCCCATCAAGGTATTTTAAAGGTCAAGAGAAATAGTATGTCTGTTTACAGGGGAGATTTTTCTTCTTACCAATGAATAATCTCACTTAAATGAATGTCATGTAAATTCTTCAGGAGTCTAAAGAGAAACTAGGGACAAAGCTCAAAGTAATCTGGGGGGAAAACCTGAAACAGGTCAAGGAGAAACAGGAGTCTATTTTAAGACTATTTTAGGAGGAAAGCAAGAGTACAAATACCGTATGGTATGTGCACCCAGGACATGACAGACCTGGAGCTTCAGGTCATAACAAGGAAGACAGCCATGGCAGCCACACAGCACTGGTGAAGGTAGTTACTGTGCAGTTCCAGAAACATCAAGAACAGCACAGCCTTGTGCAACCACCCAGAAATCTCAGCCCAGAGAGGCAAATCTTCTGTTAAAATTCTCAGGCAGAGAACTAGGATTAATGGGATTTTAAGGTCTAAAACATGTAACATCTAAGAATCTGAAAGATCTCACCTGCTTTCAGGATGTGATTGAGGACAATAATAGTAGTCAACACAATGGTCTATCCTAGAGGAACTCTTGGATCATGTCATGTTATATTATTCTTTAGCAAGGCATGAAAAGTCCAGCTCTTACTCTAAGTTACACCTTCACATTGGAGAGTAAAGAAAACTGAGGCAGTAACACATACGCTTTCTACCCTGCCAAAAAATCCTTTAAAAATTTGGAGAAGTTTCTCCCCTAGACTCACTTCCATCATTCTTAAGAAATAAAATAAAAACAAAAAACAGGGGAGTGGGAGAGGAGGACAGGGAGCATGCAAACAGTGGCATTCTAAGAAAAGCAGGGGGGAAATACAGCAAAATAATAAAAGTGTTGCTCTCTGAGTGGAAGGATTATGGGTGTTTATCTTCTACTTCTTTGTGCCTTTTCATATTTCCCAATCTTCTACAACAAACACGTGAACAAGAGAATTTTCAGAGAGAAGTGGAGAGCGATCAAAGGAATTAGAAAAATCAAATACAGACAGCTCAAAGGAACCAACCAGCACAACTATTGCCACTGAAAAGCAAATGCATGTTCTGCCTCAGGCAGAGCTTCTGTTCTTTCCTATTTCTTCAAGGGCAACAGTCATTTGTCAAATATATATTAAATGTCCACCAAATGCCTGACCCTGGATGGAGAAATGAAAGGTGGGGCCGTTGGCCTTGATCAACTTGCAGTCAAGAAAGAACCCAAAGAAATAAAAACCCTAGAGCACTATCAACTGCTAAAACATGTTCTGTTTCTGTTTTTGTTTTCAAAGTGGCTATAATCGGAGCTTGTGGAGAACAGAGGTCAGAGTGCCATGAAGATTTCACTGAACCGGAAAAAGAGCTGACCCCTAAGGGAGATGGGGGTTGGATGAGCTCCCATGGTCCTTCACAAAAGGATCACAGCTGAGTTGAGTGTCTCAGTAGTTTCTGTTGGTAGATAACATGGGCTGCTTAAAGACAGTGTATTATACTGCCCTAGCCGGTTTGGATCAGTGGATAGAGCATCGGCCCGAGGACTGAAGGGTCCCAGGTTCGATTCTGGTCAAGGGCATGTACCTCGGTTGCAGGCTCAATTTCTGGGCCTGGGTGCATGCGGGAGGCAACCAATCAATGTGTCTCTCTCACATTGATATTTCTCTCTCTGTCTCTCCGCCTCCCTTTCACTCTCTCTAAAAATCAATGGGGAAAATATCCTCGAGTGAGGATAAACAAGAGAAAAGACAGTGCAGTGCTTGTGTGCCTTTTAACCTTCAGTCAAAGTGTCAATGTAAACGTCTGCCTTTTCTAATGAGTCTGCTTGAAAATTATAGCAAGGACCTGTTTTTAAATTGATATATTTTTAACTCTTTAGAAAATTATAATATCCATATATGAAAGTGCCTAAATCATAGTTCTATTAACTTTCACAAACTGAACACACTCGAGTATAACCAGCATCCAGATCAAGAAACAGAAGAGCACTGGAGAACCCAGGAGCCCTCCCAGTGCCCCTTGAAGTTACTCCCACTACCCACCAAGGGTTTCTGTTATTTTGACTTCTAACCTCTAAATTGCTTTGTCGTTTTTATGCTGAAAACAAGTGGAATCACAGTAGGTATTCTTTGGTATCTGGCTTCTTTCACTCAACCTTGTGAGAATCATCATTTTGTTGTGTAGAGTTGCAGTTTGTTCATTTGCAGTAATATATAGAATTCCATTGTAAGAACACATAACCACTTATTTGTCCATTCTACTGGTGATGAGCATTTGAGTAGTTTCTAGTTATGGCTGCTATAACTGGTGCTGCTATGACTATCTCAGTGCATGTCTTTCCATGAAAATATGGATGCATTTCTCTCAGGGCTGTACCTGGGAATGGAGCTGCTGGGTTGCAGGGTACACAAATGTTCAGCTTTTAGAGATACTGTAAGTACGTATAGGTATAATAGTTCATCTGAGGATTAAGGACCCATTTCTGTTTTTGCCTGTTCCTAGCTCTACTGATGGTATCATATACCACAGCAGGTCCAAATCTCATCTTCTATCACCCAAGATTGAGAGCCCCCAAACCATTCCATTCTCATCTACCTTAAAAATATTTTCTTCATAGATATTGTCTATGCTTTTGTGTGTTTTTCCTAAAGAAGAGGCTATAAACCAGAAGGGTAGAAGAAATTATGCTGTAGTTAAGGCAAATGATATTACAAAGGACAAGCTGTCTAGTAAAACACACTTATAATTATAATTATCCTCAAAATAAATCAAATTATCCATATAAATCCAACCACTCACTGGTAAATTAATGAAAAATATGACAGTGTTGAGCTTTTAATTGCTTCTATTGCAAAACCCCCAAACTTCAACTTCAGTTATCAGGCAGAAAAGAGGCAATTAGTTTGCAACAGATGTGTCAGTGAAAACCTGTTACAACATGGGCCCAGAATTAATATTCTCTAAGTTTTGAAGTCCATCTGTCCAATTTTGTTATGTTTTCATTTTAGACAATCCTACTTAGTCCTTCCAAATTAATTGCTTTTTGTTGTTTGGGTTGTTGTTTTTTTGGTCAGGATCTTTTTCAATCTTCATTATATAAGTTTCATAGGAGCCCTGTTATCTCAAATACCAAGTTTGATTTCCTTTTCAGAACATTTATGTTTTCAGAATATTAAACCTCAGAAAAATGGCAGATGAAAAGATGATTGAGCAATGGTAGGGCTTAAATAAATTATGGCTTCCAGGCTGTGTTGCTACTTCCTGTTTCTAAAAAGTAAAATCTTTTTTGAGGATATTAAACATCATTTGTGACCTTTAAAAAGAACTCCCTGAAGTCATTAGTTCATAATAAAATCTGGTTAGACTATCACAATAGTGAGTAATATAAAATGATGCCAATTTTCAATTACAAGTCCCAACAATGCCTATTATACATTTTCAAAATGACTGAATAGATTTGAAATGGTCCAAATAACAATCAAATATATTTTGGTTGGCAGCATTTGGGAAAGAGAAATGAGAAATAGAATAATTTCAGATAAATAATTCCCCAAATATTATATTCCCTATGGTGACTCAAGGAAAAGGGAGTTTGTTCTTGGTCCAAGTCCTGCTCCCATACAAGTGGAAGGGTGGCTGCTCTGATGATGGGCGAGCGGGGTCGTGAAGAAACGACTCCTTTGAATGACAAGCAATGAATGACTTGGGAATGGAAAGGAACTTCCTGGGTCCTTCCATGGCATCTAGAATCTCCACTCTGCTGGCCTCCTGAGGTTGTGACATGCCACATAGTATTGTGACCAATACATTTATTCATTCAACAGATATTTCTATTATGTGCCATATACTGCTCTAAGGTCTGGAGCCTTTGTGATGAATATCACAGATATAGTTTCTATTCTCACGCAGATGAAGATTTGGAAGAGAAGGTAAAACAAGGAATAAATAACTACACAGATAAATTCTCACAGTCACATGTAGGGTGCCCCCACAGTGAATGTGACAGCAAGTAAATCTGGATGAGAGGGGAGGGTGTCAGGGAGTGACCTGGGTATGTACAACATGTGGTATAGTTAACCAGTATTAAATGTGCTGAATCCATGATCATAACTAGCTAGCATCATCTTTAGCCAGGTAAGTGATATTTATCACATCTTTCCATTAGTCATTTCAATACAACTAATTTTTTTTTCAGCACTCGTATTTATTTCAGCCACTTGAAGGTGCCACAAAAGAATGCCTAGATAACAGTGGTGGCTGAATGCAATGTGTACAACACAGCACCTCTTCTGTCATAAATACATACATACATACATACATGCCAAGATGAGTATGGTGTGGTCCGTCCTCAACAGTGGATGGTCTGGCCTACAGAGGAAGCAGTCCTACAAACAGGCCCCCAGACCACAACACGCAATGCAGCCTAATGAAGTACATGTAGAGTCAGCTGTCAGGGAACTAACAGGAGGCAGGGTATTTTGGGCTGGATCGTATGAATAGGTAGCATTCTCTAGGCCAAGAAGGAGAGAAGGGGACTCTAGGGAAAGGGGATGGTCACAAAAAGTTGAAAAGAGGTGCAAATGTCAAGACGTGTTGGATGAGCAGGCTGCAGACTGGCTGAATGGTGGGGGAGGAGATCGGAGGGCAGAAGCGTGGCCGGGTGCCCTGGCCCTCTGTCTTGGAGTTGGGAACCACAGGGAGGCCTGGCAGGAGATGCAAGGAGGGAGAAAGGTGATGGACTATTTACTTCCCTGGCTCCTCTCCTGGGAGGTTGCCCTATGGTGGCTGCATCCCTCCACAAGCTCACGGCTCTGGTCAGGCAGCCCACGCGACACAGCTCTTGTGGGCGCGCCCGCTCCAGGTTTCTAGGCCCAGGTCCTGTGCTTCCCATGTGGTTTCCTCCCAGCTGCTCAGACCTCTGCACATACTCTATTTATTAAGCTTCCCTCAAACTACCTGGTTGGACTGTGTTATCTGTTCCCCACCAGAACCTGAACTGATACAGTCACGCAGCAAGGAAATCAGGGTGAGCTGATGAAGGCATTAGAGGCAAATGCAGAGAGGGAGATGCCTGTGGGAGAAGGAAGGGGAAAGGGGGTGGCACTATCCACAGGCTTTAACATCCATCATTTCAAGGCAGCCCATTTAACAGATGAGGAAACTGAGACACAGAGAGAGATCTAGTGACTTTCTCAAAGTCCCAAGCTAGTAAGTGGTGAAGCTCAGATGCAAACCCAGGGAAGTCGAGTATCAGAGTCATGTTCTCAGCCTCTGTGCTAGACTGACTCTCTGGCAGGGGCAGAAAAGGAGCCTTCAGAATTCAAGACCTTGCAGGTGGCAAGGCACTGGTGATGACGCCTCTTGGGGAGGCCATGTGTGTAGATTGCTGAAGTAAGGCTACTTGAAGAAAACCTTGTTACCTTATACAAACTCTGCCTTGGGGACAATGCAGAGCTCTGTGCAGGTATCAGAATGGCAGAAATCCTTTGAAAAACGACTGTCCAAATAAATTAGTCAGGTCTGCTGTAAAACCATAATTACATTTCTACAAAACCTCGTATTATCGAGAACATATCACAAGAGTCATTTCAATATGGGAAAAGAAGGATTGTGGTCACAGAGTCCATACGACTAGATTATTTTTCCTGTAGGAGCTTACATATTATATTTTATTTTGTTAGCATCTACAAGAGTTTAATTATATTTTGTTATCATCTAAAAATACTAAATGGCTTGAAATACTAAACGGCACGGAAATATAACCTGCAGCCACGCTCATATCCACTGACGGTAAAGAAAAACCCTTGGCGTCAGCTGGCCTCTGCGGGCGGCCGCGTCCTTCCGCCTGGCCCAGGGCTCCCTCTGACAGCGCTCACATCACAGCCCACAGTGGTCCAGAAAATGCAAATTGTGCTTCCCACATGGTCAAAGGCATAATAACCAGGTCTCTTGCAGCAGATAAGACCATGAAAACTACAGTGCTCTGGAAAATGAGGAGTGCTAGGGGCATTTCCCTTACTGTGACTTACTTTAAATGGCATCTCACTCTATTAGCTCAGGCTGTCTTCCTTTGGCCGGCAGAGCCATGACAACATGTTCCTATCAACATCAGAAATAACTTCCCCAGCAATCACTTTCTTTCCTTAAGGAGAGAGAATGGGAAAACGCTCCCTAGTCAGGCTCACATTTTCCGTTTGCACTGTGGGTTGCCAAGCGTGCCAGCCCAGCTGAGGCTGTAATGAGGAATCCAATATCGAGTTCTAGATGCGCCGGCTGGGGGCCTGCAGGCACCCAGTGGGAGTCTGATAATAGCTTCTGATGGTGCTGACCTGCCTGTGCCTTATTCTGCTCATATCCTCAGGCCGGGTCCCACGCACAGTTAAAGATGGGACTACAGAGACTGGTTCGTTTCTGCAGTTGTTCACGCAATACCAAAAGCAGGTTGCCATGACATGGGTACACGCTGGTTTTCCGTGCAAGAGCGGGCAGCCAGCAGATGATGCTTATCGGTCAGTGATGTTCCGTACATCTATATTAACAGGAGCCAAGAAAAACTGACACTAGTGTGAATATCCTTTGCTAATTTGTTTTAAAAGAGTACACCCTTGCCCTGGTTGGGTGGCTCAGTTGGTTGGAGCATCATCCCATACATCAACAAAAAGTTTGTGGGTTCGATTCCCGGTCAGGGCACATACCTACCTAAGTTTTGGGTTCGTAGCAGGGGTAACCAATCAATGTTTCTCTCTTTCTCTCTCCCTTCCTCTATCTCTAAAAAAATTAAAATCAATATGCTTATTCCTGGTTGAGGATTAAAAAAAAAAAAGTATACCCTCTCTTTGGGTATAACAAGAGAGATCTCATAAAGTGTTTTGAAAGAGACATGGTTCAGCTAAGTGTATTGTCAATGTTGAAAACTTCAGATTTTCCTGATGACTCAGCATCCCCATAAATAAGGTGTGAGCGCCTGCCACGTGACTAAGTGCACTGGTGCCATAAGGCTGGTTCCTGCTATAGTTTGTTCCTCTTCTCACCCTCCCCTGTGACCAAGTGACAATTAAATACACCAATAAAATCCCCTCATGCCTTTTGCTTGTGTAGGGATTGTACCTGACCCAATAGAGGCACCTGCCCACGGGTATTCACTCTCTCAGCTCCCTTCCTGCTTGGTTGAGTCTGCTTCCTGGGTGCTCCTCCCATGTGCCTCCCTCCTCTAGGATCTGTGAGTACAGTAAATCCTTTCATTTCACATGCCTCTCCAAGTAAAATTTCTGCAGCTGTGCTGAAATCATCTTTAAAGACCCGACAAGGGGGACTTAATCCCCATTTACAACATGCTAAGCCATCCAGTGGTTTCTAAAAGGAAGCTAAGACCTCTGATGACCATAAAGGCCAAGGTCTGTACACTGAGTGGCCAGATTATTATAATCTCTGAATGCATAATAATCTGGCCACTCAGTGTATATCCTATATAATAAAAGGCTAATATGCAAATTGTCCCCTTCACCAGGAGTTTGACCAGCAGACAGGCTGGCCAACCGCCCATGTCCCCTCCCCCTGGCCAGGCTGTCCAGACCCCACCCATGCACAAATTCATGCACCGGGCCTCTAATATATATATCTTATCTAATAAAAGAGCAATATGCAAATTGACCATACCTCCTCTACACACAATCCAAGCCCACCAGCCAATCAGGAGCAAGTATGCAAATTAACCCAACCAAGATGGCTGCAGCCACGGAGCAAGCAGGAGGCTTGGGTTTCCCTGGCAATGGAGGAAGCCAAGCTTTCCACACACCCTGGCGGGCCCAGGCCTCCACTCAAGGCTACAAAGTTTTAATTATAGAAGATAAATAAATCCCAACAAAAATGGCTGCAGCCATGGAGCAAGCAGGAGACTTGGCTCCGCTCAAGGCTACAAAGTTTCAATTATAGAAGATAAATAAATCCCAGATCCAAGGGCCTCCGCTTTGGTCACCGGGGGGCGTGGCTGGCCTGCAAACCACCACAGGCCCCTCGCCCAGGCTGCCCCATGCCCCAAGGGAACCCCCACCCTGATCCAGGACACCCTTCAGGGCAAACCAGCTGGCCCCACCCATACACCAGGCCTCTATCCTATCTAATAAGAGTAATATGCAGATTGACCATCACTCCAACACACAAGATGACTGCCCCCATGTGGTCAAAGATCCTGCCCCCATGTGGACACAAGATGGCCAGCAAGGGAGGGCAGCTGTGGGTGATCAGGCCAGCAGGGGAGGGCAGTTGGAAGGCACCAGGCCTGCAAAAGAGGGCAGTTGAGAGGGACCAGGCCTGCAAGGGAGGGCAGTTGGGGGCGATCAACCCTGCAGGGGAGGGCAGTTAGGGGTGAACAGGCCGGCAGAGGAGGGAAGTTGGGGGCAAACAGGCTGGTAGGGGAGCAGGTAGGCATCAATCAGGCTGGCATGGGAGTGGTTATGGGGTGATCAGGCTGGCAGGCAGAAGTGGTTAGGGGCAATCAGGAAGGCAGGCAGGCAAGCAGTTGGGAGCCAGCAGTCCTGGATTGTGAGAGGGATGTCCGACTGCCGGTTTAGACCCGATCCCAGCTGCAGAAATTTTACTTGGAGGGGTCCCAGATTGGAGAGGGTGCAGGCTGGGCTGCGGGACACCCCCCTCCTGTGCACAAATTTCATGCACCGGGCCTCTAGTATATATATATAGTGTGTCCAGATTATTAGTGTTCAGATATCATAATAATCTGGTCACTCAGTGTATATGGATCACAGTGTGTAACTGATACATTTGGAAAATGCAACCTGAACATTAGGATTTGGAAAGGCAGTCTAAATTTAGGATCTTCAAATGAAATCAGGAAGACTCAGACTTCAATCTACATTGTAGAAAATTGGAGATTTTGTCATAAAATTGTTCCATGGGTGCATTTTCCCCTTAAAAATGCAACCTCATTACAACTAATGAACCAGCTTCATGTACCGGTATCTTAGGTGCAAGTTGTAAAGCAAAATATCTGTGTTCTAACCAATGATATAGAAGAAAATTAACTTCCTGAATAGCAACATTCATGGATATCACTAATAAAGAATTTAATCCTTTACATGAAACAAATTTCTTAAAAAGCAACCTCCATCTTCTAAAGTCAAGGTTGGGGGCCGGCTGCCGCAGGAAGCAAGCATTCTGGTCTATTCCTCCAGTCTCTGACTACACAAAGGGCAGCCCCACACTGGTGGGCAGGGCCTGCATTATTCAGAATCGTCTCTGGTTCTGGAAATTCTTCAGTTCTGGTTGACATGGAGGAGAGGGAACATTGCTTCCTGCCCCGTTCTGCTACAAGTAGCAGCTCTGAAAGGGTCCCCTTTTTCTCCTTTGCATCACCCTATCTGTCCCCAAGTCTGACTTCCCCTTCCATGAGCTCACAGGTGGGTGGCATTTGCCAGCTTCCCTGGCTACCAAGTGTGGCCATATGAGTAAGTCCATAACAACAGCAGTGGTGGAGTGTCTGGAGGGGTGGGTGGGAGGAGAGGAAAAAGGCTGGAGCGGGTTGGAGAGAAACCAGGAAGGGAAGAATGGAGAAAGTGAGTATCGACAAATTAGATTCATCTTTCACAGCCCTTGGCCATAAAAAGGAAGAAATGGGGAAGCAGAGCATACTGAAGAGCAATATGGAATCAAGGGAGGATTTCTTTCTTTTTTAAGATGGGAGATATTACAGCATGTTGTCACTAAAAATGAGCCAGTCAAGAGGGAAAAATCAATTAATTCAGGAGAGAGGAGATAACTGGAGGTGTGAGGTCCGTGACTAGGAGAGAGGAGATGGGGATTACATACAAGGGGAGGGATCAGCCTTAAACAGAAGCAGGGACAACTCATCCAAAGAAGAACTGGGAACCTATTTTATGGGGCTGCAGGGGAGCTGCCTTCCCAGCAGGTTCTCCCTGTGCAATCTGCTGAAACCCTCCGTGTGGCTCTAAGTCAGCTCCGGATCTAGGACAACACGTCAGGCTCTCAGGCACGGCCTGGCTGGCTTTGTCGTCCCTGGCCTCTTTCTCCAGAACACTGTAAATCAAAGGCCCGGGCTAAAGCTCAGACATCAAACCTGGAGATGAAAAGAAGACGAGCCCAAAGGAGACAGATAAAACCTTCCTCCTGTGAGACAGTATGGCAGCTGGCCAACCTATCAGCTAACATCAGCCCGAAGTATCATTTCCCCTTCTTTATTTCAGGAACTCTACCTGGTCTTTCACAGCTATTCTTTTTTAAACCTTCTCATGACAAACAACTCTCACTGTGGGAGGACGAATGTCTTCTATTCTGAACATTTCAGAGGCCAGTTTCTGGGGTTTTCTATCACTGGGAGGTAAATCCCAAGAGGGCAGAGACTGCATCTAGCTCTCATTTCATCACCCCAGGAGCTAGCAAAGTGCCTGGCACATTGTAGGTGCTCAGTGAACATTTGATGAATAAATGCATTGAACTGACTTTCCATCTCTAAAGGTCTATCAATCACTCAAAGGATACCTGTTGAGTGCCTATGTGTATAGCATGGTGCAAGGAGCTATGTAAGGGCCATGAAACTTAACTTGGCATATGCCTGATGCACTTAGAAAGATAATCAAGTCCTCATTGTGTATCCACTGGGATCCAGTAGTTCTTTAGGCCTAAACACAAAGGTGTAACTGTTTTAAATATTCTATGTAGTTCCTATGGTGCCTGAAATTAATAAGCGTTCACTGAGTACTTGCCACATGTGATGAAGGCAAAGCAGTTATAAAGGTGAGCATTACCGTAAGCAAAGTTTGGGACTGGAAATAACAGATAAGGATAAGAAAGATTATAAGTGATTTTTTCCCCTTCTAATATTCTGTATTTTCAAATTCTCCTACAATTAGCATGTATTGGTTTTAAAGCCAGAAGAAAATAAATGGTGCCCTTGAAGAGGTGGAATAAGGTGGGGAAAATATTAGGCAAGTCAACAAAAATGAGCCAGGAAGAGGCAACCCCCATGGGAACCCACAATGGAAGAGCTTTGGAGTCTGCAGATCTGGCCAAGTCTCAGCACTGCTGCACATTAGCTGTTTCTCTGGGCCGTTAACGTTGCTTCTCTGCGCCTCCGTTTCCTGATCTGTACACTAAGGGTCAGAGTTTCTTCTTTAGGTAGAGAATGCAGATTAAATGAGATAATACAGCGAAGGCTCTCAGCACAGCGGTAAGGGAGAGTAAATAGTGGCTATTATTTCAGTATCTTATTAGGTGACAGACAGTGGCATCTGATGCACTCTTGGGATTATTATAGATGTCCCAAATTTCTCTCCTAATATGCAGCTGCAGAGCCCCTAGCCCATTCTTTTACCACCTTTTTTACTGTCGTCTCTTTTGCTCCACTGCTTTTGTCTCTGCCAGGGTTACCAGTAACACCCACTGGTGTGCTCAGCTCTGCAGGTGGGATCTAGTTGAATGAGGCAAGGACTAGGTCACGTGATCCACGGTTCCTGCCATCCTGACAACTCCGTTTGTGATTTCAAGTGTCTTATTCACTCTTGACAACTCTGTGTCATCTAATCTATAAAGTGGGGATGGGATCCCTGCCTTTACTTACTGCAGAAAAATACCAAGAGAGAAAAAAAATCTGAGTAAATAGCCTCCGGCAATGACAAAGTAACTGGTGCCCAACTTGCCCTCCTGCTGTGAACTATAAGAAAACCAGACAAAATGTATGGAACGACTGTTTTCAGGTACTAGACACAGGTAGTACAGGACTTTGCTCCCTGAGAGGAGGGGAACAGTAAGATGTCTAATTGCCCCAACTTTCTGCCTAGGGGTACTTTCTGGTCCACAGTGCACGGAGGAGGAAGCCGAGCAGAGGACAGCGGTCTCCTCGCTGGCGAGACAGAGACTGGAGCCTGAGGTGCCTGGAATCTGTGAGGCGGAGTGCTGGAGGAGAGGGAGCTCACAGAGAAAGAGGGAAAGGGGGGCGGTCCTGTGCAGAGGAAGGTGTTTAAGGCATGCCTGGCCTCCACCTCCTTGGTGCCAGTAGCACATCCATAGCTGTGACAACCAAACATGTCTCCAAACATTGCCAGATGTGCCCTGGGGGGCAAATTCATCCCTGGTTGAGAACCACTGTTGTAGCGTAAATACTGAAGTTATCTACACAAATGAGGAAGGATGGAGGCAGTTGTTATAAGATATACGATATCTGCCCTAACTGGTTTGGCGCAGTGGATAGAGCGTTGGCCTGGGGACTGAAGGATCCCAGGTTCGATTCCTGTCAAAGGCATGTACCTTGGTTGAGGGCACATCCCCAGTAGGAGGTGTGCAGGAGGCAGCTGATCGATGTTTCTCTCTCATCGATGTTTCTAACACTCTATCCCTCTCCCTTCCTCTCTGTAAAAAATCAATAAAATATAAAAAAGAAAAGAAAAGAAAAGAAAAAGATATACGATATCAGTAGTTAGAAGACAACTTGTCCTGGGCTGGAGCAGACCTGCCAAGGCCAGATGCACTGGGCCATTCTTTTGGCAGGATGGCAGTCCCCTCTGGAATAAGCTGGGCTGTGACATTGGAGCCCACCTCCTACGAGGCAGACAGCTTTTTTTTTTTTAAATGTTTTTACTGATTTGAGGAAGAGAGAGGGAGGGAGAAAGAGAAACAGAGAGAAAAACATTGATTAGCTGCCTCGCGCCCCCTACTGGGGATCGAGCCCTGACCGGAATCAAACCTTTGACCTCTGGGTGCATGGGACAATGCTCAACCAACTGAGCCACACGGGCCAGGGTGAGACTGACAACAGCTTTTTCCTACATGGATGCCACTAATCAGACACATGGCCATGGGAATGTGCCCATAAAGGGAAAATAGAGATTTAGCTGTGTACTCAGAGCAAATGAATCTGATTGTATGGGTTTATTTAAAAAAAGAGGCTTATCTATTAGTGCTATCAAGATTTACTCTAAACAGTAATTATTCATTGTCTAATATTGTGCAAACATGTACGTTCAGATGCTTTCTACTGTTTAGTCAGACATTTAGTTCTTTAGTGATTTTTTTTAAAGCCATGATTTAATCACTTATGAACACAGTTTTAGAAAGAAAAATATACCCCCAACATTTCTCACCTCCTCTTAGGAGAAATTATTCTTTTTAGTTCCACCTCTGGAAGTACACTCCAATGATGTACGTGCCACAGCTCTGTATCTGCGACTATGGCAACTCATTTAAAAGGCCACCCCCATAAATTCCTTTATGGCATATAAATTTGATGTTCTAAAACAAATATTTTACCATGAATTAATTCTTAGCAAGTAATAAGATTAACTTAACTCAAACTGATTTCTATAACACTTCCACCATCTGTAAATATTTCTTGCACATTTTAAAGAAAATCTTTTGTTACTTAATCATTAGGCTTCATCATAAATATTAACTAATATGTAATCCTCACCTGAGGATACGTTTTATTGATTTTTCGAGAGAGAGGAAGGGAAAGAGAGAAAGAGAAACATCAATTGGTTGTCTCCCATATGCACCTATGTGTGTTCTGATCAGGAATTGAACCTTACCACCTTCCGGTGCACGGGACGACACTCCAACCAACTGAGCCACCCAGCCAGGGAAATATTAACTAATATTTAAAATACAGCAATATAATTCTCAAGATATAATTCAACTAGTGAGAATATTCACTCACCAAATGCATTGGGTAAGATATGTACAAAGAGAGCCACAAGATTGAGAAAGAAAAAGTGGCAACAACCTAAACAGACATCATGCTAAATAAATTATGGATCAGTGATAAAATGGAACACTATTCAGCCACTAAAAATATGAGAGATCTATATGTACTAGGTGGCAAGATGCCTTGATATAGCATTAAGTGAAAAGAGCAAGATTAAAAAAATTGGTATATATGGTAAAATTCCATTTGTATTTCTAAAAAATAGATATATGTGCTGCTTGTGTGTGTGTAATATGTGCACATATATATACCTGTATGTATGTATATAATTATGTAGAAAAAATACCTGGAAAGATATACAGAAGTTATTTACATGGATTACCTCTAGGGAGAAGCACTATGGAGACAAGGCCTTTGCTTTTCACTTCATCGCCTTCTAGTTATTTTTTTAAAGAAAAGAGTGACTAATACTTTTATCACAAGTACCATAACTATCATACATATACCAAATTGGGGACCTCCCCCAAGACTAGTTGTGGTAAATATACAAAAAGAACAAAGATGTACTTTGGGTTGTTCTCTATAGCTTGTTGCCTGAAATCACCAATGAATTCTAGAGAGCATGAATCCTGAGGCTTAGCAAAGAAAGGCTATGTCCTCAAAAAGGAAATCTAAGGAGTACCTCTTTTTCAGCAAAGTTAAAATAACTCTAGGGTTTGCAACTTGCCAAATCAGAACACTCCACAGAAATAAGACTCTGCAACTTTGAAACTGCTTTGCATAACTAGAATGAGCACTATTTTCAGAAGTTGGGAGTTTAGATTGTATTTCTGGATTTATTTTTTTTAACCGAAGTGAAACCACTGTGCCAATTCTGAATCACAATTCAAGCACAGTCACATGTAGGCAAGAGCTGCCCTTGGCCCAGCACAGCAAGGGACACGAAGCAAAGGCCGCCTGAGAAGAGGCACAGCTCTGCAGGGCTCCTGCGGAATGCTGAGGGCACTGTCCTGACCCTCGGCTGCTGGCCAACTGATTTCTAAGCCAGTGTGTTCATGAACAAAATGAGAATTTAAGGCAGAAAATTACAGGCAATGCTTCCCAGGACACTCACTCTCAGGTGCTAAAAGCAAGTCTTCTCAGGGGAAAGATACCTGTCATTCTAATAGAGAAGGTGGTGACAGAGGGCTGGCGGCTATCACTGCCTCCACTCTGCACCTCCCCCCACGCCAGGATACTCAGGTCACACCCCCCAGGCGCACAGAAACAAAAACACGCGTTGCAAACAAGGAATGTTGGGATCTTAACTGATCAGCATACCATGGGCAGGCGAGATGGCCAGGACAGCCAACTTTTCCTCCCTTCGGCAGCGACATGGTGACTGTTGACTTTGTCAAGGGCCAGAAGCAGATGCCAGGAGCCTCTCCAGCTCCTGGGACAACACCATGGCTTCTGTTAGGCCTAAAGCTAATCCCTCCAGAACTTGGGAAGTAGTTTATCAAAACCGCATGCCTGACTGCGAAGTGTGGAAATGGACACAGGGCACTTACTGCAGAGAATCCGCTTCCTCACAGTGAGTGAAAATGATCAGTGCTTTGTAACCTTCATAAGGTATTTGATATATGATAGAAGAAAAGAGATAAGCAAATGTTCTAATTTTCAACAGGGAGGAAGAAAGGTGCAATTCATAAACCCATACATTATGGATCACTGAGCCTGGTGGTTAAACAGTGTGGGGGTGGAGACGGTCATTTGTGACACCTATTGTCTATCCAATTCCATTATTATCCCCATAAAACAGAGAAGTTCTTTAACACATCCAAGGGCACTAAGTAGAAAGTGATAAAACCTCTCAAGCCCCAAAGGCTATGCTTTCTGCCTGGCCCAGCCCTCAGCCCTGTCACGTTGGGCCCACTGCTGTCTGGTCACAAATTTAGTACAGTTCAAGCATTTACATTCCTAGTTTGCTGTCTGCTCCATAATAGCTTCCTTTCACCC
Organism: Cnephaeus nilssonii; assembly: GCF_951640355.1. Classification (NCBI taxonomy): domain Eukaryota; kingdom Metazoa; phylum Chordata; class Mammalia; order Chiroptera; family Vespertilionidae; genus Cnephaeus; species Cnephaeus nilssonii. The sequence goes on from NC_137082.1 coordinate 28,562,347, forward strand.
TTTCTAAGAAATTGAAAAATGTACCACTTGTATAAAGGTCTAATTTCTCAATTTAGAGAAACCAAAGGGGAGATTGGGGAACCAAGTGAGAAAGGAGACTAAGAAATAGAAACACAATCAGATTATTGCGGCTTCATGAGTGCTAGACCAAGAGTTGGGCATTAAGGTACAGCTCTCCTAGGTCAAGGCAATACTATCTTCTGGAAGGGAAAAGGGCATTTGGGGTTAGGATTTTTGTTTTCCCCGCAGCTGATCACTGCAGAAGGTTGCCAGGCTTCCTGCTGCCTGGACGCCACCGAGATTTCCTGGGCAGGGCAAAGGCTTTATTTCACCCCCAGTGGCACACAGCCCGCTTCTCAGTAAACAAACTGCCGAGGAGTCTGAATACATAGCATTTCTCAGGTTGTTTTTTCTACCCCTGCCTTCAAACACATCAAGCTTTCTGAGTCAACAGGAAACATCGCATGCAACATTGAACAAGATCCTGCTTCAGAAGGCCAGGTCCTGTCCGATGCACCAGCACGTCTTTCCGTGCCAGTCACAAAATGTCAAGTGGCACTGGGATACATCGTTAGGTGACAGAAACGGCTGCTGGATGCCTTCAGCAAGTGCAGCTTCTGCAATGGAATTCCTGGGGTACACCTTGGCCATAATCGCAGTGTCTTTGCACAGTCACAGATCACTCTAAGATAGTGAAAGAGGAAAGGATGTGGCAGACACTGAACCAACAAAACTGGCCTGCAGGTTAAAGTCACGTAAAAAAAAACATACAGGAGGTGGAGTGGTAGCTGGACTCTTTGTTTCTTGCTCTATACTGTTTGGCATTGGTTTAAAGATCCAGCTATAGGAGCAGGCCGCTTCCTCTTTTGATAAGGAGGCAGGAGACAGGTGCCCAACCTCTAAAGAGCAAGCCCACTACCACCTCCTCTTGTCGTTCTTGTTTTATTCCTTCAAATGTTAAATTCAGGTCTAGGATACAGGGGGAGGGAGTCCCTGAAACCTCACACTATATTTAACCCTTCCCCTTTTTTTCTGGGGATAGTTTTCATTCTCTCTATCAGATTCTCAAAGGGATCTGCAATCAAGCAAGGTGAACAACTGCCTTTGAGCCTTCAGGAATGTCCTATTGAAACAGCCACACAAAAAGATGAAATACTGCCTTTTGCAACAATGTAAACTTTCATTATCTTGATGGTATCATGCTAAGTGAAATAAGGCAGACAGAAAGGACAAAAATCATATGATTTCACTCATCTATGGAATATAAATCAAAAAAGTAACAAATGAACCGACAAAACAAAACAAACAAACTCGCCCTGGCCAGTTTGGCTCAGTGGATAGAGCATCGGCCTGTGGATGGAAGGGTCCCAGGTTCGATTCCAGTCAAGGGCACATGCCTGGGTTGCAGGCTCGGTCCAACGTGCAGGAGGCAGCCAATCAATGATTCCCTCTCATCATTGATGTTTCTATCTCTCTCTTCCTCTCCCTTCTTCTCTGAAATTAATAAACATATATTTAAAAAACAAACAAACACAAACTCACAGATACAGACATCAGAATGGTGGTTACCAGAAGGAAAAGGGATGGGGGAGGGCAAATGGGGCTCAAATATAAGATGACAAAGGAAACTAGACTTTGGGCGGTGAGAACACAAGGTCATATACAGATATCAAATTATAATGATGTACACCTGAAATTTACATAATGTTATTAACCAGTATTATTATCTCAGTTTAAAAAAGGGACCGTCACCAATACTTCCCACCCCCTAAACAATGGCCTTGAAATACAGTCCCTCTTGAGTTTTGAGTGTTGTGGGCTAATCAGGTGTATGCCAAGGAGGGTGAGAATAAACCCAGGACAGCGATAAGAGAAGGCCAGGGCTGGCAAACAAGCCAGATAGGAGCCAGAGCAAAATGTAACCCCTATTGCTTTGTCCTGGCCCTGGCCCTGCAGTACGTGACAGAGAATCCCATGGTGTAAGTGTTAGGAGAAACCTGGGGAAGCCGTGGGCATTACAAGACTCATTACAAGGCTGTGGCCGGGAGGATCCACTGGATTAAGGCTCAGTATCGACTACGGTGGCCACTGACAAAGCTCTGGAGTTAGACTGTCTAGTTCCACCGTAACCTTGCTTAAATAACCTCACTGGGCCTGTTTCTCTGCTGTAAAATGGGGATAAAACACAATGTCTCCCTTTGTTTATTCAAGGATTACCTGGAGAAAGGTCAAGTAAACATTCAGTAAATATCAGCTAATTTGTAAATGACTCCCTACTCCCTTTGTAACTACTTTTGTGTGTGACATTTGCAGTGAGTACTTGCTGAGGCTGAGAGATGTATTATGACCTCTATGCTAATTCTTGCATTTAAGAACTTGTGGCCACATGTGTTAAAAGTATATTCTTAGCTTTGCTACTTAGCTATTTCAGAACTTCTCTCTTCAAAGGATCCAAACAAGTTTATCTCCTCCATATTTTTTTTATATCCCACTTTCTGGAGATATCACACAAAGTCTACAATAATTTGAACATTTCTAAACTCAACAGACATAATGACAGAGGGGACTTTCCAACATCTGCTACTGATAACACTTACTGGCTAAAAATGTCTTTTGTATGTATGATGCTTTGAACTTCTTTCACAGCGACTCTTTATTTTACTTACTAGAGGCCCAATGCACAAAATTCGTGCATGGGTAGGGTCCCTAGACCTGGCTGGAGATCAGGGCTGATCTGTGGGGTGATGGGTGGGGCGATCGGGGGTGGGGTGGGGGGGGAAGGTAGGGGCAGGTAGCACCGGCCCGCTTGCCAGCTGCCGGGCAACTGGTGGGGTAGTCGGGGAAGGGGGGGACCCACTGGCACCTGCCTTGGCTGGCCTGGGGCCTGCGAGCTGGGGACAGCTCCTGCATTGAGCATCTGTCCCCTGGTGGTCACTGCATGTCATAGCTGGTTGTTCTGCCGTTTGGCCAACTTGCATATTAGGCTTTTATTATATAGGCTGTGTTTCTTTATTTATTTATAACTTTACCTTTCCCCATCAAGGACTGAGGGTGACTCTAAGGGCACATAAAAGTTGACGAGACAGCATAAAATAAAGATTAAAATCAAGGAAGAAAAAAACCCCAAATCCCTGGGAATTAGGAAGAAAAAGGTATTATTCCTGTTTCACAGAGAAAGAAACCAGGGCACAGAGCTAGTAAATGACTATTTGAAGCTATGTGGGTTAAAAGCTAGAAATAACCTGAGACTAAGCCAGCCCTAAAAATGACATCCTGGGACTCTGGAGTATTGGGAAATTACAAAACAAACTAATGTCAAAGAGACCACCATCCTGGTTGGCAAAACTGGACAGAGACATGGAGACTCCTCCTGGAAGAAGTAGTGGAGCTGATGTGGTTGGAGATTGGAGGGTTGGTGGTGCTGCTGGCAACAGTGTAACTCATACCATGGATCAGGTACTCACAAAGTGCCCTCACCATCCTAAGAATGTTCCAAGCATCACTTCATTTAATGCTCACCACAGTGCCTTATGATGTAGGTATCAGCATTATTCAAATTTTGCAAATGAGGTAAACGAGGCCCAGAAAGATGAAATAACTTGCCCAAAGTCATAGAAGAAGTACATGACAGATTTTAAATCAGATGGGTCTGACTCCAGAGCCCGCTCCTCACTTCTAGTATCTGCAAAGTCCTGATGCAGACAGGAAAGCTGGGTCTGGAGGAGTAGGGACATCTCTTTACAAAGCTAAGAAGGTGAGAGGGGCAGGATGGTGGGTGTGGGTCAAGGAAGTTGCAAAGGAAAATGAGGACTCTGCTAAAAAACAGAAAGTCATAAACTAATTCCCAAGCCTTTTATTTGAATTTTGCCAGCTTGTTGGGCAGGAAAACTTCCTTAAAGTGATTTCACAAGGGGTCAGGACACTGATCTGTTTCCAAAACCAATCTTAACTCTGAAATAGAATAACAGGATGATGATGATGATGATGATGATGATGAAGATGATGATAACAATGATGATGATGATAATTTTAAAAAAAGTGTTTGCTTTTTCCCACAGGAAGATTAGAGCTATCATTCAACTTAGTGAGTATTTACTGAGCACATGCACTGAGTGGCCAGATTATTATGCTCTCTGAACACATAATAATCTGGTCACTCAGTATATCCATATATATATATATTAGAGGCCCAGTGCATGAATTCGTGCATGGATGGGGTCCGGCCAGCATGGCCAGGGGGAGGAGACATGGGTGGTTGGCCGGCATGCCTGCAGGTTGAACTCCTGGTTGAGGGGACAATTTGCATATTAGCCTTTTATTATATAGGATATACACTGAGTGGCCAGATTATTATGCGTTCAGAGATCATAATAATCTGGCCACTCAGTGTATGTAACAGGCACTGTAGTAGGCACAATGATTTCGAACACAAGACTTTAAAGGGAAGGATTTATATAATTTTCACAGCACATTAACAATTTTTTAAACATCAAAAATTTCTAAATTTTAAAATAGAGCACTTCTAATTCTTCCATATCTGGGATATACCTGGGTATCAATTTACCAGGCTATTCCTATTACAGTACTCTAATAAATTACTGTTGTTGGTTTCTTGTTGTTTTTTAAACCTTTATTCTCCAGAACATTATATTTTTATTTTTAAAAATACATTTTTATTGATTTTTTTAGAGAGAGAAGAAGGGTGAGGGATAGATAGAAACATCAATCAGCAGTCATGTGCCCTGGCCGGGAATCAAACCAGTGACCTTTTGATTCATGGGCAGACGCTCAACCACTGAGCCACAAGGACCAGGCTAAATAACTGTTTTTTGAACAGTGTCCCTCCTGCTCTCCATATCTCCACCCTCCACAGTTCTTCCCTGTGCTCACTTCAAGCTGTGGCTTTTTCCTTCCATCAGATCCCCTGTACCCAGGCCTTTGAGGGAGTCAGTAAAGCTATCTGAGAACTATTTCCGGTTGTCCCCTCTCCAGGCCACTGACAGGATTGCACCTCCTGGCTACATTGTGGAAATGGGGCCCTGGAAATAGTTCTGGGCAGCGGGGTGAGTGGGAAGAGATCAAGAGATCAACCAAAGAACTTGTTTGCACATATGCATAACCCATGGACATAGACAATAGGGTGGTGAAGGCCTAGGGGCGGTAGTGGTGGTGGGGGGAGGAGTTAGGCAGGGCAGGGCTAGAAGGGGTCAATGGGGGAAAAAGAGGGGCATATGAAATATTTTCTACAATAAAGATTTTAAAAATAAAAAAATAAAAATCAATGGAAAAATATCCTCAGGTGAGGATAACAAAAATAAATTTAAAATAAAAGAATAGTAAAAAAAACAATAGTTCTAGGCAATGAGTATGAGTAGGAATTTAACCTGAAGAATAATTTAACATTTATCAAATTTTTAATTCTATAAATTTCCATTTGCTTCTTTTAAAAAAAATATATGTATATATATTTTATTGACGTTTTTACAGAGAGGGATAGAGAGTTAAAAACATTAATGAGAGAGAAACATCAATCAGCTGCCTCCTGCACACCCCCTAACTGGGGATGTGCCCACAACCAAGGAATCGAACCTGGGACCCTTCAGTCCGCAGGCCGACGCTCTATCCACTGAGCCAAACCAGTTAGGGCTGCTTCCTTTTATAAGTTGTATTTCTTCGCTGAGGTTTTTCCATTTTTTCACTTGTTTCAAGAGAATTTGGAATTGATTGCTGAAGCATTTTCATGGTGGTTGCTTTAAAATACTTCTCAGATGATTCCAACATTTGACTCATCATGTTGATGTCTGTGACTGCTTTTTCCTTTGAGTTGTGATCCTCAGTTCTTGGTGGCAAGATAGGTGCTCTTTGATTGTATCCTGAGCATTTTGTCTATTATGTTTAGAGAATATTACATTTGGAGAATTTTGGTCTTTTAGTTCAACACCCAAATACCCTGTTTAGGTTTAGCATGCAGTCTGTGGCCTACTTTTGTGGGCTGTGGTTCCAATGACAGTGTGATTTTCAGAGCCTTTGCTGTTTCCTTTGGTCTGCGTGGCTTATCTGGCACTGCTGAGGCTCCCACAGGCCCCTGCTGGGGCTGCCTGAGGACTGGCCTGGCCCATGGGTGTCTCGTGGTGGAGGAGGGAGAGCTCAGACCTCCTGCGGGGAGGAGGCTCTCCAGGCTGGGCTGCTTATTTAGGTGGGATCCCCTTTTCCGTGTCCCCAGAGAATGTGCGCGGGGGCGGGCAGTCGCAGGCCCACCGGCATAAAGGCACTTTCCAGACCAGGTCACTGTTCATGCATCGGCAGAAACCCCTTGCTTGTGCCTTCTGGCTGCCAAAGTCTGGCTTAGCAGGGGATGTAAGTCTCAGGCCACTTCCTGTGGCCACTTACTGTTGTGGGTCTTTTATCAATTCCCTCTTTCTGGGTGCTAAGCTAGCCTAGTGATGTTGGATGGACAACAGGTCAATCCCAGGAAGAAATGACTCCTTCCTGGGCCCCTTCTTGTTGCTAGATTTCAGGTCGGGATGCATGAGGTCCTGGTCACCTTATTTCATTGATGTTGTTCCTTCAGTCTGGGGCTCCAAACCAACTCATCTTCTTACCCCTGCAAAATGTTCCCCTTTAGTGGCCTGTTGTGTTTCCAGGGTTTACAGTTGTACTTAGCAGGGAGAAGCAGAGAGAAATAGGGATAGTCCATCTTGTCAGATTAGAAATCCCAAAAGATTTTAAAATTTTCATTACCCTTTAAAGCTACTATAATTTTATCAGATAAAGTAAATTTAAACCCTTTGGTCTTATCCTTGCTTTGTTTCTTTTTTTAAAAGCACAACTTTCACTTGGCAAATGGGCAGAGAAAAACCAGACATCATTCTTTATGTCTGCATTAGCCTGTAATCAATCTAGCCAGATAAATGAAAAGGTGTCCTCAGGTTACAGAATGCATGTCCAGTAAGTAGACCTAACATTGCTGGCCTTAAGACAAGTTAGCTTCTCAGATTTCAAGAGTAAAATAAGCTCCAACAACTTTTAGTCTGATTCCTAGTAGGCACAAAATTCTGCAAAGAATGAATTACAAAGGCTTAAGGCATGTTACATTTAAATTCTTTTTCTTGGTAAGGCTCAAGAATGTTTTAAAAAGTAGCCACTAGAGGGCAGTAGACTCACACTCTGCCCAATAGCAAGAGATTGCCAGGCACATCTCAGCTCTAGACTCAGAGCAGCTGTGTAGGTACTACCTAAAAACATGGGATATTATTTTAACCCATTTCCCCCCAAACTCTTATTTCTAACATGTCATTGGCTCATAGGTAACTTCCCCGTTTTTTAATTCCTAGTATTCCCTAGTATTTTCCAAGAGTTCTGTGTAAAAAAAAAAAAAAAAAATTCTGGACATAACTACTAAATATATTATAAAGAAACTAGAGGCTCGGTGCATGAAATTCGTGCATGAGTAGGGTCCCTAGGTCTGGCCAGTGATCAGGGCCAATCTGTGGGGCAACCGGCAGGGCGATTGGGGGGACCCCTGCTGGCTCCCGCCTTGGCCAGCCTGGTGCCACCCACTCACCGGCCCCGCCCCCTGCCACTGCTGCTGCCGCCGCTGGTCGCCACTGTCTGCGGGGCGACTGGTGGGGCAATCGGGGGGTCCCCACTGGCACCCAAATTGGCTGGCCAGGCTGGGGGCAGCTCCTGCGCTGAGCGTCTGCCCCCTGGTGGTCAGTGCGCATCATAGTGACCAGTCGTTCTGCCATTCGGTCGATTTGCATATTAGGCTTTTATTATATAGGATGGGACTCAGTACCTGTGGTTGTTTGTTTTTAAAATTTATTTAAATGTTCCACTCAATTGCATTATTTTGTAAGCAGAAAAAATCTTGTATGCTATAGAGTGTGATAGGAATAGTTTTCTTAAGAAAACTGCTTTAAAAAAAAAAAGTCTTAGGTATCCTTACAGCCATAAGCTTTCACTCTGTAATTAGAGAAATGTTTGCTGAATAAATAAATTAAAGAAGCATCACTAGTAACATGCTTTCTTCATGATGGAGAAATGTAGTGACAATTTTCAACCCTCAGTGGCATTTTGTCTCCTCACAGATGTTCATTTCTCTGCTGGTTATTTATTTACTTACTTACTTACTTACTTACTTACTTATTAAAGCTGGGGGCTTTAGAGAGACCAGTTCAAGCCAGCCTGAAGACTTTCCCATTGAGTTGAACAAATCTGCAGGGTTTATGTAAGAGTATATTCTATTTAACTTAGAAACTTTCTCATCCTATAATACACATAAGATCAATCACAGGTTAAATATGATAAAGCTATAAACTGGCAATCCAGGTACTGTGATACCTTATGTCTATTTTAAAATCATATCAAATTTCACTTATACGTGTTTTTTATTATTCATTCAACCAGCCTTTGCTGAGTATCTACTATGTGCCAGGCACTGTACCCTTATTCTCTACTCACATGTGAGGGTCTAGGTTTAGAAGGCAGCAGCTGCAGACATTGTGATTAGACAAGACAGAGAACAAAATACGAACCCTGACAGGCAAAGAGGAATTAATTAAAAAGCATTTACCCTTAAAAGTTATGCTTCACCCAGCCAGCGTGGCTCAGTGGTTGAGCATCAACCTATGAACTGGGAGGTCAAGGTTTGATTCCTGGTCAGGGCACATGCCCAAGCTCAATTCCCAGTGTGGGGCATGCAGAAGGCAGCAATCAATGATTCTCTCTCATCATTGATGTTTCTAACTCTCTCTCCCTCACCCTTCCTCTCTGAAATCAATAAAAATATATATTTTTTAAAGTTATGCTTCAATAACCTGGGTTTTTCTAACATCAAGCATGTTAGCAAAACCCAGCTCTATCAAAAATTTCAGGGAGCTTGCTGGTCTGTAAAGGGCAGCCACTCAACAGACAAAAAGCATGATTTACAACTTCAAAGGGCAAAGAGCCAAGAATAAGAAGAGTTCCCAGGCCAGATGAGAACATTTCTTCTGAATAGAAAAAGTTATCAAGGGTTTCATTCATTCCAGCAAACAGAGTTAAAACTCCCAACTTGTTTTCTTCCCTTGTTTTTGTGGGGTTTTTCCCCTTGGGTTTTAACATAAGAAGCTGGTGTGAAAAATTTAACTGAGAAGGCAATGCCTTCTCTCTGACCAGCCTGTAGGTAGGTAGAGTGTCTTCAACAATGGGAAGAAGAGAGGTTGTAAGAGAAACACAGTGGGCAGTGGACACAACGCTGGACAAATGAACCCGAGTCCTGGTCACTCCTGAGAAGGTGCTGATATTGAAGGTATCCTGAGTTAGTAGAAAGAAGCTCGCAGAGACTGAAGGAGGTAGCTGTAAATGTTTAAGACTTAATACTACTTAGTACTTACTCATTCCTGGATGTTTGCAATTTCTTTCAAGTTCTGCCTTTGAAGTCAGCCTGACCCAGATTTGAGCCTCAACATTCCACCATTCCTTAGGTAACACATTAACACCGAACCTCACTCTAAAGCTCTATTTCCTCGTAGGTAACATGGCGATTCTAATAGTATTTACTTCTTGAGGGCAGAGGTGAGAATTAGAAGGAACAGTGTATATAAAATGCATAGCACAATGTCTGTCTTGTTTGTCCAATAAATATATAACAGTGAATGATAGTACTGATGGTATGTATTTACCAACTTTAATCAAGCTGTTTTCCCATATTTTAAGAAGACATGGCTGAGTAGCAAGTCATGAATGAATGTTCACTTGGGGAACCCCTGGAGGAGCTATCGGGTCAGACCAGTGGGCATTGCTGGACACCTGAACTGGGAAGATAAATGCCTGGAGGTGTGGCTCTCAGCAGGAACACAGCCTGCTTTTCAACTCAGCTGGGATTTCTTTTTAAAACTGTGTCTGCAGCAAAGTACAGAAGTAAACAAGTCTCTTCTCCCACAGCACATGCCCTTGAAACTCAAAAGTGAGGAGAGATGTCACGGTTAGCAAATAGCATTCTTGAGCCTTTAAAAAGAATTCTCTTAAACTATTATCATCTCTAATGACTGTTTACTGTTACCTACAATTTAGCAGCCTAAACAGAGAAATATATGTATATTTTAAAAGGAACAGAAAAGTCACAGCTAGGAGAAGTCTGTACAGAGAGTCACCTAAGAAACAGGAGTTGCCAGGTTAGTCTGTGACCTTGATGGTTTTCTTCATTTCCTGGGGTTCAACTTCCCTTTGCAGAAAATGAGACAACTAGGTGAGCTCGGTGGTTTTCAAATCCTTTTTGGCCCTGACATCCTTTCTTTCAATGAATGAATACAATGAATGCTTATTTACACAAAGTAAATAAGAAAAAAATAACTTTCTTTCAATGAATGCTTATTTGCACACAGTAAATAAGCTGACATAGATGAGCAAGAGTGGAGAGTCCAGGGCCCCCATAAATTCACTGCTTCCTCCCAATCCCGACCCTGTAGTCAGTCCCTACACAGCTGCCTGAAGTCCAGTTTGAAAACCCCTGGCCCAGAAGCTATGCCATTCACTAACTCTATGGACCTTAATCAGATACACTTAATGGCTTATCCATCACTACTGGAGTCACACAATTAGGAAACATTGCTGCCTTCGTAAGCACAGAGTTCAAAATCCCATTTTGGACCTGAAAATGAAGTCTAGGTGGCCGAATCCACATAACTCAATCCGGAAAGTGGTGACAAATGCAGAGATGCACTGTCATACAAAATACTCAGACTTTCCAAAAAACAAGACAGAACAAAAACCCGTCAACCTGATCAGTGACGGGAAGTACCAGGTTCTGTTGTGTGATTTCGCAGAGATGTGGGTCCTCACTCTCCTTCCCCTTCCTCGGGATCTCATTTCCAGTTTAGAAGGTGCTGGGTCATGAGCCACTCAGTTGGATATCGTTTAATGTACCTATAAAAATGTATTTTAATTCAATGTAAAAGAAACTTTAATATGGAAATTGTCTGTTTTATAAGGTTTTATTTTCATTTTATTTCACTTTTAAATTTATCCATATTTTAAAAGTCAGTAAAACCTGAGGAGAAAAAGTTAATCTTTGTACCTGAAACTTAGCATTGCTCTTTTCTTTAAAGAAGGGAATCAATCATTACAATGAGAAAGTATTCTTCCGAAGGGCTTGCCTGCCATGTGCTTCACAAATGTATTTTGTATCTTCAAAGAATCACTCAAAAATATTGTTAAAGTGAATAATTTTCTACCTATTTTATTTCACTCTTTTCTTTCCTCTGAGTCATTTTCCCCATCCTATCTTAAAATTTATTTCTAATGCTAAAAATGATAAGGAGAATTAAATATAATTATGATTTAAGATGTAACAGGATATTTTATATGTTGGTAAGTATTTTTGTTGTACTTTTATTATCCAAGTTTTTATGTATTACTTCTTGTTTACCACATTGTATTTTGAAACTTTTATTTTAAAAGTTTCTTATTGTAAATACTTGGATTTTGAATGCTCATAGAAATGTATTTTTATTGAACTATTTCTTTTTTCTTCTTCTAAAAAAACAAATGTCTTCAACATTATTTCTCTGTCTAAAATATATCCTGCCACCTATTCAAAATGACAACACATCCAGAATTGTACAAATTCTATTTTGAGATTCTGGATTTAAGAGTTTATTATTTCTTATTAAAAATAAAATTTTCTAGAATTACAAATAGATACCATATGATCATTAAAAGAAAATAAGGCATATTCATTCTACTCTTAAATATCAAATTTCTTGGGTGAAATGCCTAAATACACAGATTATAAAATGGCCTTTGAAGTTTGGGATGTTGACAGATTTCATAAGAAGAATAAGGAGGCATTAAAGCACTATTTACTTTAGACTATAGCTGTCTATCAGCTAGAGCCTTTAATCATCAAAGACTTAATTGGGTTTAACATTCAACTTGCTGTGTACATGCAACCAATTTCTCCAACAACTGACCTTAGGAGTTCAGGTTGGAGGAAAGGCCTGAGATTTTCCACCTCATATTGCAATGTCTGAGCACAGCCCCAGAGAAACCCTTTGTCCTGTGCTAGTATATATCTTGGGTGCTTTCCAGGACAAAGCCTTCAGAAGGCCCTGATGAGATATGCCACGTGAGCCACCCAGAGTTTGTCAAGCTGTCGTAATGCACACAGGACTGCCCCTCCAGGAAACCTTTGTGACCTGGCTTTTGAGAGGTTCATCCAAGACCATTTGCCATTTGCCATTTCACTTGAGGCTTCTGTTCCGTTTACTCTGTGCTTTTCTTGAGCCCGGTAACACAAGAGGAAGGAAAGAAGTGTCGTAGAGGCAGGAGTTCATGTCCATCAGCAGCGATATACTCAGGACTAATTGGTGAGATTCAATTCAGCAGTCTCTGGAGTGGACTGGAATAGACCAGGGAGAAAGGGGCACACTTCAAGTTGGAGAACAATGCAGCTCAGCTGTGGCATTAAGGCAGGGGTCCTCAAACTTTTTAAACAGGGGGCCAGTTCACTGTCCCTCAGACCATTGGAGGGCCGGACTATAGTTTAAAAAAAAACTATGAACAAATTCCTATGCACACTGCACATATCTTATTTTGAAGTAAAAAAACAAAACGGCAAAAACACCCGCATGTGGCCCGCGGGCCGTAGTTTGAGGACGCCTGCATTAAGGTCTGAGTCAGCATAAAAACAGGCCCAACAGGAGTGGCAGGCCTGTGTTAATGAGTAGTTAGACACCAGCAGGGTCCTCTGCTCAGCTGGCGTGCACCTGTACAGCCTTGCCGTTTGTTAAAACATTGCAGTGCTGCCGAATTGCTTGTTAAATATTTTGAACAAACACCCTAGAGCTAGACACCAGATAACACAGAGTCCTGACAAGGAGGCGCAGGAGCTTTGACTGGAGGTGGCAGGAAAGTGGAGGTAGACAATGAAATCTCAAAGGCACTGAGAGGAAAGGGATGGAAACGGTGTTTCAGGAAGACCTTCTTGGGGTGTGGGGCGTTTGCCTTATCTCAGCAGGACGGGCAGAGGGAGGGAGTTTCGTAATCCTGTGCCTGGCTTAGGTGACAGGTTGTTTACTTCACCAGCACGTCATGAGAAGTGGCTCGCTGGTCATTTAAGGACAGCTGAGCTCTATTTACTTAAACAAATATAACCCGGCCTCGCCTACCTTTGGGTACCTAGGCTGAAATGACAAATGACTAAGGCTTCTGAGCTTTTCTGACTAATACTTTCAGGTTCTTATCAACCCACTAGTTTCTTAGAAAGTGCTATTAAGTCTCATGTCCCTTGCCACTAATGTCCTCCTCCAGGGCATGAACAGTAATGTGGCAGTGAGCATACAGATAAGGGCAGAAAAGTGTCCATTAGGCGTAGCTTCTGGTGAAGGTCACTGGCATCTGAACAAGAGAAGGCTTAGTCTAGTGGGTACTGGGGATGGAGGTCACGTGCCCAGGAATGAGGAACAATCATAAGATGAAACACTAGAATGAAGGAGTGTAGGCAACTCCTTCAAAAAGACCGCCTGGCCCTGCCGGCATGGCTTGGCAGTTGAACGTGGACCTATGAACCAGAAGGTCACGATTAGATTTTGGTCAGGACACATGCCCAGGTTGCAGGATCGATCCCCAGTGTGGGGCGTGCAGGAGGCAACCAATCAATGATTCTCTCTCATCATTGACGTTTCTGTCTCTCTCTCCCTTTCCCTTCCTCTCTGAAATCAATATATTAAAAAAAAAAAAAAAATCCTGCCTGGAGTCTTCAGGGTTTTCTATGTACAATATCATGTCCTCTGTAAATAATGACAGTTTCACTTCCTCCTTTCCAACTTATATGCCTTTTATTTTTTCTTCTTGTCTGATCTCTGGGGCTAGGACTTCCAATACTGTGGTGAATAAGAGTGGAAGTGGACATCCCTGTCTTATTGCTGTTCTTAGGGAGAATGCTTTTAGTTTTTGCCCATCGAGTATGATGTTGGCTGTAGGTTTGTCATACATGGACTTTATTATGTAGTAGGGGCCCGGTGCACGAATTCATGCACCTTGAAAGGAATTGTGGGCCGCAAGGCTGTGGTGGGCACAGGGGTGGGTCTTGGCCCATGCTCCGTGCCCCCACCCTGCCCCTCCCACCATATCCCCCGGTCCCCTGTTTGTCAGCAGCCCTGCTCCTGCTGCCACTGCTCCCATGCACTGACGGCACCAGCCCCGCTCACACCGGCTGACGGCGCAGAGCAATTGGAGCCAGTGCCAGCAGTGGGTGCAAGTGGGGTCAGCACCATCAGCAGGTGCAAGCGGTGGCTGCTGCCCGGATTGCCCCTCAGGAGCAGGGGGAGTTGGAGAAGCCCTCAGGGGCGACTGGGGCTGGCAGCTGCCGCTCACACACACTGACGGTGTCGAGCAATTGGGACTGGCGCTGGCAGTGGGTGCGAGCGGCAGCTTTGTCACCAGCAGCGGGTCCAAGAGGCAGTTGCCGGCCCCAATCATCCCTCAGAAGCAGGGGGAGGTGGAGAAGCTGTGAGGGGCGATCAGGGCCGGCTCCGGCGCTGGCAGTGGGTGCAAGAGGGGCCAGCGCCAGCAGCAGGTGCAAGCGCCCAGCGGGATCGTGGCACACGGGAGCAAAGAATTTTCAGTACCCACCAGAGGCTCACCCCGATGACAGCAACCGGCGCCCCACCTTGGTCTGGTGCCCCCGCTCCCCTGCTCCACCATCCTGCCACGCCTGATGCCCGCCATGTACCATGCTCTGCCGCCTGCTGTCGACGCCCGCCATGTTCCATGCACGCCCCCTGGTGGTCAGTGCACCTCATAGCGACTGGTTGTTTGGTTGTTTGATTGTTCCGCCATTTGGTTTATTTGCATATTAGGGTTTTATATATATAGATGATCCCACTATTCCCACTTTGCTGAGAGTTTTTATAAAAAATGGGTGTTGGGCCCCAGCTGGTTTGGCTCAGTGGATGGAGCTTGGACTGTGGACCAAAGGGTCCCAGGTTTGATTCCAGGCAAGGACATGTACCTCGGTTGCAGGCTCCTTCCCGGCCCGGGCCCTGGTCGGGGCATATGCAGGAGGCAGCCAATTGATGTGTTTCTCTCACATTGATATTTCTCTCTGTCTTTCCCTATCTCTTCCACTCTCTCTGAAAATCAATGGAAAAATACCCTTGGGTGAGTATTTTAAAAATAAAATAAAAAGAAAATCCTATATAATAAAAGCGTAATATGCAAATCAACTGAACAGCGGAACGACTGGTCACTATGATGAGCACTGACCGCCAGGGGGCAGACGCTCAACATAGGAGCTGCCCCCTGGTGGTCAGTGTGCTCCCACAAGGAGAGCGCCACTCAGCCAGAAGCCAGGCTCACGGCTGGCAAGCACAGCGGCGGTGGTGGGAGCCTCTCCCGCCTCTGCTGCAGGCAGTGGTAAGGAGGGAGAGGTCCTAGACTGTGAGAGCCCCAGACTGCAAGAGGGATGTCTGCCTAAGCCGGCAGGCGGACATCCCCCGAGGGGTCCTGGACTGTAAGAGGGTGCCCGTCCCCCTCCCTCCTACTGCACAAATCTTGTGTACCAGGCCTCTAGAAATAAAATAAAATAAAATAAAATAAAATAAAATAAAATAAAATAAAATAAAATAAAATAAAATTAAATTAAATTAAATTAAATTAAATTAAATTAAAAAATGGGTATTGAGCCTGGCTGGTGTTGCTCAGCAGTTGAGTGCCAACCCATGAACCAGGAGGTCACAGTTGAATCCCAGTCAGGGCACATGCCTGGGTTTGGGGCTCAATCCCCAGTAGGGGGTATGTAGGAGGCAGCCAATCAATGATTATCTCTCATCATTGATGTTCCTATCTCTCTCCCTCTCCATCCCTCTCCCTGAAATCAATAAAAACATATTTTTTTAAAAATGGGTGTTGGGCCCTAGCCGGTTTGGTTCAGTGGTTAGAGTGTTGGCCTGCGGACTGAAGGATCTCAGGTTCAATTCCGGCCAAGGGCACATGCCTGGGTTGCAGAGTTGATCCCCAGTAGAGGGTGTGCAGGAGGCAGCTGATCAATGATTCTCTCTCATCATTGATGTTTCTCTCTCTCTCTCTCCCTCTCCCTTCCTCTCTGAAATAAATAAAATATATATATATTTTTTTAAATGGGTGTTGAATTTTGTCAAATGCTTTTTCTGTGTCTATTGCTATGATCATGTGGTTTTTGTTTTTCAATTTATTTATGTGATGTATCACATTTATTGATTTATGAATATTGTACTAGCCTTGCATCCCTGGAATAAATATCCACTTGATCATGGTGTATGATCTTTTTAATATATTGTTGGATCCAATTTGCTAATATTTTGTTGAGGATTTTAGCATCTAAAACAAATGGGGCTACATCAACCTAAAAAGCTTATGCATAGCAAAACAAATTAGGATCAAATTGAAAAGGGAACCCACTGCATGGGAGAACATTTTGCCAACAGCACATCTTATAAAGGGTTAATCTCCAAAATATATAAAGCACTCATACAACTCAACAAAGGAAGACAAACAACCCAATTGAAAAATGGGCAGAGGACCTAAATAGACACTTCTCCAAAGAGGACATACAAAAGGCCAAGAGACATGAAAAAATGCTCAATGTCACTAATTATCAGAGAAATGCAAATTAAAATGACAATGAGGTACCACCTCACACCTGCCAGAATGGCTATCATCAATAAATCAATAAACAACAAGTGCTGGCGAGGATGTGGAGAAAAAGGAATCCTAGTACACTGCTGGAAGGAATGCAGACTGGTACAAACAGTGTGGAGTTTCCTCAAAAAATTAAAAATGGAACTGCCATTTGACCTAATGATTCCACTATTAGGAATATATCTAAGAAGTCTGAAACACCAATCAGAAAGAATATATGCACCTCTATGTTCACAGCAGTGTTACAATAGCTAAGATATGGAAACAGCCCAAGTGCCCAACAGTAGGTGAATGGGTTATAAAACTGTGGTACATTTACACAATGGAATGCAGCTGTAAAAAAGAAGGATCTCTTACCCTTTGAGACAGCACAGAGGATCCTGGAAATTATTATGCTAAGCGAAATAAGCCAGTCAGAGATCTCAACTTATATGTGGAATATAATGAATAGAATAGAGCAAGAAGGATGAGGTTTGAGGAGTGTCCATTGGACTTAACAATGTGGAGGTCATCAGTGACCTTGACAAGAGCCATTTCCATGGAGTGATGGAGACAGAAGCCAGGTTGGAGGGTTTCAGAAGGAACTGGAAAAAGCAGTTTTTCTGTAGTAAAGAAGAAAGAAACAAGACTATAACTAGAGGAAAATTTTAGATCTAGGGTGGATATTTTATTGTTGTTGTTGTTTTAAGTATATTTTTATTTCAGAGAGGAAGAGAGAGGGAGAGATAGAAACATCAATGATGAGAGAGCTAGGGTGGATGTTTTTTAAAGATGGGAAATATGATAGCTTGTTTTCGTGATCATGAGAATGACCAGTAGAGGGATCGGATGACACAAAAGACTGCCAGAGCGATGACCTTGAGTAGGCAAGAGAAGCCAGGATCTAGTGCAGAAGTGAAGGATAAACAGGATAGGTCTGCCACGGATGCAGGAGGAAAGGAAGCTGGTGGGTGTGCAGTGTGTGTGTGTTCATTCTCTTCTGATTGCTTCTGGTTTTTTGATAAAACAAAAATCAGCCATAGGTGGTTTGGCTCAGTGGATAGAGCATCAGCCTGTGGACTGAAGGGTCCTGGGTTTGACTCCGATCAAGGGCATGTGCCCGGCTTGTGGGCTCGATCCCCAGTACTGGGCGTGCAGGAGGCAGGCGATTGGTGATTCTCTCTCATCATTGATGTTTCTATCTCTCCCTCTCCCTTCCTCTCTGAAATCAATACAAAATATGTATTATTTTTAATAAAAATCGGCTCACCAGATCACCAGCTAATCAGGTATCAGAGAGGCTGAAGGAGGAGGTCACGGAGGTTTGAAAAGAAAGGAGAAGATACAAAACAGTCATCTAGGAGGCAGGAGAGTGAACTTTAGGAAAACAGTGTGTGATGGATAGGCAGCATGAAGGGTCCCCTGGTCCACAGACCTGGATTCATAAAGGTAAAGGGAGCCTGGTCAGCGTGGTAGTGGGTTGTGTGGCCCAGATGCTGTGAGGTTATGAAGAGTAGGATTTCCAAGAGTCCACCATGGGCCAGTACCACGTGCCTCACACATATTCATTCTCATGATCCCTCCCCACAACAAGGTAGGTGTTATTATCTCCATTTTACAAAGGAGGAAACCAAAACAGAGGCCAAGTGACTTGCCCAAGGTTAAACCACAGGAAGAAGCAAAACCCGAATTCAAGCCAGACCGCCTGACCCAGCACTATGCCACTGATACCTGCAAAATGTTTGTCTTAGCACCTGAGCACGCCTTCCCATGTTTAGACCTCTCTCAGGACTTCTAAAAGAACCTTTTATTTATTTATTTATTTTTTGCGTGAAATGTCTATATTATTAACAAATACTCCAATATAAATCTTTCAACATGCTTCTCCCTTTTAGAACTGTCAACCAAATTGGAAATGATAACAGTTGCTTTCCTATGGTTTATTCATCCAAAAGTCAATAAAAAATAAAAAACAGAGCCCACACCGAATTCTCTGGAAGAACAGAGCCAGGTTCTGAATCCAGGTCTGTGGACCTCCAGGTCTGAACTGGGCAATGAATGGCGGGGAAGATGTGAGCTTTACAACCAGGGATGGTCACTACGTCAAGGAATTATCATTAAGCTTAAATAACAGACTTTTGGGTAAACTGAGTCAGAGGAGCTTATAGAAAAGTTGTTACCTAAATTCAGAGTATCCTTCATACGAGGAATATTAAAGTCCTTATTGCTATTGTCTATAACACATAACTGGCCCACATTGCTATTTTCTGAAGTTTTAAGAGAACAAAACCAAAAAACAATCCCACTCTCCCTGATGAACCAAGTGTTCCCCTGCCTCTGATGCATCTGGATGGAGATCAGAAAGGGATTCAGACAAAAAAAAAAAAAAAAAAAAAACAGCTTCCAGGAAACAGCTTTTTGTGGTCGTCACACCAGGGAGGCTGTCCTTTGAAGTGTCTCCCTGGTTTTGTTGAGACGTTTTTCTACCTGAGCCAATGAATCATTCCACAGAGAGAGAGAGAGAGAGAAACAAACTATTGCATCCCTGTATATGTTAGGGTTTTTGTTTTTGTTTTGTTGTTGTCTTTTTTAGTGTTAGTTTGTTTTAAACTCTGCTCCTTACCTGGATCCACCTCAGAAGAGGAAAGAATGGAAAGGGCTTCTGCAGAACTAACAGCCTCGCTGTGGGCCTCCTGGCTGGGTTCCCGCAGCACGTAATCTCTTAGGTCACAAGCCGATGGCAGCTCCAGAGTGTTGCTCTCCTCTGACTGGCTGTCTGGAGTGGCTTGCGGAGTTGCCATAGTCCTGCCATGGGAAAAATAAAACAATCAACACAAAAAGCTTTGCAAAGAGGAGCCTCCATTCAGACAGTCGTGACTTGAAGGACTGAAGTCCCAGAACCGTAAAGGCCAAAGCACAGTAGAACCAGGATAATCTGTCTTTACTTCCTTGTCTGTCCTTTAAACCCAGTATTTGTTTACCGTCTTTTCTTCCTCATGAGAAACAAATGTTCTCATTATGAAAGAAACCATGAACAATTCCAGCTGGAAAATAGGCTGTGTGACTGATGAGGATGAAATAATTCAAGGACTATAAGAACATTTAATGAGAAGGGAAACTGTTCATGAGATGGTCAATAAAAATAGATTTTAAAACAATACGTAGGATTTGATCCAGATTCTGTAAAATAAAATGTCATGTGTGAGATGCGTGCGTGTGAAATATATAGACCTATAGCTAGAAAAACCAAATCCTGAAGAGTGTATCCCAAATTAATTTTACTGGTAACTAATCCAGTGGTTTAATTTCCGAGTAGTGAGATTATCGGTGATTTGCATTTTCCTCTGTGGCCTACTCAAACATGCATTTAGCCAATTGTTTGACATGCCAGGCCAGGTGCCAGGCTCTGAGGATATAAAGGTGAATGTGGTGGGCTTTTCCTTCAAGTTGTTCAGTTTGGGGTGATCCAAACCCAGAAACATACCATGTCAACACAGTGACAAAACAGAATGGAGCCCGTAAAGGGTAGGAAGGTTACTGGAGGAGGTGATCCACGTGCATAAAGCAGACCAGGCCATGGCCAGGGGACAGTGTGAACACCAGGAGAACCAGCTTGGGCAACCACAGTGGCATGGGGTGTCAGGAGTTTAAAGGGAGAGTCAAGGAACAGTCATGCACTGTGTAACTGGAGAGACAAACCCTGTGGTCTTAGTTGGCACCCTCTCCCCCTCCTGTGCCAAGTCTGGGAAGGACATCAAGCCTGGCTTCTGTCAGCAACTTGGATATACAAAATCTTTTTTTAATGTGTTTTTATTAATTTTTAAAATATATTTTTATTAATTTCAGAGAGAAAGGGAGAGGGAGAGAGAAATAGAAACATCAATGATGAGAATCATCGATCAGCTGCCTCCTGAACACCCCCTGCTGTTCGTGCAAGAGGAGATCAAGCCCACAACCTGGGCATGTGCCCTGACTGGGAATTGAACCTGTGACCTCTTGGTGCATGGATCGATGTTCAACCACTGAATCACCAGCCAGGGAGATATACAAACTCTTTAGCTGAGCTCTGGGGACCGTGCAAGTGGCTTATTAGGTTCAGTGTTGGGACATTTCTTGTTAAAAATGAGTTGTTCCTGCCCTGGCCAATGTGACTCAGTTGGTTGAATGTCATCCCATGCACCAAGAGGTTGCCAGTTTGATTCCTGGTCGGGGTACATGCCAGGGTTCTGGGTTAGATCCCTGGTAGGGTGAGTGGAGGAAGCAGCCGATCTATGTGTGTGTCTCTCTCTCCCTCTCTGTTCTTCTCTCTCTAAAAATAAATAAAGGCATATTTTTTTTAAAGACAGGAATTATTATTTTTAATGAGTTGTGAAGAAAATAAATAAATAAATATGAGTTGTTCCTTAATCCTCCTGAGTCTATATCCACCCGTGTGTTGGTTTCTATAATCGGGGGGCGGGGGCTCCTTGCAGTACATCCAACCCTGCCCATCTCTCTGTAAAATAACTATGGGCCTGGGGAGATCCTGGATCCTCTGCTAGTCTCTGGCTCATAAGTTGTTGTCATCAATAAATCTTATTCTAGACAACATGCATCATGACTGCCCTGAGCCATGGTGTGCTATGCAGAGGAGTTACACAGCCAGATCTGTAGATATGGCAGCTGGGAAATAGGTGGTTTTGCAGGGCCTATGCCCAGTGGCAGGCAATCTCAAAAACAACAGGAATTTATTCACCCGCAGTGGTCCTGGTGAGAGAAGAAGAGCTTGTGAACAAGGGCAGAGCACTACCAGTCAGGAGCAGGGGTAGATGAAGAACATATTTAGGAAGGAAAATGAGAGTAGAACTTAATAACTGAATGAATAAAGGAACTAAGGAGAAATAGAGAGCCAATGAGGAATGGCACCTGGATTGTATTATCAACTGAGTTAGAGAAGATAGAAGAAAGGGGTTTGGGAGGAGGCAGTATTCCAGGTTATGTAATATTATGCAACTATTAAAATGATAGTCAGAACTTAAAAGACTTCAAAGATGTAGGTTTGAATAAATGAAAGAAGCAATTTCAGAATAACATGGACAGTCTATAATAATAAAAGGGTAATATGCTAATTAGACTGGACATCTTCCAGACGTCATTCTGGACATCCTTCCTGACAAAGCTGGGGCCGAAGGGAAGCAGCCCCGGTCCCAGGTGCCTGCTGGCGGCCGGAGGAGGGAAGCCCAGGTCCCGGGTGCCAGAGGGAAGCCAGTGCTGGCAGCCTGGGTCCTGGGTGCCGGAGGGAAGTCGCTGCCAGCAGCCCAGGTCCCGGATGATGGAAGGAAGCTGGTGCCGGCAGCTGGGGGAAGGAAGGCCTACTCTTGCACGAATTTTTGTGCAATGGGCCTCTAGTATAATAATAAGAGTAGTTGGCCTGGCCAGTGTGGCTCAGTTGGTTGGGCATCATCCCGTGCACCTAAAGTTTGTGGGGTTCAATTCCCAGTCAGGGCAAATGCCTGGGTTGTGGGTTTGATCCCCGGTTGGGGGGGGGGGGGGGGTGTGCAGGAGGCAACCAATTAATGTCTCACTCTCACATCAGTATTTCTCTCTCTCTCTCCCTCTCCCTTCCTCTCTTTTTAAAAATCTTAAAAAAAAAGAATAGTTATCATTTATCAAGTGTTAGTTGCATGCCAGATATTGTGCTAAGCTTTATCTGCAACCACTTTATGAAGCAGGTAATCCAATTATTACCCTAATTTACAGTCAGTCAGACCCAGACACAGAGACAAGTAGAGTAACTTGCCCAAGGAAACCCATCTAGAAAGTACCAAGCTAGGATGAACTCAGCACCAAGACCTCCCCGTCTCCTCTGTCTGCACAGCCTCCATACTGTGACCTAAGCAGGCACAGACAGGAGGAGGTGGATGAAAACAAATCAACAGAGAGACCTGGCAAGACCCTTCTTGTTTGAAGACATCAAGTCACATGCTGTTGTGAACATTTGCTCTAGCAGAGAGTGAGCCAAGAGATCAGCTGATTGCTTCTGAAAGGAGTGGAGTGATTAATGTTTCCAAAGAAGCAAGAACGTCCTGTCTTCACATGTGCTACATTAGCCAATCAGGCCTGAAGTCTTAGCAAACACCTCTGCTGCCAGCTATCAGTGGCTCCTCCTTCTCTCCTCATGTTACCAAATACTGCTCTGGAATCTTCTGGAAGGGGTCAAATAGGTAGGTCAAAGAATGCCTGCCTACAAAGGTGCCTTGAAATCAACCATCAACTGAAGGTGTCGTTATCAACGTTAAAGCAAAAGGAATCCTTTTTTAAAACAAATAGTACATTGATGTGACATCTACCTTTTCTTTTAGAATAGCTTACATTAAACGTCAAATACATTCCATACTAGGTATGTGAACAAATAAGAACCTGTGCATGTAAAGCACAAAGCAAGTAATAGGTACAGAAGAGCCGCTTCTCATTATGGTCTGAAACCACGTAGGCTGGCAAGTAAAATACAATGATTATTTTTTGCCCCAAAACTTTTTATATCTTCACCCAAGGACATGCTTAGAGAGAGGAAGGGAGAGATGCCTTTGCACATGCCCAGGCTGGGACCAAACCCACAACCCAAGTACGTGCCCTGACCAGGAATCGACCTGGAAACCCTTCAGTGCACAGGAAGATGCTCAACCAACTGAGCCACTCTGGCCAGGCTGCCCCCAAATTTTTGATATGCGGTTCAACTTCCTTCTCCAGAATTGCATATTTTCCTTTCTTAAAAGAGCTTGACTTACAAGGGGCCAGCCTGGGCCTTAGATACCACTCTTTGGATCTGTCCATAGCCTGCAGGGACAACAATTCCTTCTCTCACTTCTGTTCCACTAGACTGTCACTTAGACTTTTCAACATGCCCAAATTGCTCCCTCCTGTTTTCAACAAAACCTGGTGTATAAGGGAATGACCTTATTCTTTAGAAATGCCCCTTAAATATATATTGGTAGGGGGACATGATGTCTACAACATACTCTCAAATGATTCTAAAAATGTGTATATGCACACACAAGTAAAGAAGAGGAGAGAACCTGGGGTTAAGCCTCAAGAAAGTCCAATTGGAGACAGAGGTTGAGCTGCGGAACTTATTTATTTTAAAAAATATCTATTGATTTCAGAGAAGAAGGGAGAGGGGAAGAGATAGAAACATCAATGATGAGAGAGAATACTTGATCGGCTGCCTCCTGCACGCCCCCTACTGGGGATCAAGCCCACAACCCAGGCACGTGCCCTGACTGGGAATCAAACTGTGACCTCCTGGTTCATAGGTTGATACTCAACCACTGAGCAACACTGGCCAGGTGGAACTCATATATTTATATACATTAGCAAGAAATAATTAAAATTGCAATTAAAAGAACACAATTCCATTTACAATAGCATCAAAAATAAAATATTTAGGAAATATTTAATTAAAATGCATAAGGGATATACACTGAAAACTACAAAATAAATGTTGAAAGAGACTGAAGAGCTAAATGAATGGAAAGACATCCTATGTTCATGGAAGACTTGATATTTTATTGCCCAAATTGATCTATAGATCACGGCAAGTCTTATCAAAATCTCAGTTGCCTTTCTTTTTTGTTGACATTTGACAAAATTCTTTCAAAAATTCATATGGAAATGCAATACCCAGAATGGCCAAAACAATTATGAAAAAGAACAAAGTTGGAAGACCCATATTTTCCAATTTCAAAACTTACTGAAAAGCTACAATAATCAAAACTGTATAATATTGGCAAAAGATTGAACATATAGATCAATGGAATAGAACTGAGAGTCCAGTTGTAAAATCTTACATTTATGGTCAATTGATTTTCTTTTTTTAAAATTAAAGTATAGGTGATATACAATATTATATTAGTTTCAGGTATACAACATAGTGATTCAATATTTATATACCTTATGAAATTATCACCACAATAAGTCTTATAACCATCCATTACCATACAAAGTAATTACAATATTATTGACTATATTCCCTATGCTTTACATTATATCCTGGTGACTTATTTATTTTATAACTGAAAGTTTGTATCTATTAATGCGCTTCACCTATTTTTCCAATCCTCCTACCCCCCCTCACCTTTGGCAGTCATCAATTTGTTCTCTGTATCTATGAGTCTATTTCTGTCTTGTTTTTTTTTTTTTAGATTCCACATATAAGTGAAATGATATGGTATTTTTTTTTCTGACTTATTTCATTTAGTATAATACCCTCTAGATTCATCCATGTTGTCACAAATAGCAAGATTTCATTCTTTTTAAAAAATATATATTTTTATTGTTTCAGAGAGGAAGGGAGAGGGAGAGATAGAAATATCATTGATGAGAATCATTGATCTGCTGCCTCCTGCAATCCCTACACTGGGGATCGAGCCCACAACTCAGGCATGTGCCCTGACCAGGAATCAAAACATGACCTCCTGGTTCATAGGTCAACACTCAACCACTGAGCCATGCTGGCTGGGCCAAGATTTCATTCTTTTTATGGCTGAGTAATAGTCCATCCATTCTATATACACTAGAGGCCCGGTGCATGAAATTCGTGCACTTGGTTCGGGGTCCCTCAGCCTGGCCTGCGCTCTCTCGCAGTCTGGAAGCCTCAAGGGATGTCCAACTGACGGCTTAGGACCACAGCAGGCCTAAGCTGGCAGTCGGACATCCTTAGCATTGCTGCGGAGGCGGGAGAGGCTCCCACCACTGCCACTGCACTTGCCAGCTGTGAGCCCAGCTCAGGGCTTCTAGCTGAGCGGCGCTCCCCCTGTGAGACTGAACTGACCACCAGGAGGCAGCTCCTGTGTTGAGCGTCTGCCCCTGGTGGTCAGTGGCGTCATAGCAACCAGTTGTTCTGCCGTTTGGTCTATTTGCATATTAGCCTTTTATTATATAGGATTATATAGGATACCACATGTTCTTTATCTATCTATCGATGAACACAGGTTGCTTTTGTATCTTGACAATTTATACTAATAAAAGGGTAATATGCAAATTGGTCAGGATACCCTCACAATAACGACCGAACAGCAGGCTTCATGGGGCAACAATGTCAGCAGGGGGGGTGGTTAGTGAGGGACGACCAAATGACTGAACAAGCAGGCTGTGTGGGGTGACCAGGCCAGCAGGGGGGACAGTTGGGGGCAACCAGGCCAGCAGGGGGGGGGCAGTGAGGGGCAACCAGGCTGGCAGGGGGAGCAGTTAGGGGCAACCAGGCTAGCAGAGGGGGGCAGTGAGTGGTGACCAGGCTGGCGGGGGGGGGGGGGGGGGGGCAGTTAGCGGCGACCAGGCCAGCGGGGGTGGGGGGCAGTTGGGGGCAACCAGGCTGGCAGTTAGGGACAATCAGGCTGGCAGGCAGAGGCAGTTAGGAGTGATCAGGCCGGCAAGGAGGGGGGGGCAGTTAGGGGTGGTCAGGCAGGCAGGCAGGTGAGCAGTTAGGAGCCAGCAGTCTCAGATTGTGAGAGGGATGTCCGACTGCCAGTTTAGGCCCAATCCCTGGTATCGGGCCTAAACCGGCAGTCGAACATCCCTGGAGGGGTCCCGGATTGGAGAGGGTGCAGGCTGGGCTGAGGGGACTCCTTCCTCCACCCCCTGTACATGAATTTCGTGCACCGGGCCTCTAGTTGCAAATAATGCTTCAATAAACATAAGGTATATCTTTTTTAATTAGTGTTTTTGTTTTCTTTGGATAAATACCCAGAAGTGGAATTGCTGAATTGTTCATTTTTTATTGTTGTTTTGTTTTGTTTTTTGTTAATCCTCACCTGAGGATATTTTTCCATTGATCTTTTAGAGTGGAAGAGAGGGAAAGACAGAGAGAAACATCGAAGAGAGAAACACATTGATTGGTTGCCTCCTGCATGAGCTCTGACCAGGGCCTGGGCCAGGGGAAGAGCCTACAACTATGTGCCCTAGACAGGAATCAAATCTGGGACCCTTTGGTCCACAGGCCAACATTCTATCCACTGAGCCATACCAGCTAGGGCTGAATCATTCATTTTTTGAGGAACCACTATACTGTTTTTCTTAGTGGCTACACCACTTTACATTCCCACCAACAGTGCATGAGAGTTCCCTTTTCTCCACATCCTCACCAACACTTGGTATTTATTGTCTTTTTGGTAATAGCTATTCTAACAGGTATGAGCTGATATCTGATTGTGTTTTGATTTGCGTTTCCCTGATGACTAGTGATGTTGGGCATCTTTTCATGTGTCTGTAGCCATCTGTATGTCTTCTATAGAAATATGTCTATTCATCAACTGATTTCCCACAGGGTGCCAAGACAGTTCTACAGGGAAAAGACTGCCTTTCAACACTGAGATAACTGGATAGTCACATTAAAAAAAAAAAAGGTAAAATGGTGCAGGCACTTTGGAAAAGAGTTTGGCAGTGTCTCAAAGGATAAATAGTTACACTTTGTCCAGGCAATTCCACTTGTAGGTGCATGCTCAAGAAATAAAAACGTGTTCACACAAACCTTCACAAATGTTAATTGCAGCTTTATTCATAACAGACAGAAAGTGAAAATCCAAATGTCCATCAACTAATGAATGGATAAGTAAAATTTGGTATATTCATACTTGGAATATTTTTCAGCAATAAAGGAATGAGGTTCTGACACATGCTACAAGGACAAATTTTGAAAACATTAATTTTAAAAAGCTAGCGTTAAAAAAAAAAAAAAAGACAACAGGCTCAAATAAACTCATAAGACTTTTCTAAAGTCACATGTCACCAAACCTTTAAAAACGTGAATTTTATTTTATGTGAATTATAGCTCAACAAAGCTGGGGTTTTTTGGGGGTTTTGTTTTTGAAAGAAGAAAAACCTAAGCTCATGCAGACACACTGCCTACAGACTCCGGGGATCCCCAAAGCTAAGGCTGCGGAAGCTGCAGAGGCTGCACACTGGGGTGGAGGAGGGGGTGCATGGGCAGGGAATTGGAAGTGTGCCAGGAAAGCGGCCATAACTTCCCAATCGTGAGATAACGATCTAAAGCATTGTGAGCACCCGCTCCCCTCTCTACCCCCAGTCCCACCGCACTCCTGAATTAACCCAGACAACCCGCCCAAAATATTCGTCAATTACACTCACCATCAGGCAGCAGCGGCAAGCTGGAATCCGGAAGCGGAAGAGCCATGTTTGTTAAGGGAAAAGTGAGTTTAAAAGGAAGTCGCTGGAGCCATCTTTGCTGAGGGCAAGCAAGGGCAATGGAAGGAAGCTGCAGCCATCTTGGCTAAGGGCATTCGCCCAAGCTTTGCAGGGGGGCACATGGCTAGAGGTTTATTAATAAAATGCACTTGGTGGACACTAAAGAGAACAGAAAAACTATTTAAAAAATTAAAAAATGTGAATGTCTGCACTGAAAAACTAAAGTAGAGAGAAATCAACAAAGAATGAAAATAGTTTACCATGTTTTTTGGTTTTTTTTTAATCCTCACCCAAGCATGGCAGGGATTGGATTACAGGACAATTAACAAGATTATGTGTTCTCTCAAGGGTGGTTACCCTTTAGATGGATCTGAAAGAGGCATGTCAAAGGTGTGTTAACTTAGATGCACACGGCTTCCTTAAACTGAAGACAATCCTTTTATAGGCCTGAGCATGACTACCCACCCTGACTTGCCCAGTTAGGAACTTATGATCAGATAATCTTGTGAGGTTACTTTTGGTTAGATTAATTATATTTTCATACAGAGTATTTATAATGAACATAAACTTGGACCTTAGTATCTGAAATCAACACTTTCACAATGGTAGGCAAATGGTGAAGACCTTAAAAAAACAGTTTGATGGACATCCCTCAATACTAGGGAAAAACATCCATTTTCTGTATCTCCAGCTTATTTACATGATATGATGAATACCTGACTTGTCACCAAGAACCACTCTGGATTGTCTGTACTCAATGTTGGATCAACAAACAGCTTGAATACGGAGTTAGGAGAGTGCGCTTTAATCCCAGCTCTCTTACTAATCAATTTTATGACAGTAGCCTTTTAACCTCTGTGAGCCTTATTTTTTTCATCTGTAAAAAGGGAACAATAAATGCCTTCCAGGACTACTTAAAAAACCCTGCTTGATGGAATAAGTGATGGATTGGTGGCCAGCAATTATAAAATCACTTCTCTCACAAATTTATGATGTGAATGTTAGATTTAATGAAAGTATTCCATGTCAGCAGCAAACAAATGCAACTTGAAGACTCTAGCTACAGGCACTGATAATGCTTCTGAATACTAAAAAAATAATTTGATTATTACCCATTTACTGGAATGTGATGCTTCGAATCTTCTGGAAACTACTACAAAGCTTAGAAATCAGCAGGTACAATATGGAAATGAAGAGTTTTATATGCTTACTGGAGGCCCGGTGCACAAATTCATGCATGGATGGAGCCCTCTGGGTGGCCTGCAGGAATCGGGCCAAATCCCATAGTCTAAGGCTGCCTGCAGGTCCTACCTGCCGCTTCCGCTCATCCCGACCCCACTGAGCCTGCCATGGGCTGGCGCCCAATCAGTCCTGATCAGAGAGGCTCGTGTTCCGCAGCAGTGCTTGCCAGCCATGAGCCCTGCATCTGGCACCCTCCCAAGGGAAGTGGCCTGTGGGATGGGGCTGAAACCAGCTCTCCAACATCCCCTGAGAGGTCCTGGATTGCGAGAGGGCACAGGTCAGGCTGAGGGACCCCACACGTGCACAATCTGGCCGGGGAGGGACTGAAGGAGGGCTCCAGAGCTTGTCTGGCCCATCTCGCTTAGTTCTGATCAGCCAGACCCCAGCAGTAAGCTAACCTACCAGTTGGAGCATCTGCCCCCTGGTGGTCAATGCACGTCATAGCGACTGGTTGACCAGTTGACTCTCTGCCCCCTGGTGGTCAGTGCAAGTCATAGCGAGCAGTTGAGCAGCCTTAGCATATCATTAGCATATTACGCTTTGATTGGTTGTTCAGTTGTTCTGCCATTCAGTCTATTTGTATATTACCCTTTTATTATGTAGGATATTCTACTGCTTCTAATAATTATTAAAACAACAATAATCATTTTGTATCTGTGGGTCATTATCTTTTATAGTTTCTATGGGTCAGTTATTGGGCACTGGCTTGGCTAGATGGATGGTTCTGGCTCAGTGTCTTTCAGGAGGAGACAGACTAATATTGGCTGAGGCAGAAATCCTCTGGCGACTTGGGTGGGAGTTGGAGACTACTTTCAAAGTGACGCACTCATGGCTAGCACATGTGTGTTTGCTGTGGGTGGGAGGCCTCAGTTCCTCTCCATATTGGCCTCTCCACAGGGCTACATGTGTATCCTTATAGCAGGTGCCTGGATTCCTCAGAGCTGGCGTGGCAACTTTATTTCTGTAAAAGACCAGATAGTAAAATTTTAAAGCTTTGTGGGCCACATCCAGTCTTTGTCACTTCTTCTTCTTTCAAAAAACATATTTTTAAAAATATAAAAATCAATCTTGTCTTGCAGGTCATACAAAAACAGTCTGTGGGATGGATTTTGCCAGACCCTGCCCTAGAGTAAGCAAGCCAAGAGACCAAGATGGAAACTGCCATTCTTTTTTTCACATTATAAGAGAAAGTCTATTTAGAAAGTCACAGAGGTGGTAGAAGTGAGCCAGATGGATTGCTTAGGCTCAGGAAACAAGTTACAGAAGCAAAAGAAGGGCCATTCGAGCTTAGGAGAGAGAAAGGCAAAGGTAATGTGCCTGGGAGGAAGAGAAGGGGGAGGGGAAAGGCAGGGTTATGCTCCCACGAGGGAGAGCATCTAAACTGCCATTCTTTAAAGATCTATCCTAGGAAGTCACACACTGTCCTTTCCACTGTATTCTATTGGTTATTGTGGGAGAGGACTGCAAAAGAGTTTGAACACTATGTCAAAGGCAAGGGTCATCCTAGCCCTCCTGGAGGCTTTAAATATAATAGCAGTGTCGGAGGGGCGTCCCAATTGATTAACATGGTAAACCACACAGATAATTATCTTTGCCATAAAATATAAAATGTTCTGCTCCTAATTGCTTGGTATTCTTCTAAATATTTCCCTGAAAAGGTATAGAAAATAGTAAAAAATATAAATAACTAGATTATGAGCAAAAACTACCCATTTTATCTTTAAAACCCCACAACTCCTAATGAAAGTATTTTGAAATAGTAGGCATTAAATAAATATTTGTTGAATTTAAATATATATGCATATATATTAGTGTCTATAGGCTTCAAAATAGCCCTTTTAAAAATTGATCCATCCAATGAGTTGGCATTCTGTAAATAAAATACTAAAGATTAACTAATTATCTATTTCTCAGCCAATTGTACTGACTTTATATAGACACAGTATTTTTTTTCTGAGAAGAATAATGTAAGGAAAAGCATGAGTAATAAGATATTCATAGAAATACCTTACTGTCAAAAATGTAACAATCACACTCTCTGGGGGAGGGGAGAAGGGGTGGGACCCCTCACCCCTGAGCGTTACAGCCCCCTCTGAGTGTTACAGCCATATTGGCCTCTCACCACCACCTCCCCTCTCCCCAGCAGCACTCGCTGAATCCCTGGGCCAAAGGAGCCAAATAAAAAACTATATTTTTAAAAATGTAACAATCACATTTTTTCTTTTAAATATTCACTTGTCTTTTTGATGAATACTTTTGTGTGATGTTCTCAGAGAGAGTGTCTCATGTGTAGGACTTCATGGAACTTGACAAGAACTACTGGCTTCAACTTGGCTTTATCAGTAATTTTTGAGTCTCCAAATTATTTTTTCTGTTATTATCTTTGACAATGACCTTCTGAAATAAGGGAATAAGGTAAAACCATCTGCTTACACTCCATGCTGGTTAGACCACAGGAGCACCAAATTATTGACCTTCTTTCCACGCCCCCGCCCCCCCCCCCCCACACACACACCATGACCTATAGGAAGCCCGTGGGGTGCAAGGAAGAGACCTGTGCAAGTTGTGGGATGTCGTCATGCCTGCATTTGTCATCATTAGCTGAGGGTAGCATTCCCCACAGCACCTAAAAGGGTTTCAGCCATTTGAATCCCTCCACTAAAAAGCAAAACACACTCACACTAATGAATCACAACATTAATGTATGTTCCAAAAGTTCTCTTGAGCTGTGCAAGTCTTTGTTTTCTGATCCTGGGAAGTGTATTTCTAAATGCTGGCAACTGGGAAGGTCTTTCTAAGCATTATATGAGCCCCAGTAGTTTAAAGAGTGAGGCCTTGACTACATAGAACTGTGAAAGTTGCCCTGATCACATACTGGAGCCACATACAAATCAGGCAAGAAGCTAATATCCATATTATGTAAAGAGGTGGCTCCAGGAGACCTGCTCTGAATGGATATCCAGGATCAGTTGTTAGAGGAGATAAGCAAAGTTCTAAGATAGTTTCATGAATAAGCATAGAAAAATTGGGTCAATATACAGTAGCTGTCTCTCAGAGGTAGAATTGGGAGGGGCTGGATGAAGAGTAGATATTATCATTTTTTACTTTATAAACCTCTATATTATGTGGATCTTTTACATTTACTTTTACAACTAACATATATTACTTTTGTAATTAAAAACAATTATAATATGCTAATGATAGTTAAATTTGGCAGAGTGCTCTATACTGTGCTAAAGGCATTAAAGACCTGGATTTCCTCATTTAATATTTATAACAATGCTGTGAGTAAGGTACTATTATTATGCCCATTTTACAGATGAGGAAACAGAGGCACCGAGGATGTAGGTAACTTGTGACAGAGCTCATAAGTGGCTGATGAAACACACATTAAAATATATAAACTGCAAAATATACTATTTTTTTATTTTTATTTTATTTTTATTTTTTAGTTTTTGAGCAGGGGGGGGATATTTTCCTAGGAGCCCTCAGGCTGCCGTGTGCAGGCCTCAACCGGTGTCCCACACATCAAATGTGAATTGCAGGGGCACCTCACAACCAACTCAGATGTTAGGTGGGACAGGACGGGGCCATGAGCAGTTGAGGGCTGAGACAGCTCTGCCCACTGAGCTGACTGAGAAGAGAAAGTGAAGGGAGAGGGTTTCAACCCTCTATTGTTCTTGGTCACTTTCTTTGGAGGTGTCCTTGGAACCGGTGTCCCATAGGTACTGAAGGCCGTAGACAAAGCGTGTAGAAAAAGAAAATATCAGAAAGCACAAAGAACCCCACAATTAGTGTAATGGAAAGAGAAGGAATGATAACAGTTGGCAGTCAGAGGAATGGAAAGAGGGCCAAGCTGGAGAGGGTGGTGGCCCAAGGGGAGGAGAGGGTGTGGCCTGCAGCCTGGGTTCTCCAAGAAAGCCACTGAAGACTTTGGAGAATGGAGACAGAGGCCAGATTTCAGAGCCAAATGGGTAGAGGGGACCTGCAGTGGGGAGGGGCTTGGGGGTGTAAGGTGGGTGAGGAGTTGGCAGTGCCTGAGAGGGTTAGGGGAGAGGCAGAGGGAGGGTTGATTCCAAAGACCCTCCCATGCACCCACTGGATCTTCGTGCCACAAACATGGCTAGACACGCCCATGAGAGAAGCATGGGGCAGAGGGGGGTGGGGCAGGGAAGCAGCCCCACCCTTTGAGCACAGTCCCCAGGAGTGAAGCCATCCCAAACCATTTTTAAGATGATGTGTTGACGTGACAGCTGTTGTCGCTGTAATAAACAGATGCTGCAGGGAGCGGTGTGAAAGCAAGGCTCAGGACTTGGAGGAGGAGATGGTGAGAGGTGGCTCTGCAGCCAGGGCCCCGGCCCTCCTTGCTCTTGGGCCCCTCCCCTGCTCTTGCAAAATATGCTATTACCCTAAAAGGAATCACAGTTACTATTCCTCAGTCAGGATAGTAAGAAGCTAGGGAAATTCCTTGAAAATTGGAATAAGGGAAACAGAGACAACATTAAACAAAGCCAAACAATTTGAGCAATTTATAGCCAGCTAATTTATCTTTCCTAACCAAGGACATTTAGGAACAAATGGATTACACATTCCATACCATCCATCCCAGGACAGCCCAGGATGTTCTTTAAAAATGAAATTAATCAGCCTCACTGGAGTGGCTCAGTGGTGTTGACCTATCAACCGGGAAGTCATGGTTTGATTCTGGGTCAGGGCACATGCCCGGGCGTGGGTTCGATCCCCAGTAAGGGGCGTGCAGGAGGCAGCTGATCAATGATTCTCTCTCATCATTGATGTTTCTATCTCTCTCTCCCTCTCCCTACCTCTCTAAAATCAATAACAATATATTTTTTAAAAAAAGAAAAGAAAGAAAAAAAACTAACCAGCCCTGGCTGGTGTGGCTCAGTTGGTTGAGTATCACCCCATGCACTGAAAGATGGCTGGCTGGATTCCTGGTCAGGGTATATTCCTGGGGTGCACGTGTGTGTGTGTGTGTGGGGGGGGATATATTAATGTTTCTCTCTCTCCCTTCTTTCTTTAAAAATCAATAAAAACATATTTTAAATAAATAAATAAAATAAAAATGAAACTAACCATTGCAACACCCTGATTGCTCCTGTTTATAAAAAAAAAAAAACTAACCAGAAAAGAATCCTGACCCCTCTTTATGCACGTTTAGATTAATCAACATATTGAAGGACACACCTGAAAAACGAATGAGTATTCTGTTAAGACCCTCCCCTGAGACCTCCCCTAGGATTTCCACCGGCTAAAAAAGATAAAGAGCCTCAAGACAAAGGACACAGGGGCTCTCTTTCTAGAGCACACCCACGTCTTTCTCCTTTAAGCGTGTATCTCTGCTCTCCTTCTCCTAAACTCTAAGGGTCCACACAAGACTTGCAACCAAAGGAGCAGTAGGCAGTAGCAGCTCAGCCTGGGTTAACTGCCTGAACCTGTCTCCCAGGGCCCTTTTTCTCTGACTTTGAAGTGAGCTCACAGCAGTCCCGTCTTGGCTCACTTCTGTCACTGTGATTTTACTTCTCAGTGAGTTCATGCAACCCACGTGGCCCACTTCTTTCCTATAAAGTTTTTTAAAAGCTAAAGCAGCCCCACCTAGGCTGTCTCTATTCTAAGCCCTTCCCTCATTTCACCGTCCCCAGCTGTAGTAAACGTACTCTCAAAATCACCTGGACTTGTGTTGAAATCTTTCCTGCACAGAGTCAGGAACCCACACACTGCTGCCGGGCCCAAGGCAGACCCACTCCAGGCCTGGGTGCCATCTGGTTACAACCTTAGCATTAGAAAATAATTTGAAGGTAACTTTTAATTTTTAAAAATTGAAAATAAGTTTTAATTTTATTGATTTTTTACAGAGAAGAAGGGAGAGGGGTAGAGAGTTAGAAACATCCATGAGAGAGAAACATCGATCAGCTGCCTCTTGCACACCCCCTACTGGGGATGTGCCAGCAACCAAGGTACATGCCCTTGACCGGAATCGAACCTGGGACCTTTCAGTCCGCAGGCCGACGCTCTATCCACTGAGCCAAACCGGTTTCAGCTTAAGTTTTAATTTTAAAACGTCGAAGTCATAAATTATTTTTTTAATTTTATTAAAATAGAAAAGACACAGCCCCGTACTGGATATCTGCGACCCAAATCTCTGTGTTTTAGAAGCATCCCTCCTGTGTGCTATAAAAACTCCACGTCAAAGTGCCTCGTTGCTAAAGTGGCTTGTGTAAAGGCCTAGAGAGGGAAAAATTATTAACAAAAGCATACATGAAGAGAAATGTGTAACTACAAAGCTCCAATGCTCCAAACCGATTGATGTAGAAAATGAAAATGTGAAGACATGCCTTTCATTGGGCTTATTATTTTACATTTGACTCCCTCCTTTGTTGTGGATGGCCTGACAGACTCATTAGGAAGGTGGAGTGCTCACTGCTTGTCTGCGGTGACACTCCAGGAGTCAGCAGCCTCACATTTCCTGCTGTTCTTGTTTTATAAAAAGGAGGTAATAAAACTCATCTCCCCCAAGCACCTGAGCGTGTGTGAACAGACTTTGCCTTTGCTATCACAGTGACTATCATAGCTCACTCCCTGTTCTCTGAGAGAAGCAATTGCCTACTGTCCACTGATAAAGACAAGTTATAAGGACCCATTATCAGTAAGTCCTTGGAGCTGACTGAAATCCATCAAAAATCCAAGGACAACAATGAGCCAGATGTTTCTGAAGACCCAAAGGGCAGAGTCAACCTCTCAGGACAGTGAAGTGGGAGGCTACCTATTAGGTCATTTGAATAACAGAAGGTAGAACATCCTGCCTCATGGGATCTTTGTCAAGCTTAGTACTTGAAGTTCCACCATTAGAAATGCACTCCTTATTATAGTCTTCCTTCAGAATGAAAATACCTTCACATCAGCTTTCCATAAGGGCAGTGAATTCAAAGTTTGGTCGTTGGGAATAATGCCTAGAAGCACCTGCCTGCACACCCCCGTCCACCTTGAGTCAGGGGGTGTGAATGGATTGCCCAGGAGAGACACAGACCATCCTAGGACTCTGAGGGCTCTAGAACTTCCTGGTTCATATGTCCCACATAAACGGAACCAGGCTGACAACCTACTTTCCAATTGCAAGGAAACCTCAAGCTTTGGCTGGGTTCCCTCTTGTGAATGAAAATGGAGTTCTATGGAAAGGTTATTGATAATAAATTCCTAACTGGGCAGGTCATGGTGGATAATCCCTCTCCAGGCATATAACTTATTTAGTAAAAGGCTTATCTTTGCCTTAAGCAAGTCTTGTCCACCATTTTTGTGCATCAGGATTAACACACCTTTGAAATGCCTCTTTTCAAACCCCCTCTTCTGAAGCTGACCACCCTCAAAACTATCCTGTAATCCAATCACTGCCTTGCTTTCTCCCACCATCATGTAATCTTCCTTACACCCCCTCCCTAATTCCAACAACAAAAGAAACTGCAAACTGTCATTTTTGGAAGCATTTTGCTAGGTCTGCTGAGATCTTGCTTCCAAGTGTATCTTCTGTTTAACTCAAATAAACTCATTAAAATTCTTTACAGCCCTGGCCAATGTGGTTTAGTTGGTTGGACATCATCCTGTTAGGAGCAAAATAGAATATTGGGGACTAGATATGGTTAGGAGAAGTAGTAATCATGCTCTGTTAACCATGATTGTTTTGTGTTGGTTAAAGAAAGTCATTCTAAACTGACTGAGAGTTGTATGCCCACAGGACCTGGGATCTGGGAATTGTAATCCCTACTTCCCCATGTAATCCTTGTCCTACCCTATATAAGCAGTTGGTTTATGGGGGGCTGAAGAGCAGGTTTTAGTGGATGACCTGCTGCTCTCCCATACTGTTGGCATTATTGGAATAAATGCTCATATATGATTCAACCCTGTCTCTGCTGAATTGGCTCAAGTAGTGACAGGCAGCCCGGACCTATTGGTTGTCTGGTTTCAGTCCTGTGTACTGAAAGCTTGTGGGGCAACATTTCTCTCTTCTCGATTGAGGCCCTATGGACTCACACAGCTGTGCTCTGGCAGTACTTAGATGTAGACATGAGCTTTCCAGGCACCTCATTGAGGAGACATTTTCTTCGTCTGAACTCCAGAAGACTGGCTTTTTTTGCTTTTTCTTTGAAATTGCTTTGTCATTACAGATTATCTCACCTTTTCCATGGGGAATGAGTCAGTATTCTGCTCTGATTAAGGATCCCAAGGTCCTAATCACTTTTCCCCTTTGAAAAAAGAACTCACTATGTCCACATTCTTTCTCTTAGCATGTAACCTAAGCTCTAACTGTACTCTATGCTCCAACATTTAACGAAGGGCCATTCCCATCAGCCCTGGACACGAAGAGGTTTTCAAATAGAAAACTGTTAATGTATATTTAATCTACAAACTGCATGGGGCAGAGGGTAAAGGGCAAGGAAGAAACCAGCAAATTGCAAATGCTTAGATGTCTAACACACCCACAGTCAATCAGTTGAGAGGCAGACACACCCATTTATCAGCCCTTCAGAGAATCATCTCAGAGATTAATAGCATTAAGAAGCAGTAGGACTTTGAACTGGGAGCAAGGGTTTACTCACCCAACCAGGTTACAAAAGGCCGTGAGAGTATGCTTTGAATGAAGGTGATTAGATACATTTAATGCTAGCCTTCTAACAGCAGTCCCTAAAATTTCTCAAAATTATCTGAGTTTCTTTGTCTCATTCAGTGTCTAACATTGCCCACTGTTTTACTTGGCACACTTAATGAGTTGGATATATATTTTTTAAAATATTTTATTGACTTTTTAGCAGAGAGGAAGGGAGACGGATAGAGAGAAACAACGATGAGAGAAACATTGATCAGCTGCCTCCTGCACAGCCCCCACTGGGGATGTCCCCACAATAGAGGTACATGCCCTTGACCGGAATCCAACCTGGGACCCTTCAGTCCGCAGGCCAATGCTCTATCCACTGAGCCAAACCGGTTAGGGCCGAATATAATATTTTTAATATAAATTCAACTGCTTCTTGCTGGCCTTTCCTTCATTTACTCCCTCCTCTTAGATCTGTAGGAAAAATATTCCCACAAAGATAGAGTCCAGTTAGAAGACAATAGAAAGTCAAGTAACTCAGTTTTCAAGGACTGCCAGGGGAAAGTCACCCATGGAGCCACAAGGGCTCCTTTGTAAATTCACCCTCACCAACTGCACTCTCTCAGCAGGCTCTGGTCTTTCCGTGGCATTTCTCTGGTCAGTGCAGGCTTTTCTCCTCCATCAGGATTATTTCACATTTCCTCCTCTCCCTCTTGGCTGCTAACTTGCTTCCTAATGCCATCAAATATCCAACCCCATCCAGATTCCGACCACCTGAGCCTCTTTCCCTCCATTTCACACAGAAGTTGCTGACAGTTCCTGTGTCTGTCTGTGGCCTGTCCTCTGTCCCAGCACATTCACAGAACACTCATACTATTGATCTTCCCTTCCCTTCTCCAGCTAATTGTTCCCTCTCAACTGGTTCTTTACATCTACATCCATATGTCCATTTCCTTACTTATTATACACATAATATATAAAACACATGTTATAGCCCTAGCCGGTTTGGCTCAGTGCATAGACCATCAGCCTGCGGACTGAAGGGTCCGGATTCTATTCTGTTCAAGGGCACATGCTGCCCTGGTTGCAGTCTCGATCCCCACGGGAGCATACAGGAGGCAGCCAATCAATGATTCTTTCTCATCATCGATGATTCTATCTCTCTCTCTCCCTCTCCCTTCCTCTCTGAAATCAATAAAAATATATTTTAAAAATAAAATACATGTTGCAAATTTGTCACTTGTCTTTTTACCTCATTTATACTTTTTTGTTTGTTTGTTTGCTTGTTGTGTTTTTAGCCTTACAAACATTTCTTTTTTTTAAACAATCACATTTATCAATCTTTTATTGCAGCTAGATTTTCCGTTAGAAATACCTTTTCCTACCCTCAAAATGTAAAGGAATTCATACATGTTTTCTTATAGAACTTAAATGGTTTCATTTTCACATTTAGATATCCGATCCACTTGGAATTTATTCTTTTATATAATGTGAGATATGAATCCAATTTCATAATTTCTCCGTGGCTATTTAAGGCATTGCAATACCACTTATTAAAAAGTCTTAGCCCCAGAGATTTGAGGTGCCACCTTTATCATGTTCTAAATTTCCATGTGTAGTTGAGTGTATTTATGGACTTCCTGTTTGCTCTATTTGTGTGTCTGTCATTAAAAAAAAATACCCTCCATCAAATCCTACATGTTTTCTAGCATTTGTTCCAACTCTCCCCTCTCCTATACAACTTTTCAAAAAGAGTTTTCTATACTCTGTGCTTCCATTTTCTTACCATTTACTCTTCAATTTCCTTCAATCTGGTTTTCACCCTGATTATTCCATCAAATATTTTGAGCTTGAGTCATCGCCCTGGGCAGTTTTCAGACTTCATCTATGTGTTCCCTCAGAAGGTTTTTTTTTTTTAAAAAAACAAATATATATATATTGATTTCAGAGAGGAAAGGAGAGGGAGGGAGATATAGAAACATCAAGGGTGAGAATCATCAATCAGCTGCCTCCTGCATGCCCCCTA
The DNA here is from genome assembly GCF_951640355.1 of Cnephaeus nilssonii. Lineage (NCBI taxonomy): Eukaryota > Metazoa > Chordata > Mammalia > Chiroptera > Vespertilionidae > Cnephaeus > Cnephaeus nilssonii. The sequence goes on from NC_137082.1 coordinate 28,602,036, forward strand.
CTGGAGATCAAGCCTGCAATCTGGGCATGTGCCCTGATCAGGATTGGATCATGTGACCTCCTGGTTCCTGGAGTGACGCTGGTATTCTCCCCTATTACTAGGCTACCTTCCTTCTTCCTCCCCCAGCCTAGCCCCATCCATGCTCTCTCTATCTAGGAATAATGCTCCCATTATATCCTCTCTGGGTACTGTGCACTGCTCCTTGGAAATTTAACCCTTTGCACTCGCTTGCTTTTTTCTCGATTCCTTTATTCTAATACTAACCGTGTCAAGTCACACTCGACATCCGAGTGCAAAAGGTTAAAAATCATAGTTAGCATTTTATTTAGCATTTACATGGGAAATTTATTTTTAACATCTATGAGGACAGGACCACGTCAGTCATTTGTTTCCATTTATCCCAACATGTGCCTCTGGGCCTGACATCTATATATAAATAAAAGGGTAATATGCAAAGTGCCCCCTTGGGAGTTTGACCAGGAGAACAGGAATTCGATCACTCGCTATGACGTGCACTGACCACCAGGGGGTGGCACGGAACATGGCGGGTGACCAGCGGTGGCTGCGGGGTGCTGAGGGAGCGAGGGAAGGATGAGGTGGGGAGGTGAGGAACCTGATCGGCCCTGATCGCTGGCCAGATCTAGGGACCTTACCCGTGCACAAATTTCGTGCACTGGTCCTCTAGTATGGTAAATAAACGAGTAAACTTAAACCATCTCCTTCTTCTTTCAAAGTCCTAATTTTCTATACTTTAAACTTTCAAATAAATATGACTTTGTTTCTCAAGAAGATGTGCTTATGAAACATGGGATAGCAATGAAGTATGAAATCTGATATCATGACTAGAATATTGGGAATCAGGAAAGTTTAGTTCTAATTCCAGTCTTAAAAATTACATTGGTGGGTCAGGGGGCAGAGGTGGGCTGGCAGGGGTCAATGGGGGGAAGGGGAATGCATGTAATACTTTCAACAATAAAGAATTATTTAAAAATAAAAATCACTACTGTAAAAATTTACAGTGGTGAATTGAGAAAAGGATTTTAAATACTGCATACTTCCCCAAGCATGCAAAATTTAGCTGCCTCACTTCTATTTTTATTATCGTAGTTGCTTTTGTATTCCTCTTTTCCACTGAATTGTCAAATTTTTTATGGAATACCCCATGTTTTACTGACTTTTGTGTCTCCATGGTGTCCATCACTTCAAAGTACATAGAAGGTATTCAACCAATGCCAAACAAATGTGTAACACATGATGGTATAGTTATTAACAGCACTGTGAAAATAATGCAATATTAAAAATAGTTGCGCCCTAACTGGTTTGGCTCAATGGATAGAGCATCAGCCTGTGGACTGAGGGGTCCCGGGTTCGATTCCAGCCAAGGGCACATGCCTGGGTTGTGGGCTTGATCCCCATTGGGTGATGTGAAGGAGGCAGCCAATCAATGATTCCCTCTCACTATTGATGTTTCTATCTCTCTTTCCCTCTCCCTTCCTCTCTGAAATCAATAAGATATATTTTTAAAAGTATATTAAAAATAGTTGAGGAAGAATTGAGGGATTTTTTTTTACTGCAATTTAATCAGAAGTATAATATAAGCAGAAGTACCCCAAATGTGATAAGCCTTTGGTCAGAGATATAAATAAGCAGAGCTGATGTCAGACAAACCATGAGATAGTTGCTCAGAAAGAGGTGAGAGAATGCTTAAACAGGCAGCTAAGGAAGACATAGGCATCTGGAATTGACAGCATATCAATCAGGGAAGGCTAAGACAGCATTGGGTACAGAAATTTTAGAATTAGCTTCAGTTAGATATAACAAAAAAATTACTTAAACATACTAGAAGGTTTTTCTTTATGTAAATAAAGTCCAGAAGCAGCTGGTCTAGTGTTGATATATTGGCTCCGTGATCATCTGGAACCAAGATACCTTCGATCTTGTTGCTTTGACAATTAAATGTGTGGCTTTTTTCTCATGATCTAAAATAATTGCTTGGGTTCAAGCCATTGTATCTGCATTCCAGCCAGGGAGAAACAGGAACAGAGAAAGATGGCCATACCCAATCCTTTAAGGACATTTACTGGCACTCGTATGCCATTGGTCAGAACTTAGTCACATTGCCACATCTAACTGCAAGGGAAACTTGGAAATGTAATCTTTGCTTAGGGAAGCCACATGCCCAGTTAAAAGTTATGGAGAATGAATAATGGGGGTCAAATTACTGTCTTTGTCCTACCATTTAGTCAGAAGAATTGAGAAAGGAGTTTGTGTTGCAGAGAATGAAATTTGGAGAAAATTGTGGATTGAGCCAGTTTTCACATTTCTAATTCCTACACACAGACTGCTGGGCACTACACCACTGCACAGGTAGTGGCCAAATGAGTGATCATCAAGCCTCAGGTGGACCTCAGCACCCCAGTTAATCCACATTGGTGCCTGGTCAGCTCCCTCCTCCACTCCCATAGAGGCTGTTCCAAACCTTCACCATTATTCTATAGCCACAGTCCTCCTGCCTCCCTGACCTCTGACACCCCAGAGGAGATGGACAGTTTCAAGTACCTCAATTTCCCATTTCCATATCTACAGGGCTTTTTTTTTTTTCTATCATTTATCCCCACAACACTTATCCTCAATTTTGTTGTTTGCTTTTTGTTTTTTTGCTTTATGGTGCCCTTTCTCCTGGTTAAGATAAATCCTGCTTCTCAGGAACCAAGACTCAATGATTATTATGACTTCTATATCTGCTCTATCCCAACACTTTCTAAATATTTTCAAGTCCCCCCAACCCCCTGCTTAAAAGAAAAAAAGAAGGCCAGGTCGGTGTGGTTCAGTGGTTGAGCGTCAACCCATGAACCAAGAGGTCCCCAGTTTGATTCCCAGTCAGGGCACATGCTTGGGTTGTGGGCTCGATCCCCAGTGTGGGGTGTGCAGGAGGCAGTCGATCGATGTTTCTCTCTCATTGATGTTTCTATCTCTCTATCCCAATTCCTTCCTCTCTCTAAAATCAGTAAACACATATATACATACATACATAGGAAAAAGAAGGTTCAGCACCTCTTTGGTCATGTGCTTTTATTTAGCTACCACCCTCCTTTCAATATTTGCCTAATAGCCCAAACTTCTAGGTGAAATGTTCTACTTCCCTATCTCCACTTACTCTTCAACTCATTGTAATCCTATTGCAACCTGACTTGTGGCCCCTATTGTCTACTCAAATTGCTCTGGCCAAATCCCTGATGACCTACTAAATGCCAAACCCAATGTTCTCTTTTTCGTCTCCATCTTTCCTAACACTTCTGTAGCACATGACACTGTTGATATTTTTCTTCTTCTGCAGATTCCTCATGTGGCCTCTGATGAGCTGTATGCCTATTCCTTTTCATTTTACTTTCTGCCTCTCATTGGTGTTACTGAACTTGCCTGAGGGCAATCTTGTCCCTTTCCCAACTTCAAATACTCCCTATGTGCTAATAATTCCAAAATCTCTAACTCCAGCTTCAGATAAAAAAAAAATCAGTTAGCTTCTGGACATTTCTACCAGGATGTTGACTTGCTCACAATTCTGTGAGGAGCAATTTGGGCTGGACTCAGCTGGGCAGTTCTGCTGATCTCACTGGAATCCACTCCTGCACCTGCAGTCACCCGCTGCCTCATATGATGCTCAGTGGTTTAAAATGGCCTCACTCCCATATCTAATGGGTGGTGCTGGCTCTTGGCTGGGGCACTACAGTACTCGTTTGTATAGCTCACCACGCTTACGCACATCATTGTTTACGTGTTCCAACTCTGGCCAAAAGAGAGCAAGCCTCAGTGTGTACGTGCTTTTCAGGGCTCTGCCCTGGGACACCCTTGCTAATATCTCACTGGCCAAAGGAAGTCACAGACCCAAGTCCCAATTCAAAGGGTGGAGGAATTAATTCTATTTCTTGATGGCAGAAGCAGCAGTCACACAGCAGAGAGTCATGTATACAATGATGGATGGTATTATTGCAGTAGACAACCGACCACAACGTTCTTCTCAATTCACACTTGTTTCTGCTCATGTCTTTTCTATCTTAGGGAATGGTGCCAGTGTCCCCATTCACTCAAGCCAGAGTCATTCTAGTTTGCCCCTTCCTCACCTGCAGATACTGTAAGTTAGAAGGCTCCATACCAATTCCCAGCCTCTTTCTCTACTATGGAGATGTTGATGCTAAGTACTTCCTCACATTACTTTGTATAAGTAGTCATGTGACACAGTTTTGGCCAATAAGTAGAAGTCTGTAAGTGGTTTTGCAAAAATGTTTGCTTTCTTATTAAAAGGAATAGACCCTGTCTTCTTATTTCTTCCTTCTGTCCCTGAACAAGGTATCTGGAGAAGCACAAACCATCTTGTGACCTTGAGATAACACATTTTAAGTAAAGGCCAAGAGAATCACAGAGACACACATCAAATTTGATATTGCTGAATCACTGAACCAAAGGTAGTAGTTGTTTCCGTCTAAACTTCTTGGTATCGAAGAAAAATAAACTGTTTGTTTAAGCCACTCTAAATTGTGATTTATTTATTTATTTATTTATTTTGGTTACTTCAGTCAAAAGAATTTCTGACACATACTCATTCACTAAGCCAATCAGCCATCACATCCTAAATGCTCTTTCTCTTGAGGTTTTCTCACCTGTACTTCCTTCATTCTATCCCTGCTGCCTCCGTTATTGGGGAGCAGCAGTACTCTGACCAAAAGTATCCTCTTTCTACCAGCGTACTTAAATTCATAAAATTCTCATTATTGTGCTCGCTTCGGCAGCACATATACTAAAATTGGAACGGTACAGAGAAGATTAGCATGGTCCCTGCGCAAGGATGACACGCAAATTCGTGAAGCATTCTATATTAAAAAAAAGAAAAGAAAAAAAGAAAAGAAAAAGAGCCCTTGCCGGTTTGGCTCAGTGGATAGAGCATTGGCCTGTGGACTGAAGGGTCCTGGGTTCGATTACGGACAAGGGCACATACCTGGGTTGCAGGCTAGATCCCCAGTAGGGGGCGTGCAGGAGACAGCTGATCCATGATTCTCTCATCATTGATGTTTCTCTCTCCCTTCCTCTCTGAAATCAATAAAAAAGAAGAATAAAAAATAAAATTCTCATTATTGAGTTATGCTTTTGGTTAAGATATAATTTCCAAAATGTCACTGCTAAAGCACAGATGTACTATAAAAGTACAGAAAAAAGACTAGAAATAGTCATTACTGACTGGGCTCTACCATCGTCTGTGTTTGAACAAGCCCGCCAAAAGATTCTGATGCAGACTAATGTTTGAGAACCACTAAATGAAGCAATGAAGAAATCTATCATTACAAACTGAGACAATGCTCTGAAGGAAAGGAAATCTACCAATGTTATTCAAAGCATGGTTTTGCCCACTGTTGGTAGCATCAGCATCATCAGAGAACTTATTAGAAATACAAATTCCTGAACCTCATCCTAGACCTACTGAATCATGGGGAGGCAAGTAAGGGCCAGATCAAGAAACCATTGGGAGCCAATCTAAGTAATTAACACTTTACATGATAGGAAAGTGAGGATCTCTGAAAAATTCAAATTCCAGCAATAAACAGAATTAGGTTGGAGAAAATATCAAATTCTGGAAATTATATGTTAACCAAAAGCACAACTCTATAATGAGAATTTTATGAATTTTGACAGGCTGGTAGAAAGAGGATACTTTTGGACAGGGCGCTGCTGCTCCCTAGTAACAGCATCGCATGGGAAGCTGCCTATAAACACCCACACATTCCGGTGGCCCAATAGTATAGACAGGGAAGCTGAGATTTCAGAACCCTGGCAGGCAGCAAGTAGGCGTTGGGGAGCTTGCAGAATTGGTGTCAGTCCGTTCTTGCTCCTGCATATTTGACTTCCTCCGACTCCTGCCACATATCTCTAAATCTGGGGCAGTTTGGGGAGCTTGCACTACTCCAGCTAGAGTAATTAGGGATTAAATTGTTCATTTCAGGTTATCTTGGACCACAAACACATTGCTCTGTGTAACAGCCAGGTCTTCGGGCCAAGTTCTGTGAATACCGCGGGGTAGTTGAAGACGTGCTCATTCACCTGTGGGGAAATAAGCCATCATTGTGCTTTTAGGGCTGCGAGAAGGAAATTCTCACAGGGAGTGTAGTGGAGCAGAACTTTTTGAGACTGTGCGTGTAATTTTATTATGCTTTTCTGGATTAATTGACTCTTTAATAGTATGTTATAGAAGTTACTTGAGCTAGCTTGAGAGATTAGGGGAAATGTATACCTACATTATACCTATATTGGCATATTTCACAGACCAGGAGCCAGATGTAGGAGGGCTTTAGGAAGGGAGGGAGCCTGGAACAGGAGGCCATCTCTCTTCTCTGGTTCTGCGGCCCAACCTCCTCTCCTCTGCCTCTCTCTGTGTGTCTCTCCTGTCTCACTCTCCACCCTCCCACCCAGTTCTTCAGACTGGCTTTCTGGGCTTCTCCTATACATGCGATATACTATGACCATTCTGATCAATATCCTCTCCATTTTAATACAAGATTCCCGAAAAAGAGAATCTGATGGGTGCAACTTGCGTACAGTCAGCTACGATTGGTACAAGCAAGACTGTGGAGGCCCATCCCTGATACTCCCATGGTTAGATGAGTTAACTCTTCCTAGTGTTTCATGAGCCAAAAATGTCCACACTTTCTCTAAGCAGTTTGAGTTAGGTTTCTATCACTAGCTCCCAAAATAATCCTGATTAATATTTGTATACATAACTATTATTTATACAAGAAACAGATCAACGCTATTCCTATTCTTATGTTCAGTAGGACATAATCTATTTTGGTTATCTATTGTTATAAAACAAATCATCCCAAAATTAGCTGCTGAAAATAACAACCATTTTATTATCTCTCATGGATCTGCTGGTTGACCTGGATAAGCTCAGTGGTTCTTCTGCTGGTTTCCTTCGGGGACTCCCAGGTGACTGGGAAGAGTCATCTAAAGGCTCAATTATCTGGAACATCCAAAGTGGCTTCTTTAGTGACATATTTGGCATCTCAGGGCTCTTCCACGTGACCTTTATCTCCACAAGGTAGTTTCTCATCCTAGGCCTGTCCGTAGTTCCTCTCTTTCTAACAGGATGGCGTATATGGTGGCTCAGGGGTCCCATGATCGTGTTCTCAGACATTAAATCTCTTTATGACTCAGGCTTGGAAACCACATAGTATCACTTTTTCTGCATTCTATTGATCAAGCCAGACTCAAGGTCATTCCAGTGTCTAGGAGAGGCAATGAGACTCAACTTCTTTTTTTAAAAAAATGGTTTTATTGACTTTTAAAGAGAGAGGGAGAGAGTGAGAGCAAGAGAGAGGGAGAGAGAGAGAGAGAGAGAGAGAGAGAGAGAGAGAGAGAGAGAGAAACATCAATCGGCTGCCTCCTGCTGGGGATCAAGCCCGCAACCTGGGCATGTGCCCTGACTGGGAATCGAACCCTGATCTCTTGGTTCATGGGTTGACACTCAACCACTGAGCCATACAAGCCAGCTGAGATTATAAAGTACAGCTATTTTACCCTACCAGAATAACTTGCTGATTTTTACAGATGTTATTTAAATTTCAGTTTCTCAGCATGTCATATTTGGAGATTTAAAGAATAAGAAAATCTAAACTTTAAAAAATGTCAAAGGCTAATAAAAATAATTCTTCTGACAGGCTGGTATTTCCATGTCTATGGGTTTTATTCTAGAACTGGCAGTTGCTTGAAAAGGTCATTCAGATATTCTGTGCAATATAACTTTCCCAAAAGAGTGAGTTATGTAATTGCATGCTTAATGTTGGCCTCCCTCACTAGACTAGCAAGTTTGAAAAAGCAAGTACCACATCCCATTGGCACATGGACCACACATGCCCCAAGGCATGTTATCTGAACATGATGAATGCTCCTTAAATACTTCTTAAATAAATGAATGCAGTGGTTCTTAACCAGAGGTGGTTTTGCTCCCAGGGAACAATCGAAAAAGTCTAGAGGTCTGGAGACATTTTTGGTTGTTACAACTGGATGGGGTGTTGCTAAACATCCTACAATGCATAGGACTGCAATAACATGGGTATATCTTACAAGCATCATATTGAGCAAAAAAATCCAGGTACAAAATGATGATATACAGAATTATTTCATTTATATAAAATTTAAGAACAGGAACAATTAATCAATGATGATAAAAATTATAATAGCTTTGGTTGTAACTCTCAAAAACTAATTTTCCAACAATTTACCAGGGAGAACATACTTTGAAATTTCAAACTCTGCCTTGTGTCAAAGGCTTTAAAGCAACTGTATTCAACTCACCTATGGGGACACTCTGAGTTCCACAGGAGACTGGAGTCTTGCCTGTTGTCTCCGATGTGCTTGGTGAACATGGTATTCCCTCTGGGACTCCTGGGACTTGCAGATAGGGGTCTGTTCTCTGTTCCCTGCCTCGCCTCCTTTACAGGGCAGGCTAATTCCCAGGATCTCTCTAGCCCTAGTCTACCACATGCTGCAGTCTGAACTGGCACAACCAGGAACCAGAACATAACAACTGCTACCATAGTACTTAGGAATAAAGGACAACCTGCAGGTCTGAATACCTGTGGGCATAACTTTAGGTTCAAATCACTGATTATTCAAAATATTGTCTCAGTTTGAGTTCTCCCAAAGCAGACCCTGAAACAAAGTCTTGGGTGCAGGTCATATATTTGGGAGGTGGCTCCAGGAAGCTCCGTGAGAGGAGATGGAGAAAAGCCATGATGAGATAGATTAAGAAGCAAGCCACAATTTAGGGCAACTTGGGCTCAATCACACTGAGAAACTGTGTAGAAACTGTCTCAGAAACATCACTCTGAGGGATGGGGAAGCTGGGGGCTGTATGCACTGTTATGGACTGAATGTCTGTGCCCTTCCCCTTCTACCCCCCAATTCATAGGTTGAAGCCCAAAATCCTGAGTGTGACTGTATTTGGAGATGGGGCCTTTAAGGAATTTATTAAGGCTAGATGAAGTCATAAGGATGGGGCCCTGATTTGGTAGGATTAGTGTCATTATAGGCAGAGACATCAGAGCTCACTATCACACTTTCTCTCCTTCTCCCTCTGGTATACACTTCCTCAGAAAGGCCATGTGAGGACATATGGGAAAGGCAGCCATCTGCAAGTCAGAAAGAGAGCCCTAACCAAAAACTGAATCGTCCAGAACCTTGCTCTTGGCCTTTAGCATGCAGAATTGTGAGAAAATTAATTTCTGTGGTTTTTGTTTTTTTAAAGCTATACATTCTGTGATGTTTTGTTTTGACAGCCCAAGCAGGCTAAGTTATTCACTATATTTCGTTTTCAGTGACTGAGTGTTGCCCTTGAGGGCATTGCAGGTGGCTGGAGGTGAGAAGTTGTGCCAGTACATACAGAACTTTCCATCTTGCCTGCAGGTGAACTCAGAGGTGAGCAAAGGGAATCTGGCAAGTCTCTACAGTGTCTGCTATACCATTATTTCCCATCTTACAAAAAACACTCCTGCATTGACTATCCTTGTATAAATGCCATTTTGTACATGTTGAAGCATCAACTAGGGATACATTTACTCAATCAAATGGGATGGTCATGTAAATTATGATAGATGTGACCAAATTGTTCTCCTAAAGAATTATATCAATTTGCATTCCACCTGCAATGTCTGCTTCTCTGTGTCTTTCTGACACACTTATCAGACATTTTGATCTTGCCAGCATAATAGGTAGACAGGGTGTCTCATTGTGATTTCCATTTGTAAACTTCTTTTGAATAAGTGTAATAGAGTGTAAGACAAAGGTGAGGGCAAGGAAGTTTTCCTGCTTCATTGGCAACCTCGGCTCATAAATCAATTCTTCACCAAGGGCATGAATGCACCAGCAACTTCAAAGGTTGTAGTGCCTTTGGCCTGGCTGGGGCAGGAAGGAAATTCCCTTAAGTATAATGTGGTCCAGGTATCACTTGATCTTAGTGTTAGCCATGGCAACAATAGTGGCAGCAACAGAGGGAGCAGAAGTAGTTTCAAAGCATCAAAGGCTTTGGAGCAGATTAAAGCCCAGGAAACCACAATGAGGGTGGAGTTAGGGGGGGGGGGTAGTATATACTACATGGTAGCTATGTTTGTGAGTTAACCTAAGTTACCCCTGCCCACTTTCAGAAGAGGGGGGATCAGAGAAAAAGAAATGTTGTGTGTACTAGTATAGGGTACCTGTATTTTTATCTCTGCATTGGGCCCACAGTTATTTTGCTAGGCTTCATAAAAAACCCCATACCCGTATGTCTCTAGAAGAGAGAAGGACCATGACATGCACGCAATTGCAAACATTATTTGCTGTTACCACCACTATTTGTAGAGACAAATCACGAAGGAGATAACTGTGTGGAATGCTGGAGAGAAGTCAGAGGCCATGCTGGCCCTTTGGGGAGAGCTGACACCAGCTCTCAGTGGCATTCTGAGCCAGCTGCTTGCTTATTCCTGGAAGTCTCCGCAGGGTTGCCAGCCAATGGTATCTTCTTCTCTCTGTCCTCCCCTCTCTGATGCAGAGCCTTTGTTCCATGCTGATCACATTACTAGGGTGCTCTATTTTAAGCTAACCTTGAATGACTTGAGTTCTTTTGCTAATACAGAATCGAATAATTGGTTTGCTTACAGCAGGCCTGTTGATTTATCTGCTCCATCCATGGGACAGACTGTCAAAAGGACACCTACAGCATATGGTAGAAAGGCCAAAAAGACCCCTCTGTTTTTAGGAAAGGCAGCTACGTACCAACCAATGCAGCACAGATGCCAGCGTCGCCCAAATTTGCACCTGCTATAGTTAAAAATGATTGCACATTTCCTTTTTCAATCTCCTAAGTTGATTCCAGGCAACTATCACCTGACTGGGAGTAACTGCTGCAAAGAAAAGAGTGAGTTACTCTTGCAGCTCAGCCACATAAGGGAGTAGAATTCTCCAGTTCCCAAGCCTTCCAGAGCATCCCTCCACCGTGTTGGGACAGGTGGCTTCACAATCTTTTCTGCCCTTGGCCTTTTCACTCTGAGCGTATGAGGCGACCCACGTGCCCACAGCCACTTAGCCAAGACTTCTAGCTACAGATTGTCAACACTGTAAAGAAGGGAATAAAGGTTTATTCAACTTGGAATCTTCCCCGGATCTTGTAAAAGATTCAGGCTCTTGATATTTCTCATGTGGATTATTGCATCCACTTCCTACCTGCTACTTTACCTTTCTTCTTCTTCTTCTTCTTCTTCTTCTTCTTCTTCTTCTTCTTCTTCTTCTTCTTCTTCTTCTTCTTCTTCTTCTTCTTCTTTTTTTACTGTAAAGCCCCCAGCTTTACTGATTTTTGTTTCTCCAAATCCCAGGTGCTTCCAGATACAAAGAAGGCATTTCGTGCTTACTGAATGGAATGACCAGTTGACTGACTTGATACAGTCATACCAGAGTAAATAAGGCTCATACTTTATCTTTGTTGAATCAGTCCAGGTTGTAGCTGAATGCCCAGTGCAGAGCCTGAGTGAGCTCAGTGATCACTTGTTGAATGTCAATGAAGATAGAGCTGTGAAACCTGAGCCCTACCCTACCTGAGCCCTAACACCTGCTTCTCCAGGCCTCTCCACAGCCAGCCCTACTTTGGTGACTTCATTCCCCACATGCTTAGTCATTGCAGTGCAATTCAACAAGATTTATTTCCTGTGCTTTTTAGAAAATATATTTTTATTGATTTCAGAGAGGAAGGGAGAGAAAGATAGAAACACCAATGATGAGAGAGAATCATTGATTGGCTGCCTCCTGCATGCCCCACGTTGGGATCCAGCCTACAAGTAATCAAACTGTGACCCCCTGGTCCATAGGTTGACGCTCAACCTCTGAGCCACGCCAGCTGGGCTCCTGTGCTTTGCTGGAGACATTAAAGAAAAATATAGCAATGCCCACACCTTTATGCAGTTCAGTTTACAACCTGCACAAAATAGTTCAACTCCAACCAGCTAATGACACTGCAGCTGTGCCCTGGTCCACTTCAGGCATTCCTGCTCTCAAAAACTCTCTTAGAGCAAGAGATACAGGCATAACAAAGAAACAAAGACAGAAGAGCAAAACAAGGAATGAGGACATCTGAAAGTGAGAAAATTCTACAGAGCTAGGGATTAACCTGGAATTGAAAGGGGAAGAGAACACGTGCTTTCTTCTTAAATCCAGAGTTAGAAAATGTTTTTTTAAAAAACTGGAGCTACAGAAAGGATTGTCCATCTGTGATTTGGGAAGATCACAATGAAAAGAGAAGAGGCTTCTTGCGTGTTAGAATTCATGGCTCTCTGACATCATTGGAGCTAATTCTAAGCTGCTTCGAGATAAAGTCATGATTTCTCAGCTGGCCATACAGATGCCTCCTGGCTGGGGGGCCTTGGGTGAGTTACTTTACCTCTCTATTTTTGCCCCTACATACATTACAGAGTTGTGAGGACAAATGAATTGTTGACTGAGCATCAATGAATCGGGAGGCTTCGCTAAAATTTAAAACGGCAAAGATTTATTCAAGGTCTCAGAAGTTGCTGCTTTTATTCAGATAAGGGAAGCTTGGGGAGGCTTTTTTCTGTATCTGTTGAATCTCAAATGTCTTCAGCTTAAAATCATCTTTATGCTAATTCAGGCATTCCAAGTGGATCCCCACAACGTACGCACACAAACACACACAAAGTTAATGAATGATTGGAATAAGATTTGTTGTTGTTGTTTTTGCTTTTATTTTTATAAGATTTTTTCCTTTTTTTTTTTTTTTTTGAGATTATAATGAACATGGTCACAACACACGTGAAGTCAGAAGTAGGAGAGAGAATGCTCTGAAGGCATGTTTGGTCACCCAAAATCATTAAGCAAGACTATAAAAAACATAAAGTGTAAAAAATACCAGAAAAGCCCTAGCCGGTTTGGCTCAGTGGATAGAGCACCAGCCCATGGACTGAAGGGTCCCAAGTTTGATTCTGGTCAAGGGCACATTGCAGGCTCGATCCCCAACCCTGGTTGGGGCTAAGCGGGAGGCAACCAATTAATGTTTCTTTCTCACATCGATGTTTCTCTCTGTGTGTCTCTCCCTCTTCCTTCCACTCTCTCTTAAAAAAAAAAAGAAAAATCAATGGAAAAATATTCTTGGGTGAGGATTAAGAAAACAAATACCGGAAAAACCCTCACATCTTTTTCAAAGTACTTTTAAGGGGTGGGGGTGGGGGGGCGGGGGGCGGGGAGCAGGCCCTTGAAACGTTTGGTTCTTTTTATTTCCCCCGGTGCAAATTCGCATTGTGGTTTTGGCTAGGTGGTAGAGAGCGAGTGTCACCTGTGGTGGCCCTCCCACAGTGGGCAGATAGGAGGGAATCCACACCAAGATGACTACCTTTAGATTCTGAGAAGCAAGTGGAAGGTGAATAAGTAGGTGGGTCAAAGTGGCCTCTCTCTCTCTCTCTCTCTCTCTCTCTCTCTCTCTCTCTCTCGTTTAACTTTTCCTTTTCTGCTGCCGAGTCATCCTCAGCAATGAAAATAACATCATCCTGTTTGCCTGTAGCTGTTTCAGCCTCCTCACCTTTATCTCCATCCTCTCCCTCACCATCACCTTTTCCCTCTTCCTCTGCCGGTGGTCAGCCTCCTGCTCCCGGTTTCCCTTGTACGCATTCACATTAGCAGGGGCGTGTCTCCCATTCTCTGGCTCCTCTACAACTTCTAGCTGGAGGGTCATGCCAGGATCTGATGCAGTGGATTAAGAAGAAGTATGAGGTTGGGACTCTGGCAACTAAGCTGTGGGTGCCTGCGGTGGCTGCAGGACTGATACCCAGGGACATTGCCAAGACAGAACATCTGGTCTAATACAACTATTTCTTAGGGACAAACAGGATAACATAATTGTCAGACCTCATACCAGTCTGAAGTTTATACATGAACTTCTTATTATTTCTTTGTTTATGTATTTATTTATTGTTAATCCTCACCTGAGGATGTTTTTTCCATTGATCTTTCAGAGAGAGTAGAAGGGAGGGAGGGAGGGGGAGAGAGAGCAAGTGAGAAACATCCATGTGAAAGAGAGACATCAATTGGTTGCCTCTGGAACACACCTGCAACCTAGGTATGTGCCCTTGACTGGGAATCAAACCCATGACCCTTCAGTGCATGGGTCGATGCTCTATCCACTGAGCACACCAGCCAGGGCTTAATTAAGAGTTTTATGGTCAGTGTTTTTTTGTTTGTTTGGAGGGTTTTTAATTCTCTCATTGTAGTTTTGTTTATTCTCTCTCTATATATTTTTTATTGATTAATGTATTACATATGTGACCTTAGGCCCCCATTGCCCGCCCCCCCTACCTCCCCGCTCATGCCCTTATCCCTCCTAGTGTCTGTGTCCATTGGTTATGCTTATATGAATGCATACAAGTCTTTTGGTTGATCTCTCCCCCTTCCCCCAACCCTTCCCTGCCTTCCCCCTGGAGTTTGATGTCGACAGCGCCTAGGAAGGCGCATGGGCATTTCTTTAATTATTGTCAGCTAAATTCAAGGCGACAGGCAAAGCCATGCTCTGGGAACACGCTTTGCCAAAAAGGCAAAAGTGTTATCAGCTTGGCCTTCATTTCAGCCCAGGTGTCGGGGAGTGTGACTTTGATATGTAAATCCAGTCAAGCACCAAGAATGCTCGGGCCTACTCAAGAATGCAAATAAGTGCCTTTGATCCTAAGTTTTTGGTGAAACCCCCTGGTATTTGGGGAATATAAATAAACATGCTGTGTCAGCTCTGGGTCCCTGTCCCTCCATCAGAGAGGACAGCGTCCCACCCAGCTCCCAGCTTTTTCCTTCTATCTTCATGTCTGGTCTCTTTCTTTCTTTTATTTTTCAATCCCCAGCTCCTCTACTCAGTAACCAGACCTGCTCTTTTTCCGTGCTGGACGCAGAAAGAGAGAAACACCTACAGTTTGATGGTCTGATCTATGCTTCTTTGTCTCTGAACCTGTTTTTGTTCATCAGTTTATGTGGTTCATTATATTCCACAAATAAGTGAGATCATGTAATATTTATCTTTCTCCAACTGACTTATTTTGCTTAGTATAATGCTCTCCAGGTCCATCCATGCTAAAGCAAATGGTAGGAGTTCCTTCCTTTTTACAGCAGCATAGTATTCCATTGTGTAGATGTACCACTGTTTTCTAATCCACTCATCGGCTGATGGGCACTTAGCTGTTTCCACATCTTACCAGTAGCTATGGTAAATTGTGCTGCTATGAGCATAGGGGTGCATATATCCTTTCTGATTGGTGTATCTAGTTTCTTAGGATATTGTCTTAGAAGTGGGATCACTGGGTCAAATGGGAATTCCATTTTTAGTTTATGGTCAGTGTTTTTGCCTTAAAGGCTAAGCACATAATGCCCAGGGAAGAAAGCCCAGTGTGTATAAGGTCAACGCAACATTTTCTATTTCCAGGGAAGGCTGGGGTCACACAAAGATGGTTGTGGGATGTGAGTGCCTTTGAGAGACCAAGGGAGGGGGGCAGTAGTACAGGGTGAAATGGATGCTCTGGCATCTTGCCAAATTCTCCTCTTCAAGACCAAGACACTCATCCCCTCAGCTGCCAGGAGGGTTGGCCTCTGGTGGCTGCCTTAACCAAGGCCACATGCCCTTCCTGGTGGTAGCCTGTGTCCAAAGTCTGGTTGCTTCAATTCAGGACTACTCTGAAGGACCACCCCAGTGCCAGGGCTCAGGTGGGATCAGTTAAGGTCTATATAGTGACAGCATCATGGCCCAACTTCCCCCTTTGCTGACACGTGGAAGGAATCTGTGCTAGGGGTGCTCGGAGTGCTAGACCCCATTCTCAGCTCTCTGCTAGCACCTGGGGGAGAGGGCAGGATTTTATGAGAGAATGGCCGCATACCACAGAGAGGTGATAAAAGTCTGCTTGATGTTTGTTCCTTTGCCTTCTACCTGATCTCCCTCTAATACATAAATCAAATGATGTCCGTGTTGGCTGACAAACAATGTCTGACCCCTCTCAAAAGTCACCAGACATTTGTTGTGACTACGACAAGGCCCTGGTGTCTTCCTTTGGGTTCATGCCTGCTGTCGTGTGTGCCTTAGAGCACATTCTTTCTGGAGTCCACTGTCCTCATGTTTCCCTTGGCACCCAAATGAATTCCCAGGGTTATTGCCAGAATTCAAATAAACAACCCTGAACTCAGCCTGAACTGAAGGGGGAAAAAAAAGGACAACCTCAAATAACCCTTTTTCTTCATTTTAGGTACACAAACCTTTTTAGCACATGGCCCACTGGGATTGCATCTTAAGATATTTATATTCTCTCCCACATATCTTGAGCTAGAACCTTGTAACCAAGCAAGAAGAACATGTCAGGGACAGCCATTTATGTTCGGTGCTGACATACTTCGTTAGTGGCAAATGACCTGTGTGGCACGGGCACCAACCAACCAAATGGATGCCAGCCAATCAGCGCAGATGCCTGTGAACAAGGTGTACTGGTTTGTACTGGTAGAGGTCTACTCTGCAGAGACCTGCAGCATTAACTCGCCATAAAATATCAGTGGTAAGTGCTGTTTTAGTTGGGTTTCCTCAAAAGCAAAATCTGAGAGAAGGACATGGGTGCAGGTAGTCTATTTGGTAGGTGATCCCAGGAGGCAGAAGGGAGGGAATGGGATAGAAAAGACAACACTGATATGCTATGCGTTGGTTACCACTGTGGGCAACTGAGGCTCAATTCTGCTGGGACAGTCTGAAGAACCATGGAGAAAGCACATCAGAAGTGTTTCACCAGAGGATGGCGGTTGGGGCATTTTACCACTGATCCCATCCCTCATTAGATGAATATCGCTCCCTGGGAGTGTTAACTCCCTTGCCCTTCCTTCCTTCCTTCCTTCCTTCCTTCCTTCCTTCCTTCCTTCCTTCCTTCCTTCCTTTTTTCCTCCCTTCCTTTCTTTTTCCTTCTTTCTTTTTTTGTTTGTTTATAAAGGAAATCCTATATAATAAAAGGGTAATATGCAAATTGTCCCCTCGACCGGGAGTTCCACCGAGTTCGACCAAGGGGCAGGGCCAGCCCGCCAACCGCCCTGGGGTCCCTCCCTGACCCGCAGCCAGACCCTACCCATGCACGAATTCATGCACTGTGCCTCTAGTGATAATAATAAGTGTTTATTTTTTTAATTTTTTATTTATTGCTTTGAAAGAGAGTGAAACATCAATTTGTTGTTCCATTTACTTATTCATTCATTGATTGATTCTTGTATGTGCCCTGACAGGGGATCGAACCTATAACCTTGGACAATGCTTTAACCAACTGAGCTACCCAGACAGGGCCCCTTGTACTTTCAAGTTACCTGAATTTGGTTAAGGCATCTTCTGCTGCCTTAGAGAAAGCAGAGAGCTGTTTACATGTGTGCTTTATGAAGGATGCTGGTAAAGTGTGGGAACTGACTGCCAACGATGCACTAAAGTCAGGTGAGTTGAGAGGATGTGATGTAGCATAGTACAAATGTCTGCTACAAATGCTTCCTAAAATATAAATAAAAGGCACCTAAATGGATGCATGCACCCCCTTAAATCTTAAATTATTGTAGAGGACATGTTTTTTGTCTGCCCAGTATGACTTCCTTTGTGGAAACACCATTCTCCTCAGCCTATCTAATAAAAGGGTAATATGCAAATTAACCATCACTCCGTCACAAAGATGGTGGCGCCCATAGCCACAAGATGGCGGTGCCCAGTCCTCTCAGCCCCGCTGGAGTCCCCCAGTCCCGGGGAGTCGGCCACTGAGAGCGGGCAGTATGAGCGGCCTGGCGGAATGCTTGCTTCATCACTGTGGCGACATGGCAAGCATTCCACGCCTGGTTGCAGATGGGTCTCTGGGCCATGGAGAGCCTCTGGGCAGCGGGCACAGAGTGGCCAGGCCCCACAGAGAGCTACTGGCACATGGATTCGTGCGCAGGGCTACTAGTCTCATTATAATTGTGTTTGTTCTATGTGGTATGCTAATTAATGTAGCCCCCCCAAAGATGCCACAATCCCCAGAACCTGTAAAATATGTCACATTTCATGGCAAAGGGGAATTAAGTTTTCAGAAGGAATTAAGATTGTCAGTCAGCTGACCTTGACGTGAGAGATTATCCTAGATTATCTGGTGGGCCCAATGTAATCAGGGCCCTCATAAGTGCAAGAGGGAGACAGAACTCGAACCAGGAGGGGGACAGCATGAATTAGATGTTACTGGGTTTGGAAGTGGGGAGTTTTCAAAGGCCTCACCTGGAAGTGACACACTTCCTATCCACTAACCTTTCATTAACCAGAACACAGTCCCCTGGCTCTGCCCAACTCAAGGCAGCTGGGAAATGTGGTTTATAGGTCCCTTATAGGTCCCAGGAGAAAGAAGAAAAGGATTTCAAGAACAGCTGGGCATTTCAGCCTCATAAGTTTGGCTGTGAAATTCTTCCCCTTTTAATCTAACTGGAATTTATATCCATGCCAACAGATTCACCATGAATATAATCACTTATTTAAATCACGTATTTAAATGCTGCTCAAATTCTACTTTTACAGAAAGAGCACATGATGACCACCTTCTCTTCTTTTTTCTTTGTTAACCCTTTAAAACAAGTCATGCTCTTCTAGAAGTATATGGGGACTTAGGTGAAAAATGATGACCATCTTCTCTTGAGCTCCTAGACCTTAGAGTATTGCATATCAATATTTTTGTTTCCCAGTGTTTAACAAGATAGAGAGAAGGGAAACCAACTGAGGGTGATGAGAATACTATCAGAAACCCTGGGGGACTTTTTCCACCCATACATGCATTCCCCCACAGATAGAAATCTGTTTCCAAGGAAATCTGGCTCTGGCTCACAAAAGCTCAGTTCAGTAGTATTAAGTACATTCATATTATTGTGCAACCATCACTGGCATCCACCTCATAGCTTTTTTTTTCTTAATATTTTTTATTGATTTTTTTTTTTAGAGTTAGAGGAAGGGAAAAGGAGAGAAACACTGATGTGAATGAAACATCGATCAGTTGCCTCCTACATGCTACCTACCAGGGATCTAGCCTGTAACCCAGACATGCGCCTTGACTCAGGAATAGAACTGGCAACCTTTTGGTGCATGGAACAATGCCCAACCAAATGAGCCATACCGGTCAGGGTGCCCTGTAGCTTTTTTCATCTTGTAAAACTGATACTCTGTACCCATTAAACAATACATTTTCTTCCCCCTCTCACTTCACACCCCTTCACCCTTGACAACCAGCATTCTACTTCTGTCTCTATGATTTTGACTACTCCAGGGACCTCTTATATATGAACTCAAATAGTACTTGTCTTTTGTAACTGGCTTATTTCACTTAGCATAATGTCCTCAAGTTTTATGTTGTAGCATGTCAAAATTTCCTACCTTTTTTAAGCTGAATAATATTCCATTGTATGTATATATCATAATTTGCTTATCCATTCATTTGTCAATGGACTTTGGGGTTGCTTTAATCTTTTGGCTATTGTGAATAATAATGCTACGAACATGAGTGTACAAATATCTCTTTTAGACATTGTTTTCAGTTACTTGAGGTGCATATTTAGAATGGAATTGTTGGATCCTATGGTAATTCTACATTTAATTTTTTGGAGGAACCACCGTACTATTTCCACAGCAACTATACATCCCCACCAATAGGGCATAAGGATTCCAATTTCTCCACATCTTCACCAACTCTTGTAATTTTCTGGGTTGTTGTGTGTGTGTGTGTTTTTTTTGTGTGTGTGTTTTATAGAATCCATACTAAATGGGCATGAAGTGGCATCTCATTGCAGTGTTGATTTGCATTTCTCTAATGATTAGTGATTAGCATCTTTTCATGTGCTTGTTGGCCATTCTTTGAAACATGTCTATTCAAGTCCTGTGCCCATTTTTGAATAGTTTTGTTGTTGTTGTTGTTGAAGTTTAAAAGCTCTTTATACATTCTATATATTAATCCCTTATCAAATGGATGATTTGAAAATATTTTCTACCATTACACAGGATGCCTTTTTACTTTGTTGATAGTGTTCTAGATGCACAAAAGTTTTAAATTTTTATGGAGTTCAATATGTCTATTTTTTGCTTTTGTTTTCTATGCCTTTGGTGTCACTTTCAAGAAATAATTCTCAAATCTAGTGTCATGAAGCTTTTGCTCTATGTTTTCTTTGAAGAGTGTTGTAGTTTTAGCTCTTATGTTTAGATCTTCTACTCATTTTGAGTTAATTTTTGTATGGGTGTTAGGTAAGGGTCCACCAACACCTTTTAAAACATTATCTAATTTAATCCTGTGACAACCCAGTGAGGTAGGTACATATAATCCCCGTTATACAGATAACACAAAGATCAGTGACGTTACTTGCCTAAGGTGACACAACTAGCGAGGAGGTGGAATCAGGATTCAACCCCCTGTTTGTCTGACTGCAGACCCGACTCCACTAACCCCTTCACAACATTCTTTTCATGTTTTTTGTGCCTCTGTGTGCACACCTGTTTTCTGCTGACTGGTAAACCCTCACCACTTGCAGCAGGTGCTATAGGTGTTCCACCCATATCCTGTTGGCCCCCACCAGTTTAGTTCATGTCAGCCAGACTTCCAACTGCCAGCACCTGCAACTTTTTTGCCTGAGAGCTTTCTGAAGTGCTGGTGCCTGCTCTGCACATGTGACGGGCCAGAAGTGCCAGAAAATTAATGCCCCAGGAGACACTTTTAACCAATGATGATAGGAGTGGTCATCCCCCTGCACTCTTGTCCCTTGAATATGATAGTTCTAAGGCATGGTCTACACTGTTTCCCAGCATCCCTCAGCAGGATTAAGCTCCATTTGTTTATAATGGTTAACTTGCTTGATAATTCATTTATGTTGACTTCTTTCCTTTCCTTGTCTCACTTTCTCACTCCTCTACTGGTATTTCCTGGGATTATCACCTAAAACAACTACTTGGGGTTGTCTTCTGGAGGAATCTGACCTAAGACACTGCTCCTTCAAAACCCAGCTCAAACTCCTTCTTCTCCGGGAAGTCTTTTCCACTTTCATCCTCTGCTCATTGCTGGGCACACTCCTTGAAGATCACATCGGCTCACATTGCCTTGCAGGGGTCAGTTTACAAGTCGGTGTTAGGTTTTCTATTGCTGCTGTAACAAATTATCACATAGTAGCTTAAAACAACACCCTTTTATTATCTCACAGTTCTGTAGGTCAGAAGTCCAGGTACAGCCTGGTTGAGCTGAGTGCTCTGCTTAAGGTCTCCTGAGGTTGTAGTCAAGGTGACGGATGGCAAGGCTTTGCTCCTTTCTGGAGGGCCTGAGAATGGATCAGCTTCCAAGCCCATCAAGGTTGTTGGCTGAATTCAGTTTCCTGTGGTTGTAGGACTGAGGTCTCGGTTTATTTTCTGGTTGTCCACCAAGGGCCAGTCCTTTCAGACTTCCTGCACTACTTCTCATGCTTTCCAAGTGGCCCCCTCCAGCACAAGCAGGTCCAGCTGGAGAAAGTTTTCTGCTTATAAAGGCTTATGTAATTAGATTGGGCCCAGATAATCCGGGATAATCTCCCTATTTTAAGGTTCTTAACCTTAATTCCACTTGCAAAGTCCCTTTTATCATGTAATATAACATACTTACAGAGTCCAGGAAGTAAGAAGTAAACATCCTACCTGGCTGGCGTGGCTCAGTGGTTGAGTGTCGACCTATGAACCAGGAGGTCACTATTTGATTCCCAGTCAGGCACATACTCAGGTTGCAGGCTCGATCCCCAGTAGGGGGTGTGCAGGAAGCAGCCAATCAATAATTCTCTCTCATCATTGATGTTTCCATCTCTCTCCCTCTCCCTTTCTCTTTGAAATCAATAAAAATATTTTTTTTAAATAAATGAACATCTTTGGGGACCATTTTGCTTGCCCCATTCATCTTCCCCACTGTGTCAGTTACCTATTTCTTTGTAAAGAAACCACCCCAAAATTCAGTGGCTTAAACCAACAACCATTTTGTGTCCTCAGGATTCCACAGTTGGGACGGGGCTCAGCTTGGCATTTCTTCTGCTGGAGTCACCAGAGGAACCAAGCCTCAGTTGCCTACAACAGAAAACCAGGCCTGAAAGCTTTCCTCTCTTCTCCCCTGTCTCACCCTCCCCGCCTCCTCACTCTGGCTTTCTGTAATTGCCTCCCAAAGAAAGGCCTCGAACCCAAGTCTTTATCAGAGGACTGTTACAATCACAGATTTAACCTTTTCCTTATTATTCTTATTTAGTTTTTAGGATTGTCTTCTTATGTTGTTTCTATGTGGTCCCAATCTATCTGAATGTATGTTAGCTTTGCAAAATGTTTTCTACTATTATTAAAAATACAACCAGACCCCACTTCCACTTCACTTGCTGGTCCACACTCCAGGTCTTCCTATGATCAGAAATCAGTTTTTCCCAGTAGATTTGTCCTGCTCCAGCCCTTTGCTTCCTCACAGTTTGAGAAAAATAGTCCAATTATCTAAATAAACTTCATGCTGAGGCTATAGATTTTCATTTCCTCATTTTCTCTACTACATTCTGTAACTTCCTATTTTTCCCCCCAAACTCCTGCTCTGAACTCAAAAGCACTTGTTGGTAACCAATTTCTGTTCCTTGACAAAGAAAGACTTTTTTACAATTAGTCTCCTCTGTTACATAAGGCCCAGCAGTCACGTTTCCTCCTTGTGGTGTACAAGCAGTTTATATTGGGCTGCACGTATAGAGAGCATAGAATAATCACAGAAATCTTAGGATCATAGTCCTTCTGCATAGCTAGTGTCTAAATACAGAATGTTCTCACTTATCAGTGGAGTCAAGAATCAAAAAGAAAAAGATTAGATTTGTGGTTGCCAGAGTGGAAGATGGGGATGAAGGTGGTCAAAAGGTACAAACTTCCCGCTATAAGGTAAGTACTGGGCAGGTAGTGTACAACAGTTAACACTAGTGTATGGTATATATGAAAGTTAAGAGAGTAGATCCTAAGAGTTCTCATTACAAGGATTAAAAACACACACACACACAATTTTTTCAAAGAAAATATTCCTGAGAGGTGGAATGATGGGTAATTAAATAATTTTGTCTACTTTTCTATAGTTTTCAAAATTTTATAATGATCATGTTTCACTTTTATAGTCAGATAAAAAATGAGTTTATTTAAAAAAAGTAATTATCCAATTATCTCCTTTCCAGATAGAAGCTGAGGTCCAGAGTGGTTACCTGAGGCCAACAGGTCATTTAATGGTTGACTAGAGCCACCAACTCCTGGGATGACCCTGCATATAGGTCTCATCTTAATGTGGAAACCCCCAGAAGCTGAATTGGAGTCACAGCTAATGTGGGGGATGACCCCAGGAAAACAGCAGTGGGAGGAAGGGTGGCAGGCGGAGACGTGAGAAGAGAGAGGTGAATTATCAGCCAGTCAAGGTGAATTATCAAGTGAAAGGGATCTGTGTCCACAGAAACCCCTGGGAGTCATGGCAGAACACACCTCACAGCGCCCCACTTCAGGGAGAGGGAGCTGGGGTGTTGAATATGCCACCTCCTGTCAGACATCAAGGACCACTCCCAGGGTGGTGACAATTCCTGAGCACTCTGGCCTGTCACATGGTTGGGCAAAGTCGGCTCTGGCAGCTAGAAGTGGGTCCTGCCCACTTAAAGGGTCAGATTGAGAGGATGTGGGTGCGTAGCAACAGCATCTACCACAAGTGTAACAGGGAGGAAACAAAACTGTGAACTTTGAGGGGCATCTAGATCCCTAAGTACCAAAACCATAAGCATACTCTGGAGGTCACAGGGCCCCAAACTTACCACCTTTCAAAACTTCATTTAGGTTAACATTACCTCCAGGAAATTGTTTGTGGAGGCAGCACATTAGATCATGACACCCAGTAATATCTATGTCAGTAAGTACTCTTTGGTTGCAAGTGACAAAATCCAACTCCAATCAGTGTAGATACAAAAGTGGGAGTTGGGGGTGTGAGGGGGATGTCACTTCCTTGTGAAGGCAGGACAGAGTGCAAACTTATTGCAATTCATCCATAGAGTGAGCACAAATCTTGCAATTAGCCCACCCAGATGAGATGCCTTTTACTGGTAAAACCTTTGCACTAAAACAACTTATATGCTAGCAGCAACCTAGCTACCCCCAGAAGAAGGGAGGGATGCTGGGCACAAAGATGAACAAATGTCCTCCTCAATACTGTGACAAAGTAGCCACCACCCAGCAGAACATAGGACCATGAGGGAATGTGACTCTTGTGTGTTAAATTGTGAACTTATTTGGAAATAGGATCTTTGCAAATATGATCAACTTAAGATGAAGTCATGCTGGATTAGGATGAGCCTCATTCAACATGGCTGGTGTCCTTTTAGGAAGAGAGGAGTCAGACACACAGGGAAATGCCATAGAATGATGGAGACAGAAGTTGGAGCCATGCATCTACAAACCGAGGACCTCCGAGGATTGCTGGCAACTCCAGAAGCTGAAAGAAAGGCATGGAGCAGATTATATCTTAGAGTTTCAGAGACAGCATGGCACGGCTGACATCTTGATGTTGGACTTCTAGCCTTAGAGCTATGACAGAATAAATGCTTATCTCACACAGTTTGTGGTATTTTGTTATGGCAGCAGCTTTGCTCTGAATGTTTGTGTCCCCCAGAGTTTATATGTTGAAGTTCTAACCCCAAGGTAATGGAAGAAAGTCCTTGGGAGGTGATTAGGTCATGAGGATGGAGCCCTCATGAATGCAATTGGTGCCCTTATGAAAGAGGCCTGAGGAAGCTCCCTTGCCCTTTCTGCCATGTGAGGACAGAAAAGATAGTCATCTATGAACCAGAAAGAGGGTCCTCACCAGACACCCAATCTGCTGGCACCTTGATCTCAGACTTGCCAGCCTCCAGGACGATGAGAAATAAAGTTTGTTTGTGTCCGGCCAGTGTGGCCCAGTGTTTGAGCATCGACCTA
The DNA here is from genome assembly GCF_951640355.1 of Cnephaeus nilssonii. Taxonomy (NCBI): domain Eukaryota; kingdom Metazoa; phylum Chordata; class Mammalia; order Chiroptera; family Vespertilionidae; genus Cnephaeus; species Cnephaeus nilssonii. The sequence continues at coordinate 28,627,066 of NC_137082.1, forward strand.
TGAACCAGGAGGTCGTGTTTCCATTCCTGGTCAGGGCACATGCCCAGGTTGCAGGTTCGATCCCCAGTAGGGAGTGTGCAGGAGGCAGCTGATCAATGATTCTCTCTCATCATTGATGTTTTTATCTCCCTCTCCCTTCCTCTCTGAAATCAATAAACATATATATACTAGAGGCCTGATGCATGAAAATTCATGCAAGAGTAGGCCTTCCTTCCCCTGGCTGCCGGCACCGGCTTCCCTTCAGCACCTGGGACCCAGGCTTCCCTCCTCCAGCCACCAGCAGGCACCTGGGACCCGGGCTGGCTTCCCTCTGGCCCTGGCTTCGTCAGGAAGGACGTCCAGAATGACGTCCGGTCTAATTAGCATATTACCCTTTTATTATTATAGATAAAGGTTGTTTGTAAGCCAGCCAGTCTGTGGTATTTTGTTACAGCTGCCCAAACGGGCTATGACAGCAGCCCTAGGAAGCTAATGCAGTAATTGACGGCACGGAGATCTGGCAGGAAGGGAGGACCAAGCCCCAGGCAGGACAAGGATATGTCAGAACAAGGACACTGGGCAACTAGGGATGAAAAGGGAGCAAATGCCAGTCACAGCCCTGGCTGGTGTGGCTGAAGTTGGTTGGGTCATCATCCCTGTACACTAGAAGTTCGTGGATTTGATTCCCAGTCAGGGCACATACCTAGGTTCTCTCTCTCTCTCTCTCTCTCTCTCTCTCTCTCTCTTCTCTCTCCCTCTCCCCTCCACCTCATTCCTCTCTAAAAATCAATTTAAATTTTATTTATTTTTTTGTTAATCCTCATTGAGGATATTTTTTCCCAGTGATTTTTAGAGAAAGTGGAAGGGAGAAGGAAAGATAGAGCGAGAGAAACATTGATGTGATGTTGCCTCCTGCACACGCCCTGGCGAGCCTGCAACTGAGGTATGTGCTCTTGACCAGAATTGAACCTGAGACCCTTCAGTGCCATGGCCAATGCTCTATCCACTCAGATAACTGTCTAGGGTTAAAAAAATTTTGTTTTTTTGTTTTTGTTTTGTTTTTATTAATCCTAACTGGAGGATATTTTTCCATTGATTTTTTTTAACACCATTTTTATATATACACATATCCTATATAATAATCCTATATAATAATAGAGGAATATGCAAATTATCCAGGATGCCCTCATGGGTAAGGGCTGGCAGGAGCGGGTGGGCGTGGCTGCGTGCCCCATGAGGCCGGGGGACGTGAGGCTGCGTCAAATAAAATAAAATGCATTCAGATGCCCTAAAGCACAAACATCCCAGCAGATAACTCAATGCAGGTTATTGTGTAATCACAATGATTACACAATAAATAACAACGATTACACAATATTGATCCCACAATAAACTTATTTTCACTGAAAAAAAAAATAACATCTTCATTTAAAGATGCCCCAGTAAGGCTGCTGAGGCTTTCATCTGACCAAAGACGACAGGGTCAAGGAGGAAGGGCTCCGGTTTAGTTTTCTCAGCGCCCAGCTAGGAGGTCTCCCTGGGGCGGCTCTCCCCTCCGAGCCCTGCGCAGGACGGGCACTCCACTCTGGCCCGGGAGCCCCGAAGGGAGGTGGAGTGAAGTGTTTTCCTTCTGGGACCCTGCTCTCCCTGGGACCCCGGGGGGGGGGGGGGGTGTGATTTGGGGGGGTTGAGGTGTTCTCTCTGGGAACCCAGAAATCCACCTCCTGGGGCGACTGCGCAGCAGCCAGGCCTGGCAAGCCCCGGAGAGGGCGACCTATCCATGCGGATGTGTACGCTGGCAGAGGCCGCGCAGCTGCCATAGTTGAAGTCGTCCTGGATGGAGGACCGGGGGTAGTGGGGATCAGAGTCAGCCAGGTCAGCAATGGTCAGCAATGGAACTAGAGCACACAGACCTCAACGGTCCTCGGTCACTTCCTGAGCAGCAGTCAGCCCCAACCCGGGATCAAACCCGAAACCTAAGTAGGTGCCCGGACAGAAGGGAACCCAAAGCTTTGCTGTGGCAGAGGAGCTCCGGCCCACAGCAGGGGCCAGGGCACGCAGGAGGGGTTTTGTTGAGGGTCCCTGACAGGCAGCCTGCAGCGCAGTGGGCTAGAACCTCCTCCTGATACAGCAAGGTTGCAGGTTGGATCCCTGGTCACCGCACAGACAAGAAACAACCAAAGAGAGCATAATAAGTGGAACAACACACTGGTGTTTCTCTCGCTCCCTTCCTCTCTCTAAAATAATCAATCAATAAAAATTAAAATAAAAAATAAACCCTCTGGCTTGCAGAGTTGCTAAAACAGTTAGAAAGCGAAGTCCCATCCCTTCCCTTTCATTCAACAAATACTTCATATGCTCCTTCAATAATCACACTGGGGATGGGTGTTTGTTTGTTTGTTTGTTTTGGTTAATCCTCACCTGAGGACATTTTTGCATTGATTTTTTTTTTTTCTTACAGAGAGTAGAAGGGAGGGAGAAAGACAGAAACTAATGTGAGAGACATCAATTGGTTGCCTCTTGCTGAATCCCCAACCAGGGCCCCAGATTGAGCCTGCAACCCAGGTATGTGCCCTTGATCAGAATTCAACCCAGTACCCTTCAGTCCGCCTGCAGAAGCACTATCCACTGAACCAAACCAGCATTTTTTTTTTCTTTTTAAGTTCTCCTCTAAGGATATTTTTTTTCATTGATTCTAGAGAGAGAGGAAGGGAGAGGGAAAGAGAAAGAGAAACATCGATCAGTTACCCAAGCTATCCGACAGGGATGGAACCCACAACCCGTGTATGTGCTCTCACCTGGAATCGAACCCATGACCCTTTGGTGCGTGGGAGGACACTCTGACTACTGATCCTCACCAATCAGGGCCTGGAGGTACATTTAAAATTTTTTTTTCAGATGTGCCCTGGCCAGGTGGCTCAATTGGTTGGAGTCTCAACCTGTACACCAAAGGATTTCCTGTTGGATTCTAGGTTAGGGCACATACTTAGGTTTAGGTTAGAACCCGGTGGGTCAGCAGGTGCAGAGGCAGCCTACTGGTATTTCTCTGTCACATGGATGTTTCTCTCTCTAAAAATCAATTTTAAAAACATCCTCAGGTGAGAATTAAAAATATATATATATTAAAAATTTTTCAGATCTAAAATTTTATTTGGTTCTTTTTTAAATTTTATTTTTCATTTATAGTTCACATTCAATATCCTATCCTATATAATAAAACCCTAATATGCAAATCGACCGAACGGTGGAATGACTGTTCACTGTGAACTGACCACCAGGGAGCAGACACTCAACATAGTAGCTGCCCCCTGGTGGTCAGTGCGCTCCCACAGGGGGAGTGCTGCTCAGCCAGAAGCTGGGCTCATGGCTGGCGAGTGCAGCGGCAGTGGCAGGAGCCTCCGAGACAGCACTAAGGAGCAGCGAGCCGAGCAGTAGGGAACAGCAAGCAAGAGGGCAGTAAGGAGCGAGGGGTCCTGGACTGCAAGAGGGCACAGGCCGGGCTGAGGGACTCCCCACCCCCACCCCCAGTGCATGAATTTCATGCACCAAGCCTCTAGTATATATATACTAGTATATTGATTTCAAAGATGAAGGGAGAGGGAGAGAGAGATAGAAACATCAATGATGAGAGAGAATCATTGATTGGCTGCCTCCTGCATGCCCCCCCTACTGGGGATCAAGTTCAAAACCTGGGCATGTGCCCTCAGCTGTAATCGAACCTGGGACCCTTCAGTCCTCAGGCTGATGCTCTATCCACTGAGCCAAACAGGCTAGGGCACCATTGATTTTTAGAGAGAGTGGAAGAGAGAGGGAAAGACAGAGAGAAATATCGATGTGAGAGAAACACATCAATTGGTTGCCTTCTGCATGAACCCTAACCAGGGCCTGGGCCAGGGAAGATCCTGCAACCGAGGTACATGCCCTTGACTGGAATCAAACCCGGGACCCTTTGGTCCACAGGCCAATGCTCTATCTGCTGAGCCAAACTGGCTAGGGCTAAAAAAAATTATTTTTAAATGCTGAGCCACAGAGGACTGGAAGCTGAGGTGAATGCTCACTCATACGCCTTCCTTGATGGGCTGTTGCCTAAGTTGTTATCTCTATGTAAGGAGTGACCTTTTATACCCAGGCAAAGGTGACCAAAAGAATTGTGGTTCCCAATTTCTTCTTCAAATGATTGTAGATCTTCTCTATGAAGCCATTACCCAAAGGTAAAGTGAAGGGACATTTCTTTAATGGAGAACATTCCCTCTAGTCCAAGCCTTCTCTCTTTTTCCCTGACTCCTGGGGCTCATTCTCCTTTTCTCTACTTGGCTATAACGATTTGACACCTAGAACTAACCCTTGTTGGGTGTTCACTATGTGTTATGCAGTTTTTTATTTATTGGTTTATTTTTTACAGAGAGAGACAAAGGGAGATAGACAGACAGACATTGATTTCTTATTCCACTTATTTATGCATTCATTGGTTGATTCTTGTATGTGCCCTGACCAGGGATTGAACCCACACTCCTGGCATATCAGGATGATGCTCCAAACAACTGAGCGGTTTGGTATGCAGTTTTCTAAATCTTCATTGTCTGATGCAATAGCTACTAGCCACATGGGGCTATGTAAATTAAAATGAATTACAATGAAATAAAATTAATAATTTCAGTTCCTCAGTCGCACTAGTTATATTCCAAGCACTCAATTGCCACCTGTGGCTAGTGGCTACCCTATCAGTTAGATATAGAACATTTCCATCACCTCAGAAAGTTCTCCTGGACAGTGCTGTACTTACATGTGTATCTTATTTAATCATCACAACCCCTGTAAGGTGGGTTCTACTATTATCTTTATTTTACAGTTGAGGAAGCTGAGGCTCAGGTCCTCAAATAAATAAGTGAACTGTGACTCATGCTGCCCAATGAGTAGAGAGAGCAAAGGCCATTGGGCCACTTCCTGAGCTCTTTTCTCTCTGTCATGATGACCAGCGGGTGGGTGCTCCATTGGCCTGGGTTCTGGAGGAAGGCTGACAGGATGTGGCATGGAGCCCTGGCTGACCTATGATGGACATGGTGTTTCAAACAATGGTTCTGGGGTTTTAACCACAGCATAACTCAGCCCATACTAACCAATATGTATGTATGGGGGGGGGAAAAAAAGGCAGTTTTGAGACAATTAACCTCACAGATGTGATCAGTAGAAATTTAGAAATAAAAACTCATGATTTCAACTCTTCTTTCTGAAAGTAGGAAATTTGTTTTTATTACCACTAAAGCCCTGCAATTTGGTAAGATGCTCACACACACGAGGATACTTACCATAGGTCTTCAATGAACTTCTCAGGAAATTTTAATTTAATGCTGTAACTATTTTTTGGTTTCAGGTAATATTTTTCAGTTTAATGTGGAGTCCAATATTTGACAATGCAGATATTGAGTTATTTTTTCTTGAGAGATAAATAAAACAAATCACACCAGCTGGCATGGCTCAGTGGTTGAGTGGCAACCTATGGTCAAGGTTCAATTGCTGGTCAGGGTGCATGTCCAAGTTGTGGGCTTGATTACCAGTGTGGGTCGTGCAGGAGGCAGCTGATCAATGATTCTCTATCAACACTGATGTTTCTATCTCTTTCTCCCTCTCTCTTCCTCTCTGAAATCAATAAAAATATATTTTTTAAAAATACACAAATCACATCATCTTGGAGTTCATGAAATACCAGTAAGAGAAACAGTAATATCGGGAATAAAAATTTTAAGACAGTATAAATCCACACATCAAGAGGGACTTATTTCAGGAAAATTTAGTGAATTCAACTATTTATTAGGAATAGTGTTTTTACCTGCTGTGATTATAGAAGGCAGCAGTTATTTCTGAAAGGAATGATATCATACCTGGTACTTATTTATAGTTCCAATTCCTGAGTCCATTATTTTTTTAAAATATTTTTATTGCTATCAGAGAGGAAGGGAGAAGGAGAAATAGAAACATCAATGATGAGAGAGAATCTTTGATTGGTTGCCTCCTGCACACCTCCCCCCTGGGGATCAAGCCTGCAACCCAGGCATGTGCCCTGACTGGGAATCGAGCTGTGACCTCCTGGTTCATAGGTCGATGCTCATCCACTGAGCCACCATGGCCAGGCCTGAGTCCATTATTAACAATCAATTAATTTGTTAATTAGCTAATATGAGCCAAAGCATGGTAGAGGTCACAGAAGACATGCAGAACATAGCCCTGTTCACAAATAACTTACAATCTATGTCAACAGATCAAAATACAATTGATGAAATAATAAGATGCATGATGGTAAAACAAAAAATAGATGCTCACCTCTTTTCTGCATGTCCCTTGCTAGAATCACAGCCAATTATTTCTCACTCTGTACCCCTCTCTGATATATTATATTAATTGCCCAAATAGTTTATGCCTCCCTTATTCATGTCATTTTTCTGAGTAAATTTGTAGTTCTTCCCTACAAATGGATGGAGTCTATTATTTCCCAACTCTTTAACTTTGGGTTCAGCCACATGATTTACTTTGGCCAATGAAATATGGGAAGAAGTGACAGTGGCCAATTAGTGTCTAGGCCTTAAGCCATGTGAATTCTTGCTTGTTTCTATGCCATCAGAATAAAAAAAAAAAAAAGTGCAGATTAGCCTATTCATTCCTGAGGAGGATGAGGGAGGGATGTATGGAGCTGAGTACAGTCACCCCAGCTGAGCCAACCTAGATCAGCTGACACTGAGACAACTCTCAGACTCATGAGCAAAATAAATAATTAGTGTTGTATGCTATGGAGAGTTTGGGGCTGTTTGTTACACAATAATAGCAAACTGACACTCTGTTGGATGCAGCTGACTCTCACAGCTCCTATAGTGCTTATTGCACTAGGTTACCCATACGCTATATCTCTTCTATTGTATTGTAAAATTCCATTGGGCAGGTAATGGGTTTTTTTCTTTTTGATCTTTCTATTTTCATTACCTAACCTGTGCCTAACACACAGGGTACACTCAATATACACTGTTGAGTAAATGACTAGATGAAAGAATGAGCAAATGAATAACATTTTCTGCATAATTTTGTTTTTAAAATTATATTTGAAAGTCCAAAAGATCTTGTTATGCAGTCTATGAAACTGCTTTCAAAATTTAGAAACTGCATAATATTTATGTCTGTAAGTATATTAACTAAATGGTATATAAAGTAATCATCATTAGCATGTCTATTGTTATAATACCTTTTACATCACCCCCCCCCAAAAAAAAAACACACAACACTCAACAAGCTAATATACAATTTACCCCCCCAAAACAAAACAACTTCTTCAGGTATTGATTAATCAAAAAATATTTTTTTAAATATTCAGAACTCAGGAAATCTTTTTTTGTTGTTTTGTTTTAACTATATTTTATTGATTTCAGAGACAAACAGAGAGGTAGAGAGAGATAGAAACATCAATGATGAGAGAGCATCATTGATCGGCTGCCTCCTGCACACCCCTCACTTGGGGATCGAGCCTGCAACCCGAGCATGTGCCCCGACTGGGAATCAAACCCAATCATTCAGCCACACCGGCCAGGCCAGAACATAGGAATTCTTTATTTGAGCCCATAAGGAAAGAGGTTTGATTGATTTGGACAGTTGCTTTGCTCCAAGGAAAATGTCACTCTTATGAGCACGTCTCTTCTCCAGACACCAGGGCTCCCCCAGAGCCGAGCACTAATAGCACCACCGGGAGGTCCCGCTGGGACAGCAGCAGAGGATAAAGTAGTCGGGAGTGAAGATACTCAGGATGACAAGACAACCTGCTGTCTACGCAGGTAAACATGGCAGAGATATGGGAGGAATGTTCAACGAATTTTTTTCTTAAATAAAAATAGATTTCAACCATAGCACAGACTCACTGCTATCTGTCCTGTCCGATAGATGGAAAAGTAAATTGCCCAGCTTTCCTGAAATGAAAGCATGAAATTGGCCTAAGGTTTTCTAAGCAGTTTTGCAACACCTTGACAGCTGTTTGCCCTTCTTTTCCAGGCTGTTAAAAACTGGCCTCCATCCATGACTAACTTTTAAACTGAAAAAATAATGTGGATTGTTTGTAGGAAAAAGGAAATCTCTGGTGGTGAAGAAGAAATATGTCAAAGTGTTGACATTTCTGTTTCACAATTTTAGAGAGTTAACTTCCCTTTCATTTAGCTCTGTATTTCATTATTCACTTAATAGCAGGTGAAAACAAAATTATTTGTGATGAAAAAATGTCATAAATTTGTACTTCAATCAGATCAGATTCTCTGGTTGGTTGGTTTGGAGGAGGCAATACAAAGAAAAACGAAGGTCATCAATAGTGCTATAATGGAAACTGGATCTATTTCTCACCCAAAGCCTGAAATTTTCAGTCTCCTCCCCAGCGGCAACCATTTCTTGTTTCTAGACTATTGTCCCTACAACATTCCATGCGTACTTAAGCATTTTATATATTTGAATTTTTTTTGTTTTGTTAATCCTCACCTGAGGATATTACTCCATTGATTTTTAGAGATAGTGGAAGGGAAGGGGAGACAGAAAGAGAAACATTGATGTGAGAGAGACATTGATTGGTTGCCTCCTGCACTCGCCCCACACTAGGGATTGAGCCCACAACCCCGGCATGTGCCCTGACCAGGAATCAAACCATGACCTCCTGGTTCATAGGTTGCTGCTCAACCACTGAGCCACGCCAGTGGGGCCTTTGAAATTTTTTAACAAATGCCAACTTTCTAACACCTGTTGTTTCACATCTTGTCTTTTTCATGTGGAAAAAATCTTAGAGCTCATTTCATAAGTGATTTGCATTTCAACAGGATCCCTCTAAAGTGACAAGAAAACATGGGGAACCAAGATGGTTTTGAATTGTTTACTAGCAAAATAAATTAGCAAGCAGTCCTTATGAAAGCACCCAACAAGTGCTCTGGTATTCATGAGCTATGTGTATGGGAAACTCAATACAAGATGGTGAGAAACCAGCTGAAGATGTAGGTTGTACATATTCATGGTCAATTACATGGTAATGTAATTGACCATGAACATTAACAGCATTAACATGTGCCTCATGACAATAATCAGTTTCATGGCTTCAATGTCACTTTGGGATTATGAGGCATAGGAAGGGTCACTCTTTAGCAAGAAAATGCACATTCAGATAACAATAAGCTATGATTTCAGAGCCATTATTTTAGCAAAGTTTTAAATTCTGCTAATATCACCTGTGGTGAGAGTGGAGCATCAGTGGCTTTCATACTTGGTCTGTGGGAGGAAAAATTGGAATAATTACAACAGATAGCAATTTTGCAATACTTAGTAAAGTTAAGATGTACATAATCTCAACTCAGCAAGCACACTTCCATGTACGTACCCAAGCAAGGTTCTTGCACATATGAGTCGGCCATGTGTACCTAAGCCTGTTTAATGCAGCATTTCTCGTGATAGTAAAATGATAGACTACTATAGGGCCATAAAATAAATGCATGAATTAGAGCTACACTTTTTTCAGCATAGATAAATGTCAAAAATACAATGGCAAATGAACAAAAGCAAGCTGCAAAAGCACATGTAAAAATACGACACCATTTAAGTAAATTTGTAAAACATACAAACAATGCTTTGTTTTGTTTTTCAATGGTCAGATCCACCTGCCAGCCTTCTCTATGACGCTCTAGCCCTGGGAGGCTTTATGGACTTCATCTTTCAACTCTCTTCCCTCTGGCTTTAGTTGGGTTCGTCTAATAGGAGGCACCAGTAGGAGTCTGAAGGGATGGAGGGGTGGGGCTAGGTATCACACCCCCACCCCCTGCAGAGGCTGCGTTTGTTCACTGAAGGCCACAGCTGCTGTCAGGTAGCCTGCACCTATGGTGGCAGGTCCTTCTGGGCCTGTAGTGATTACTTCCCTCCAAGCCTAGGCATGATAACGATTCCCTTCAGTTTCTACCTCCCAGGCGCTTCACCATCCCTGGCTCATCTCCGTTCTCACAGCCTGCACCTTTGCAAATAGAACCTCTAATAGACGATCTCAATTACCTGCCAAGGTTCTGAATGATGCACATATTTATGTGGGGAGATTTAAAACTATGCCTGCTAATGTTATACACTCAATTCAGGAGACTGGTTATCATTGTGAAAGGAAGTATAATTGCAGATGGGGTGAAGGAGGAGGAGAAGGCTTTAGCTATATATTTGCTACGGTTTTTTATTTTATTTTTATTTTTCGTTAATCCTCACCAGAGGATATTTTTCCATTGAATTTTTAGGGAGAGTGGAAGAGAGAGGGAAAGACAGAAAGAAACATTGATGTGAGAGAAATATATCAATTGGTTGCCTTCTGCATGAGCCCTGACCAGGGCCTAGGTGGGGGAGGAGCCTGCAACCAAGATACATGCCCTTGACTGGAATCGAACCCAGGACCCTTTGGTCCTTAGGCCGATGCTCTATCCAATGAGCCAAACTGGCTAGGGCAAAGGTTTTTTGTGTTTTTTTATTTATAATTTTCTTTTTTTAAAAAATGTATTTTATTGATTTTTTTTTTTTTTTTTTTTTTTTTTTTTACAGAGAGGAAGGGAGAGGGACAGAGTTAGAAACATCGATGAGAGAGAAACATTGATCAGCTGCCTCCTGCACATCCCCTACTGGGGATGTGCCACAACCAAGGTACATGCCCTTGACCATAATCGAACCCGGGACCCCTCAGTCCCCAGGCCGACGCTCTATCCACCAAGCCAAACCGGGTAGGGCAAGGTTTTTTAAATAAAAGTTTTAAAATCACAGAAGCTATTATGTAAAAATGTTTAAATCAATTAAACCTGGGTTGGTTAATAAATGGGTGTTGTATAATGCTTGGAATGAAACATTTCTTAAAATATTTTCTTATAATAACAAGCTTTAGAAAGTGAATTTCCTCCTCGTTCAGGGTGACACAAGAGTGTCACATGAAGCCCTAGACACATTGCATCTGATGAAAGTGCTTCTCCCTCCCCCTGATCCTTTCTTCACTAGCACTTCTTCCAAAGACCTGAGGTATTTCTGCACAATGGGGTGAGGCGTTCCACCCTCTTTACTTGGAATTTGTGTGGAAATGCAGAAGTGCAATTAGAACTATGACACCCGAGGAAAGCGAGGTAAAACTGGCCCCCAATCAACTCTGGGAGGCACCATGGTAGGTGACAGCCAGCATATAAACAGAACAAATTATTGTTAACCAAGGCCTCAATTCATTTGTTTCCATGTTACTGAGGAAGCTGCTAGTGTCACCAAAATAGACACAAACCAGGATCGAAAACTGCACAGTCATTCAACTTGCTTGAGAAAAACATTTGTTACACTAAATCTTGGAGCTTAGAATCAAAGCCTGTATTGCCTTGCCTTTGGTACAGCAGAGTGTGTGTACACATATACACGAGGTTGTGGTTTTAAGGTTTTTAAATATTTTATTGCTTTCTCTGATATTTACACAAGTTACATTTACTTCAGCAGCCAAGTAATCAGTACGAAGTATAAAGTTACCAGGACAAATCCCCATGGCTGTTCCAGTTCCTCCCTTCCCCAGAAATAAATACTGTTATTAATGAGGTATGTTCTCCTGGACCATTTTCTATGCATGTGTGGGCATGTGCATATGGGAATATTATCTTTAATATTAAAGCTTTGAGACCTTGTATGCATGTAAGCATAACCCATGGACATAGACAAGAGGGTGGTGAAGGCCTGGGGCGGGGAGCGGAGGTGGGCTTGAGGGAGTCAATGCGGGGGGGGGATAGATGTAATATTTTCAACAACAACAATATATATATATATATATATATATATATTAAAGCTTTGATACTCTTCTTGGTGTTCTACAACTTACTTTTCTCATCTAATACTATGTGCGCTAGTAATGCTTGATATATTTCTATGAGACAGGTGCAATTAATACTCATTAAAAAAAAACACCTAGGAGGCACATACTATTATTTCCCCCATTTTAAAAATGGGAAAGCAGAAGCATAGAAAGCGTATCTGAGCATGGATAGCCAGGAAGTGCCAGCAACAGGATTGGAATCCATACAGGCTGGTGCTAGAGCCCTCATTGGTTCCCCCTGTGCTATATTATCCTTGTCTTTAAGACCTTGTCATGTCATACATATAGTCTTCCTAGATCTTTTTAGATGCTGCAGGGTTTTCTTTTTCTTTTCTTTTTTTTTTTAAATATATTTTTATTGATTTCGAAGAGGAAGGAGAGAGATAGAAACATCAGTGATGAGAGAGAATCATTGATCCGCTGCCTCCTGCATGCTCCACACTGGGGTTTGAGCCAGTAACCCGAGCATGTGCCCTGACTGTGACCTCCTGGTTCATAGATTGATGCTCAACCACTGAGCCATGCTGTCCAGGCTGGTTTTCAATAGAATGGATGAACTACAGTTTACATAACCATGACTCATGCCTCTTCTCATACATACCCCTTCAGGCACTTGGGTAACTATTTATTTGGACTAGATACCTAAAATTAGAATGCAGGGTGTATACATTTAAGAGTGTTGACTTATACTTCTAAATTATTCTTAGAAAGGGCTCTGCCCAATTTTCAATAGTACATGTCCCCATAAACACTGGGTACCATTAGCCTTTCACATTTGTGAAGAGAATTCACAACTGCACAAACTTTATATATTAACATTTTTGGAAATGTTTCCTAAGCTGATAAGCAAAAAAAATTTTTCATCACTGCTTGTAACTTCTATTTCCTTGTTGTTGTTTTTTAATGAGGTTGAGATTTGTTTATGTTTATTGGACATTATTTTTGGTAAATATATTTTTATTGATTTCAGAGAGGAAAGGAGAGGGAGATATAGAAACATCAATGATGAGAGAGAATCATTGGTTGGCTGCCTCCTGCACTGAGACCGAGCCTGAAACCTGGGCATGTGCCCTGACTGAGAATCGACCTGTGACCTCCTCCTGGTTCAAAGGTCGATGCTCAACCACTGAACCATGCCGGCCAGGATTTATTGGACATTTTTATTTAAAATTCCATAAATTGCTGTTATCTTGGTCCAATTTTTATTGGATTCTTTTTCTTATTGATTTGTATGATATATGTGTGTAATGATTAAACTTCTTTTTCCACTCTACATATTGCAATTATTTTTTCTCAGTCTATCCCTTTTCTTTTAAGTTTATTTTTGGTTTCTAATATTTATAAAGACAAGTTCATCAGTCTTCTTTTTGGTTTCTGAGGTTGAATCTTTCTCACCCCTCACTTCTAGAAATATCCTATCTAATAAAAGAGTGATATGCAAATTAACCATCACTCCACTCCACCCACAAGCCATGCCCACCAGCCACACCCACCAGCCAATCAGGAGAAAGTATGCAAATTAACCCAACCAAGATGGCTGCTGCCACAGAGAGAGCAGGAGGGAGGCTTGGGTTTCCCCGGCGATGGAGAAAGCCAAGCTTTCCACACACCCTGGCTGCCTCAGGCCTCCGCTTAAGGCTACAAAGTTTCAATGATAGAAGATACATAAATCCCAACAGAAATGGCGGCAGCCATGGAGCAAGCAGAAGGCTTGGCTCCCCTACAGGCTACAAAGTTTCAATTGTAGAATATAAATAAATCCCAGATACCAGGGCCTCCGCTTGGGTTGCTGGGGAGCATGGCCGGCCTGCAACCCACCACAGGCCCCTTGCCCAGGCTGCCCCATGCCCCAAGGGAATCCCCACCCTGATCTGGGACACCCTTCAGGGAAAACCAGCTGGCCCCCACCCATGCACCAGGCCTCTATCCTATCTAATAAAAGAGTAATATGCAGATTGACCATCACTCCAACACACAAGATGGCTGCCCCCATGTGGTCAAAGATCCTGCCCCCATGTGGACACAAGATGGCCACCACAAGATGGCCAGCAGGGGAGGGCAGTTGGGAGGGACCAGGCCTGCAAGGGAGGGCAGTTGGGGGCGATCAAGCCTGAAGGGGAGGGCAGTTAGGGGTGACCAGGCCGGCAGAGGAGGGAAGTTGGGGACAAACAGGCTGGCAGGGGAGCAGTTAGACATCAATCAGGCTGGCAGGGGAGTGGTTAGGGGGTGATCAGGCTGGCAGGCAGAAGTGGTTAGGGGCAATCAGGAAGGCAGGTAGGCGAGCATTTGGGAGCCAGCAGTCCTGGATTGTGAGAGGGATGTCCGACTGCCCGTTTAGGCCCGATCCTCCTGGAATCGGGCCTAAATGGGCAGTCAGACATCCCTTGAGGGGTCCCAGATTGGAGAGGGTGCAGGCTGGGCTGAGGGACCACCCCCCCCCCAATGCATGAATTTCGTGCACCGGGCCTCTAGTAAAACATATAATACATGGTTATTGTGTAAAATATAGGCACTACAAATAAATAAAAATTAAAAGTAAAAATGGCCGAAACCGGTTTGGCTCAGTGGATAGAGCGTCGGCCTGCTGACTGAAACGTCCCAAGTTCGATTCCGGTCAAGGGCATGTACCTTGGTTGTGGGCACATCCCCAGTGGAGGGTGTGCAGGAGGCGGCTGATTGATGTTTCTCCCTCATCGATGTTTCTAGCTCTCTGTCCCTCTCCCTTCCTCTCTATAAAAATTCAATAAAATGTTTTAAAAAAAAAAAGTAAAAATGACACAATCCTATCCCCAAGATACAAACAAAAATTGTGTATTTATTCTTACTTTGGGGTTATTTCTTCTTAATGTTTTGGGTATTTATTCTTAATATTTTATTTTATTTCTTGTTTTAAAGAGGTCAGTGCCCCTGACAAAATAGTCAGGTATTGAATGTTGTTTTTTAAAAATATATATTTTTATTGATTTTTAAAGAAAGAGGAAGGGAGAAGGGGAGAGGAAGAGAAGCACTGATGTGAAAGTGGAACATCAATCGGCTGCCTACTGCATGCCCCCTCCCTGGGATAGAACCCGAAGCTGGGGCTTGTGCCCTGACACCGCCCAACCAACCGAGCCCACCAGCCAGGGCTGTTCTTAATATTGTAAACATAAGAACACATATGTATTTTTCCCTTCAACAGTGTGGGGATTAGGGACACTGACCACCACTCCACGCAGTTGAAAATTTACATATAACTTGACTCTTAAAAAAAGCAAACTTAACTACTAATAGTCTACTGTTGACCAGAAGCCTTACTGATATCATAAACAGTTGATTAATATATATTTTGTATACGTATTATATACTGTATTGTTACAATAAACTAGAGAAAAGAAAATATTAAGAAAATCATAAGGAAGAAAAAATACATTTATAGTATTTATTGAAAAAAAATTCATATATAACTGGACTTATGCAGTTCAAACCCAAGCTGTTCAGGGTTAATTGTAGTTACTTAAAAAAGAAAAAAAAAGAAAAACAGAGTCTTTTTTTTTTTTAAAAGCATCTGATGTAACTATCTTTTAATGTCCGGTGTATTGTTCTAAGACACTCAAGACTGTGGGGTAATTATCACATACCAAGGAAAGCACTGGGACCTGACAAATTTGGGCTGGGGAAATGTTAAGGGGTCATTTCCAAGAGGTTGTAGACTCTGCTCTTCGATTCCAAGATGAGAGTTGGGTACCAGAGGAGCACAGGCAGCCCCATTTGGCAGGGCGATGCCTCTGCCCACACTAGGACTCTACTCCCAGGCTACTCCGGTTAACCTTTGTGTTGTAAATCGATAGCCAAGGACTCTGGACTCTAATTCTCCTCCCCGCCCCCCACCTTTTTCACAGCCCCCGTCTGAGCACTTAACCCCCAAATGTTATCTGGAACTTTGCCTGAGCTACAAATTCTCATGGGTCTCATTTGCTGTCTTGCTCCAGGCACTAAAGAGGCTGGGCACAAAGTTTCCATTGTTTTCAAAGGGGATTAGCACTAACAGAGCTGAGGTTGTTAGAAAAATATAAGGCCCTGGCTGGTTTGGTTAAGTGGATAGAAGCTCGGCCTGCAGATGGAGGGTCCTGGGTTTGATCCCAGTCAAGGACATGTACCTCAGTTACAGGCTTGATCTCTGGTCTGATTGATGTGTGTCTCTCTCTCACACATCAATCAATGCTTCTCTCTCTCTCTCTCTCTCTCTCCCTCTCTCTCTCTCTCTCCTCTCGCCCCCCTCCCCCCCCCCCCATCCCTCTTTCACTATCTAAAAATCAATGGGAAAATATCCTGGGGTGAGGATTTAAATATGACTTCAAAACCCTAAATTTAAAGATGGGGGAATTTTTCAGTGGGAATAAAATAACGCACTTTAGGAGCATTAATGTTTAGTTCTCAAGTTCAATCACTGCACAAACACCATCATAATAACATAGAAGGAATGAACACAATCATTCGCTGCTCCATTATAACCTGTTTTCACATAATTTTTTATTTTTATTTTTTTATAGTCTAAAGTTTTACATATGTCTCCTTTTCCCCCAGTTGATACCCCTCCCCCCCCCCCCAGCCTTTTTTACCCCGGGCAAACTCCCACCGCCCCAGTGTCTGTGTTCATTGTGTATGCTAATATGCATGCATACAAGTCCTTTGGTTGCTCTCTAACCACCACCCCCACCCCCCATTACCATTTGTCTCTGGATCTACTCTTGTTCATCAAACTATGTTGAACATTATATCCCACATATGAGTGAGATCATGTGATATTTATCTTTCTCCAACTGGCTTATTTCCCTTAGCATAATGCTCTTCAATTCCATCCATGCTGCTGGAAATGGTAAGATTTCCTTCTTTTTTATAGCGGCGTAGTATTCCATAGTGTAGATGTACCACAGTTTTTTACTCCACTCATCTGCTGATGGCACTTAGGCTGTTTCCAAATCTTAGCTATTGTAAATTGTGCTGCTATGAACATAGGGGTGCATATATCCTTTCTGATTGGTGTTTCTGGTTTCTTGGAGATATAGTCCTAGAAGTGGGATTACTGGATCAAATGCGAGTTCCATTTTTAACTTTTTGAGGAAACTCCATACTGTTCTCCACAGTGGATGCACTAGTCTGCATTCCCACCAGCAGTGCAGGAGGGTTCCTTTTTCTCCACATCCTCGCCAGCACTTGTCATTTGTTGATTTGTTGATGGATAGCCATTCTGACAGGTGTGAGATGGTATCTCATTGTTGTTTTGATTTGCATCTCTTGGATGATTAGTGACTTTGAGCATGTTTTCATATGTCTCTGGGCCTTCTGTATGTCCTCTTTCAAAAAGTGTCTATTTAGATCCTTTGCCCATTTTTTGATTGGATCGTTTATCTTCCTTTTGTTAAGTTGTATGAATTCTCTGTAAATTTTGGAGATTAAACCCTTATCGGAAATATCATTGGCAAATATGTTCTCCCATGCAGTGGGCTTTCTTGTTGTTTCCACATTTTTAATGCCTTCCAACAAAAGCAGTATGTTTAAAAGAACAATTCCATTTCTTCCTTCTCACCTAAAGTGAATCAAAATATAGGCAGATTCTCTCCTAGTGAATTTCACTGATGTGTGATAAGCACTTCTGCTACAACCCACATATGTTCACTTCTGTCTACACATATGATCTCTCTCCAGCTATTGAGCCCCTCACAGTCTAATTCATGTATATTGTCAATTGATTGGGATGTCTAAGGCAGAGGGGTTGAAGTATGGTAGCAACCATACTTAGGTAAAAACTGCTGTTTGAATTTTAACCCTGCTATTCTGGCTTCTGCACGCACTTACTTGCTTAAACAATAGGGTAGTTACCTCAGCTTCCAGACTGAGACCTGGAGACTCACAGAGGTAATTTTCCTGTGCCTGTGGACCAGGACTGCAGGAGATTGATTCCCACTGACTCAGTAGCTCCAGGAGTAGAAACTGTAGATAACCTTTAAAGATTACTAACTCTGCTTGACTCTGCCTCTGTAAACCTGCTTTTGCAAGATAGGGCCACATTCCAATGTCCAGCAGGACAAAGGAAAATTCTTGTGGTTTAGACCTTTAAAAGGACTGCCTACACCTGGAACGGCGCGGTCTTGAGTGTGGCCACCTGTGTGTGGTGCTCTCGCGGCCGTCCTGGCCAGTTCAATAAATCCTTGCCTGCTTTTTTTAATCAATCAGCAGCCTCCGATGGTCTTACTCTGACTCCAGGGTTCGACCCCCACAACAGGGTATTAAAATTTCTGTTTTCTCTAATCACACTTTCAGCCATGCTCTTTTGAGCATTCCCATTTCTGAATGGTATCTATAGCAGATGCCATTGGTGTCTGGACCATCTGGTTCTCAGCATTCACACCAAATGCTTCTGTACAAGTGTTTAGGATTTTCACCTGAGCTAACTCTAAGGCAGGTGCAGAAATAACAGCTCTGGGAGCAGCCCTCAACCAATGACTGAGGGGAATTGGCGATAAATAGCTGAGCTACCTGACTCCTCAGGTAGGACTATTCTGAGGTGTGCTCTTCATACTCTCCCAGAGGTCCCAGTGGGAGTGACCCAATTGCCCATTTTTTATTAACATATCCATGGCTTCCTTCCTTTTCCTATGTTGCTTCTCTACTCCCCTGCAGGCGCTTCCTTGGATCATCTCTTAAACCACTTATATACACATCCTTGTCTTCCGCTCTATTTCTTGGGAAACCTGAAACAATACACATACAATTCGATCTCAGCATCCCAGGAGTGCTCAGGCTGGGTGGGCACCTGGACATGCCAATTGGATTCTTTCTCCAAGATTTTCATATTGGAACAGACAGAATGTTGGTCAGTTTCAGCAGGAGACAAGGGCTTGAACTTGGGAGTTTTGCAAGGTCATAATGTATCACATGTGTAGGAGAAGCAGAGAAAGCCAGTCTGAAGATGAGAGAGAGAGAGAGAGAGAGAGAGAGAGAGAGAGAGAGAGAGAGAGAGAGAGAGAATCAGACCTTGAGTGACGGCTTCCTGTTGTAGGCTCCCTCCCTTCCTGAAGCCCTCCAACATCTGCTTCCTGGTCTGTGAGTTATGCCAATATAGGTGTAATAAATTTCCCCCTTTCTCTCAAACTAGCTTAAATAACTTGTTACATTCTACCAAACAATGGATTAACACAGAAGATCTTCACAATGTTAAACTCACCCTGGAAATTTATGCTCCAGACTCTCCCCGTCTTTATCCCCAATTCTCTTCCCAGCCTGATTCTCTGAGGGGACTCAGGAGGAGAGGAGGCTCTGACCTCTGACCTCCTCCTGTGAATGGCTTCCTAGGAGGGCTCCCTCAGGCTGGCCCTGCTGCTGGTGGCCTCCACAGAGTTGATGAGCTCTGCTGAAGACCCCCTCAGGCAGGGGCAGTCATGTCTGCCCTCAGCTGTGCCAGCCTCCAGGCCCCCCCGCCCATCTCCTTGTTGCACAACGTGTGCAACCCCTTCTGGTCAGCCCATACTTTACTCTCTGCTCCTTCATAAGGAGTCTGGGGATCTTTTGAGGTTCTCTTCCATACCCTCTGACTAAGGGAAACAGGGTGAGGGAGAAGCTCGCCCCACCCTCTCCTCTTGGGGCACACTCATCTAGTACAGACTGCTTCATCAGGTTTCCTGTTTCAGAATTTTTTACTCAAAAAGCACTGCAGATCTCTAAGTTCAAGAGCACCCCCAAGTTATAGGGGACATATGTCAATTCTCCCCAGAATCCCAAATGCCCCAACTGATCCTTTGATATCCTCCCAAACCTATTCCTCTACAGTTTCTTCTCATCCTGGCTAATAGCAATCCCATCCTTCCAGCTGTTCAGGCCCAAACCCTTCTTCACTCCTCTCTTTTTCTCTACTTTATATCCAATATGAGAGCAAATCCAGGCACTTATACCTTTAAGATATATCCAGCATCTTACCACTTCTCACCACCTTCATGCTATCCTCATGTCATGCCTGAATTACTGTAATAACCTCTTACCACATTTCCCTGCATCCTTGCTCCCTATATCAGTTATCCATCATCATGAGAATGCCTAAGAAACAACCACAAAACCTCAGTGGCATTCAGCAATGATGCATCTGGGGTTAACTGGAGATCAGCTAAGGGGCTCATATCCATGCCTGGGGCCAGCTGGTTGGTTGACTGAAGCGGGTCAGCTATACTCCTTGTGCTTCTCAGCCTCCCGTGAGCTCGTCTGGGCAAGTTCTCAGGATGATGGCAGAGATGCAAGACAGCAAGTGGAAACTTGCAAGGTTCCTTGAAGCCTAGGCTTAAAACTGTCCTGCCATCACTTCCATTCAGCCAAAGCAAGTCTCAGGTTGCGGGAGTTCCTTACCAAGTTACATGGCTGAAATCAAATCAAGTGGCAGGGAAATGCATGTTGCCTTTTAGAAATAAGCCCAGACATAATAGAATATACACGGTATTAATCCATTTATTATAAATTCTAGAAAAGGCAAATCTGTATAGACATCAAACCAGTCAGTGATTGATGGAGGCCTGGGGTTGGGGAAGAGGACATGTCTGAACATTTTGGGGTGGTGGAAATGTTCCATATCTTGATTGTGGTGACAGTGCAATTTTTTGTTGAAGGATAGAGTTACATCTACTAGATGTACAAGGAGGAAAGATATATCTAGCATCTTACCACTTCTCACTACCTTCATGCTATCCTCATGTCTTGCCTGAATTACTGTAATAACCTCTTACCACATTTCCCTGCATCCTTGCTCCCTCTATCAGTTATCCATCATCATGAGAATGCCTAAGAAACAACTAGGTTGAAGGGTGTTAGTCTTCCTGAAAACTAGGAATGTTTGCAGATCTGCAGAGTTAGGGCCTCCGAAGAGGCTGGCTGCAAGTATGAATAGGTTTTAGGATCCTAGATGCTTCTCAGGAGACTTGGCAAAGAGCCCCCACCTGAACTTGAGGGGTGGAGAACATGGAGGGGATTGTGGAACTCCACTCTTCCAACGGAATTGATGGCAAACTATTTGGACTGAATAAGCCCCGGGTGAAGGTACAAATCTGAGTGGAGAGGAAACTCTTCACCAAAAATCTAGGGTTAGATTCCTCTACTACTAAAGCCAATAGAGTTGAACCAAATTTAGTTTCATTTAAGAATATATAGGAAGGTGACAGTTCTTGAGTTTGATTTTCATGGAACAGATTTATATGTATGAACGTAAAATCATATTAATAGAGGGCTGTTACAGAAGACTAGAGGCCCATTGCACGATATTTGTGCAAGAATAGGCCTTCCTTCCCCTGGCTTCACTCCCGGTTGCCCAGGAGCCTGCAAGTCCCTGCTCCCGAGCCACCCGGGAGCTGCCAAGTCCCCGTTCCCAGCCAGAGCACCGCTCCTGTAGCTCCCTCCACCTCCCCCTCCCCCTCATAGCAGGTGTCCCACCCTCCCCGGCCACTCAGTGCCTGCATATGCAAATTAACCCACCATCTTTGTCAGGTTAATTTGCATCCTTGCTCCTGATTGGCTGTGGGTGTAGCGGAGGTACAGTCAATTTACATGTTTGTCTATTATTAGGTAAGATGTAATATCCAGAGGAAAGGACAACTAGAGGTGATTTTGGTACCAAGAAGGGTGATGGGGAAACTCTTTGGCAACAACCAAGCTCTTAGCTCCCCTGGGACCTTACCAGAGAAGCTAGTGCTTCTCACCCTGCTTCTTTAAAAGGCTCAATTACTTGGCCTTAAAGACTTCGAAACATAGTCACTAGTCTGTCATGTGGGACACTGACAAAATCAACTTTAACATGATGTTCAAATTTTCAAAGACCATCATTTGCCAGGCAATTTGTTTTGAATAGTTGCCTTCTCTATGAAAGGCAGCCAGCAGACGGTAACATGTATTGCATCAATATAAATGAAGGCTATCTTCTTGTAAACATGTGCCCTAAATATCCTGTGCAGCTCACCCAACCTTGAGAGCTAGAATAACTTGTTTATACAATAACTCAGAGTTTTCAGGAAGGGAAACCCCCACAAACCTATCCATCAGGGGAAACTGGAGAGATGCATTATTATGTTAACATCGAATTATCATACATAGTTATTGCTGAAATAGAGCCAGCTCCTTACACAGTAGCTTGGCTTCATGGTAGTTGAGAAAAACATTTCTATATGTAAATATGAAGCTGTGATTATTTATGGGGGTATAATGTTGATGGTCTTTAATGATTAATCAATTAAGAACTTCTGAAAGGTCTAAGGTTTGTCCCAGCCCAGAATTTATCTGGATGGAGAGGAACTTGGAAGAATGTCTTAATCTACTAGGGCTCCTATAACAAAATACCATAGACTCAGTGGCTTAAACAACAGAAGTTCAGTTTCTCACAGTTCTTGAAGTCTGAGATCAGGGCACCATCATGGTTGGGTTTGGGTGAGAACTCTCTTCCCGACGTGCAGATGGCTGCCTTCTCACTGTGTGCTCACCTGGCCTTTCCTCTGTACTTGTGTGTGGAGAGAGCAATCTCGCTCCCTTCCTCTTCCTATGAAGTCACTGAGACTATGACATCAGGACTCCATCCTTATGACCTAATTTAACCTTGATTATCTCCTAAGAGCCCCATTTCTAAATGCAGTCACATTCAGTGTTAGGGCTTCAACATATGAATTTGTGGGGGACACAATCCATAGTAAACAGTAAGAAGCCCCTCCTTTGTCTCATGGAACTTTAAATTAGCCAGCATATAACCTGCAATTCATGAAGCAATAATAACTGGGAAAGATGATGGAATCTGCAGCTCGGAAAGAGGAAGGACTCTCCTTCACCTTCAGGCCTGTGCCCAGGTGGTTCCCTCTACCCAGAAGACTTATCTACCCAACATCTTACATTTCATTCTCTCACCCTTGCTTTGTGCCTGCTAGGCCCTCTTATCCTTGAGGTCTCAGTTGAGAGGACACTTGCTCCAGAAAACCTCAGATTACCCCACCAGGGCTGGTTATGTGCCTTGCAAGTTCAGTATAGGCCTCGGTAGAGAGAAGATATCATGAACCCCATGCACCCACCACTCAACTTTGTTGATGATGGAATATCATCAAATATTCCATCAGTATTGAAATTTCTCTAATCATCCCCAAAATAATCTTAATAGTTTATTTGTTTGAATCAAGATCCAGAGCTCACACTTTATAAAACATTACTTAAAATTTTCCACTGAATTATTATACTTAACTAGTAGCCCTGCGCACGAATCTGTGTGCCAGTAGCTCTCTGCAGGGCCTGGCCGCTCTGCACCTGCTGCCCAGAGGCCCATCCGTGGATGGGCACAGAACGCTTGACTCGTTGCCGCGGCGACAAAGCATGCATTCCGCCAGGCCACTCATGCTGCCCACTCTCAGCAGCCGCCCCCTGCCCCCTGCCCCCCTGCAGGACTGGGGGACTCCAGCGGGACTGAGAGGACTGGGCGCCACCATCTTGTGGCTATGGATGCCACCATCTTTGTGATGGAGTGATGGTTAATTTGTATATTACCTTTTTATTAGATAGGATATTTACCCCCTGCACATCCCTTACCACACTGGTTGGACCACAAAGCATTTGTCTGCCCCTTTTACCCCAGACCACAAACTTGGGATGCAAACTGCTACTGACATTGTCCCCTCAAAGAGAACTCACCCAAATGTATTATATACAGCCCATATATACCACCCATTCGGTTATTTTCAGCACAATCTGACCTCACTGTAGGATTCTCCAAGGGCTTTACAGGAAAATAAGAGGGAGAATGTGTGATGCTCAATTGGCAGCCCCAGGCTCCATCCAGCACAGAGGCTGAGGGCATCTGAGGAAGCCTATAATCAGTTAAGTAAAGTGTTAGTACACACGCACCCTGTGAGACATACTGTACCAAAGCTAGATCTAAGCTTAGATGGATTCCAAGACCTTCCCACTCCTGAGATCCTCTAAAAATAGCTTCTGTGTTACTTAGGAAATCTGTCTTGCTCCTAAACACACATATGCTTTGGTTTCACTCCAACAAAAAAAGATATTACCATATGAAAGAAAAAAACAACAACAAAAAAAAACAAACAAAAAAAAACCCGGTGCTTTTAGTGAGGGACATGGATGGGTAGGGAACTATCTGAAATTACTTGCCTCATCTTTTAGAAGGTGCGCAGTCTCCCCACTCCCCATTGCTGTGTTCTACACTGAAAACACAGTGGAGAGGGGGCTTTGCCATTGAAATTTGGTGAGTGTAGGAGAAGGGAGATACAGGCAGCATTCTAAGTCCTGCTTTGTAATACAGAACATGTCGGAGAGAGAAATGCTGCAAAACCGAAGAGGGGAGGATTTATATTTCCGTGTTGGCAGTTGATCACATTCACTCTTATTCATTGAAGCTGCTTCCGTGGCTGTTGCCATGGGAACCAGACGTGAGTAAGTGGTGTATTGAATGCAGCTTTCATGGACTGACATTCTAAAGCTAGGCCAGGGCTTCACTCTCACGTCAGGTGTTCTAACATGGCCAGGATGTTTTCTTCCCATAGGTGTGTTTTTAATTTCACTATCTACGAAAACCCAAAAAATCTGAGATAAAATGGCTAACACGAACCTAATATTTGTAGGATTTTGACTATTGTGTCAGGAATGAAAAAATTTGGCATACTTGCCCCAAGGAGGCTGTAACTATAACTTTTCTGTGTATGCACGCTGAAGTTTGCATCCCAGTGTAGAAGGGATCACTCACTTTGTGAAACCACCAAGGCCCGATTTGCCGTCTTTTCTCTTTCCTGACTGTGCTGATTCAGAAAAACATTCGTCATTGTGGTGACTTCTTTGTAACCTTTCCAAGTGTTTCATTATTCCTCATTTGTTGAAACTGGACAGTTCTCTGGTTAGAGTCTGGCCAGACATTTTGTCTCCCTAACCACTCAGTGAAGTGTAACGTCACTGGTTTCCTCCTCACATTCAGCCTCTAGTTATTCACCCGACACACGGGATGGGCAGCTGACACTGAGATACTGCGTGTCTGGGATTCTTTCCAGAAACGCTCTACAGTGGCCAGTGTGTAGAAATCGGCACACACTGAGCAGTGGGCAATGAGGGGCAATGCCGTCTAAAGGCCTGCATGCAGACCTGGGCTTTGCTTCTTAGAAGGTGGGTGACTTGTGTTCTTCCCCACGACTGCTTCGTGATTCCTGGGATGCTCGGCCCAGATTCCTCTTCCGTCCAGAAGGTCTTAGTCTCCCAGCTGCTGAAAGTTTTGTCAGCCGAGAGCCCAGTGTCTTTCTAGGAATTGTCTTCTAAAAAGAGGCAGCTTGGCCCTAACCGGTTTGGCTCAGTGGATAGAGTGTCGGCCTGTGGACTGAAAGGTCCCAGGTCTGATTCCGGTCAAGGGCATGTACCTTGGTTGCGGGCACATCCCCAGTAGGAGGTGTGCAGGAGGCAGCTGATCGATGTTTCTCTCTCATCGATGTTTCTAACTCTCTATCCCTCTCCCTTCCTCTCTGTAAAAAAAATCAATAAAAATATATTAAATAAAATAAAAAGAGGCAGCTTACCTATCTGGTGTGGCTCAGTGGTTGAACCAAGAGGTCACCGGTTCAATTCCAGGTCAGGACACATGCTTGAGTTGCAGGTTCAATCCCCAGTATAGGCCGTGCAGGAGGCAGCCAATCAATGTTGATGTTTCTCATCGATGTTTCTATCTCTCTCTCTCCTTCTCCCTTCCTTTCTCTAAATCAATAAAAATATACTTAAAATAAATAAAAGAGGCGGCTCCCTCTGGACCATGCCTCTTATCTAGCTCTTGGGCAGGGAGGACATGAAGGCTCAGCCTCCTCACACCCACCCATCTTACTCCAACTCAAGATACCTCTGAAGGACCATCCCACAGAGGTCCCTGCAGAGTTGCCAAATGCTTGTTGAGACTTTTTTGCCGTCCAGCTTCTCCCTCTGCTCAGCCTTGCTGCCTTTCCTTCCTTCCGTGGGTGCTGCTCATTTGCACATGAATGCTCATCTCAGAATCTGCTTCCCGGGATAAAAATCTGCAACCACCCTGAACTTGCTTTGAGGAGTTGCCTCCCATGTTTTTGCAATGCAGTTTGGGGTGATTTATTCTATACTCAGCCTCAGGCTTGTGGCATTTGGATAAATCCATCCTCTCCTTCATCCCCAGGCCACAGTGATTTCTGATTTAGGGCAATGAGACAATGAGAGGAGGTCTGATGAAGGCTCTGAAAAAGAAGCTTTCCCAGTTTTCCAAAAGATTTACCAGAGAGATGTTCTCTGTCATTGGATGTGAACAAGGAATCATGTGGCCTTTGAGTAGTTGACAGACACCTTTAGATGATGAGAGAAGTTTGCTGAAATTATAGCAAACACAGGAAAGTGGAGGTTAGAAGCCACCGGCTCAAACTACACCTGTACCAGTCACATCTGAAGCCAGCCTGCCTCTGGATTTCTCAACCTGTGAACCAATAAATTCGCTTTATTTTCTAAGTCAACTTCAAGATCTCCAACTGTAAAATGGCACTGATGATACCGGAACCCGAAAACCTACTTTGTGGGCTGTTTTGGAGAATAAATAATCAATTCTTCCAGCATATCGGAAGCATCCTGCAGATGTTAACAATTCATGTGGTTTCCAAACCTCATGGTGGATTTATTTATTTGTTTTTTAAAATATTTTTATTGATTTTTAGAGAGAGAAGAAGGGAGAGGGAGAGAGAGAAATATCGATGAGAGAGAAACATCAACATTAATTGGCTGTCTTCTCCATGTGCCCTGACTGGGAATGAAACCCAAAACCTTTCAGTGCATGGGACAATGCCCAACCAACGGATCCACACTGGCCAGGGCCCCTGTGGCTGCTTTATATAATGGAAGGCCATGTGTTTCTTTCAAGCTGGATTTCTCAGAGGTACAAAGGTCCTTATTGGACAACATCTGGGACTTTCCTTCTATTTATAGTATGAAGCTTAGTCCAGAGTAGAGATCATCAATATTTAAGCAGTGGCATTTTTAAAAACTGAAATTTCATGTGAAAATCACAGATGTGTGTATTAATAATAATAATAATAATAATAATAATAATAATAATAAATGTTCAGGGCAATGGCTATATGGTAGGTACCAGGCTTAACATTTTACTTATAGGTTACAAGAGGCCCAATTGCCAAAATTCGTGCAAGAGTAGCCCTTCCTTCCCCGGCTGCTGACACCGGCCTCCCTCTGGCACCTGGGACCCGGGCTTCCCTCGCAGCCCCGGCTTTTGTCCGGAAGGTCCTCCAGAAGGATGTCCAGTCTAATTAGTACATTATGCTTTTATTATTATAGATATGTGTGTGCTTGTGTTATATGTGAATTCACTGAAACTTCCCAACAACCATGTGAGGTAAGCACTATCATTATCTGTATTGTAGTTTCTGGGAAACCTCTCCAATGCATTCACAAAGGTACAGAGAATCCCATGTGGAAATTGACAATTTTGACTCTTTATTTACTGTGGATAATGGATATTTTGAATGCACCTTTGGCTCACAAGACTTGTTTTTTAAACAAGAAATAGAATATAGTTAGTGCAAATAGCCTAACGTAATCACACACACACACACACACACACACACACACACACAAATATACAGTATTTGTTTCAGAGCTTCAGCTGGTCTTTCTGTGCTGAGAGCAGTTGCTGAGAAAGGCTGCAGCTCAGTCACAGACCTTCTTCATATTCCAAACAGGCCTGAGAAAACAACTTGAAAAGGAAAGGGGAGGGCAAGGCAGATTAAGGAAAGAAATGAATACTACCTTATACAGAAATGTAAAAATTTATATTCAGTGGGGAGAGATAACTGTGCAAATTATAGGATGTGTTAGGAAAATGTCTTCCTTCTCCCAGCACAGTCTGAGAATTAATGTCTCTCCTTGTGTGTTTGTGTGTGTAGGAGTCTTCAGTTCCCTGATGGGCAATAGGACATAAAAGTTATATCTGCAACTATACTGGTAGGGAGGTTTCGAGCTCAAGATTAGGACTTAGGGACCCATGTCCACATTGGACTCTTTGAAGGGACTTCAAATGCTAAAACCTTCAAGAACAGTCCTGACACCCACACCCCGCAAGGTGTTGATCCAGACCAAAAAAAGCGCTTCAGAGCCATGTACAACTCAGGGAGGGACATGATGCGGACCCAAGATCAAGTCTGATAGCAAGGTATCTGGGTAGCAAGAAAGGAGAGTGGTGTGGGATGGGAAGCCAAGAGCTCCAGGTTCAACCCACCACCAGCCAGCAGGCATTTCTCCTTGGCCTCTTATAGTCTCAGATCTCTCTTCTTTAAAGTGAGAGGTTGGCAGATCCCACAATTAGAGGTTCATTCTTTCGGCCTAAAGTGTTTCCTCCTGCTAAAATACACATTCATCCAAGAGTGTTGTCAGAAAGCATAATCAGGCATTTGTGCTAAAGTGAATTTATTCAAGAACAGGCTTTGATGGGAGGACTGGAAAGGACCACTGAAGTGGATGAGGAGCATAGCAAGGGGAGGCCAGACAGTGTCACTTGTCAAGGGAGGAGAGTGGTAGAATCTGTACACATGTCACCACAGCAAGAGTCGAGTTTTACTATATATTTGTTCCATGGATAAACAACTGCTAGCAGTGCTGACTGAACCCCCAGAATACAAAAGCATCATCCTGAGTTTCTTCCTGGGTAGTGGTATGGTTGACAGGTATATCTCCAAGTAGGAAAACTCATTCCTTTCTTTTCAGATCTCCTTTCTCAAATGTATGTCTTGTGATTATTTTCAAATTAATTCATTTATATAATGAGAATGTAAGAAAGTTCTACCCTGTTTTATCAACTCTAAAATCAAAGATAGGTCAATGATGAAAAAAATTAGAGCCTTCATCAGTTTGGCTCAGTGGATAGAGTGTGGGCCTGCAAACTGAAGGGTCCTGTGTTTGATTACAGTCAAGGGCATGTACCTCCATTGCAGGCTCCATCCCAGGCCCCAGATGGGGTGTGTGCAGGAGGCAACCAACCAATCTGTCTCTCTCGTATCGATGTTTCTCTCTCTCTCTCTCTCTCTCTCTCTCTCTCTCTCTCTCTCTCCTCCCCACCCACTCCATCTCCCTTCCACTCTCTCTAAAAACCAATGGGAAAATATCCTCAGGTGAGGATTAACAAAAAATTAGAGCATTGGAGAAAATAATCCCTAGGTCTCTCTTCCAGTTTTGTAATCTTTTGACTGTGTCATGCCTCAATTCCTGAAAGTGGAGGTATCTGAAGGAGTCCCATAGGACCCAATTAAAGCAGAAGGCACCATGCTCAGGGATGGCCAATTTTGCAGGCTCATTGAAAGCAGAAATACACCTTATCTGCATTTGTTGAGAAATAAAAGGAGAGCTGTGTGTTTTGTAACTCGTGGCATCTTATAATTTCCTCCAGAGGTTCAGCAGACACTGTGAATTAGAGATCGAAGTAATGTAACTTTCTACATCCTAGTAGAAGTTAAACTGTGCAACTCAGTGCAGGACTCGGTATAAACAACTCCCTTTAGAAGCAGCCAAGAAAATGGTCTTAACAGAAACAGCATGCTTAGATGGTTTAGAACAATCTCTTAGCTCAATCACCTGATCCTTAGCATTCAAAGAAACAAAGCAAAAATGCTTCTCTCCATACCATTTAAAAATTTTAATTGGATCCTGATTAAGGATTGTGTTAAAGTGGCGGGAGAAAATAGAAAAGCATTTTAGCCTGAGATAAGCTGTCCTCCTCAGAAACAAGTGTGAACAACTGGGCACATTTCCTCCTCGAAGTTTCCTCGGAGACGGATGAGCCTGGGATCTTTGACCTTGTGGCTTCTGGTGACTCACTTTCTATGTGCAAAAGTCATTTTAGTTGTCTGAAGAGGATTTACTAACACAGGCCTATTCCCTGCAAAATAGATTTTCCCCGCTCCCCCCCCCCCAAGAGAATTCTATGTATCCACTAATTGTTTTGTGATTTATTTTGAAGCACTTGAAACATTTTTTGTTGGGGGGAGGGAGGCATTTGATTTAATTCACCTAACAGAATCTAGGCTGCTTTGTGAGCTAGGATTTCAGGATCTGTAACTCAACAAAGGAGATTTATAGCTTTTATGAATGTTGGAAAGTGGGTTACATTCCATTGAAAACTTGCTAGTGATTTTACCCAATATTTTTGTGATTTATTGACAAAACATGAGAAAAGCTGTTTAATGTATTAGAACATAATTCAAATTCCTGAGTATGTTTTAACCAAGTAAATAACAACTTCAAGTGCAAAATTATTAGGACAGTTGTTGTCAGTTCAGTGTATATGACACAGTTTTGCCATAGACATAAAAATGAGAAGTTAGACTTTAAAGGGTATAAATTTTTCAATGTTATTTTCTATCAGTGTACAAATTTTAAGGAACCAGAATCTAACCTGGAGTTTCACTCATACAAAACAATTTAAGTTGAGTTCAAACCTTCTCTTATTCTATCAAGACAATGCCTATCTCACAGGACTTTGGTCTTAGAGGAGGAAAAAAGAGAGCAACAATAAACTCCAATGAGAATCACAGGAAATGAGACTTGTGAGAAAATTCTTCCAGGCTCTGCATGTTAAGTTGAATGTAGCTGTGTCATTAAGGGCCAAGACCGCAGAAAAACAGGAACTGGTTAGCTAAACACTTTTCACTGATGGGGTCTCAAGAATGTTTTTATTTTTTGGTTTAAGATGCCGATTCACCTTAACAATTTTTAGATATGGATGCTATTGGGGGTGATTGGTCACACCCAGCAAAATCAAGATTCCCAATTAGGAGAGAAGTTGTTCATTGTGTATGTTGCCTTTGATTTATTTCAAATCTAACAAATTTCTTAAAGGTCTCCCAATGTCCTCATTTGTGGAAAAATTGGGCTGGCATTTAACTATGGGAATAACTGCGATGATGAAAAGGAGCTAAGAAGAGAATAAGGGGAGCAAAGAGGATTACTTCAGATGAACTTGTCAGAAGATACATCTCCAGTGAACAATAATTAAGCTAAGATCCAAAGAAAAAGGAAGAACCCACATAAGAAGAGTATGGGAAGAGTGTCTATGAAGAAGAAACAGCATGCGCAAAGGCCTTGAGGCTGGACAGGACTGATATAGTGAGCCAAAGAGAGAGTGGTAGAAAATGAGCTTAGGAAGATGTATAGGTACTGCAGTAGCTTAGAGGGACTTCGAATTTATATTTAATTCTAAGTATGGTAGAAATCCATTAAATGATATTAAGTAGATTGTGGCATAATCTGATTTTTATTCTAAGATCAACCTCTTTTCTGTGTAGAGAATGGGTTGGATAAGGCAAGGTGATTGAGTGGTAAGGAGATGGATATGTTTCAAATGGGCTTTTGAGATAAAATCACCAGCATGTCTGATGAGTAGGATATAGAGAGTGAGAGAAAGGATGGATCAAGATACAATGAAATTTCTCACCAGGGCAACTAAACTAAAGAGAGGTGGTACCATTTATAAGACAGATAAGGGTGGGGCAACAGGTTTGGGAGGTGAGGAACCAAATGTACCAGGAGACACATTGTGAAATTCCTTAGTGGGAATATCAAGTAGGTAGTTGGAATCTTAAGTTCCAGAAAGATATTAAGGATGATAATATTAATGTTGACATTGTTGGCATCTAGATGGTATCAAAGACATGGGATTGGATAAGATCATGAGAAAGAGCATAGAAAGATGAGATAAAATGCTCAGAATTCCCCAACATTTAGTGGAGAAAGAACTTACATAAATGGCAAAGAGATGGCAAACGAAAAGAAAATGGTATCCCAGAAATCAGGAGCAATATTTCCAGAAATTTTATAGGGCAGTCAACTGGGTCAGTGCTGCTTAGAAATCAGCAAATACAAAAACAAAACAAAAAAGTGTCCATCTGATTGGGCAACAAGGAAGTTGTTGTTAACCATGATGAAAGCAGGTTTGATGAAATGGTGGGGGCAAAGCCAGGCCAGGGGGAAAGAGGGTGAGAGAGATGAAGAAGTAGAGACAGCATGTAAAGGACATTTTTCCAAGTAATTTGGCTCTGATGAAAGTGGTTAAAAAACTTTGCTTCCCTACTTGCTGTAAAAGAACAAAACCCTAAGGTCTTGTCATATTATCGTCTGGTTTCCCTTCCTGTTTTGATTGCAAAGTTCTCTTTGCTTCAATTTTCAATTAGCACTAACCGGAAAATCACCTCCTTTCATCCTAGCATGAAACCTGGACGTTATTGTCCTGTAAAGTAACTACTAATTACGTTGACAAAAGTAAACTTCCTGAAAGCCTGTGTCCTTGCTGAATAAAGATATCATTTAGGTGACCCTGATTTCTTCTTAGAAGCTGAAAATATCTTTCCATGTTCATAAAACCAATTAATTATTCAGGAGAAATATTCCCCTTATAGTTCAGCCAAAAACTGAAAAGGGCCTTCTAAGGTCAGGAGCAGCTGGGTTCCTATGGTTAGTGTACGAATAACTTTGAAAGAAGAGGAATTGGTCTGTATTCTTCTCGCTTCTGTTTCACCTCCTATCTTGGGCAAGATGTGTGAGGGACTATCTGCTCTCAAGACTTTCTACCCCTCACCCAGCCAGCCTGGCTCCATGGTCGAGCACCGACCTAAGACGACGAGGTCATGGTTCCATTCCCAGTCAGGGCATGTGCCCGGGTTGTATGCTCGATCCCCAGTGTAGGGCCGGCAGGAGGCAGCCAATCAATGATTCTCTTATCATTGATCTTTCTGTCTTTCTGTCTTTCTTTCTTGGATTGCATATTTTGGGAGAAGTCAGAGGTCAATAAATACGTGTGTGTGTGTGTGTGTGTGTGTGTGTGTGTGTGTGTGTATCTACCCCATTCCCAGCTCCAGAACCCAAATTAGTGCTTTGGTTTTCCTTAAAATCTCCTAGTTCCAATATTACATATTTCCTTTGACTCTTCTCAACATTATCTTTTCCTTGGCTTAACTGAATAAAGTTGCCAAGATGGCCCCCAATGATGCCCACCTTCTAGTGTTGATGCCCCTGATTATCCCCTTCTTCAGTAATAGGGTTGACCTTTGTGACCAATACGATATCTATAGAAGTGACAGAGAATGATTTCGGAGGCTAGGTCACAGAAAGCACCGTGGCCTCTCCCTTGCTCTCCCTTGAATTGCATATTCTGGGAGAAGTCAGCACTTTGTCATGAGAAAGGTAAAGTTATACATGGAGAGGTCCCTGTGTGAAGGATCAGAAGGTTCCTTCCTATAACCAGAACTGTGTGCATGCACCATCTTGGAAATGGATCTTTCAGTTCCAGTCAAGCTTTCAGATGACTCCAGCCCCAATTGACATCTTACTGCAGCCTGCCATCAGATCTAGACCCACAGAAACCATGATATAAAATGAGCATTGTTTTATGACACCAAGTTTTGGAGTTATACAGCAATAGATAACTAATACACCACTGAGATTAAATTACCGGGAGCAGCTTCATAACTTTCAAAGGAGAGTTGTTTTAAACTGAAATCTGTAACTGATACATTTTAGAAAGCAGAAAAAGTGCATAAAAATTTCAAGGCAGGGCATAAGAAGAGGGTGTAATTTTTCTGTGCATATTGTATTTTGGAAAGCAAAAGAGGGCAGAAGTTGCTAATGTATAGTTAACTAGGTCCTGTTAATTCAACCCCTTCTAAACCTATACTTCTTATCAGAGCTTCTCCCCCCCACCTTTTTTTTTTTTTTAGATTTTTATTAATTTCAGAGAGGAAGAATGGGAGAGAGATATAGAAACATCAAAGATGAAAGGGAATCATTGATTGGCTTCCTTCTGCATGCCCCATGCTGGGGATTGAGCCCACAATCTGAGCATAAGCCCTGACTGGGACTCGAATCACAACCTCCTGGTTCATAGGTTGATGCTCAACCACTGAGCCACGCTGACTGGGCTTTCCTCCCTTCCTTTAAAAAAATATTCCATTGAAGTAGATGGTAGTAGATTTAAAATAGCCACTCTGGGGGAAGCCAGTCACCATGGTGATGTCTGACTATCACCATGTTGGAAGGAAACCCAAGATAACCATCTGGAGACATACCTGCAAGGAAAGATGCCCAAACAGCTTCCAGATATTCCAGCCATCCCATACATGCAAGTGGAGAAGCCATCTTGAACATCTGCTCCAGTCTGCCTTTCAGTCAACTCCAGCCCCACTTATCATCTAACTGCAATTACACAGGAAACTCTGAGCAAGAACCTCCCAGCTGAGCCCAATCAGCCAACAGAACTGAGATAATAAAATGATTGTTTTGAGCCACTAAGTTTTAGAATGGTTTGTTCTGCAGCAAAAATAATCAGAATAATGAGAAGGGAATTTATCAGAGAACACTAGGAATCCTTGTCAAGGCTGGTAATCATTAATTTGTATTAGAGCCATTTGTCTGGCTGTGTGACTTTCTCCAGCTCAGTTTCTCAAGTTCAGGATCAGAGGGAGTGAGTAGTAAAGCTTCTGCAAGATTAATACTTTGCCACATGGCATGAAGAGACATCAATAACGCAAGGAGTGATAAATGGACATTTAATGAGACTAGGTTTGATTTTAAAAGTAAAATAAGGGATTAGAAAACTGCAGTACATCTACACAATGGAATACTACACTGCAGTAAAAAAGAAGGAACTCTTACCATTTGCAACAGCATGGATGGACCTGGAGAGCTTCATGCTAAGCGAAATAAACCAGACAGAGAACGATAAATATCATATGATCTCACTCATTGGTGAAATATAATGAACAACATAAACTGATGAACAAAAATAGAGCCAGAGGGGGAAAATATACTAGAATATAATAGAAGTAATCCTGTTTTTTTGCAGATTTTTAGTATTTCCTACAACTTTTGTGATACCATACTATGTTAGTACAGTTCTGGTAATATTATTATACTTAAAATCCTTCTATTCTTGAAATATTAATGTTTATTGCATGTAATATTATTATACTAGAGGCCTGGTGCACGATATTCATGCACAGGGTGTGTGGGGGGGTGTCCCTCAGCCCAGCCTGCACCCTCTCCAATCTGGGATCCCTCTCACAATCCAGGACTGCTGGCTCCCAACTGCTCACCTGCCTGCCTTCCTGATTGCCCCTAACCACTTCTGCCTGCCAGCCTGATCACCCCCTAACCACTGCCCTGTCAGCCTAATTGATGTCTAACTGCTCCCCTGCCAGCCTGTTTGTCCCCAACTTCCCTCCTCTGCTGGTTTGGTCACCTTTAACTGCCCTCCCCTGCTGGCTATCTTGTGGTGGCCATCTTGTGTCCACATGGGGGCAGGATCTTTGACCCCATGGGGGCAGCTATCTTGATCTTGTATGTTGGAGTGATGGTCAATCTGCATATTACTCTTTTATTAGATAGGATAGAGGCCTGGTGCATGGGTGGGGGCCAGCTGGTTTGCCCTGAAGGGTGTCCTGGATCAGGGTGGGGGTTCCCTTGGGACGTGGGGCGGCCTGGGTGAGGGGCCTGTGGTGGTTTGCAGGCTGGCCACACACCCCGGTGACCCAAGCAGAGGCCCTGGTATCTGGGATTTATTTATCTTCTACAATTGAAACTTTATAGCCTTGAGCGGAGCCAAGCCTGCTCGCTCCATGGCGGCAGCCATTTCTGTTGGAATTTATGTATCTTCTATAATTGAAACTTTGTAGCCTGGAGTGGAGGCCTAGGCCAGCCAGGGCAGGTGAAAAGCTTGGCTTCCTCCGTTGCCGGGGGCAACCCTAGCCTGCTTTCTCCAGCTCCGTGGCTGCCGCCATTTTTCTTGGGATTTATCTTCTATAATTGAAACTTTGTATCCTTGAGTGGAGGCCTGGGCTGGCCAGGGTGTGTCAAAAGCTTGGCTTCCTCCATTGCCGGGGAAACCCAAGTCTCCTTCCTGCTCTCTGTGGCGGCAGCCATCTTGGTTGGGGTTAATTTGCATGCTCACTATGATTGGGTGTGGGTGTGGCTGGTGGGCGTGGCTGGTGGGTGTAGCGGAGTGATGGTTAATTTGCATATTACTATTTTATTAAGTAGGATGTAAGATCATTTTTCTTGAATAATTGGTGTTTATTGCATTAACATTATCATATTTAAAATCATTTTTCTTGAGATATTAATGTTTATTGCATGTAACATTATTATATTTAAAATCGTTTTGCTTGAAATTTAAAAGAAAAAAACTGGAAAAAAAGTAAAAAAGGAATCCAGAAAATAAAGGTATGGTTCCCAAAGACTTGTTATCTAGGCCAGTGTTGCCCCCAAAATTAAATTGTTTAAAAAAAATGTTTTAAGTTAATGTTTGACCAATAGCAGTTTTCTCTTCTGAACTCTTGGCCACCTTGTTTCACCCATACTTTTGTGCCTTTTCTTGTAATTTGTAGGCACTTGAGTTATTCCCTGCTGAGATGGTCACATGCAATAGGGCAAGGCCCATCTTAGTCTTTTGAACATCCCTGTAGCCCCCTGCCCTGCTTCAAATAGGCCTTCAAGAACATTTATAGTACTGCTAGGTACTTAGTTTTTTAAGAAGTATCAGTGTAAGAATATCCAAATCTGTAGAGAATTTTTATAATAATTTCTTTGAGCCAAACAGAGGATACCTGGAAGCAAGATCTCAACACACTGAGAAAAATGCTTTGAAGAACAGTTTGAAGTTTCTCTTATGCATCTAAGATTTACGAGAGAACTATAAGGAAGATTACGTGAAGGTGGGAGAGAGCAAGGCAGGAATCCAATTACAGGACAGTTAACATTATGTGCTCTCTTGAGGGTGGTCATGCTTTAGAAGGAGGGACCCGAAAGGGGGCATTTCAACAGTTTTTTATTGCTATTTATTTATTTATTTATTTGTGTTAATTCTCACCCAACGATATTTTTATTTTTTTTATTTTTTGAATTTTTGTTGTTGTTAATCCTCATCTGAGGATATTTTTCCATTGATTTTTAAAAAATATACATTTTTTCTTTTTTAAAAAATATATTTTTATGGATTTCATAGAGAAAGGGAGAGGGAGAGCGAGATAAAAACATCAATAATGAAGGAGAATCATTGTTTGGCTACCTCCTGCACTCCCACACTGGGAATTGAGCCGGAAACCTGGGCATGTGCCCCAACCGGGAATCTAACCTTGACCTCTTGGTTCATAGGTTGATGCTCAACCACTGAGCCACGCCAGCTGGACTCCATTGATTTTTAGAAAGTGGATGGGAGGGAGAGGGAGAGAAAGAGAGAGAGAGAGAGAGAGAAACATTGATGTGAAAGAGACGGGTGGATTGGTTGCCTCCTGCATGTGCCCTGATCAGCTGGGGATTGATCCTGAAACCCTCTTACCACTGAGCCACAGCGGCCAGGGCAGAAAGGGGGTAATTCAAAGGTGTGTTAAACTAGATGCACAGAAACAGTGAACAGAGTTTTCTTAAGGCAAAGAGAATCCCATTACTAAAAAAGTTATATGCCTGGGGCATGACTACCCACCATGACTTGCTCAGTTGGGAACTTATTATCAGATCACCCTATGAGGTTACTTTCCATAGAATCTCATTTTCATCCACAGAAGAAACATCAACATCCTCTAATTGTTAATGTTTTCTTGATCATGAAAGAGAGAGCTGGAAGCTTTCAAAACCACCTGAAATATGCTTCCTGTCACGGTCTTTGATGACTCCCGTTTGTCAGGTCAACCTCCTTGTTCTTGGGGTAGCTCTTGATTTTGGTGAAGACTTCCTATGGCAAATACTTCAGATTCGAATGTTAAGTATACCATTTAATAATAAAAATGCTTATTCCCAGTGAGGTAGGAGAAAGCAGGATGATTAATTTTGAATATGAGCCTCTGATTAACAAGGAGATAGCATTTAAGAAATTAGAGAAGAGGGTTTGGAACTGATTGTCCTTAGGCTTATCAAGTGAATCGTTTCTACTAACTAGTCAATAATAAGGGAATTTGCCCTAGCCGGTTTGGCTCAGTGGATAGAGCATTCGCCTGTGGACTGTAAGGTCCCGGGTTTGATTCCAGTCAAGGGCTCGGGTTGTAGGCTCAATCCCCAGTAGGGGTCATGCAGGAGGCATTGATGTT
Source organism: Cnephaeus nilssonii (assembly GCF_951640355.1). Taxonomy (NCBI): domain Eukaryota; kingdom Metazoa; phylum Chordata; class Mammalia; order Chiroptera; family Vespertilionidae; genus Cnephaeus; species Cnephaeus nilssonii. Next base: position 28,665,025 of record NC_137082.1, read on the forward strand.
TCTCTTTCTTCCTCTCCCTTCCTTTATATCAATAAAAATATATATTTAAAAAAAAGAATAAGGGAATTTATTTTCAGAAAGCAGGGACCTGCTATTAAGAGAGTCAATAAATACCCTGTCAGCATGGCTCAGTGGTTGAGCATCCACCTATGAACTAGGAGATCACAGTTTGATTCCGGATCAGAGAACATGCCCGGATTGTGGACTCAATCTCTAGTGTGGGGTCTTGTGGGATGTACCACCCATTTTGAGGCTGTTCTACTTGGAGAACAAAGTGTGAGTCTTATTGCCTGGTGTATCTATAAAAGCCAGGCCAACATTTTTTGATATATTACAAACTCCACAACAACCACTCCCAAACCATTGAAACAGGCCTGAAGCCATTCTGGCTGGTAAGTAGCTACAATTTTGCAAAACAAAAGTGAGAAACATTAAAAACAGATAGAGCCTAAAATTTCATCCCATGACTGTGGGTTTTTAAATCCACTAGCTATGTAGAAACTCTCAAAAGATTTAGAGCAGAGGCAATCAAATGTAAATACCTACTCACATCCACCAAAGCCTAAAAATTTAGGGGTAGAAAATATTACCAGAAAAAGGACGTGGCCCTGAACAGGTCTGCCTAGGACCAGCCACTAGTGTATGGATTCTTGACTTCATGCAGGGAAAATTTCACAACAGGAGTCCAGGTGAGTTTTAGAAGACATTTATTAAAGCTGGGGGCAGTGAAACAAGGAAGGGCTGGGAAAAGGAGCCTAGGCTGGTCCGCTTTGGCTCACTAAGGAGTCAGAGAAAAGAGGACGTTGAGGACAGGTTCAGGGGGTTTGCCTGGGATGAACTGCCACTGCCCATTGCTGCCCTGGTTGCAAGTCTCTTGGGGTCCCTTAACTTAGGAGAAGCATGCATGTGAGGACAGAAGGGGTGGAGGGAGGGGGGAGGGCGGTTGGGGAAAGCCTGGTGTGCTCCTGGGAGGGCTTTTAAAGGCTGGGGGCTTAGGTGAGCTCTTAGAGGGGGATCAATAGAATATTCATCAGCTTTATGTTGATTTACCAAAATGAGATTTATTCCCTTAACTTGGGTGTGGTTGGTTAATGACACTAATTGGATTTCTGCCATCTATCTCCTGAGTAGGGTGATTTAAGCTATTTACCCTCTGGTTGGGGAGGAGAAGTGCATACCATTTACTCTTAAGTGTCCTGGTTTAGGGAAGATAGGATTTACTAGATGGATGCAAATAAAAACAGATAGAGCCCACGAATTCATCCCATGACTGTGTTGACTGGGTGTGGATGGGGAATATGCAGATGCCTATAAAGCTGGGTTTTGGGTTGTTGTTTTTGTCCTTTAAAGAGGGACCAATATGGCCTGACCGGCATGACTCAGTGGTTGAGTGTCGACCTATGAATCAGGAGATCACGTTTTGATTCCCAGGGCACATGTCCAGGTTGCAGGCTCCGTTCAGACAGGAAGAGGCAGCTGATTGATGATTCTCTTTCATCGTTGATGTTTCTATCTCTCTCCCTCTCCCTTCCTCTCTGAAATCAATAAAACATACTTTTAAAAAAATAAATAAAGAGGGACCAATATGTCTCTTCTATAGGGATTCTTGTTAGTAGCTTTTAATCCTTTTATTATTAAAAGGGTGGCATCTTGAAATTAAATGGGTAGATATTTATGGCAACAAGTACAATGCAGATAAATATCTTTGGAAGGTAAAATCCTTATTAAGTAAAATAAATTTTTATAAGTTTTCAACTGTTCAGATAAACTTTCACCTAATTGTCTTTTCATTTATTTGCTCAATAACATTTTTAATTACATATATCACATTGCAGTTGTTTAAATTCTAAGCTATAATTATACATCTATATATATAAAACCTAAGCGACCATCACAATCGAACGGACGACCGAACAGGCCACATGGGGCAACCAGGCCATCAGGGGGGGTTAATGAGGGGTGACCAGGCCGGTGTGGGGGGGGGACAGTTGGGGGTGACCAGGCCAGCGGGGGCGGGGGGCAGTTGGGGGCAACCAGGCTGGCAAGGGGGGCAGTAAGGGGTGATCAGGCAGGCAGGCAGGTGAGCAGTTAGGAGCCAGTGGTCCCGGATTGTGAGAGGGATGTCCGACTGCCAGTTTAGGCCCGATCCAACCGGCAGTTGGACATCTCCCAAGGGGTCCTGGATTGGAGAGGGTGCAGGCTGGGCTGAGGGGGGACCCCCCCCACCACCACCACACACGAATTTCATGCACCGGGCCTGTAATATTTAATATAAATAACTATCCTTTTGGCAACTGAAACTGGAAATGGGAGTACATTTTCCCAAATGACCAAGTTGTATGGGATCTGCAACCTCAAAAGAAACGTTTGTGTAAGTGAAAATGGCATGGTATAATTTAGTTCAGCCTAACTTCTACTTGACTTGGGAAATCTGTAGCTTTATCTCTGTATTTGTGACTGCTGCATCCAGCTTCTACAGAAAAATATTTTTTTGGAACAAGATTACCCAACCTACTTTTTCACAATATCTTTGGTGGGTTGTAAATATGATTTTCTCTGCTTTCTAGTTGTAGAAATAGCATATGTAGTTAGGTGATTTATCTAAGGTCTTCACAGATGTGATGTGGGAAAAGGTAAATGCGATTGGAACAAATGTTGAATATAGTCTTGATGTTGGACATTCACCTTCTATGCAAATATTTCCCCACTTTTGGTTTGCTTTCATGACTCATTATGTAAAAGCAATTGTATAACTGCAGGGTGTGGATTATCAGCTGGTCTCTGCCTGCTGGGGAGGCAATTTAGACCCAAGATTGCAGCAACAGGTCATGTGCAGTGACTAGGGCTATGATTTTAGGTGCCTTGAAGTTTAGTTAGTGATCCATCATCTAAAGCTCCTAAAAATATATAATCTAACCCAATAGCATCAGAGGAGAGATGGATGCTAAAGGCCTACAGAATGACCTACTCCCTGAGCATTGCTCCCCTGTGGCTGGACTGTGGTGAGCCTTGCTACTTAAGAGGCTGGGGTAGCATCAGCATCCTGGACCTGCTGAATCAAAATTTGCACTTTAACAAATCCCCTCCTAAGGTAAAGATAACTTAAAATTTGAGAGGCACTGATCTAGGCCCTAGATTCTAGAGTATACCATAATTGTATTTGATTTCTGCAAATTATCCGATGACTCAGGATACCTCCTCTCCTACCCACTTCGCTCCTGTTCTCTCCTTCTCCTCCTCCTCCCTCTCTTCTTCCCCTTCTTTTTTTAATTTTTAATATGTTTTTATTGATTTCAGAGAGAAGATGGGAGAGGGAAAGAGAGATAGAAACATCAACTAGGACCAGAGATGGAACCTGCAACCCAGGTATGTGCCCTTGACCTGGAATGGAACCCTAGACCCTTGGTCCACCGGCTAACCCACATTGCCAGGGCAACTTTCTTTTCTTTTTTTTTTTTTTAAGAAAAGTTTTTAAATGACCTTTTCAACAGATATGAAAAAACAAAAAACTTCCAGTTGTCTCAAAGGCTGTCTAGAAAAAGCCTTGAGTACACATGCTCCATCATCTGGATTTTTTTCCATCTTCAAAGATAACCAAAGTATCCAAATTCCCTTATCTATTTGAAAATATTAGAGGGTATCCCCAGAAGATTTTAAAAAGCATACCTTAATGTATCATCAAAGCTAAGGTTAAATTTAAACGTATCACTATGCTATATATTATGTAAAAATATCACAAAGGTGCTCAAACTGAAAGGAAATTTTCTTCTGCTTCAGCAGTGACTCCGACAGGATCCAAAGAGGAGTTTTACGCAGTCTCTTTTCTGGGTTTTAAGGAAACTTTACCCTTCTGGGTTAGCCTCTTAAGGCACTTACCGTAAAGGGGCATAGGAAAGGGCATCTTAGCAACTTTCAGGTATAGAATACAGTATTATCAGCCATAATTGCCATGCTGTACATTAGATCCCCATGTACATTAGATCTTGTAACTGTTCGTACCCTTTGACCAATACCTCTCCATTTCCCCCACCCTTTAAGCCCTCATAACCACCACTCTAATCTCCCTTTCTCTGTGATCAAGCACCTCTTACCCTTAATAATTCAGGGCATATTTCCTAAGAACAAAGATCTTCTCTTATGTAATCACAATACAGATATCAAATTCATAAATTTAACACTGATATAATACTGTTATCTAATCTACAGTTCATATTCCACTTTCAGCATTTGTCTCAAGATGTTCTTTCGAGAAATTTCTTTTCTGATACAGAATCCAGTCCAGGAGCACATGTTACATTCAACTGTCAGGTCTCTTTCGTCTCCTTTAATTAAAACATTTTTTTGTCTTTGTCTTCCAACAACAAAGAAAAATGGAGTGACATTTTTTATTAAAGAGTATAGGTCAATGATTAATTTTTCATTCTTCTGACTGCTAACAATATTATATATTTATATATTTTCCCCCCTAATTTTTATCATGTTTTACTCTATAGTGTTTCTTAATGGGCTTACATTCTCAATTTTAATGTAGTCAAATTCATTAATATTTTCTCTGTTTTCTTTTTAAATAAAAATGCATCCTGCCTGGCTGGTGTGTCTCTGTGGTTGAACGTTGACTCATGAACCAGGAGGCCATGATTCAATTCCCAGTCAGGGCACATGCCCAGGTTTTGGGCTACATCCTCAGTGAGGGGCATGCAGGAGGCAGCCGATCAATGATTCTCTCTCATCATTGATCTTTCTATCTCTCTCTCCCTCTCCCTTTCTCTCTGAAATCAATAAAAATACATTTTTAAAAAATATGTTCAAATTCGAAACCCCATATCTGTGAATATGGCCTTATTTGGAAATAGGGCCTTTGCAGATGTAACCAAGATGAGGTCATTGGGGTGGTCACTAATCCAACATGACCGGTGTCCTTAGAAGAAGAGGAGAAGAAACACAGAGACAGACATGCACAGAGGGAGAACAATGTGAACACAGACACACAGAGAGAATGCTATGTGAGGATGGAGGCAGAGATTGGAGTGATGCACGTACAAGTCAAGGAATGCCAAAGATTGTTGGCAACACCAAAAGCTAAGAGAAAGGCATGGAGCAGATTCTCTCCTGTGCCTTCAGAAAGACCACGGCTCTGCTGGCACCTTGATTTTGCACTTCCGGTTTCAAGAACTATGACAGAATACGTTCCTTTTATTTTAAGCCACCAAGTTTGTGGTGCTCTTTGCAGAACTCCTAGGAAACGAATACAGTATCCTGGCCAAAGTTGCTGAGAGAAGCTGATTGGCTTCCCTCTGATCAGCCTCGCTTTGCTTCCCAGCCTTGGCATCCAGGAGTGGGGCAGTTGGACCTACATGTCTAATGCAGGAAAGCCTGCAGTCTAAGACCCACTGGAGTAAGGCCAGTGAGTGTGGCCAGTGGATTGAAGACACTGAGCGGAAGGAAGACTCACCTTCAGTTCCCCATTGGCTCGAGCCTGAGCTTCAGGGGGCACAATGAACTCTAATAAAAAGTTTCCCATTTCTTCAGCCATAATGAAGGAGTCTTGATATTTGATCACGGAAGAAATGGAAGCTTCTCATGGTTGAACATCGACCACTGAAATAATGTTGACCAATACTGCCATATGTTGATCAAATATCTTAATTTCTCCGTGCCAGACATTCTTACAAGATATGGTTCCACAGGAGAAGGAACACTGTCTGGTTAATAAAGTAGCAACTCCAAGGCACAAATATGCCAAGCAAAATGGGCTATGCAGGAAAATTACTAATCTGAGCGTGCTCTCCCTCTCTGGAGCACTCCTGAGCCTTTCCCTCCCCCTTCTTCTGCCCCCACCCCAGGCACATCACCTTTGCCTTTCTCTCTCCGAAGCTTCAAGGGCCCTTCTCTTGCTTCTGTAACTTGTTTCCTGGAGCCTACGCAGCCCAGCTGGCTCACTTCTACTACCTCTGTAACTTTCTAAATAGACTTTCTCTCATAATTTGAAGGAAGAAAAAAAAAAGTATTAATCTGGGCTCTTTATGGCAATAACAGGCAGGATAGAGATTCAACAATAAAAACAAAACAGTGCACATCAGCACCCGAAGACCTTATGTGGGGCGTATTGTGTTTCCATAATCAGATTGAAAAAGCTGAAATGGGAAAAATCTTTTTTCTGGAGCTTTTTTTGCCATTCTTGGAATTCCTTCACATTCCAGCTGGGGAAATAGGCCTCGGGATTTGCAGAGCCAAGTTATGAATCATTCCCCCAAAATAAATAATAAAAGCTGAATTTGAGTCAGACCAGTACTAGTAAATCCATCAACTGTCAGTCTGGGAGCTGTGGCGTGCTGGTAAGCAGCCAGCAACCAGCTCTCCAAGAGGAAAGGCCCTGGTTTACAATGTTTGCTCTATTTTGACTCCATGGCTAATTTCAAATCACCAACCTGAGGACAATGAACTTGAAGTTGGAAGATGTGCGCATCTGACATTCAAGTTAGCTTCTGCACGCTATTGCTTAGGAGTGTCTTAATAGCTGTGCTTGACATCTGTAGAGAACTTTAAAAATTTTATTTATACCGGGTGTTTCACATAAGATCTCGTTCATACTTGACATTCTTTTCTAATCCTTACACTTGATGAGATAGATACTACCTATATTTTATAGACCATAAAGTTGAAAGCCTAAAAAAAATAATCAGTTTATAAAGCCAGGTAGTGTAGCTGAACTAGGCAAGTTATTTAACTTGAATAGCTTTTGTTTCCTTTTTTGCAAAGTGGTTGGGAGGATTTAATAAGATAATGCACGAAAAATTCTCAGCACATTGCCTGGTATGCAGTTTTCTCCATTTCAAGTGCAATAGATATTCATGGTAGAACATTAGAAAGTACCAATATGCAAAAAAGAAAAAAAATTAAAATACTTCTGACTGCTAACAATCGGGGTGCAGCATTCTGGTTGTGGCTTAAATATGATTTATGAATGGCTGTCCAAGCACATGAAATAAATTTTTTTAATAATGAAGCATTTGAGCAATTGTTGAAAGCAATTCTGTTTGGATCAGGATGAAAGCTTAGGTTGCATACCAATGTATGTAAATTACTTTTTAAAATAAATTAGAGCAGGAATAATATGTCATTGTCACTGGGGGTGCTGTGATAGTTCTCTCTGGAGTGGGAGTCCTAAGAAGGAATGCAGTCAAAGCCCAGGGCATTTAATAACCATAATGGGACACGCACAGGGACACGTGGTACTGGTAAATTACACCTCTCACGAATGCTGCAAGAGAGACGGAGGGAGAACAGAGTTGGACAAATTCACGGTTAGACAGGGAGAGCTATTGTGTTTCCTGCAAACCCAGTCTGTTGTAAGAGCTCCCTGGAGCACTGTGTTGAGAAGGGCAATGGGGCCATTCTCTGGGGCAAGAGGCTGGGGGGTGGGGGGAACTCAGGCCCATAGAAACGACTGAGAACGTGACCCAGAAGGGCGATTCCCCGGATTGCTACCCCAGAGCACGCTGCTAACTTTTCATCCCGGGTTCTAAGCCTGCTCTGCCTTCCACACGCCCACCCAGGTGTCCCGTCCAGGAGTCTGTCCTCCCGGAGGCTCAGCCTCAGAGCCACAGGCTGTTTCACAGAGGGGAGGGCCGTGAGCAATCTGACCCCCACACTGCTGGGGTGGGGGGGCGGTTCTGGGAAGGGGCAGGGTGGCTTTGCCGGCAGGTGTCATGGAAGGCTTCGAGGGTCCGGAAGTCCCTCACGTGGTGGGGAGGCCTGGAACAACTTCTCAGCCAGGTCCTGAAGGACCCGATCGTGACATCCAGCAGGTGGGGTGGAGCAGGGCAGTGGTGGCATGTCTTTCACCTTGCAGAACACTCGGTAGTTGGCTTTGGACCATATATCCAGCTTGCCATCTTCTGTGTAGAGGTTTTCCTGGTACCACTTTACTATTGTTCAATCAATGAACAGGCTCTGCCTGACGGCGATCGCTTTCAACACCTTGCCCAAGGTCACCAGGAGCACCGCTGAGTGCCAATGGGTCTGGAGACCTGGATGGATATTTCAGAAAAGACACTCCCATCTGGGTAGCAGGACGGTTCGAGGACTGTTGATGCAGAAGGCCGGATGCCAGACCTGCATGGCACTGCGACTTGTTGGACATGTGTACGCTTCAAGGAGCTGGCTGTGGAGAGGAGTTTTGTCCTGCCCAGGATCCAGGCTCAACAGGCCTCTGTGATGGAGAGGATGGCTCTCGGCTCGCCTAGCAAATTGCTCAGACGTTCCAGCTTATTGAGGTCCCGGTTGACCGAGCGCAGGTTGTCCTGGACGTGTGCGATGAAGGCCTTCTCCCGGCCCTCCAGCGTCCCCTTGCTGCGCATGCCCCGCTTCAGGCAGTCAACACACTGATGGCCTGGGAGGAGGCCTCCAGGTTCACCCCAACGCTCAGCCCATCTGTCCCAGACCCCCGCCATAGTCCAGGCCTTGGTTCTTGTCTTCTTGGAAGAAGTATTTCAATGAAGAGACAAAAGTGTAGAAAAGCAAGCAAGAATGTATTGACCACAGCAAAACACACTTAGGACAGTGGAACAAGGAAGGGAATAGAAGTAACAGGAAAGCCGTGGCTGGGCTACTTTGGCTCACTGGGAAGTCTTAATTTGTCTGTCCTTGTGTGTGGTTGGCAAATGGCACTAATTGGATTTCTGCTATTTGTCCCCCTGAGTAGGGTGATTTAAGCTATTTACCCTCTGGTTGAGGAGGAGAAGCATAATACATTTACTGTGTTTTGTTTGTTTGTTTTTTGCTTTTTTAAAAAAATTGATTTCAGAGAGGAAGGGAGAGGGAGAGAGAGAGATAGAAACATCAATGATGAGAGAGAATCACTGATGGGCTGCCTCCTGCCCCCCTACTGGGGATCGAGCCCGCAACCTGGGCACGTGCCCCTGCTGGAATCAAACCCAGGACACTTCAGTCCGAAGGCCGATGCTCTATCCACTGAGCCAAACCAGCTAGGGCAACCCATTTACTGTTAAGTGTTCTTGGCTTAAGGAAGATAGGATTTACTAGGTAGCTGCAACTGCTGTTTAGTTTCCCTATTCCCCTTGTCCTGGAATTTTCCTAACTTCTTACTATCCTGTAGCAGATCGCTACCTGATTTTACTGAAATTTTTCAGTGGAAACAAAAAATGATACTTTTGTTTTAACATCTTCACATACTCTCATTCTTGTTTCCTTTGTACCAGAATCCTAACTGTCATCATTCTGGGTTATTGGACTTTTCTTTTCCTCCTTTGGAAAATATTTTGATTACTTTTTTTTTTTTATGTCTTAGCATCTTTTTGTATAGTCACATTAATTAATTTTATGGTAACCCTGATGAATCCCAAATGGTTTGGGTAATTCCCACTCTCTCTCCATGCTCCTTGGGTTGGAACTTACATTTTGCTCTTTTAGCAAGAAAATGCAATAAGGAATATAGCCATGGTATATACTTATTCTTGTGAAAGGCAGACAAGGTTCCTTTTAACTCCACAGGACTAAGATAATTAAGAGTTTGTCTGTTGTCCTGGAATCGAAACTCAGAGGACTATCTGGTCCAGATAAGAATATAAAATGTATGACTGGCAGTCAGAGAAAGACAAGTATCACATGATCTCATGTGGAATCTAATCCTATCTAATAAAGAGGGAATATGCTAATTGACCATCACTCCATCACAAAGATGGCTGCAACCACAGCTGAGGCCAAGTTCCCATAAGGAGCCTTAATGAGCAATCAACAGGGACCTGAGGTTACGCCTTCCCCTGCCCTCGTGGGGCTTGACAGGGGACCTCAAGGTGCCTTTCCCATCCTGGTGCTGGGCTAGGGGACCTCAAGCTGCTCCCCCGCCCCAGTGCCAGGCCGGGGGACCTCAGACCGCACCCCCCCCCCCAGCGGGGCTTGACAGGGGACCTCAGGCTGCACCCCCCGCCCCACCACTGGGCCAGGGGACCTGAGGCTGCGCCCCTGCCTGGCTGAGCTTGACAGGGGACCTCAGGCCATGCCCCCCACCCGGTGGGGCTTGACGGGGGACCTCAAGGCACGCCCCCCGCCCTGGTCTGGGCTGGAGGACCTCAGGCCACACCCCCCGTCCTGGCGTCGGGCCAGGGGACCTGAGGCTATGCCCCCTGCCCAGCGGGGCTTGACAAGGGTGGGACTGGCCAGGTCTGGATCTAGCCCAATGTGGGGGGTGCCCTGCCAGGTCTGGGTATCACACAATTTTGAGGCGCATGTGGGTAGGCGGGGACTTGACTCTGGGTCCCGTGGTGCGCCCCAGACTCTGACAGGAGGAAGGTTTTCATATACATTTTACTACTTTTCTTTCATCTCTGACACTTCTATTATAGAGAAAGAGCAATATTAAATTATTTCCTCTAATTAATCCCCTTTTAATGTGCATGAATTTCGTGCACTGGGCCACTAGTTAACAAAATAAACAGATGAACAGAGAGGATCCAGAGACATGGAAGCATGGAACAGAGTGCGGACTATCAGAGGGAAGGTGGGTGAGGGTGGATAGGTGGGAGTTAATCAACCAAAGACCAATAAATATATCCTATATAATAAAACCCTAATATGCAAATCGACTGAACAGCGGAACTGGCGGAACGACCGGTTGCTATGATGCACACTGACCACCATGGGGCAGACGCCCGGCAGTGGTGATCGGGGGCCGGGGCCAGCCAGCAGGCAGCGCCAGGCTGCCAGCCAAGGCGGATGCCAGCAGGGGGCCCCCCAATTGCCCCACCCACCTGTCACTGCACTGATGGCCCTGATGGCCTAGGGACACTACCCTATATATTGGGAACAGTCTCTTAGATTTAAAAATTAAAACCTGGCAAGGCTATTCTAACTCTGAAAAAAAAAACACAGAATGATGCAGCAATGACATGCACGGACTCTGGCTTGCACATTTTGTGGTCAGCCCTGATTCTGACACTTATAACTGTGTGACAAAGCCAATTACTTAATTTCTCTCTGCTTCAGTTTTTCCATCAGATGGAGAAAATGGTACTACTGCTTCAGAAGGATCATATTATGTACTACTTTTTGTACTCAGGGCAAAAAAATGTAGCTGCCCATACAACAGCAAGATGCCTTTCACCTATATGAAAAGTGTGGTCACTGGTGCATGCAGCGTCCCGGATTGCGAGAGGGATGTTTGACTGCCAGTTTAGGCCCAACATCCCCCAAGGGGTCCCAGATTGCGAGAGGACACAGGCTAGGCTGAGGGCACCCTCCCCCGACCAGGCACGAGTTTCGTGCAGTGGGCTTCTAGTATATATATATACAATATATATATAAATATATATAAGTATATATTTATATATATATAATATATATATAATAATTATGCATATTATATATGCATAACCCATGGACATGAACAATTAGGTGGTGAAAGCCTGGGGTGGGTGGCTGGCCTGGGCTGGAGGGAGTTAATGGGGGGAAAAAAGGGAGGGGACATGTGTAATACTTTCAACAATAAAGATAAAAAATAATCCTATATAATAAAAGGATGATATGCAAATTGTCCCCTCGACCCAGAGTTTGACCAGGGAGCAGGGCCAGCCTGCCAACTGCCTGGAACCCCTCCCGCCGGCTGGCCCCTCCCCTGATGGGTCCCCCAAACCCTGATCAGGTGTGGGGCTGGCCCGCCAACCTCCCACATCCCCTCCCCCCAGCCAACCTGGCCCCATGGGCCCCGATCAGGGCAGGCCAGCAGGACCCCACCCATGCACAAATTCATGCACTGGGCCTCTAGTAATAAGTAAATAAATAAATGAATGAATGAATAAATAAATAAATAAAATGTATGACTAGGACAATGGATGAGTAACAGAGTGGTGGCGTCTGTGTTGGGTTAGCATGTGCATTCAAAATTAATTTTAGAAAAATCACTACGTGGGCCATATTTCCACCACTGTGGGTCAGATAGGTCATTTGACTAAATGTCATTGTTGATAACCAGAGCAGTACTCCTATAGGACAAGGTAATGTGGGTATAATAGTAGGCCATGCAGTGGAACCCACAGCAACTGAATCCCTGCTTCTTCAATGGGTACATGCAGCATTTTTTATTATTAAATATTGATATCTAGAACCAACACTTAATACCTTTTCCTGAAATTTTCAGTGATTTCTATGAGCATGTTTATACTTGCTATGTGCCAGGTATTATGCTGAGATGCAAAGATTACTAATAATATATAGTCCTTGCTAATTAGGGCTTAATTACAGGAGGGAAAAATAGAGATATAACAGATAAAAGCAACAAAGTTTTAGTTCTCATTTTCATTTGATAGGTAAAGGAATAAAGGAATTAAAGGAATGGGGTGAGCAAGCAAGTCGACAGTAGATCGGGAAGCAGATTCATTGCCTCCAATTTCCTCATCTAAACCATCCACGTAATAAATACACTGCCATTGCCAAGAACCTCTGCCTTCCTGACTTCCGTCCCAGCTCTCTCTGGCCCACTGACAGCTTGGTGCGAGCAGCTGGGTTTTTGAGCCTGGTGTGTGGTAGCAGTGCTGTTAGCATTCTTTTGTTCAGAGTAAGGATATGTTCTGAAAAGAGCAGCTCAGTATGCAGTCATCGATATTTTCACTAAAATGATACAATAGTAGCCAGTCAATTATTGAACAATTTGAGCAGTGAAGGGAATTCCCTTGGGGAATTCATATTAATGCAGAATGCACAAGACTGGAAGGCATTTAGAAAGAAAATAATAAGAGGGACAGACTAAAAAAAAAAAAAGGCTCAGTTCAGTGTTTTCTTTTTGTTTTTATTAATCCCACTGAGGATATTTTTCCCATTGATTTTTAGAGAGAGTGGAAGAAAGAGAGAGAGAAACATCTATGTGAGAGAAGCACATGGATTGGTTGCCGCCCCCCCCCCCCCCCCACACGTGCCCCAACCAGGGCTGGGGATGGAACCTGCAACCCAGGTACACATCCTTGACCAGGAATCAAACCCAAGACCCTTTGGTGCTCAGGCCAATGCTCTAACCACTTAGAAACACCAGCAAGGGCAGTGTTTTCTGGTATAACTTTTGTTTCTTAGTTTTACACCCTCTGGACTCCTAAAGAGTCCATAGGACAGACACTCTTCAGATTTGCAATTACGTCAAATTGATAACGGGAATGGGGAGCTGAGGGTTTTTCCCAGGGTAGTGTCTCACAACACAGAAGAATGAGCTCCGCAGAAGATGTAAGCAAAAGAGTGGGGAAATTATTACAAGCAGATTCAGACTCCCCTCACGGGGAGGGGAGCCCAATAATGGGCTGCCCTTTAAAGCCTTGTAGTCCAGGAGTAGATATTTGCTACAAGCCTGTTTCTATATCTATCCATGTCATCATCTGATTGATTCCCTCAGTTGTTCTTGCCCAGCAAAGGACCTGAACTTTCCCTGTTTCTTTTCTTTTCTTTTCTTTCAGTTTTTCTTTTTATTTCAAGAAAAACGATTTTAAATATAATAATGTTACATGCAATAAACCTTAATATTTCAAGAAAAACGATCTTACATATAATAATGTTACATGCAATAAACATTAATATCTCAAGAAAAACTATTTTAAATACAATGTTACATGCAATAAACATTAATATTTCAAGAATAGAAGGGTTTTAAGTATAATAATATTACCCAAACTGTACTAACATAGTATGATATCACAAAAGTTATAGGAAATATTAAAAATCTGCAAATAACAGGGTTACTTCTATTGTATTCTAGTATATATTTTTCCCCCTCTGGCTCTATTTTTGTTCATCAGTTTATGTTGTTCATTATATTCCACCAATGAGTGAGATCATATGATACTTATCTTTCTCCAACTGGGTTATTTCACTTAGCATGATGCTTTTAAAGTCTATTTTGTCAGATATGAGTATTGCTACTCCAGCTTTTTTTTCTTTTCCACTTGCATGGAAGATTTTTTTTCCATCCCTTCACTTTCATCCTGTGTGTGTCTTTTGTTTTGAGGTGGGTCTCTTATAGATAGCATATAGTTGGGTCATGTTTTTGTATCCATTCAGCTACCCTACACCTTTTGATTGGAGCATTTAATCCATTTACATTTAGGGTTATTATTGAGAGGTACTTATTTATAGCCATTTTAATTCTGTATGGCTAGGTTTCTCTCTCTGTTTCTTCTTCTCAGCAACCCCTTACAGCAATCCCTTTAGCACTTCTTGTAATGCTGGCTTGGTGCTGATGAACTCCTTTAGCCTCTTTTCATCTGGGAAGCTCTTTATTAACCGTCTATTTTGAATGATAGCCTCGCTGGATATAGTAATCTTGGCCTCAGTTCCTTGCTTTCCATTACTGTGAGTACTTCACGCCATTCCCTTCTGGCCTGTAGAGTTTCTGATGAGAAATCAGGTGTCAGCCTTATGGGAACTCCTTTTTAGGTAATAGTTTTCTTTTCTCTTGCTGCCTTTAAAATTTTCTCTTTGTCTTTAATTTTTGGCATTTTAATTATGATGTGCCTAGGCGTGGGTCTGTTTGGGTTCTTCTTGTTTGGGGTTCTCTGTGCCTCCTGAACTTGTGTGACTTTTTCCTTTACTTCTACCATTATTTCTTCAAACACCTTCTCTATTCCTTTCTTCCTTTCTGCCTCTTCTGGCACACCTACTATTCTAATATTGTTATGTTTCACATTGTCCCACAGCTCCCTTAAGCTGTCCTCCTGTTTTTAATTGTTTTTTCTTTTTGGTTCTCTAATTGAGTGATATTTTCAACTCTGTCTTCTAATTCACTGATTTGATCCTCAGCTTCCCCTAATCTGCTGTGTATTCCTTCCAATGTGTTCTTTATTTGTCTTATGCCATTCTTTACCTCAGACTGTTCTTTTTTCATAATTACTATATCTTTTTTTTTCATACTGTTGAGCATTTTTAACATCATTACTCTGAACTCTATTTCAGATAAATTTCTTATCTCTGCTTCATTTCTCTCTTCTTCTGGAGAATTCGCTAGTTCTTCCCTGTGGGGGTTGTTTCTTTGTTTCCGCATTTTGGTTGTCTATTTGGGTTTGTGACTATGTTTTAGGTAGATCCTCTATACCTCTCAATCTCTAGTGCAAGACAGTGTTAAAGGCTGTTTCTGTCTAATTGGATCAGGCAAAGACTCAAAGCCTCTGTCTGCAGACTAATAGGATTCCGACTTGAATTGCCCCCAAGTAATCATCCTCAGGTGTGGTGAGAGTTTTTTCAACAGGGTGGGGCAGTTGCTCCTGCCTGGAGGCTAATTGTTACTTTTACTCTCTTAAGTGGCCTCAGGGCAAGGTGTTTTCCAATAGGGTGTGTCGACTGTCTTTTCCCCCAGGCAAGGCAGATATCTATGAGGGAAAGATGTCCTCCACTATGTGAGGAAATGACTCAGCCCAGGAAACTTGGGGTGTCTGCCTTCTGAGCTTTATCCCCCGAGTCCCCAGTCTTGGGTTCTCTTCTCACAGCTCCAGTCCACTTCAACCTCCCTCTGCCAGAGCACAAGGTGGGTGTCTCCACAGGGAATTTTTGTGCATTGGCCCTTTAAGAGTATGCCCAAACTTTCAGCTGCCACTCCCTGGTAGAGAGCACCCCACTGCTTTTCACAGCTAGATGTTATGTGGGTACCCTCCTCAGTTTGGTGCTCTCTGCTGGGGAAATCTAAAGGATAACTGTAGGTTGATTATCTACCTATGCAATTAGTTTGTCATAATTCAGTGAATTAAGATGGCTATTACCTTATTTCACCCATTCTAAGGTCTTCCTTTTATAATTTTAACCTGTAAAATCACTGGTGGCCAGGCAGCTGTCCTGACATACTTGTCATCCCCTGGGCTTACTTGAATGTGACTGTTTTTCCTGCTGGCATGACTAAGGACTATAATCCCTGGGTGTCTCAGTGTACAAACCATTTGAGGACCCTTTGAAGATGGAGGAGGAGTACTGGCTATTGTCTATAGAGCTTCATTGATATCTTCTCTTGGGATCAGAAATAGTAATGTCATGAAAACTTGCCCAATGGGAATCATTGGCTTGGAGAAACTCCCAGGGATATTACTTGAGCACTTAAAATATGCTACATCATTAATGTTATTGGATAATATTATTTAGAAAAACAAGAACATTGCAATATTATCCAGGGTTGAACTATCAATGTGAAGAAGTTTGAGGAATACCTAAGCAAATTATTTCACTTGTATTTTCTTTTGTACTAGTATGCATGCATAACAATATTTATGCCCCATAGGTGTAAAAGAATACTTTTAGTAAGTAAAGTGAAACATTCTAAGTTGTAAGAAAGTGTTATGGCATAGTTTAAAGGGCAGCACTTTTTTTAAATTTTAGTATTGTCTCATTGTAGACTTCTTAGATTTGATGAAACTGGTAGTTCCTTCATAGAACTGAGGTTTGGTGAAGGCCTGGGAGGGATGTAAGCATTAGGGAGCAGCAGGTACTGTGTTAGGTGCTGGTGCCTTCTCAAACTTCACCTGAAATATGAACATGTGGTGTTTAAATTCCCATAGTGCTGGTGAAGAAAAAGATCATTTTCACCCTGCCATTTGAATATTTTCCTCTCCAGACTTTTTGACCCTATGATGCATTTGAGAGCTTGGAAAGCAATACACCAGAAAAGCTCCAGCCAATTTGAAATTAGTTTAAAGGCTCACATTTGAGGCACCTAAACAGCTTTGGAAATCATCAATTTCCTTGGTTTCCTCCATATAGGATTAATTTTTATATGAAAGAAAAATCAATTGCAAATAACTATAACTATTATGTCACCTACATGAAGAATAAGTAGTGCATACTGTAATTTGGGAAATTACATAGACCAGTGATGGGCAACCTTTTGAGCTTGGTGTGTCAAACTTCGCCAAAAAACTGAGCATAACTCAGGTAGTGTGTCACTTTGAGGAAAAAACTAACTCCAAGACTCTAGTCGCAAATGTTTCATCCTCAGGAGCAGCAAATGTTTCATCCTCGGCATGCGGCTGCGTGTCATCAGAAATGGCTACGCGTGTCAGTGCTGACACGCGTGTCATAGGTTCACCATCACTGACATAGACTAATGAAGAAGAAATGAAAGGTATGGGTTTGTTAACTTAAAAACATTTGAACTTGTAAAGAATTTTTGTGAGTTTATTTGAGCCAAACCGTCGACAATTGCTGGGAAGCAGAATCTCAATGTATTGAGATAATGCTCCAGAGAATGGCAGTTTTTCACCTTGTTTTATGCATTACAGTCAAAGGAGGAGACATAAGTGGGTCACATGAAATCCATTGGTGATAGATTAAGGAGGTGGAAGAAAGCAAAGTAGGGGGAACATCTGGGATTGGATAAAAAGTAAAATGATAGACATATGCTTATTTTACTTAGATGGGTACTGGATAGTTAACAGTCAACAAGTAATAACAATGACCCACTATAAACTGGTTTTAGTTAAAGTTTTAATTTTAGACCATCCTTTGTGGTTACTTTAGATCTTTGAGTTTGCAAGACTGCCATGCAGGCCTTCCCTGAGCTTGTCAGTTTAGCAGATTATAACTTTGAGGAGCAGAACTGCTAGTGAGGTAAATGAAACACACAAAATTGATAGTGTTTTGAGTCTGACAGTAGAGCAATTGAGGAATATTTCAGGAGAATACTTATAATATTTTCAAGGAATGATCAAGAGATAAGTACAAACAATCAGCCTTTTTTTATCCAAGTCATACTGAATATTACTGGGACAAGAATCAACCCAAAACAGAGCTGGTGGCATCCTTCAAATATGTATAATACTTCTGTCATTACAGTAGGATTTAGGGAAGGAGCATGGATTAGGTCCATCAACTTGACCTATGCACATTAGACAAGTAATTGTTTGACTAAATGGTGATTACAGGAAAATAAAGATCTGTAATAAACATTTAAAGAAAGCAAACTTGTATGAAAGAAATTCATCATTGTAGTATGACTAACAGCAGAGTAATAAAATAAACTCCAAGCTATTAGGAAATGTGCAACAGCAGACTTTAACAGATAATGGTACATAATTAGGAGGAAATTTTAATTCTTTAAGAAATGTGAGCCCTGACCGGTTTGGCTCAGTGGATAGAGCGTCGGCCTGCGGACTGAAGGGTCCCAGGTTCAATTCCGGTCAAGGGCATGTACCTTGGTTTGCAGGCACATACCCAGTGGGGAGTGTGCAGGAGGCAGCTGATCGATGTTTCTCTCTCATTGATGTTTCTAACTCTCTATCCCTCTCCCTTCCTCTCTGTAAAAAATCAATAAAAAATATATTAAAAAAAAAAAGAAAAAGAAAAAAAAGAAATGTGAGACCTCTGGTTCCAGAGGTCCTCAATGTTGTTTTTGTATCTTGAACCCCTCCTTGAATCTGGTGAAGAACATGAACACTGTCTCAGAATAATTCTTGCATGAGTACAAAATAAAACATATAGGATCATGGGAGTCAACTATAAAAAAAAAAAAAAAGAAATGTGGAATTAAAATAAGTGCCATCAAAAAACCATTGCATTGGCCCTAGCTGGTTTGGCTCAGAGGACAGAGTGTTCACCTGCAAACCAAAGGGTCCTGGGTTCAATTCCAATCAAGGGCACATATCTCGGTTGCAGTCTTCTCCTTGGTTCAGTCCCTGGTCAGGGCTGAGTGCAGAAGGCAACATAATCAAAGTGTTTCTCTGTCTTTTCCTCTCTCTAAAAATCAATGGAAAAATATCCTCAGGTGAGGATTAAAAAAACACACACAAGCCCTAGCCAGTTTGGCTCAGTGGATAGAATGTCGGCCTGTAGACTGAAGGGTCCCAGGTTCAATTCCAGTCAAGGGCACATGCCCAGGTTGCAGGTTCCATCCCCAGTAGCGGGTGTGCAGGAGGCAGCCGATCAATGATTTCCTCTCATCATTGATGTTTCTATCTCTCTCCCTCTCCCCTTCCTCTCTGAAATAAAAAAAAAAATCCTATATAATAAAGAAGTAATATGCAAATTGACCACCACTCCAACACACAAGATGGCCGCCCCCATGTGGACACAAGATGGCCACCACAAGATGGCCAGAAGGGGAGGGCAGTTGTGGGCGATCAGGACAGCAGGGAAGGGCAGTTGTGGGCAATCAGACCAGCAGGGGAGGGTAGTTGGGAGAGACCAGGCCTGCAGGGGAGGGCAGTTGGGGGCGACCAGGCCTGCAGGGGAGGGAAGTTGGGGGGGACCAGGCCTGCAGGGGAGGGCAGTTGGGGGCGACCAGGCCTGCAAGGGAGGGCAGTTGGGGGGGACCAGGCCTGCAGGGGAGTGCAGTTGGGGGGGACCAGGCCTGCAGGGCAGGGCAGTTAGGGGGGACCAGGTCTGCAGGGGAGGACAGTTAGGGGTGACCAGGCCGGCAGGGGAGGGCAGTTAGGGGCAATCGGGCCTGCAGGGGAGTAGTTAGGTGTCAATTAGGCTGGCAGGGGAGTGGTTAGGGGGTGATCAGGCTGGCAGGCAGAAGTGGTTAGGGGCAATCAGGCAGGCGGGCAGGCGAGTGGTTGGGAGCCAGCAGTCCTGGGTTGTGAGAGGGATTCCAGATTGGAGAGGGTGCAGGCTGGGCTGAGGGACACCGCCCCCCCCCCCCCCCCCCCCCGCCATGCACGAATTTCATGCATCGGGCCTCTAGTGTATTATATATTAAACACACACACACACACACACACCATTGCATCATATGCCTATAGCAAAGACGGCACTTAATAATTATTTATTAACTGAATGAATGACATCGTAAGAAATGTCCAGGGATTTAATTCAAGCTCAGATATCAAATGTGGTCATGAACTAGAAGCTGTCTAAAGCTAAAGCTCATCTAAACCAAACACCTCAGTAGGCTCATTCCAACCAACTTACAACTCAAGCTATCTCTCTTATGCGTCCTTCAATATTCCCTACAAAAGTGGTTCTTTTTAATTTTCAGTATTTCACTGATTTAAGGAATCTGTTAACATAGCTTTTATGTTAATGGTTAGCCAGAGATTAAATTTGATGCTGGAAAGATAAGTTTAAGTTAGGTACCTAGCAAATGCTGATCAATTGTCCTGAGACCATCAAAGGAGAGAAAAAAAACTTTGTTTTGTGTTTTGGTGGGGCCGATTTTTTAAAAAAAAAAAAAAGTAAACGATTACATCTTTGGCAGAGGATCTTTCTAGCTTTCAGAAAAGTTCCTTTAAAGTTTAATTTACATAAAATAACAAGGGGATCTTGTTATGCAGATTTGATTGGGCAGGTCTGTGATGGTCCTGAGACTGCAGTTTTGACCGCTCCCAAATGATGCCGCTGGCTTTACACCATACTTTGCTTTGCCAAAGATATAAATTCTCAGCTGCCTTAAGTCACCTAATCCTCGCTTTCAACTTTAAAATGTGGTCCAAATGTGCTTGTTTTGCAAGAGAAAATTTCCAGAAAACATCTGGCCTGCTAATTTTCCTCACCTTCGAACGGGGAAAAAATGCAGTTCAGATGTACATCTCCAGTCTGCACACTTGGTGGTCTTACATAGGCTCTGGGACCCAGGAACCCGTCTATGGTCAAGGGCGAGGTCTCCTCTGTGTCGCTGCGCCTTGCGGCTCCGGGTCGAAAACACGGACCGCGGGAGCCCGGGGGATGCCCGGCCACCCCTGCCGCTGACGCCACTCCTTTCCAGGAACCCAAAGCCCGCCCCACCCCGCGCGGCCGCCGATTGGCCGGGAGGGCGCCGGGCGTGACGCAAGGCCCCGCCCCGCCGTCCGTCCGGCTCCGCCCCGCGGGGTGGCCTGGCGGTTTGGTCTGGAGCAGCTGAAACCGGTTTGAGCGCAGCCGCTTTCTGCAGCCGGGCGACGCCGCGGGCCACCTTGGGGAGCGCTGGCGAGGCGCGGACGCCCGGAGCCCGGCAGCTCGGCCCGCGGCACTCGCTCTCGGGCGCGGCGGCAGCGGCGGCGGGGACCCGCGGACGCGGACCCGGCAGGTGAGACGGGCAGCCGGGTGGGCCGGGAGCTCGGTGCGGGGGGCCTGGGCGGGCACTCACGTGGCAGCCGAGCTGTCAGGGCGGCCCGGCCCGGGGACACGGCGGGGCGGTGGGGGGGCGCCGGGACCGGCGGCGGGGTCGAGGGGTGGGCTGTGTCCCCCAGCCCGGGCCGGGCACTGCCTGCCGGGGAAGCACCGGCCTGGACGTTCCCTTCGGTAAGTCGGTGGGCAGCATCTTTATTCGACTTTTATTGTTTGCTGCCACGTTTCCGCTGGGCTGTCTGCCTAGCGCTTAGTTCCTCTCTGGAAAAAAAATTGTGAAGTCTTTTTCGATGAACCGGAATGCAGAGAGCATAGGACCCCCGGGAGCAGACGCAGGACCAAGTTAAGGCACGAAGACACCAAAATGCCGCTGCAGTGCCCTCACCCACCGCGGGTCCCTGCCCACCACCACCGCTCTCTCTTCTTCGACCCCGAAGTCACGGTGTTTGGACAACCGCTCATTTTCTGAAATTGCCTCACCACGAGGTCTGGGCCATGCTTGGATACGCCAGTTATTCCAAGAAACCAGAGTGCCTTCCTCTCTCCTAGGAAAAGGTTCCAGGAATAGGTAGACTGCAGTGCCCTCGCTGCCGTTTTGAGACAGCAGCTCTTTCTCGCCAAAGCTCTGCTTTCTCCAACGCTCTTCAGTTTTTGCCTTGGTGAGATCTGGGAGAAAGCCTTCATCCATTCGGTGCCTCGTCAGCCCCTCCTGCTACCCCACTGCCCCGATCCAAAGGAAGTCCGCCCTGAATTCAGTCATGACTTGGAGAGAATTCTTTCACCTTGAGGCAGCTGTTGAGTCTGATGTAGCACCAACATAGGGGAACTGATGGCATCAGGCAGGATGTTTGGACCTGATGATGTTGGGGTTTTTTTTTTTCTTCCTTTTTTTTTTTTTTTAATGATGTCTTCTTTATACTCGTCTTTCACGGCCCCCATTTTCCTCCCCAGCTCCTACCCTCTACTCCTCCCCCCCTTCATGTTTCTCCATCTTGCTACATTTCTGACAGTTGTGACTTAGCTAAAAAGTAAACACAAGTTATCAGTACTTTTTCCAACTCCTAATGTGCTGGCTACAAATAACGCAATATAAACAGGTAAAACTGCACAAGGTCCTATCTGTTTTTGATTTGGAGAGCCCTAGGCCGGGTAGCTCAGTTGGTTACACGTGATCCCCAGTCAGGACACATTCAAGAAGCAACCAATAAAGGCATAAATAAGTGGGACAACAAATTGATGTTTGATTCTTTCTCTCTCTAAAAAAAATTTTTTTAAGTTAATTTAAAAAAGAACTAGGGCGAACCAGTATTCTAGACAAAATAAGACTTAGAAAAGTTGGACTCAAAGAATTAATGGCCACAAAATAAATCTCACAGTGGCAAAGTGAGTAAAATTTTATGTACAAAAAGCAGATTGATGAATCAAATCTTTGTTTATAACTTAACCAGGAAAAATATATGAAATATATATAAAAAGGAAAACGTTTGGAAAGACTTTACTGCGTTGTTTAGAAAGTGATTAAGGAATTAACTTGGCTTAATGAAATCCAGAAATCCTTTCTTAATAAAAATCTCTTCATGTCTGCATACATTTTACTAAAACATTGACTCAAAGTATCCTGTGGTCAGAGTAGTGGGATCATAATGGTCCTCCACCGAATGAATAGGAATTAACTCAGGAAAATGTAGGCATTTCATATAGTCCTTTCTGACAGCCAGTTATGATACCCAAAGCTGTTGGTGTCTAGGAAAGAGCAAAGAGAATCGGAAACAGCTTTTTCTTTGAAAAAAAACAAAAAAAACTGGGGGAAAGGAAAAACAGTGAGAGATGTTCTTTTTGGCCAGAGAAACATGTTTTAGCTAAAAGATATGTCTTTAATTTAGCTCTAAGTTAAAATGTTCTTATACCTTGGTTTGCTTAAATCTCCTTTTTGTCCCCTAAGCTGATAAACTAGTAAGGTCACATATTGGAATAGTTTCTTTGACTAAAAGAAGAGAGTAACATTTATTTTGCTAGGTAGTGTAAACTCAGAAATATTTTAAAATGTAAGTTGCAATGTCATTTTGCTAGTTGCTTGAGTCTTTAAAAAATATTAAAGTAGTGTTAAATGCTACTCAAAATCTCAGGTAAGAATGCTGTTTAATATTTATCTAAAAGCACGAAATGGAGGTTATATTTAAAAACCAAAACCTTGTCAGGAAGCACAGTCTATAAAAGAATGATAGGTGAGTTGATTAAATGATATATAAAATTACATACATAGTCAGCTCATGTATGTAGCATTTTTCATCTTATTTTATGTATATTTGGAAGACCTCCCCTGTTCAAGGTTTTTGTTTCTTTTTGTTTTGTTTTGTTTTTGATGAAGAGGAAGTGTTATTGGGTGTGTAAATTTTGTGTTTTCACCACAGAACAGTATTTTACTTAGTCACCACTGTTTTCGTGATAGCTGGTGCTTGGGTGCTTCAATCCTGCACCAGAATTTTGGCTTCTGTCCACGATCAAGTAAACTGCTGTAGCAGCAGTTCTCCCGGCTTTTATTGGTATGGTATTACTGGGGGAGATGGGGTGGAAATTAAACTTTTGGCAATATAAGTGGAAGATGATGCTTTGTTGACATTTGGGGAAGTTTTGTGGCATTATCTTTGTGCTTTTATAGTACATTTACTGCAGCTGTGTCCAGCCAAGTTACTATAGTCACTCTTACAAACAACCTTAAGAATAAGAGACTCAATTTTAATGACCAATTGATTTCCCTTTTATTAAATTAAATTTAGATAATTTTCTCATTTAATGCAGTAGAAATTTAGAGATAATTTTGTATCAGTTGTTAAATTTAATGCATGGGAATAATTACATCTGATTTCCCTAAAATTGGTTAAAATAGTATTCACCTATTAGTTGATCAATTTTGAATAACTGTGTACTATAATCATGTGGACAAGACTCTTCTTAGTTAAGAACTGTGGTAGTAAACACTGGGTGAAAGTATGTTATTGATTGAGATTGAGGTTGTTTATTCAGTTTTGCTGGATAATGGAGCTTTTGTTATGTCTCAAAATTAATTCAATAACATAAAATTTGAGCTTTTTTGCTAGCCTTAAGGTTTCTTTTTGATATAAATTTAAATGGAAGATTGCAGTGCTTCAATAAGCCATTTTATTAATTAGAAAAGGAAATATTTGTACTCAGTGTTATATACTCAGATTCATATCAGATGTCATGTTAAAAGAGAACTTTTTAATATATATGTTTTTAAATATATTTTCTTGATTTCAGAGAGGAAAGGAGAGGGAGAGAGAGATAGTAACATCAATGATGAGAGAACCATTGATTGGCTGCCTCCTGCACGCCCCCTACTGGGGATTGAGCTCACAACCCTAGCATTTGCTCTTGACCCGAATTGAACCAGGGGCCCTTCAGTCCGCAGGCTGATACTCTCTCTCCACTGAGCCAAACCAGCTAGGGCAAAAGAGAACTTAAGATTTTGGATAATAATAGGTTATTTGAAGGGGTTAACAATCAAGGTATTTTTAGATTGAGGATATTCTTCAGCAGTGCTAGAACTGGATGTATGTGCTTTAAATAGATCATGTTTACTCTTAGAAAGTACTAGTAGATTAGGGCCCTGGGAGTGCGCAGGAGGCAACCAGTTGATGTGTTTCTCTCACATCGATGTTTCTCTCTGTCTTTCCTTCTCTCTCCCACTCTCTCTAAAAAATAAAATAAAAAAATCACTGGAAATATCCTCAGGTAAAGATTAACAACAACAACAAAAAAAGAAAGTAGATTAGATATTTTAGAAACTATTTTGATCAAGGACAGATTTTTCTCCAGTGCAGAGTCTTGGGTTTTCTAAATGAAGTGGTCAAGTTGCTAAATAGGGAAGTCTTTATACAAGTATAACATGAAACCACATTGACTGATGGTCCTGTTTATATATATTCAACATTTACATTTTATGATTTATGTAAATGGGATGATATATAGTTTATAGCTAACATTGAGCCTGGACTCTTTAAAAAATTTTTTTTGAAAATTTATTTATTGATTTTTTTAAGAGAGAGAGATGCGTTTGTTATTCCACTTATTTATATAGCATTCATTGGTTGATTCTTATATGTGCCCTGACTGGAGATCGAACCTGCAATCCTGCTACTTTAGGACATTGTTCCAACAAACTTAAGCCATACAGCCAGGGTGAGCCTCCCCTCTTGATCCCCATAGCTGCCCCCTGTGGATACAAATTAGAGATCAGGTTTCTCAATTTCAGCCTTGTTGATATTTGGAGTTGGACAGTTATGTGTGGAGAGCTGTTCGGTGTGCATTCTATGGTGTTTAGCAGCTCTACTGGCCTCTACCCACTAGATGCCAGGAACATCTCCCCAGGTTGATTGTGGTAACCATAAATGTCTCTTGACATTTGGAGGGCAAAATTGCCTACAAGTGAGAGCAGATTGATAGTTGCCAGGTGAGAGGGGAATTGGGGGGTGATGAAAAAAGTGAAGAGATTAAGTACAAATTGGTAGTCACAAAACAGTCACAGGGACAGCATAGGGAATGTAGTCAATTGTGATAACTATATATGGTGACAGGCAGGTACTAGACTTATCAATCAGAGGGATTACTTCATAAGTTATATTAATGTCTAACCACTAGACTATACACCTGAAATGACTATAATACTGAATGTTGGCTGTAATTGAAAAATTTAAAAATAAGCTGTATATTCACTTCATAAAAATTAAAAAAAAATGCCTCCAGTAAGAATCACTACTATAGATCTATATCACACTGCCTTGTCTTAGAAGTGTGGTAGCAGTATTTATTAAATGACTATTGCAGAGTAGTGCTTGTGTTCACAGGGAGCCAAGGGAAAACAAAGGGGAAATAGAAGAATGAATGACTATGAAAAGTTCTTTATGACTTAGGCCGAAACCGGTTTGGCTCAGTGGATAGAGCGTCGGCCTGCGGACTCAAGGGTCCCGGGTTCGATTCCGGTCAAGGGCATGTACCTTGGTTGCGGGCACATCCCCAGTGGGGGGTGTGCAAGAGGCAGCTGATCGATGTTTCTCTCTCATCGATGTTTCTAACACTCTATCCCTCTCTCTTCCTCTCTGTAAAAAATCAATAAAATATATTTAAAGAAAAGAAAAGAAAAGAAAAGTTCTTTATGACTTAGGTATATGATCTGACTGGGAATCGAACCTGCAATCTTGTAGTGTATGGGACAACACTCCAACCAACTGAGCCACCCGGCCAAGGCATGTTCTTTCTATATTTAAATTCTATAACCTTCTTGAGAATTGACATTATATATTTAAAAAGAAACCTATTTCCTCAGGTACTTAAATTAGAGGATGGTAAACATTGATTTGGCTGGGGGAAATAGCAAAGAAGTGAAAATTCAGAGAGAAAAAAATGTGGGTAAGTGATTAAAGACATCAAAGGCTTAGGGGTTTAGATTTCTGTAAATAATCAAAGTGATTCCAAGAATTTCCAGATTTAGAAGCCAAAATACTGGTAGGAGAATTAGGGTTATGAATGAAGTTCAAACTTTAGAAAGAAAGGCATATATATATATATATATATATATATATATATACACACACACACACACACATATTTGATCATATATATATATATATATATATATATATATATATATATATATATATGATCAAATACAGGGTTTGGTAATAAATTGCAAAGTTGATACTCTAAATTTAAGTCTGCAGAAATTGCAAAGTTGATACTCTAAATTTAAGTCTGCAGAACTGTACTTGATGGTCCTAAGGATAATAAAGAGAAAATCTGAAGAGTGACTTGTAGCGGGAGGTGTTTGGTTGTTTCTCATTCATTAGTTACTAAGAAGCACATTCTCAAACTTGTTGCAGAACATGACTAGTTTGTTTCAGTGGGTGATATTTTGTTTTTTGGTTGTTTTCTTGTTACTAAAGTTAAAATCTCCCTGTTAAGGTACAAATCCTCTCTTGAGCCTCTATTTTTCTCTATCGTTTTTTCCTTCCACCATAACATGGGCCTGGCCAGGAAAGATAGGTTGAGTTTAGAACAGCTGCTTATCAGAAGAGAAAGTATGTGACAAGAGAATCTGCATCCTTAAAAAAAAAAATGGGGTGGGGGGGAGAGGGAAAGGTCACATTTGCTTTGCAATTTTTATGGTCCATATATTCTTATAGAACGGGTCTGTAACATTACAGTCCCTAAAACTTGCTAGGTATTTCCAAAGTAATTCAGTCTCTATATAAAGTCTGTGAAGTCTTTTGCTCACAAGTTAAGATTCATTTTTGTTTTTGTATAGCTCTCTAGAGCTAATATTTTCATATATTATAAATGACATCTTCTCTTTTTCTTCCTAGCCCGACATCCTCAAATAAATCCATCAGAATGACACCTTCTCAGGTTACCTTTGAAATAAGAGGAACTCTGTTTCCAGGTATTGTAAATGAGCATTTTTCTTATCTGGTTTATCTTAAATATGGAGTTGTTGTTAAATGAAAATATCTTTATGGCTTGTCTGATACCAGAAATGTGCTTGGAGCATAGTAAATGCAGGGAAAAACAAACAAAAAAACTCATATTTTCAAAGAAAGCTGTGATTTTATTTAATTTTGCATATGACAAAGATAATCGGGCTATGATTTTTATTTTATTATTATTTTTTAAAATATATTTTATTGATTTTTTACAGAGAGGAAGAGAGAGGGATAGAGAGTTAGAAACATTGATGAGAGAGTAACATCGATCAGCTGCCTCCTGCACACCCCCTACTGGGGATGTGCCCGCAACCAAGGTACATGCCCTTGACCGGAATCGAACCTGGGACCCTTGAGTCCGCAGGCCGACGCTCTATCCACTGAGCCAAACCGGTTTCGGCGGGCTATGATTTTTAAATAGCATAAAAACAAGGGAAATTTTGCTAGTGCAAGAAATTGGAAAAAATACTTGGGTAAGATAACTTTGTTCCCAATTTATAAATTTTTATTTTTAGCTTCATTGTATTTTTTTGCTGTCTACTTAAGCAGTGTGAAATAATATTTATGTAAGATAGCATGTCAAAACAGTATTGTACCGGGATTATATACCTCCTTGTTTAATATACTCTGGCTATACTAGCCAGTTCCTCAAATCTGTTGCATTTCTTCTCTAGAACCATTGGGATTTTCTCAAAATATTTCCTCTAGATCTGTGTTGTGCCCCACTTACCTCTCTTTACTGTAATCTCCCATACTTTCAACTAGATTAAGGTCCCTATTTATCCTTTAAAAAATAAAAATCAGGGAAGGTATGATAACCTAAATTTATTATAAGAAATCTGGTTACTTTAGAGGATTTAAGTATTTCAAATATTTGACATGTAATCTTTGTACTCACTCTGTGCTTTACACAGGTGTATTTAGAACTCTGAAAACTCCTGAATGACTCTCATACCTATAATTTTAGTTAAGTTTTATAGCCCAACCTTACAAAATGCTCATGCAGGTGGTTAAACCAACTGTAATTCTAGTTTTTCCAGAGTAGTGCCTAAAGCTAGAAACCGAGTTACTATCAGAATGTGGAGGAATTTGTCTTGACCTTCATCATTTGGGTTCAGTTCATTATATTTTTCTTTATGAATTTTAATTATATTAATTCAAAAAGTGTTGATATAAGTTAATTAAGACTTCCGTGTGTTTATATCCAGAAAGGTGGTAGACTTTTTAAAATATATATATACTAGAGGCCCAGTGCATGATGGAATCATGCACATGTAGGGTCCCCTACACGCTTTCGCTTTCGATCACGGGGGAGCTTGGTGCCTGTCCACTGGTGCACCAGGCCTTTCAGAAGCCTCCGTCGCCCTGAAGGCTTCTGAAAGGCCTGGTACCTGAGCGGACAGGCACCCAGCTCCCACACTTTCACTTTCGATCGCTGGTGCCGGAGCAGACAGGCACCCAGCTCCCACACTTTTGATGGTCCGCGGCCGCTGAGCGGGGCTACCCTGCTGTTGAGAGGCGCAGGGGACGGGACTCCCGCCCCCTGTGCCTCTCAACGGCCGCTGAGGGGGGCTGCCGCGGACATCTGGCTACCCTGCCGTTGAGAGGCGCAGTTGGGTGTCCGCGGCAGGCCCCCTCAGCGGCCGCGGATCTGGCCGTTGAGAGGCACAGGGGGCGGGAGTCCCGCCCCCTGCGCCTCTCAACAGCAGGGTAGCCCCCCTCAGTGGCAGCGGATCCGTGCCTCTCAATGGCCGGATAGGCCACCCCGAGTCCCGCCCCCCAGCCTCCCAATCATGGGCGTAGCGGAGTGATGGTAATTTACATGTTACTCTATTATTAGATAGGATTTTTTATGGATTTCAGAGAGAAAGGGAGAGGGAGAGAGATAGATATATCAATGATGAGAGAATTATTGATCAACTGCCTCCTTCATGCCCCCTACTGGGGACAGAGCCTGAAATCTAGGCATGTGCCCTGATGGGGAATCAAACTGTGACCTCCTGGTTCATAGGTCGATGCACAGCCACTGAGCCACATCCGCCTTGCAGACTTTTGCTAAATAAGTGAAATTTAGCAAATATAGATAATTATATGTTGGTTTGTCTATTGATGAGAAGTGTTCTGATGCAAGTCATTATTTTTATAAGGTGTATTAGGTTTTTCAATGTCTTTTTTTTTTTTTAGGGTATTTATTGTTGTTACATTGCTTCTGTCTCATAGATAATTTTCTTGATCTTTAACTTGTTAATAGCTACTGTTTGAATTTCAGGAAATATAAATTATTATTTCTTTAGAATACTTGTCTGCATTTAGCGATTGCCCCTTTAAATTGGAAGCTGCCTAGAGGGCAGGAACTATGGTTTGATTACTTAGTCATCTTGGTGCTTTTTATTGGCTCAACAAATAGTTGAACAAATGAAGGAAAGTTCATTCTTCCACATCCCTCTTTTCTCTGGCTTTGGGTATGTAAAGGTGGGTCAAGTTAATAACGCAGATGCTTGTGTAATACCTGAATCTAAACCCACGTTTCCAGTGAAGGTCCTCCATCTTTGCTAAAGGGTACTCTGCATCCGGTCGAACTAATGCAACTGACTGATCTTTAAAACTAAAAGTGGAAACTTTTCTATTTATGCCACTGTAACTGGTGTTCTGTTTCTTTAGGAGAAGTTTTTGCTATATGTGGAAGCTGTGATGCTTTGGGAAACTGGAATCCTCAAAATGCTGTGGCTCTCCTTCCAGAGAACGAGACAGGTGAAAGGTAAGCATCGAAATGTCAGGTTACAGAATAATTGCAATATTCAGATTATAAATTGGGGGCCATCTAAGATGGCTTGGTATGTTTTTCTTCTTTTAATTTTAATTTTTATCACAGTTATCACATGTACGTAGATGATAAAAAGTGAAATAGCTTTACAAAGTTTGCTGTGAGGAAAAAGTTTATGTTCCTCAGTTTCTACCTCTCAACCATTTTCAACTCTTGGTTGGTTTTTCTGATTCCACCACATTTCTAAATAATAGACTTATATTGCTATTTCTTTTCTTTTTTAACTTTTAGGCAGCATCTTTTGGTTTCTCAGTACATATTCTTGATAAAAGATTTAATTTTTGCTCTAAAGTAATTTTTCAGATGTGTATAGTATTAACTAAAAGTAACAGAATGGAACACATACTTGTTTAGATAGTTTAGCTAATGTAATGAAATGAGTTCACTATGAACATTAAATACAGCACTAAACTTAGCATGGGTGTATTGGTGCCTTGGGCTGGGAAAGGTAGATCTGTGTGTCGGTTTCAGTTCTGCAGTTAACTGTGGTCTTGGGCACATCTAATATCTCTAGGCCTCGGTTACCTCATTTACTCAGTAAAGGGGTTAGAATAGAATCAGTGAATGTCAACAAAGGTGGTGCTTCTCTACTTGGGAATGTTTGGAAATGTTATGAGTTGTGTGTGTGTGTGTGTGTGTGTTGGGGGGTTGGGGGGTGGTAAGGAGAGATGAGATTCTAAATAGTATATAAATACATGCAATACCCCTAGGGAGAAATACCAAATTTGGTGATTATGAAGCTCAAATTCTGTTTTCCTATGGAGCAAATGGGGCCTGTGGACTAGTGCTAGACAAAAACCTTTTTTTTTTTTTTAAATCAGTGGATGATGTGAGAAATATACACATTGAGAGCAAGCATTTGGAAATGTTTATAGCAGTTTGACATGCTAGGGCATCCATGCATGTCACCATGGACACACCTTGTTGAATGGGCACTGTTGCAGGACAGGTTGAGTAAAACAAACGAGCAAACAAAAACTGGGCCTTCGAAGTAGATGGCTTGAGAAGCACTGATGGCAAAGCAAAGGAAAATAAAACAATACCTTAATGTACGCTAAGGAAAAGAAAAACATAAAAAATATATAGAACATCCTTGTCCCTATTTGTCATTCTAATTCTGAGCCTAGTAATAGGGGTACATACACATTTTCTTAGCCACAAGTAAAGTTCCATTGAGAAATGATATTGGAATCACAGAGGAATGGGATGTTGAGTCCTTTCAAGTGGCTATTTTTTCCTTGATTTTTCGGATCAGCCAGTTCTATGAAGTGAAACCTGTATTTTTCTGAACTGTTCCTAAAATACCCCTCTGCTCTGAACTTTTGAGCTTCCCCGTCACCTATCTTAAGTCCATTTCATCCAGCCTCATCAAAGTGATGTGAATAAAGTGAGGTAACACCTAACAACTTAACTTATGAGACCAGCCATTTTTCACGTTGTTGGCATACACTGAAATATATTGATTCATATATAGCAGATAAACAGAGCTTCACAAGCAGAAATGAAGTAGATAATACAAAATTATATCTTCTTGTAAAGGTGGCCTTCGCATCTAAGTGTTCTGTACCCCTTTTTCACAGAGTCTCTTAAGCCTCTTCATACCTACAGGCTTGTGGTGACAAGAGCTCTGTTGGGGTTTTTTTCTCTACATACAGTTAATTTGAAGGTCTTGGTATTGTTTCCTAACAATGCAGAAAACGTGAGTCACTTTGACTTTACTTGTTCTCCTTGTAGATTTTGGGGAAGGGTTTGAGGGCAATTCAAAATCAGGCAGGTGCACTAAACCTTCTCACTGCCCCTCTTGCCTGGTCTATTTTTAAATTCATCATGTTATGTTCATTCTTGCCCTCACTGAGCAGTGCTAGTTCATTTTTAACTTTGCTACATTTGCTTGGAGAACTAGAGTGAAAAAGACTTAATTGCTTTGCTTTCCATCTCTTTTCTTTATTTAGTGGTTGTTAACCAGGGGTACACATTAAAATAACTTCTGAGGGCTTTTAAAAAATACACCTGCCTAATCCTGGCCAGTGTGGCTCAGTTGGTTGGCTATCGTCCCGTGCACCAAAAGGTTGCCAGATTGATTCCTGCTTAGGGCACATGTCTGTGTCTTGGGCTCTATCCCTGGTAGGGAGCATGCAGGAGGTAGCCAATCGATGTTTTACTCTCACATTAATGTCTCTGTCTCTCCCTTTTTCTTCCTCTCTAAAAATCAATAAACTATTCTTTAAAAAGATATATATTTCCCTAGACCTTATTCCTGGATATTGAGAAATAATATTAGAGAGGGGCCACAGTATATTTTTCAAAGCTTCCCACCAGTGCTAGTGTGCACATCTGGGGCTAGTTTTATACACTCTAGCTTACT
The DNA here is from genome assembly GCF_951640355.1 of Cnephaeus nilssonii. Taxonomy (NCBI): domain Eukaryota; kingdom Metazoa; phylum Chordata; class Mammalia; order Chiroptera; family Vespertilionidae; genus Cnephaeus; species Cnephaeus nilssonii. Next base: position 28,697,726 of record NC_137082.1, read on the forward strand.
GTTTTATGGATGAAATAGTACTGGAAATTTGCCGCCACCCCCTCTCCCCCCCCCCCCTTTTTTTTTTTTGGTAGCAGAGATGGGAAATAAACTTCACCTTAATAGTTGGTAGAGTTTGCTTGGAGTCCTGTGTTGAAAATGATTCTGAGCCTATCAGGGAAAAGTAATTTGCTATCCTTGCTTTAGAGCAGTGATTCTCAACCAGTCATATATCCAGTGCTCTATGAGATTTTATCAAATTCCATATGCTCAAGCTCTACTCCAGATCTATGAAAGCAGAGTCTCCCAGGAAAAACTCAGGGTATATGTATTTTTAAACTACCATATTATTCTGATAGCTGAAGCTAAGACTGTGGGTGACAGCTGGCTGTGTATATTTCTTAGGAACTACAATTGAGTCAGAGTGAGGATAATGCCTAAAGCCTGTTTTGGAAGAGCCAGGTGGGGAGCAGTGCTAGCCATCTGGTGTCATGGAAGAACATTTGGAGCTGCCGTTTATTCACTGAACTGTTCAGGTGGAATTAATGTGTGGGTAATGGTCTGTGACAGTGGCTCTCAAACTTAAGTGTTTGTCATTAGAGTTACCAGTTAAATTAAAGATGGTTGGGCCCCCCTCCCAGACTTTCTAATTTAATAGGTCTAGGTGTGGCCTGAGAATTTGCATTTCTAACAAGCTCCTAGGTGATACTGACCATCCTTGGAGCCACACTTTGGATACCGCTGGTCTGTGGTTTGAAGCTAAAAACCACTTCTAATCATGAATTGTAGTGAATTTTAGAGTAGCATAGTTCAGAGGAGGACATTGGGTTGAAACAAGTAAGATACAGATACTGATTGCTTGGCTAGGAGAATAGCCAGAGGCTGGGCAGGACAGTTAGAACAAGGGACAATTGGGAACATGAGTTGCTGGCCTTGGCCCCAAAGCCTCTTAGCAGCCATGTAACATCTCTAGCTAGGAAAGCCTGACTCTGGTTTCCACCTCTGCACTACTTGCTTTTTCTGTTTAGAATACTTCTCCTGGCTCTTTGTATGGCTGGATTCTTCCCATCATTTAGGTCTCAGCTAACACAGTTCTTCCTCATTGAGACCTACCATCCAAAAGCCTCCTCCAACACTTCCTGTCACATTAGAAAGTTCAAATAGCCCTTACAGTGTATGTTGTTTGGTGTTTACCCACACAAGAAAGCAATCTTCTTGAAGATGGGGCTCTTTCTGCCTCATTCATCAATGTGTTTCCAGTGGTTGGTACAGTTTAGGCCTGGAGTAAATTTGTGCAGGAATAAATAAGTACTTTGGGTCACAGACCTTATTTGAGGGGTTTTATGAATTATGAAATCTTTATGCATTTTAGTTTGGTATTGATGCTGCTGTTTTAATTTTTTTCCCCCCCTCACAGCATGTTTTGGAAAGCAACCATTGTACTCAGTAGAGGAGAATCAGTTCAGTATCGCTACTTCAAAGGGTGCTTTTTAGAACCAAAGGTATGTTTTCTTCACCTAGTTTCCAGTTTCTTTAGCAGACTTCTTTCAAAAGCAACTAATTTAAGTTTGGAAACATTAAAAGTAAAAAGAGTTTGTATTGATCAAATAAAGAAAATAGAACTCTAGATTAATAACATTTTAGTACAAAAAGCAAGGAAGTAGCCACTTCAGAGACAGCCGATGTCTGTAATGGAGTTTTTAAAAGACTAATAGTAAGTATGTTGCAGTATTGTTATCATGATATAGGTTTTAATGATAAATAAATATTCTTGATAGGTAGGTATGCATTTTCTATAACTCTTGTAAACTAATTAATCACCAGTTACAAGGTTTTTCTTGTTTTTTAATTGTGAAGTGGTATAAGTATATTTAGAGGAGTATATAGCCAGCTTTTAGTGAATAATTATTTTTAAAAATTATTTCACAGCAGCTGTCTCTTAGTGGCTGCATTGTTTAATTTCTTTAAAAACTGAAGTAATTTCTCTTAGATTTTTTCAACAATGGTGTTGACAGACCAGGATCTTTCCTGAATGCCTTTGGAGTATATTGAATCTAAATCTGCTTGCTCAAAATGATTTATTATTTTGGGAGTGTTTTTGTATTTAGAAAAAAAGTTGATTCTTTTCCTCTTTTTAAAAGATACTTATTTGCTGAAAGGATTCTTTTCCTTCAGAGTTTTACCTTTGAGCACACTTGGGCTGCATATGAACAAGGGCTTAGGCAGGAGCCTAGGACACAAAACATGGATTAGAACTTTTAAGAAAATTTCTTCCCCTTTAGGGTCATGGAATACTTGTTACATATGAAAAATGCAAGCAGCCACTGTTACGTCATTCTCTTAGCCACCATTATAAAAAAAAGAAAACTGACAAACCCACTTCAGCTGTCTTTTGCACCTATTACGTTTATTCTGAGAATATATTGTAAATACTCAGTAATTAAACTTAAATTACATTATGGTTAATCATTTTGTTGGCTTATCTTGACAATAGTCTCACTTTATGACTTAAGAACATTTCTTAGTATAGGGATTATGCATCATGGCATAGTTCTTCAGTACATATTGAACAATTATGCATAGACACATAGATTCACAGCTCTCATTGAAAGCTTTTTTGTGGATCCTGGTATGTGAAATTTGTAACATGTGAAATCAACTAAATTTTACTTAAAGGGGCATTTGGACAGGAAAAATCATAATGAATCTTTTGGGCATAGTTTTCTAAAGTAAGACTATTGTCAACACAGGTTAAATTAAGCCAATCTACAGTATTTCTCCTCTTCATTGAAAATGTAACCAAAAGCAGCAAATCAGTCCAAAATGCCTTTGAAAAAATTGGCAAGAAGTCTGCTTACAGTAAGAAACAAGCTTTTCCCCTTGTAATACTTGCAAAAGTTTACAGTATGTGTTGGTGAGTGTGTTTCTTTAAGTAGGTGCTCTGTATCGTGTACACATGTACCGTGTGATGCAGGGGCTGCCATGGTAAGTATGTTTTTCATGGAATAGAGTAAATACCTACATAATATCCCATGCATATGGCTAGAGGGTTTTTCCCCCCACATGCAAACTTAAAGGGACACTTTTTTTGTAAGTTGGTGGCGCTTTTTAAACGAAACTTACTTTTTAATAAAAGTAATTATGAAACTGTCTCAATTGTGCATTGTCAAATGATAAAACTAATGTGCAAGGAATCTTAAAATCATGCAATGATGTAAATTATTGAAATATATACATTATAAATATAAAGAATAATAGGAAAGCAAAGTAATTATGAAAGCATTAAAAAGCTGAAATGGGTAATAAGATTAATTTTACTGGTCAAAGTTTTAGAAGGTGGTCTAAAGCAGTTGTAGAGCCCAAGCTAAAAATCTTGTGATCTTGTCACTTGACCTTTAGACTTTAGCTTCCTCATCTTTTAAATGAAGGGTTTGAACTATAAATTTCTTAGGTCCCTTCCATTGCTACTATTTTATTGTAAATAATGTAAAATTTCACCATTCATATTCTCTTATATTTTGCTTCTTCTGGCATATTCCTTTTAGTTTAGAAGTTGAGTCTTGCAGTCCTTTTTCTCTTAACTTTTCAAAGCTACATCTTCTCTTATACTTTGTAGAATTAGAATAAAGTGTTAATATGTTGAATTTTAAGATAATTTTATAGGTGACAAATCAAAATATTAAGTTATATAAACATAGAAAACAAAGGTAGTAGATATTCCTGGAATGAGAACATTGGTGTGAGCCTGCATAGTCCATTAATTTCATATCCTCACCAAAGTAATTTTTGAGTTAACATGCAATTTAAACATTTTTTAAAAATCCATCTCCACCCCTTCTTACTGTGGCTAGAATTAGCGTAGTTACCTCATACAGAAACGTTAGCCAATTTTTAATTATATTCTCTTTGAACTATTTCCTTCATCTCAGAGTATGTAGCCCTTTATTGCAGTAACACACTGTTTCTAATTTTTTTAAAATATATTTTATTGATTTTTTTACTGAGAGGAAGGGAGAAGGATAGAGAGTTAGAAACACTGATGAGAGAGAAACATCAATCAGCCGCCTCCCGCACACCTCCCACTGGGGATGTGCCCACAATCAAGGTACATGTCCTTGACCAGAATCGAACCTGGGACCTCCCAGTCCGCAGACCAAATATCCACTGAGCCAAACCGGTTAGGGCTATTTCCAATTTTTATTGGTGTTAACATTCACTTATAATTAGATTCATTATAAACTTTTATTCTTAATTTCTCTTGATTTTCATTTGGAACAGCCCAGGGTTATTTTGGTTTCTTTTTTTTTATCATTAAATATATTTTTATTGATTTTTTAAAAAATATTTTTTTTATTGATTTCAGAGAGGAAAGGAGAGGGAGAGAGAAACATCAGTAATGAGAGAGAATCATTGATCAGTTGCCTCCTGCCCGCCCCCTCCTGGGGATCGATCCCACAACCTGGGCATGTGCCCTTGACCGGAATCAAACCTGGGACCCTTCAGTCCGCAGGCTGATACTCTATCCACTGAGTCAAACTGATCAGGGCTGTTTTTATTGATTTTTTTTTTTTTTTTTTTTAGAGAGGAAAGGAGAAGGATAGAGAGATAGACAAACATCATCAATCGGCTACCTCCTGCACGCCCCCTATAGGGGATCGAGCCCGCAACCCTAGGCATGGGTCAACCCCCGGCATGGGTCAGTGCTCAGCCAGAGCTACACTGGCAGGGCTGTTTTGTAGTTTTAAGTGTATATGCCTTACACATTTGAATTAAATATATTCCTGAATATTTTTATTTTATTTTTTTATGCTATTGTAAATGGATGGTGTTCTTTTAATTTCAGTTTAACTATTTATTGCCAGTGGTTTATTAATATAATAAAATTCTAAATGCTAAATACCCTTAGCTGTTAACTTCATATTTGAACCATCGTATAGAGATATCTATCCACCTACCTTTGCTGTACTCATTCCTAGGTGACCATTTTCCTTAATGGTCTTATTAAAAATAGTGAAGCTTAAGTAACTGGTCTGGCCTCAGACAGCATAGATAAAAATTCTTTAGAGATCCTTTTACATGCACATTTTCCCCAAAATAGTGTAAGAAAACAATTTTAAAAGTGCACATTTACATTTTTCATGATAGTTAAAAGCAGTGCTATTACATGAGTATTTGATAATTTGTTTGGTGGTTTGTTAAAACAAAAATTTCAGTCTACATGTTGGATAATCTTTTAAATATCTCTCAGTGCTTGATGTAGCTGAGTGATGTCAATAATAGTTTGAGAAGCAATCAGTAAGACTTTTGTGTGTATGTGGAAACATAGTTTTGGGGTGTCTTTTTTGTTGTTGTTTTTGTTGTTGTTGTTGTTAGTATGCATGCCTGAAAACATTCCAGCAATCATCTGATTTAATATATGCTAAATTGTGAAATAACTCTACCCGTACTGCTAATGGAATACTGTCCTGGACTGATACTGTTCTTTTTTTCTCCAAAGATACACCTTCCACTTAACTCCAAAATGCTTAAAATTGTGGCAGCCTTTTATAGAATGGAGCTGTTCTTTTCTTTTATTTATTATATTTTTATTGATTTCTGCGAGGAAGGGAGAGCTGTTCTTTTTTTTTTTCTAAGATTTTGAAGATTGTTTTTCATGGAATAGAGCCTTAAAAAGGATTGCATATTTTGGAGTCACTATTGAGATTTTTAATATATCAATGCTCAGGTTTTTAAAAAAATTTAAAAGAACTTCAGTAAGCTAAAATTTAAGATGACCTTCTAAAGTTTAATAAAGTAGTTGTAACAATTTTGGAAATTCACGGTATTTTAAAACTTGATTCTTCCCTCCCCCCCCCCCAATATTACAACACTTTGTGTACCAAACAACACAGATTTGTAGTGTGAATGCTAGTAGACACAATTGTAAGTCATCTGTTGAATTGGCCCTTTGGACTACTCCTCAAATACTCCATTCTGTTCAAGCCCAAATTGTTTTATGCTGTAACTAAAACATGAGGATAGAGTTAATTAAAATTACTACTAAAACATATACCCTATCAAATACTTAATCAACAGGGTTATTCTTATGTGCATGGTAAAGTTCCCCTGACAAATCAATTAAAATAAAGACATCTTTTTTTTCCCTCTACCCACTTTCTTTTATTTATTTATTTTTTTTTTTATGGATTTCAGAGAGGGAGAAAGAGAATCATTGATCACCTGCATCCTGCATGCCCCACACTGTGGTTCGAGCCTGCAACCCAGCCATGTGCCCTTGACCGGAATCGAACCTGGGACCTTTCAGTCCTTAGGCCGATGCTCTCCACTGAGCCAAACCAGTTAGGGCTCCTCTACCCACTTTTTAATCCTTGTTGAGACAACATATTCATGGCACCCTTTAAGTTACCTTTGATTAGTAACTTCTATAAGAATGTAAACCCATACCCTCTTTTAGTGAAGAGGATTTTTTTTTTCTTTTGGTTAGAGTATGTTGGGGACATGGGAGGAATAGGTTTTTTCTGGCTGCTTATTAAACATGATTCCTATTTTTGTATGCAATTTGCATCTCTTGAAGATTAGAAAGTTTGATGTTTAAAAAAAAACTGGAAAAATGTAACAGGAAAAAGTTATAGTAAAAAAAAATCTAGGAAATGTAGGATTAAATGCATCTTCTCCTTTTAGTTTTAAGGAAGTTAAATTCATATTTTAAGATGAGCAATTTCACATTTACCTTTTTAAAAACATCTACCCAGTCTGCCAATTCATAAGTAAACCTTATAACAAGAAGGTATTTGTCTAGAGCAGTGGTCGGCAAACTCATTAGGGAACAGAGCCAAATATCAACAGTACAACGATTGAAATTTCTTTTGAGAGCCAAATTTTTTAAATTTAAACTTCTTCTAACGCCACTTCTTCAAAATAGACTCGCCCAGGCCATGGTATTTTGTGGAAGAGCCACACTCAAGGGGCCAAAGAGTTGCATGTGGCTCGTGAGCCACAGTTTGCCCACCACTGGTCTAGAGAAAATGAGCATTTTCCATATTATCCCAGGATAAGTGATTTGAATGAGTATCTAGTGCTATTTTAGTTTTCAAATTCCAAAAGTTTGCAAGTTTAAAAATGATTTTTAAACTTTATTTTTTAAAAATATTTTTATTGTTTATTTTTATTTATTTTGTTATTACTTAAAATATATTTTTATTGATTTCAGAGAGGAAGGGAGAGGGAGAGATCGAAACATCAATGATGAGAGATGATCATTGATCAGCTGCTTCCTGCACGCCCCCTACTGGGGATTGAATCTGCAACCCAGGCATGTGCCCTTGACCAGAATCAAACCTGGGAGTCTTCAGTCCTCAGGCTGATGCTCTATCCACTGAGCCAAACTGGCTAGGGCAAAAATACGTGTGTTTTTTTTTTGGTTGTTTTTTTATTTTATTGATTTTTCACAGAGAGGAAGGGAGAGGGATAGAGAGCTAGAAACATCGATGAGAGAGAGAAAGACATCGACCAGCTGCCTCCTGCACACCCCCCACCGAGGGATGTGCCCGCAACCAATGTACATGCCCTTGACCGGAATCGAACCTGGGACCTTCCAGTCCGCAGACCGACGCTCTATCCACTGAGCCAAACCGGTTTCGGCCAAAAATACGTTTTTATTGATTTCGGAAAGGGAGAGCGAAACATCAAAGATGAGAGAGAATCATTGATTGGCTGCCTCCTGCCCGCCACCTACTGGGGATCGAGTTTGCAACCTCCATGTGCCCTGACTGGGAATCAAACAGTGACCTCCTGGTTTATAGGTTGATGCTCAACCACTGAGCCACACCAGCCAGACTCTCTGGTTATTTTAAGTGGCAGAATTATCTCTTAGGTTTAATTACCTAATGTGCCTAATCTGTTACCTACTTATTTGTTATCACTTGGCGACTTTTACAAATATCAATATTGAAATCCTATAACATGTTATAGGAGAGTATTTAATGCCACCTAAAGATGTATAGAGAGAAGCTTACATGTTTCAGGCTTTTTAATAGTATGTTTAGATATGCCTAGGAAAGGGCTTGAGGATTATATATGACAATGTTGATAGTAATTAACCCTAAGTGGTGTGATAATGGGTGACTTTCATTTTTTCCTTTTTGCATCTCTGCATTTTACTACATTTTTCAGAAGACATGAAGGTTACAGTCAAAATTTGCTTTTAAAATATGTATTTAAGAGTTTCATTTTGACACATAAGTTTAATTAGTCATTTTAAAGTAATTAAAGAGTAATTAGGAAGCATTTAATACTTCAGTCTCTTATATGTTGGAAATCTTTATTGGTAGGTTCATTCTTGTTTTAAAATTTGTGTAGATGTTATCGACATAAAGTTTTATTTTCTTAGTAAAAGAACTTGATAATAGGGAACAATATTAGGAGTTATCACACTGTATGAATTTAGAAACTCAAAGGCATAAGAAAGTAAAACTGGATGTTAGTTTCACTTTTATCAAATTTGTTCTTCAAATTTACCGGTGTGTGTCTCCTTTCTTTTAGGGTTTCCTGAGCTCTTTAGAAACATTGGTTACTGTGATAGGAGAAATCTGATGTTCTTCCTGTTATCTACTTACTATTCTTAAATGTATATAGTAAAGAACTGTATTATGCCCTCACATTTCTTGAGTAACTTGTGATAGTTGATCTTGAAGTACTTGTTTCTACTATTCTATAGTCATAGAGTTTAGGCTTTATCCAAACACCTCAAGAGTTACTTAAGATGAGATACTTTATCCAGTAACACCCCATTGACTGGCTGATATACCAAACATAAACTATATTTATGGTTAACTTTAACTTAGGACAGAATATCAGTTAAAAATTAAAATTTCTTTGAAAAAAATTGATTATTGTAGGCAGATTTAAGAATGGGTTTAAGGCGGTTTTATGTACCAGTTCATCCCATTTTTCTTTGTTTACTCTCTCATCCCCATTTTCTTCCAGCACTCATCATGATTTGTGACCTAGTACATTCCTGATTAGGGGCGTATAATATTGATAATTAACAAGATGAATCTTTTGGTTTCATATGTAGTATTAATTTAGGCCGCAAACATCTAATGGAGTCATGGGTAGAATATAAGATATAAGAAATTATTGCAGACATTTAACTTTTAAATTGCAGACTATCGGTGGTCCATGTCAAGTCATAGTTCACAAGTGGGAGACTCATCTACAACCACGATCAATAACCCCTTTAGGTATGGGCATTAACTGCATCTGTTTGAGGCATATGCATAAGTTACTAATATGCTGCACAATGGCTTAGTGGGATTTAATAAATTTTTATTCTAAAGTTTAAGGTCAATTTTCACTTAGCATATCATGAATCTTACTTTCAAAGCTAAATAGTTCTTAATTGCCTTTCTCTATAAACTATTAGAAATGCTTAATTGTTTTTATTTTGAAGGGTTAATTTATTGTCGACTTTTTATTTGTAGTAGCAACAAAGTTTACAAAGTAACATTCTTCTTTGCTGAGCATCCATGGCTTTATTGATTACTTGCTCAGATAATTTAGATAATTTTCTTTTTCTTTTAGACAAAGAGGAAAGGAGAGAGGAAATTGATTTATTGTTCCACTTATTTATGCATTCATTGGTTGATTCTTGTAATGCCCTGACTAGGGAACAAACCCGAAACCTTGGGATATCAAGATGATGCTCTAACCAACTGAGCTACCCAGCCAGGGCAAAAACAAAGATTCTTACATTTTTAACTTTAGTGAGAATAGAGCAAGTTATTCTATTTATTCTGTGTGGGGGTTTTTTTAATAGTAAATACTTGAATAAATTTGTATGAATAAATTCAAATTTCTTGGTTGTAGCAGACATATTTTCCTCTTTATTTATTTAAGTACCTTGCTGGCTATGTTAAAATTGATATTCAGATCAATTTATAAAAAACATTATTCCGTTTTCTTATTATGCCTAAAAAGGCATTTCTCTTTACACAAGTATTTTTTAAAATTTCCTTTTCCATACTAAGATTAAAACTTGAAGTTCATTTCACATACATTAAATTATCGATTCATCTGTAAATTGACTCATTGCTGAGAACTGCATCTTTCAGTGTTTAAGGAAAATTAGAATGTAAAGATAATAAATGGCTTTCTAGTTACCAGCTTAGAAAGTAGTGAGAGATTCTGCTTTACCCTATAGTAGACACGTTTTGTTTAAACAGCTATCTCATTTCATCCTCTTTATTGGATTTTCTTTTTATATGTTTTAATACATTTTTGATATTGTATTTAGGATTTTTCTGATAGCATATTTCAGAATTATAATAGTTCTATACTGAGGTTGGAAATTATTAGGTACTGAGTAGTTTAAAATAATTTGCATTTTGAAGCATCTTGCAGTTAAATGTATTATTGTGAGAAGTAGGATGATTATGTTTCTGATCTTTTAAAAATGAATTTATATCTTTGAAAAATAGAAGCTCTAAACTTAAGAGCTCCATGAAATCTGTCAGAGAATCTTCCTTGGGAACTATCACACTAATTTTGACAAATATTTCAGACCTATGTGTAAAGTAAACAGGAAAGGAAAGAGCAGGGAATTAGTATGTTATTCTGAGGGTGGGGTTTAGTAGCTTATCTCATTTAGTTGAAATTTCTGTTAGAAGGGCATGTGCTAGAACTTACTGTTTTGATAGTTCCTCACAGCTCTAAGTATACAGGTAAGTTTATGCTGTTTGTAAAGCTTTTAGCTTGGCTATAGAGAATAGTGGAGATTTGAGGAGAATTACATTTGAGATAAGTTCAGAATATGCATTACATAAGAATAAGCATTTTAATTGTGCCAAGACCTTTGGTTTGAAAAATGAACCAGGAGATACTGTTGTCCAGCAACCTGTCAGCAAATTGTGGGTGAAGTTTGTCCCAGTGCCTCTAGAGCACCATCTGAGGAGTCCTCTTTCTCTTCCTTGTAACATCGTGAATAATCACCAAGTATGTAAGAACTGATTGTTTGATAGCCTTCTTAAAAGGGAATTCTTTATTGAGGGCTACAATAAATATGCTTATTCACTTTGGGCTGCTTTAAAATTTTAGATTTCATATTTTTAAAAATGCTTAAGGTGGGTAATTTCTCAGTTGTCCATATACATCGTGAATTTTAACTAGGTTTTCTATTTTCCTTCAATTCTAGAAAGTGAAATTATTATTGACGATGGACAATTTGGAATCCACAGTAAGTGAGACTGAGCTTTAAAATTTTTTACTGATATGGTTGAGATGTTACATAACATTCATTAGAAACAGATAGAGGGAAATATGAAGAGTATGATATTGGAAATAGAGGCTAAATCTAAGAAACAAATGCCATTCTCTTAAATAATAGTTTCCAGTACATGTGGGGCAGAAGGTTTACAGTTGTGAGTACGCGAAACACAGAGTTTATACTTATACTATTACTAGAAGCCCGGTGCATGAAATTCATGCATTGCGGGGTGGCAGGGTGGTGGTCCCTCAGGGGATATCCGACTGCCTCTCACAATCCGGGACCGCTGGCTCCTAACTGCTCGCCTGCCTGCCTGCCTGATCACCCCTAACCCCTCTGCTGGCCTGCCTGATCACCCCTAACTGCTCCCCTACCGGCCTAATCGCCCCTAACTGCTCCCCTGCTGGCCTAATCTCACCCCTAACCACCTCTGCCTCGCCCCGCACCCAGGACCCAGGATTCCCTCCTCTGGCCGGCCACAGGCACCCGGGACCCAGGCTTCCCTCCCTCTAGCCAGCCGCAGGCACCTAGAACTCAGGTCAGCTTTGCCCAGGCCGGCTGCAGCCACAGGGGACCATGGGCAGGTGGCTTTGCCCAGGTTGCAGCTGCAGGTGCCCGGGACCAGGGGGCGGGCGGCTTGTCCCTCTCCTGGGCCACAGCTTGGCTGGTCCCCATTCCTCTCTCCCCAGTATTAAGTGTCTGAGCTGTTATGGCGTGAGGGCGTGATGATCATTTGCATATTAGCTCTTTATTATATTATATAGGATTTATTAACTAGTGTCCCAGTGCACGGATTTGTGCACATTGAAAGGAAATTAATTAGGTAGGGGCAGAAAGCCAGAAGCCAGAAGCCGGAGCTGACATGGAGCGACCTGGCAGCACTGCAGCCACCATAGAGCAAGTCAGGAAGCAGCTGTCGTTGCATCGGACTCTGGAGTCAGAGGGGCTACACTTCCTGAATGTCACTGTGGGCTCCCTGCTGGCTGTCTATGGCTGGTACGTGGTCTTTGGCTGGTACGTGATCTTTGGCTGCATCCTCCTCTTGGCAGTCTTTCAGAAGCTCTCCACCCACCTGAGGGCTTCCAGGCAGAGGCAGACAGACAGGGTTGCAGTTGGCGTGGAATCCGATGATGTTGTGAGACAACAGGAGGCTTTAGCAGCCGTTCACCTGAAAATGCAGGAAGAATTAAGTGCTCAATTGGAAAGGCACAAGGAGAAACTACGACAGCTTGAGGAAGAGAAAAGGAGAAGGAAGATTGAAATGTGGGACAGCATGCAAGAGGGGAAATGCTACAGAGGCCATTCCAGGAAGCCTCAGGAAGAAGACAGCCCAAGGCCTTCTACTTCATCCGGCCTCCCCACAAACTGCAAGCAAGCGACAGAAGCCTCTTCGCGGGGGGTGGTTATAACCCTTTGTCTGGGGAAGGAGGGAGAGCCTGCGCCTGGAGACCTGGATGCAGAGGCCTATCATCTGGTGGATGAGGCTAAGAAGCCTTGCCCAGTGTCACTCGACACGAAGTAAGCCCAGCCTTCACCCCCAACCCCTTCAATTGCCTTTGCACACTTTCTCACAGTGACCAGCCCAGGGGACAAGGGATTCACTTCTGTTTTCTACTACACCTGCATCTGCACAGCACATGCACAGCACCACTGGGCAACAGCAACAGTTGGTCCCACTTCAATGGAAGCCACCTGACTACCAGTCGGTAAATAGCACTGGGACCTAATGGAACGGCCCTCACACGTGGTCTTTGCTGCTAGGACAGTCTCTCTGACAGGGTGTGTGGAATGATATCCTCCTTGTAAATGGTGAAACCACCACCAAGGATCACAGTTGACAGGGTTTTCTGTAGATCTGTCTGAACTTTAAAAACAGTTTGAATAATCTTAAAAGAGCATTTTTAGCATCTGTGTTAAATTCAAGCTGTCTTCTCTTTCTCTGAACTTGATTTTGTGTCTTAAGCATCTACAACAAAACCAGCTCTTCATTCAACCTCAAAAATAAAAAAAATTAGAAGTATTTTAATATCTCTATTCGTGTCTTGCTAATGAAACGAAAATAGGGTTCTACCGAGTCTCCTATCTACCTACTCCAGGACTTCTGAAAGGATCAAATGAGATGAGGCATGGGAAACTGCATCACAAACATTTGGTTAAACTGTAAAATGTTCGCACCTGGCTATAAAGCAAGTCGGGTTCCTGGGCTGAAGAAACTCCAAGGAGGCTGGTCGCTAGGGAGAGGAAGCAGGGCGTTGTTATGTGACGTCATTACCTGGCGCCCACTGCAACCGTTTCTGGGCTGGGCTGGACTGTGGGTTGCATTTTGCACCATGGGGTCTTGGCAGCATTGGCTGTGATTTGGTGGGGTGTCGCTCCAGGGTGGTTGTGGGGCCTGTGTCCCACTTGGGGGAAGCCGAGTGTTGGTTTGTCAACGCCAGCTCCATGGTGCCGTTTACTTTTAAATGGCCAGTGCACATCATGGCAGCTCCTGCGTTGAGCATCTGCCCTCTGGTGGTCAGTGCACGCCATAGTTACCAGTCAGATGGACACTTAGCCTTTTATATATATACTAGAGGCCCGGTACATGAAAATTCGTGCACCGGGCTGCGGGGTGTCCCTCAGCCCAGCCTGCCCCCTCTCACAGTCTGGGAGCCCTCAGGGGATGTCCTCTGTGGGAGGCGACCAGCCGATCAGGAGGAGGCACTGCCCCCATCACTCACTCGCTGCTGCTGCCATGGCTGCCTGCCCTCAGCCCTCGCAGCCACCGCCATGGCTGCCTGCCTTTGGCCCTTGCAGCCACTGCAGCTTTGTCTGGAAGGAGGTCTGGAAGACACCCACTCTAATTAGCATATTACCCTTTTATTAGTATAGATAGACTAGAGGCCCAGTGCACGGGATTATTGCACTGGTGCAGGGGGCATGGCTTGTGGGGGATCAGCCCGCTATGGGAGCGCCACTCATCCTGGTCAGCCGAGCAGCTGTGGACCCGCCCTTTTAGCAGCTGCTCCCTGGTCTGGCATCCTCTATGAAGCCAGAGCACTCGCCTCTCCAGGGGACCCGGTCGGGGCTGGGCCCAGGGACAATAGCACTGAGAGGCAGCAGAGTAGGCCTCAGTCCTGCAGCAGCCACAAACCCGCCTCCCAGCTTCTGGGGTCAGCTCTGCGAGGAGAAGAAACCTGGGGCGAGGAGGCGACAATCATAGCCCAGGTTCCTGCCTATCGGCCCAGGGTTTGCAGCGGGAGCGGGAGCAGCTGCTCATTCCGGTCAGTTGAGCAGCACTCCCACTGTGATAGCGCACTGACCACCAGAGGGCAGCTCCTGCATTGAGCATCTGCCCCTTGGCGGGTCAGTACATGTTATAGTGACTGGTCGACTGGTCGTTCCGTCGTTCGGTCACGGGCTTTTATTATATAGGATTATTGTATTTTTTATACAAACTATAAACCTACTTTTTGCTCCACCATGTATAATTCTTTTTTAAAAATATATTTTTATTGATTTTAGAGAGTAAGGGAGAAATAGAAACATCAATGATGAGAGAAAACCATTGATTGGCTGCCTCTTCGTGTCCCCCCACCCCCATTGGGGACCGAGTGAAACCTGGAATTAAATGCCTTGACTGGGAATCAAGCCATGAACTCCTAGTTTATAGGTTGATGCTCAACCACTGAGCACACTGGCTGGGCCCCTGTATAATTCTTATGCTTTAAGTTTTTTGACAGGTGATTTCAGTTATATGAGTTAATAATATCACTTTTTAACACTACAGACAGTCCTCGGGTTACGTCGAACTCAACGTACATCGTTTCGTGGTTATGTCACCATCTCCCATTTATTTATATATTTTTTAAAAAGTTCCGTCATTTCAACATATGTACATAAGTGCTTTATGTTTTTTTATTATTTGTTTACCACAAGTAAAGATCAGGAATTGTTATCTTTCTTTTAAATTTTTTTTACTGTTTCACTTCATTACTGCTGTGTATGTGCTCCATGTGAGTGACGTAGGTGCTTATGTAGGTGGGTTCCAAATTACAGCGAAAATCGCATTACGTCGCACCTTAGGAACGGATCTCCGACATAACCCCAGAACCAACTGTATTATGTTTGAAAATGATATTAGCAGTTCTAAACATTTAAGGTGTGAAACGTTACTCTTAAGCTAATTTGTGCATTTTGTATGTTTATATGTGCATTTATGGTAAAATCCAGATTAAGCAGAATATTCTAGTAATTCTGACTTAGTCTTTAACATTTAATTAGCACTTTAGAAAATCCTTTTACCTCTGAATATGTTGAAAATGTTATTCATTTGTATATTCTGCTTCAGTAAACACTGAGAATTCAAGTTTTCAGCGACTTGAACTCTTACAATGTGTTAGCATTATCAGCATTATGCTAAATTGCATTTTTATTTTATTATTTTTCCTTAAATGCAGTTGGTTGCATTTTCATTTTTAAATACTTTACTGTGTAAAGGAGTGGGCAGAATGTGTGCTTTTGCTGACTGAACCAGAGATAAATTGCTGATAACCAGTTGCTTTCCTATTCAGAACAGGAAGGAACAGGTTTGAATGTTTTGGTTGTGGTTTAATAGGGACATGTGTTTATACACTTTAGAAATGTACATGCTTTGGCAGTGTTTGGATAGGAATTTGGATTTTATTTGAGGTTATTTGTGTTATATCATCAGGTAGTCTAAAATACTTGAATAGCTTTAGTGTTTTATAGTCTTGTCCTCTTTATTTAGAAAAGATGGTATTTATGTTACATATTTTGGAGAGCTTTTTTAAATATATATATATTTTTAATATATTTTTATTGATTTCAGAGAGGAAGGGAGAGGGAGAGAGAGATAGAAACATCAATGATGAGAGAGAATCATTGATCGGCTGCCTCCTGCACACCCCTCACTGAGGATTGAGCCCACAACCAGGCATGTGCCCTTGACCGGAATCTAACCTGGCACCTTTCAGTCCACAGGCCGACACTCTATCCACTGAGCCAAACGGGCTAGGGCAAGAGCTTTCTTTATGTAGGAATAGTTTTCTCGTTTTTTTTCCGCTGTTATCTGTTAATTACTATATATGGTTATAACTGCATGGAAATTTTTATTGTTGTTCTAAATTCAGCTTTAGCCAGTTAACTGCCATGCATCCAAAACGGAAACCATCCCCACATGCCACGATATTTTGAATTTAATTTTAAAAAATCAATTTGCAATGGATATTATAAAAATAAATATATTACAATTCGGGTGCTCTTGAATATTTTCAGCTGAAAATTCTCACGAAAAATGATTTTAAAGTTGGTCAGGGCTGCCACTTAGGGAAAACATTTTTTTTTAATAGACGTGCATGGCATGTGAGGAAGGTCCGTTCCTTGCATCTACAGACGCTTATGGTGTACAGTGGGCTATTAGCTTTTAGGATGGAAAGCCATTTCTCCAACTTTGTCTACTCCTGGAAATAGTTTAAAATTAAGAAATAATGGTGGTTTATTTTTATTTTTTTATTTCTAACCAAATATTTCTTCTTTTAATTAAATTCTTTATTGTTGAAAGTATTATATATGTCCTTTCCCCCTCGTTGACCTCTCCCCACACACTCGCGTGGTTTCTTTTTATTTTTAAAATTTGCTAATTACTAAACATTTTTAAAGTTATATTTCTAAAGATAAATGTTTCTTGATAAATATATATATATATATATATATATATATATATATATATATATATATATAAAGTCCTATTGAAAAACTTAGGTCCAAAGCAGTTGATAGTTCAGTAGTACTTTGAAAAATGTGTTACTATGTTAGTAGGAAACTTAAAGTTAAACAGTGCTAATACAGTATTATCTCAGTTGTGACATTTATGGCAGAATGTATAAATGTGAGAATACAGAATTGACTCACAGTTTTATTTTTACCATCTCATATTTTAGTCCCTAGCACTAGTCGTATAATTAGTTTCAGCTGAATAAAAACCTCATGTGAAGTATTTGAAAGTGTAATAGTAATTCCCAATGGAACAAATGTAGGTTAGAAGTCATCTTGAAACACGGATTCATTCTGAAATGAATGTGTATTATTTCAATAATGGGTTTAACTAGAATATTTGTATTTACTTAAGTTGTTAAACTATGGCTATTGTTAACATTCATTTAACTTTTCCCCCCGTCTTCACATAAAAGTTCTTTTTTAATGACTAATTTAAGACTCCGTGTATATTTGCTTTGGAGAGAAGTACCAGTGACATAACCTGAGTGTATTAAAATCTGAATGTGAACTAGAACTGTCATTGCGTATTGTAGTTACTGGATTGTTTAAAAATATGTATAATAATTACTCTTCTTTCTATTTACTTGCCAGATGGTGTTGAGAATTTGGATTCGGGATGGCTGACGTGTCAGACTGAAATAAGATTACGTTTGCATTATTCTGAAAAGCCTCCTGTCTCTATAACCAAGAAGAAATTTAAAAAATCTAGATTTAGGTATGGCCATGTGTATTTGTTACTTAGGCCATTTATTTTCACTAATGCTATAGATTTCTGGTTTTAGGCTTTTAAGTGTATAAACTAAAAAAGAGCACATTTTTAATGTCACATTTTCTATTAACTACAGGGGCTTAGGAGAGTGAACTGCTTCCCTGTCTCTAATTGCTGCAATTACATGTACTTATGTTATTGTTAATCTCTAAATTTGAAACTAGAATACTGTGTTTTTATGTAAATAAATGATTTCCAAGCTTATACTTCTGTATGGTTTATACCATTTAAAATTTATTAGTGTAGCAATAAATTGCTTGTTTTAAATTGATATAAGAGAAATGATTTTGTGCTAAATGAGGGTAAACAGAAAAATGATTTTTGGAAATATCCTTCAGTGCCCTAAACTTTCCTGTAGCTTACAAATGAAAACCTTTCCATGAAGAAAGGTAGCAGTTATCATAGCAGTTCCATATTAGTTTCTTTTTAATCATATATTAATTTAAAAAATAGATGTCAAGTTTTATGTGAATACTTAAATGGTGAGTAACTTTATTTTTCTGTAATGTCAACATATATACCTTTGAGTGAGCTGGCTTCTTAGTGACCCAGGCAGCTCTGTCATTTGGATATAATTCATAATAATACTGTAGTTTCAAAATCCATAAATGTTTTACCATAACTGCTTAAATATTATAAAACTTATCCCAATCATACAATATATAAGGGAAAGGGTATGTAATACTTCATAGTTATTTGCATTGGCTCTTCTGAGAGTGAGTAAAGGATTTTGGGTGTACCTTGTCTCTGTGCATTTCTAGGCTTCTGCTTTGCTTCAGAAAAAATGGAGGTTATGGGACCACATGGTTGATCTGCAAGATCCATTTGACTGCAAAGATTCTCTAACCAGTTAGTCATATATAATTTAATATCTTATTTGAATGTTAAAGGAAGCAAATAAATTGTGTAACAACTATAAAATGTCTCATTAGCATAAGACCTTGAAATAAAGGTAGCAGTAGAATCCTTGGTTGATTGGGCTTAATAGGACTTATTAAGAAATTCATAGATATTAATGGTTGGGATTCTGATTGCTTTGTAAATATATACTGAGTCCTATACCATTCTTTTTTTTTTTTTCTATGAAAAGTTAACTTATTTTCTATACATATTTTTCAAAATTGTATTTTCTTCAGTCTCCAAAGTGCTTGGTTCTCTTGCAGTTTTGTTTTGTTTTAAGAAATCTTTATTGTTAAAACTATTACATATGTTCCCCCACTCCTATTACCCCTTATTGTTTCTAGAAATTATTTTGAGTGTTTGTATATATTATAGTGTTGCTTAGGCTTACGTTGGAATATTTTCATATAACCATACTTAGTTGGGCTCTACAAATTAGCAACTGATTCATATTTTTTTAAATATATTTTTGCTGAATTCAGAGAGGAAGGTGAGAGGGAGAGAAAGATAAAAACATCAGTGATGAGAGAGAATCACTGATTGACTGCCTCCTGCATATCCCACACCGGGATCGGGCCTGCAACCTGGGCATATGCCTTAGCTGGGAATTGAACTGTGACCACCTGGTTCATAGGTCAACACTCAACCACTGAGCCACGGCTGGCTGGGCTGATTCCTGTTGGAATAATCATACATAGCTAAAAACTGGTGTTCTGACAATTTTCCTTCCCCCCAAGGTTGTATTAAACCTTCATGGTATAGGAAATAATTTTAACTGCAAGGTTATAAGGACTTTAAAAACTTAGCAACAGCTTATGCATTTTAACTAAAACACTAAATATGCTATTTTATTTTATTATAAAATTTTAAGCACAAGTTTCTCTTTCAGTTGACTCCAGCAGTAAATGGAAAGCAATGTCTCTTTATGATAGACTATAACATTTATATAGCTATTTGAAGAACCCCTTTAACAAATTCTTTCATAGATCCCTTTAAACATGACTTTTCTTTCTTTTCTGGGGGTGAGGGATGAGGGTAGATGCACATTACTGATGACAGAATAGCCTTTTTATCTCCATGCCTTTCTTGCCTGTTCATTACTGTCCATTTGTGGTCTCTTTTCATATGCCCTGATAGAGGATGTTTCTTCTTTCAGGTTCATCAATAGAATCAGTTGTCCAGAATTATTCCTAAGAGCTTTGGTTTATGAGAAGAGATGATGGGTTTTTTTGGTTAGTGAAGTGCTACTTTTGATTAGTACAGTATTACTAATTGAATAATCTATATGGATGTCCGTTCAGGAAGACTTCAGAATTATATGGCTATGTGATAAGGCTCAGCAGTGGTTGGAGACAGGAAGTCATGCAGAGAAAGCAGATCCCACTAATACAGTTCCATTATTTTTATTAATCAGATCCCATTTAAATCTAGAATGAAACATTTTTGGAGCTTAGCTATTACTATTACCAGCGCTTTTCAACCAGAGTGCTGCAGAATTTTAAAAACATGTAATACCTGACTATTTAGTCAGGGGCACTCACCTCTTTTCCCTTATATTGTCAAATAAAAAAGATAGCCCTAGCCAACACAACAATAGCCGTCCAGTGTGAATGAATCAAAATCATACCTATTTTTTGGTCAGACTGGCAAACAATTTAATAGTTTTGGTATGCTGCATAATTTTATTAATTAGTTTATGTGTGCTGTGATATAAAAAATGTTGAAAATCGCTGCTGTATACATTAACATTGCTTCCTACATTAATAATATTAAAATTGTTTAAGTGCATTTTAGTTGGTACATTTTTGTATATTCTGGAATTGAGTACTTTTTGGCATTACAAGTGCTCCGTGCAAGTAATTGCCTTTTATTGGGAGTAGATTAGTCTCAGTTGGCCCTATGGCTTGGGTAATTGGTCTTTGTTTTCATTGCTATGAGGCCTATAAGAGTTTTAGACTCTTAGTTTATATGTTTGTTTTGTTTAAAAAAGTACATAGACACACATAAAAGACACATACAGACAAATATATGTACTTAGTACAATGTTTTTCTTTAATAATATACTTTTCACAGAGTACTCCCAACTCACTGTGGTAAGATAGAAGAAAGGGGAAAATAGTTTATAATCTCCAACTCTTAAGTCGTAATGCACACTGGCAGAATATGGTTCAATTTTGTGCTTGTTTTATACATAGGCATTTGTGAGACTTCTCAAAAGAAATTGAGATGGCCAGGTATAGATGGAGGGTAATAGTAAATACTTTTATTTTTTAAATTTCTTTATTGATTAAGGTATCACATATTTGTCCTCATCCCCCCCATTCCCAGCCCACACCCCTCCCCACACATGCCCCCGCCCCCCTGTTGTCCTTAACCGCTGGTTAGGCTCATATGCTTGCACACAATTCCTTTGGTTGATTTCTCCCCTTTTCCCCCACCCTCCCCTACCCTCCCTCTGAGGCCCGACAGTCTGATCCATGCCTCCTTGTTTCTGGGTCTGTTCTTGTTTATCAGTCTATGTTGTTCATTATTTCCCCTAGATGAGTGAGATCATGTGCTATTAGAAAAGTAAATACCTTTTTAGATTCATTTTTTAAAAACCAAAGAATTAATGGAAACAGCCTTAGGCTTAATGAGCATTTGTCTCATTTTAATACTTTACAGAAATATATGTAGATTAAAACATCAGTGCTTTTTAAAATATATTTTTATTGATTTCAGAGAGGAAAGCAGAGGGAGAGAGAAATAGAAACATCAGTGATGATGACTGCCTCCTGCACACCCCCTATTGGGGATTGAACCCAAAATCAGGGCATGTGCCCTTGACCGGAATCGAACCCAGGACCCTTCAGTCTGCAGGCCGACACTCTATCCACTGAGCCAAACCAACTAGGGCTAAAACATCAGTATTTTATAAAATACTAGAAGCCTGGTGCACGAAATTTGTGCACGGCAGGGGGTTGTCCCTCAGCCCAGCCTGTACCCTCTCCAATCTGGGACTCCTGGAGGGATGTCCAACTGCCCGTTTAGGCCCGATCCTGGTGGGCAGTCGGACATCTCTCTCACAATCCAGGACTGCTGGCTCCCAACTGCTTGCCTGCCTGCCTTCCTGATTGCCCCTAACCGCTTCTGCCTGCCAGCCTGATCACCCCCTAACCACTCCGCTGCCAGCCTGTTTTCCCCCAACTTCCCTCCTCTGCCAGCCTGGTCACCCCTAACTGCCCTCTCCTGCAGGGTTGATCACCTCCAACTGCCCTCCCTTGCAGGCCAGGTGCCTCCCAACTGCCCTCCCCTGCTGGCCATCTTGTAGTGGCCATCTTGTGTCCACATGGGGGCAGGATCTTTGACCACATGGGGGCAGCTATATTGTGTGTTGCAGTGATGATCAATCTGTATATTACTCTTTTATTAGATAGGATAGAGGCCTGGTGCACGGGTGGGAGCCAGCTGGTTTGCCCTGAAGGGTGTCCCAGATCAGGGTGGGGTTCCCTTGGGGCATGGGGTGGCCTGAGCAAGGGGCCTGTGGTGGTTTGCAGGCCGGCCATGCCCCCTGGCAACCCAAGCAGAGGCCCTGGTATCTGGGATTTATTTTCCTTCTATAATTGAAACTTTGTAGCCTGGAGCGGGTGAGCCCGGCCAGGGTGTGCGGAAAGCTTTGCTTCCCCTGTTGCCGCCGGCAACCCTAGCCTGCTCTCTCAAGCTCCATTCTGCCGCCATTTGTTTGAATTTGTTTACCTTCTATAATTGAAACTTTGTAGCTTGAGTGGAGGCTTAGGCCTGCAACGGCTATCGGAAAGCTTGGCTTGTTCTGTTACCTTGGAAACCTTGCTCTCTGTGGCTGTAGCCATCTTGGATGGGGTTAATTTGCATACTCTCCCTGATTGGCTGGTAGGCGTGGCTTGGCTGGTGGGCATGGCTTATGTAGCGGAGTGATGGTTAATTTGCAAAGTACCATTTTATTAGAGAGGATAGCTAATGCCTTAACCTATAATGTGTATAGTCTTTGTGTAATATACAGGGTAGGGCAAAAGTAGGTTTACAGTTGCTGTATGGAAAATAATATAATAAGTAATACAAAAATAAACTCTTGTTTCATGTACTCACAATTGTAAACCTACTTTGCTCCACCTTGTATTTTATTATTTGAAGATTTTGCATATTCAAGGAGCACTTCTAAATTTTAGCATTTAGATAGCATTTTTATGAGTTTTCCTTTAGTTCCACTTTTTGAAATTTATTATTTTTTCCTTTTGTTTAGAGTGAAGCTGACACTAGAGGGTCTGGAGGAAGATGATGATGATAGGGTATCTCCCGCTCTTCTTCACAAAATGTCCAATACCCTGGAGATATCCTTAATAAGCGACACTGAGTTCAAGTGCAAGCATTCACAGCCAGATTGTGGGTATGGCTTACAGCCTGATCGTTGGACAGAGTATAGCATACAGACAATGGAACCAGATAATTTGGAACTAATATTTGATTTTTTTGAGGTGAGTAATTCTTTAACTTGGGGTTGAGAAGGAATGCAGGCATGAACTTATTTTTGCATGTATTTTCATTTTTGTTGTAGTCTGATTTATATAAACCTATGATTTGTACAGCATTTAGATGCTTAATCTTCTATATATTTTAGCAGGCTTAAAAAACTTAAGAGTTGACAGACACAAGTACTATCTCTATATATGAAAGCGTAAGCAACCGTTATGACGGGTCAACCAAATGACCCGTCGAGCAGTTGCTATTATGCACACTGACCACCAGGGGGCAGACAACGCAGGCTGGCCAACCTCCCACAGTCCCTCCCCCCAGCTGGCCAGCCAGCCCTGATCTGCTCGGGATTGGGCTAGATGGCCCCAGTCAGCCCTGATCACCAGCTAGGCCGAGGGGCTCCACCTGTGCACGAATTCATGCACTGGGCCTCTAGTTAAGAATATAATTGAGAACTTCAGCAAAATTGGTTTCAAATCAAGACCAGATGTCTTGATGTCTGTGTCTGTTCTAAATATAAATGATTTATATCAAAAGGAACCTCCAAGGATGAATAGAGAGACAGGCAGGCTGTATAACTGTTGGGCAACCTGATGTAACTAGCATGATTGAGTCCTTTTTATGACCAAAGTCTGTGGTTTATTGAGGCATTTTATTATAAGATTTATTGTAACAATGGTTACTTTTTTGCAGCTTTATTTGATATTGTAAATACGTAATAAAAAAAAGTTGCTATAAAAATTTTGCCACGTTGTTCAGAGTCTGTGCTGCCAAATTTCTGGAGATACTGACACTTATACTGGAGCTTTAGTTCACTACTGCTCAGATGCTCTCCACAAATAATACCGAGCCCTCCCCTGAGGTCTTTGCTCTATTGGGCCTGGCTCAGTAGTTATGTGTGTCACTTTCCCTACATCCTTGTTTTTTGGCACTTTCACTCCCATTTTTACTTTTCTAAAGTTTAAATCTTTGAGAGTAGGGAATATGCCTTGCCCAGCAGTAGCAAGTAGCTACGGTTTCTTGAAAATGGCACAATTCAGAATGGATTTAAACCCAATTAGTAACATTTGTTGTATGTAATTAAAATTATAATCTTTGAATTGTTTAATTTGATGATTCCTTTAGACATAGCTTTTGTGAGTGGCTTTTTAGCTACTTTGCATTAGATGGAATTTACAGTATTTTTCCCAAAGAATAACTAAAAATACTTTTTTTAAAAAAAATATTTTATTGGTTTTTTTACAGAGAGGAAGGGAGAGGGATAGAGAGTTAGAAACATTGATGAGAGAGAAACATCAATCAGCTGCCTCCTGCACACTCCCTACTGGGGATGTGCCCACAACCAAGGTACATGCCCTTGACCAGAATCAAACCTGGGACCTTTCAGTCCACAGGCCGATGCTCTATCCACCAAGCCAAACCGGTTAGGGCAAAAATACTTTTATTAAAAAAAACAAAAAAAAAACTATAATTAGATCTTACCTAAGTAATATGATCTGTAGGATTTTATTATAAAAATATGAAGTTTTGGTTGAATGTTTTCTTCTTTTTTTAAAAAATATATTTTTATTGATTTCAGAGAAGAAAGGGGAGGGAAAGAGAGAAACATCAATGATAAGAGAGGATCATGATTAGCTGCCTCCTGCATGCCCCCAATGGGGATCAAGCCAGAAACCCAGGCTTGTGCCCTGACCAGGAAATGAACTGGGGTCCTCTTGGTTCATGGGTCGACGCTCAACCACTGAACTATACCCACTGGGCAGGACCTACTTTTCAATAATCCCTTGAACAGTCTAACTTCCCTTTCATTTGGTTAGCAGTTTTGGAAATACTATCCTATATAATAAAAGGCTGGCCCCACCCGGTTTGGCTCAGTGGATAGAGCATCGGACTGAAGGGTCCTGGGTTCGATTCTGGTGAAGGGCACATGCCTGGGTTGTGGGCTTGATCCCCAGTGAGAGATGTGCAGGAGGCAGCTGATCAATGATTCTCTCTCATCATTGATGTTTCCATCTCTCTCCCTTTCCCTTCCTCTTTGAAATCAATAAAAATATATATTTTTTTAAAAGGCTAATATGCAAATAGACTGAATGGCAGAATGAGCAGTCGCTATGGTGCACACTGACCTCCCGGGGGCAGACGCTCAACGCAGGAGCTGCCCCCTGGTGGTCAGTGTGCTCCCACAGGGGAAGAGCCACTCATCCAGAAGCCAGGTTCACCACCGGCGAGCGCAGTGGCGGTGATGGGAGCCTCTCCTGCCTCCATGGCAGCACTAAGGATGTCTGAAGAACCATCAGTCAGACATTCCTTGAAAGCTCCCAGACTGCAAGAGGGCACAGGCCGGGCTGAGGGACCCCCCCGAGTGCACGAATTTTGTGCACTGGACCTCTAGTTTTATTTATAAAATAGGCTGCTAAAAAAAAAAAATTACTCAGTTTAATTTCAAAGTGTTTGATTTCCTGGAGAGTTACCATCCCTCTATGTCATCTGTGTGGATGTGTTTTCATAAAATATAATATACATTAAAAGCTCACTACAGGTATACCTTAGTCTTTTATATATATACTAGAGGCCCATTGCACGAAGATTCATGCAATAGGCCTTCCTTCCCCTGGCGTCTGGCACTGGTTTTCCTCCAGTACCTGTGACCTGGGCCGCAGCGGAGCCAAGCCTTCAGCCTTCAGTCTTTGCTCCGTGCCTGCGTATGCAATTAACCCACCATCTTTATTGGGTTAATTTGCATGCTCCTGATGGGCTGGTGGGCATCACGGAGGTATGGTCAATTTGCATCTTTCTCTTCTATTAGTGTAGACTAGAGGCCCAGTGCACAAATTTGTGCATGCGTGGGATCCCTCTGGGTGGCCTCATCGGGCCAAAACCTGCAGTCCAGCGCCACCTGCAGCTCCTACCTGCCGCTCCCACTCATCCTGGCCCCGCTGTGCCTGCTGCGGGCTTGTGCCTAATCAGTTTCCATTGGGAGAGGCTCGTGCTGCCGCAGCAGCGCTTGCCAGACATGATCCCTGCGTCTAGCACCCTCCCACGGGGAGTGGACTGCGAGATTGAGCTGAAACCGGCTCTCCAACATCCCCCAAGGGGTCCCGGAGGGTGCAGGCCAGGCTGAGGGACCCCACTGGTCCACAATCGGGCCGGGGAGGGACCGCGGGAGAGCTTCAGGGCATGTCCGGCTTAACTTGCTCAGTCCCAGTCGGCCGGACCCCAGCAGCAAGCTAACCTACCAGTCGGAACATCTGCCCCCTGGTGGTCAGTGCACGTCATAGTGAGCAGTTGAGCAGCCTTAACATATCATTAGTATATTATGCTTTAATTGATTGGTTGTTCTGCCATTTGGTCTATTTGCATATTACCCTTTTATTATAAAGGATTAGAGGCCCGGTGCACGAAATTCGTGCACGAGGGTGGGGGGAAAGGAGAGTCCCTCAGCTCAGCCTGAACGCTCTTGCAATTCGGGACCCCTCGGGGGATGTCCTACTGCCGGTTTAGGCCCTGCGGGATTCCTGTGGGATTGGGCCTAAACCTGCAGTTGGACATCCCTCTCGCAATCTGAGACCACTTACCTGCCAGCCTCATCGTCCCTAACCATTCGCCTGCCTGCCTGGTCACCCCTGACTGCCTCTGCCTGCCTGTCTGGTCGCCCCTAACCCCTCTGCCTGCCTGCCTGATTACCCCTAACCACTCACCTGATCTCTCCTAACCACAACTCCTAACCCCGGATGCCTCGGCTCTCATAGACCCGGCTTTATCTGGAAGGTCGTCTGGACAGTTGTTCTGGTAGCCGTCCAGTCTAATTAGCATATTAGTTCTTTATTATATAGGATATATTTTATTGATTTCAGAGAGGAAGGGAGAGGGAGAGATAGAAACATCAATGATGAAAGAGAATCATTGATTGACTGCCTCCTGCACACCCCCTACTAGGGATTGAGTCTGCAACCCAGGCATGTGCCCTTGACTGGAATTTAACCTGGGACCCTTCAGTCCTCAGGCCAACATACCATCCACTGAGCCAAATTGGCTAGGGCAGTATACCTTAGTCTTTGAATATAAAAATCCTTAATAATTTTTTTTTTCAATCCTCACCCAGGATATTTTTCCATTGATTTTTAGAGAGAGTGGAAGAGAGAGGGAAAGAGAGAGAGAAATATCTATGTGAGAGAAACACATCGATTGGTTGCCTCCTGCACATGCCCTGATCAGGGCCCGGGCCTGGTAAGAGCCTGCAACCGAGGAATGTACCCTTGACTAGAATTGAACCTGGGACTCTTTGGTCCACAGTCCGAGACTCTATCCACTGAGCCAAACCAGCTAGTGCTACTTACTGACTTTTAATTAGTGCTTCAAATTCACCTAATACATATTAGAGGATCAGAAGTGCAAATCAGCAGAGTTATGATTAATAAAGTAACGCATAAAGTCTTAAAGTATTACATGCAAAAAAAAAAATGTACTGTTCACTACCAAAAAATGCTCTAAGAATTACATGGATATAAATTTAATTGTATTTCTTACTGATCTTCCTCCATAGTGTTTTGATCTTTAAATGGAAAATATTAAAGTATAAGAATTCAGATTATTTTAAACCTCATTTTTTCAGGAAGATCTCGGTGAACATGTAGTTCAGGGTGATACTCTTCCTGGACATGTGGGTACAGCATGTCTCTTATCATCCACCATTGATGAGAGTGGGAAAAGTGCTGGCGTCCTCACTCTTCCTATCATGAGCAGAAATTCCAGAAAAACAATAGGCAAAGTGAGAGGTAAGCCGGGAGAAGCAGGGTGGCCCTTTACAAAGAAGCAGAGGTTAAGTTAAAATTTTTATTAGTTTCAAATTGGCTTTTGAAAATGTTATAGATTAAATTAATGATTTATCTTAGAACATTAATATAACAACAGGATATATATATTGAATTTTCTGGAAGCTTTACTTTGAATCAGTTTTGACTTGTTGATATCTTTCCTATTTGATAGAGATTGATAAAGCTAGTTTGAGTGGTATTTAAATATAATTGATCTCATCATGGCCTTTTTAATTCTCTTTATTTTTGTTCCTCCCCCTTTTTTTTTCCTACAAAAGTTGACTATATAATTATTAAGCCATTACCGGGATACAGTTGTGACATGAAATCTTCATTTTCCAAGTATTGGAAGCCAAGAACACCATTGGATGTTGGACATCGGGGTGCAGGGAATTCTACAACAACTGCTAAGTATGTTGCATATTTGAGCAGTGTTAGTATTTGGTAGCTCAAACTTGATAATGTTAAATTAATTCGACTGACCAAAGGTCAAATGATTCTTTTATTTTTACCATGGAGTTTAAATTTAATATGTAATTGGGATCCCCAGTTCAGATTAACTAGAGACTAACTCTCTTCTAAGATTCTGGTTAAGTGTTTTTTAATATTTTATTGAATTGATGATTGATGATAAGAAAGCCAACCCCCACAGGGGAGGAGAGTGAGGGAATGGATGAAAGAAGTGAAGGGTGTTAAGAGGTACAAACTTCCAGTTATAAAATGAAGAAGCCTGGGGGATGTAGTATACAGGAAAGGGAATAAGAGTCAATAATATCATAATAACTAATTGTGATGATCATATCACAAGACATAAATATAATCACTGTTGTATATCTGAAACTAATATAATATTGTATACCAACTATACTTTATTAAATTAACAAACAAACAAACTAGAAAGCTAGGAGGAAAAGCTTAATGCCGAATGAGTCAGCCAGATGACATCAGTGTGCCTGTATTGTGGTCCTGACTTTTGGCATGTTGCCCTCTCTTGGTCTGTTTCCTCACCTGTTCTCAATATACTTTCCATACTTCCACCCTGTTGGTGTGTCAGCCTTTTCCCATTGCCCCCATCTGCCAGTATTAAGTCATCTGAGGCTTCATCACAAGGAACAAGTTTCTGTGTCTCTACTACTTCATGCCATTGCAAGGGTTCTTTTCCTTAATTGGTCACCTCACTTGGGGAAATTGGGTTGGCATAGGATATGCTTGTAAACACTTATAATTTATGGAATAAATGCACACACCAACCAAGTGATGGTCACAGTCTTATTTTGGGGATGGCAAAATTAATCGCAATGTAGAGAATAAGTACTGTTTCCATTGTTGAATATATAGCTGGCTTCTTTATTATATTTGTTTTCTTAATTTTCTCTATAATATATGATAACTATATTTCTATGTATTTCTTCTCTTTTAGGCTTGCTAAAGTTCAAGAAAATACTATTGCTTCTTTAAGAAATGCTGCTAGTCATGTAAGTGAACCTCTCTTTCTTCAAACAACTTTGAACTGTTGTGGTCCAAAGGTAGAAAAGTAAATAAATGTGGATCTGGGATATCTCCAGTCTGCATTAATAGGTTAAAAGGGGGAGTATTTATGCTTCTTCTGAACATGTTTCTACAGTGAAGCAACTGTAGACATTTGTATTTAGATATATGGTGCAGATTGAGATGAAAACAATGGAATTAGCCCTGGCCGGGTAGCTCAGTTGGTTAGAGCATGTTCCCAATAAGCCAAGGTTGTGGTTTCGATCCCTGGTCAGGGCATACAAACATGAAGATCCCTGTTAGAGAACTTGCAGGGTATCTGCTTTTTGAGAGAGGTTTTCATTAAGACCTTTTCTTTCCTATTTTGATTCCAGGAAAAAATTGCTGTGCTATTGAAAAAGCAAAATACTTATAATGGTTTTAAGAGAAGAGATTACTTTTTAGGATAAAGCTTAAAGTGTAGCATTAAATTCATGCGAAAGTTTTTTGTTGTTTATTTTTGTACAAGTCTATGATTTTATAGTCAACAATAGATTTCTTATGTCCTTGTAGAAGGACATAAATATTTTTTAAAATACTTGTTTCCTTTATTTCTGTCAGGGTGCAGCCTTTGTGGAATTTGATGTACATCTTTCAAAAGATTTTGTGCCTGTGGTATATCATGACCTCACATGTTGTTTGACTATGAAAAAGGTATGTTGAAATTCTTTCGTTTATAAGATACATCGATAAGTATTTATTAAATAGAGTTGGCCAATTAATTTTCTTGGTGAGTTACTGCCAATCCCTGTCTCTCTCAAGCTCCTACAACATTGAGAGATAGGAATATTAATCTCCAAGAGTAGGTTCTTTAAATTGCTGAATTGGCTTTTTTATATCTATATCTACATATATAAAAGCCAAGCAACTAGATGCCAGAATGACCATTCGCTATGATGCGCACTGCAGCAGCCAACCGGCCCAATCAGGGCCCCAATTGCCCCCCCTACCTCCTGCAGCCCCTCCCCCCGGCTGACCTCTCACAGGGGCCTCCTCTTCCCCCAGGCCAGCAGCCAACCTCCCACAGCCCCTCCCCCACCAGCCCGGCCTGATCAGCTCCTATTGGGGCAGGCCGGCTGGACCCCCACCCACGCACAAATTCGTGCACCGGACCTCTAATTATCTAACAAAAGAACATTTTAGGTGGTTTCTTTATCACTCTGCCATTGTCTCTATATTGAGGCAGGAGAGGAAGCTACCAGAGTGTTTGTTTTCTAGGCTCCCTTCTTTTTCTTCTTCAAGGTCTTTCTCAAATTAATAGGCTAGTATGATTTGGCTGAAATGGGAAGGACCACAATGAAAACTACAATCAGAAGTGCTTTGGAGCCAGATAGTGGAGGCCTCTGTGAAGGGGTTTTGAGCCAAGAAGGGAAGTGTTCAGAACTAAACTTCCAGATTAATAATTTGATATCTGATATAAGGGGGAATTTAAAGAAGACAGAGAATAGAGGCAAGAGGTACAGTTATGTGGGCCAAAGATAAGGTAAGCCTGAGACTTTTGAGAGTGGAGAGGAGGGCATGATAGAGATTTGAAAATGCATATAATTTCTTAAAAATTGTAATTGTTGTACAAACAGAATTGTGATAATTATATATCACAACTGCCTAAACTTCAGTATACAAATTAACCCAGTGATTTCTTAGGGACTTACACAACTGGGGGTTATTTAGCATTTTCTTTAAAACTTTTTTCTTTTTAATGGTTTTAAGTATTATTTTCCACTGAGTTGATTTGAAGTTAAGGCTAGTTGGCTTACATGTGTAACACTGTACCAGACACTGCATGTTGTGTAAGTAGATGACAAGGCACCTGGCTCTGCCTGCTAGTGGATTCTAATCAGTCACTTGTGTTGGGATTACTATGATGTATAGAAAAGGACCTTTCTGTTTCTGTGAAACGTATTAGGAGAGGGAGGGAAGGAGATGCACCTGTTAGATGACAGAAGTAAAATAATGTAACAGAAATGGAGCAGGTTGCTTTTGCTGTGGGGAAACTAATACAAAGTGAAATAAGAAGAAATGGGGGAAGTGGTAAAGGATCTTACTAAAACCAAGATGGCAGTTAATGAATCTAGTTCTAATTTCTAAAAATCTATTAGCACTAGATGGGATTGGAGGGGGAGGGGGGGGGTAAATGGGAACATATGTAATACTTCCAACAATAACAATTTTTTTTAAAGAATAAAAAATAAAAATCTATTAGAGTTAGTTGAAGAGTATTATTGATTCCCCTTTATCATCAGATTTTGTCTTGCTCTTTTTTCCTTTTTAAAAAAATAGTTTCTTTGTTTTGCTCTTAATTTGAATCTAGATGA
The DNA here is from genome assembly GCF_951640355.1 of Cnephaeus nilssonii. Classification (NCBI taxonomy): domain Eukaryota; kingdom Metazoa; phylum Chordata; class Mammalia; order Chiroptera; family Vespertilionidae; genus Cnephaeus; species Cnephaeus nilssonii. The sequence continues at coordinate 28,729,559 of NC_137082.1, forward strand.
GTTAATTGGGGAATGAAAATAATGAATTGTGTATATTTTTAGTTTTAATTTTTAAGCTGGTATTTTTCAATAAAAGCAATAGTTCATAAGATTATGACATGAATATAAATTTGCCTTTCCCCTTGGCCACATTCCCTTACTCTTAATAATTTCTTATGTATTCTCACAGAAAAACTATATGTATATACAAGCTCATACCATATGTATATAAACGAGTGTAAAAATAATAGATTTTAATATATAGGGGTGTGCAAACGTAGTTTTACAGTTGTGAGTTTGAGTATGCAAAACAGTTTATTCTTTTATTATGCATTATTATTTATTTGTATTACAACTGTAAACCTACTTTTGCCCAGCCCTGTATTTGTTGGATTGATGATTTATTGGTGGTACATTAACTTTTATTAAGATAAAGGTGCCTAGCCGAAACCGGTTTGGCTCAGTGGATAGAGCGTCGGCCTGCGGACTCGAGGGTCCCAGGTTCGATTCCGGTCAAGGGCATGTACCTTGGTTGCAGGCACATCCCCAGTAGGGGGTGTGCAGGAAGCAGCTGATGGATGTTTCTCTCTCATAGATGTTTCTGACTCTCTATCCCTCTCCCTTCCTCTCTGTAAAAAATCAATAAAATATTTAAAAAAAAAAGATAAAGGTGCCTAATCAGTGTGCCACTTGATTTGATATTAAAATCTAATAAAAACAGATTTGCTCAAGGGGAAAGCATTTATAATAGAGTTCCTGTTAAGTATTACACTTATAGCTAATCAGACATTTTTAATAACAATTGATTTCTGTGGCTATTCTTAACCAAACTTAAGTTTAAAAGGTTTAGAAAGGTTAAAAGCTTATTGACAGAAATTAATTCTTACATAGTACTTGCATGTTGATTGCCTAGTCATGTGGCTTAGTTATATGGTGAATAAAATATATAGAGGATGACAGGAAATAGAGGAAATCACTGAACCTCTGGCTTTGTTTTCAGTGAGTCTCCAGTGTTATAGCTTGCTCCCAGCTGTTTTCTTTCTTCCAAGCACTACCACATACATTAAAAACAAAAGCCAGAATTTAAGAGCTGAGGTGTAGTGTTAGGTAAGAAGGGCTCCTCTACATGGGCTCACTGTAGTCATCAAATAATTGTTCTCGTCATTCAGTAAATTAAGGTATTAGTCCTGTCTGGGGTAAACATTCAGTAATAATTTGGGGCCTATTTTTCTTTTTCTTTACTATTTAGAAATTTGAGGCTGATCCGGTTGAATTATTTGAAATTCCAGTAAAGGAATTAACATTTGACCAACTCCAGTTGTTAAAGGTAGTAATAATAGCATAAAATGTAAATAATCTTTCATTTTAAGACTATCTGTACCTATCTGTATATGGTAGTGTTCTCTTTGCACATGGAGATAATATAGTCAGCATGCATAAAGTGTATGCTTTGGTTTTCTGTTCTATTAGGAAGAATGGGTTTGTGCCGATCCATCTGTCTTCTCTGTTTTCATGAAACCCCTTGGTTTTTGCATACATCAAGGGGCTAGGCCCGTGGTCGGCAAACTGCGGCTCGCGAGCCACATGCAGCTCTTTGGCCCCGGAGTGTGGCTCTTCCACAAAATACCATGGCCTGGGCGAGTCTATTTTGAAGAAGTGGCATTAGAAGAAGTTTAAGTTTAAAAAATTTGGCTCTCAAAAGAAATTTCAATCATTGTACTGTTGATATTTGGCTCTGTTGACTAATGAGTTTGCCAACCACTGGGCTAGGCTATAAGTCTTTGTCAGCCCTTCTCATCTATAATTTTAGGTTGCCTCTGTTCTGCTTTCTTTATATAACTCACTACTTTACAATTGGCCTTTTATACTGTTGTTGGTTTTATACTTAGGTCGCTATCTAAGATCTTTGTATATTTTGTTATTCCATGTAATCTTATATGATCCCTCTTTCTCTTCCCATTGGATACCTAGATAAATGGTTGATTGAGTATAAGTTTCCTAACTTAAGAATCTTTATATTCTTCTTCCCTACTTGGATATTTGATTATGATTTTATGTGTATGTATGAACATATTATATACATATTATATATGTGTGTGTGTGTGTGTGTGTGTAGATATATATGTGTGTGTGTGTGTGTGTATGTGTATATATATGTGTGTGTATATATATATATATACACATGTATATATATAGTGGTTAGAGCTTACTCTTATTAAACTTACAGTTCTACATTTTATAGTTTTCTCTAACTAGCTCTTCAAGTTAAAGTTCTTCATAAACTAAGGCTTTTTCTAATTATTGCATTTTGTGTGTTTTCTAGCTCACTCACGTGACTGCACTAAAATCTAAAGATCTAAAAGGTATGTACAAATATGGAAACAGTTTTCATTTCATAGTTAGCATATATACAATATTTCCTTATCCATTTTGACACACTGTTGGTCATTTTAATGAATATAATACAGGGCTATCCAAAAGTAATTTTATAAACATGAAAGCTTTACATATATTAATCTTCAAGTGCATATATGTCATTGTATAGTAACCATGATTTTTTACTTTTAAGAGTTTTCTTACCTTTATGATCAGAGGTCTTTATTATTTTGTACCTTTCAATATTTCCAACATTCTTCACATTACAAAATGAGAAGAATATAGCAAGCATAGAAGCCAGGAAAATGAAGGCAGCTCTACCTAATATTTACCAATTGTGACCTTGGGTAGTTTACTGTGCCTCAGGTTCCTCAAAGCTTGTCCTGCCTACAAAATCCCTTTTTTAATTCCACTCTACTTTCTCCTCCCATGGGACATAATAGTCTATGCCATTCATTTGAGGCTTAGTGTATCCTTTTCTTTTTGTTAACCTTTATTTTTTGTATATGCCCTGTCTCTTCAACTAGAATGTAAACCTCTATAGAGTGGGGAAAATGTTTTTATGTATTTCAAGCCATTGATTTCAGAGAGGAAGGGAAAGAGATAGAAACATCAACGATGAGAGAGAATCATTGATTGTGTGCCTCCTACACACCCCACACTGGGAATCGAGCCTGCAATCTGGGCAAATGCCCTCACCAGGATTCAAACCATGACCTCCTGGTTTATAGGTCGACATTCAACCACTCAGCCACACCAAGCAGACTTTTTTTTTGTTGTTGTTAAAGGCTTGATACTAATTTTTTTTTTTTGTCCTGGAATCTATTTTGGATTAAATGTAATGGTAACCAAAGTACATTAGTGGCTATAGATTCTCTTAATTTCTAACTTCTGAGATGATTTTGATATTTCAGATAGTCTTAGCAAGATGACATAGCTCTTAATTCCATTAAGAAATAACAAATCACATCTTGTGACTACCTTTTTTAAAAGAAGTATTACAACTTTTATAAGAAAATCATTGTTTGGACCACAAACTATGGTGTTTCTGTTAAATGTTGCATACTAATCTTCAGAAAGGATGCTTATTTTAAAAACCAGGGGTTTAATGGTTAAAAATAATAAATATAAGAGCCTTTAAACACTACATATGCAAGGATTTCATAATTACTTTAGCATGTCTTTTTTTGCCTACAAATTTAGGAAGAGATCTTAGTGATAAAAAATGTTTGTTTGTTTGTTTTTATCTACTGAGTTTTTATAATTTAAATTTTTCAGAATCTGTGGTTGAAGAAGAAAATTCTTTATCTGAAAATCAGCCATTTCCTTCTCTTAAGATGGTAAGTTCCTTAGGAAAACTAGGGCAAGGCTATCTCATTAATTCTGTTATATCTGAATAATTAATTTTAGTCTCTTAAATGGGTACTAATATGGTTGTATCAAAGGCAATCCTATATAATAAAGAGCTAATATGCTAATTAGACTGGACAGTGGAACGACCTTCCAGAACAATCTTCCAGTCTTCTAGACGACCTTCCAGAACAACCAGTGTGCGGGGGGCAGGCTGCGAGGGCCTACTCTTGCACGATTTTCGTGCATCAGGCCTCTAGTATTAATATAAACTTGTCATCATTGATGTGTTATAGAGAAGATATATTATGAGGTGTACCTATGCTACTTTAAAGAAAAGATAGTAACTTATCTGCTTAAATGAATACATATTCCGACCTCGGTTAATTTGATAAGAATAGGAAATTCACATATTTCTGTATATAAATAGGAAGAAGAGGGCATGGAACAAGGAGTGGGGGTGGGGTGATGATAAGAGAGGCATTTAACTGTTCCTTAACTTTTGAAGAGAAATTATATTCTCCAAAGAAAATAAGGACCCTCATTACATAAAATGAGACACAGATTTAAAGAATTTACTCTGAGAAAGTATAACAAAAAATAGCATGAATATTTTAAAACGAGACAATTTATACAGGAATCTATCTGACACTATCGGGCAAGCCTATATGGGCACCAGACCCTCTCCTTAGCTATGCTGGGTCTGCCTTTTATCCTACTGGCTCCATTTCCTAACTTCTATTCTTCTCCATTATATTTTCTTGGTGATGTCACCTATAGGAGATTTCTTAAGGCAAAAATAGGTCATTTCTATTTATCACGATTATTCACCCTACAGAAAGGATGCTACAAGAGAAATCCTAAAATGGACACTGTCTTATTGGTGAATTTATTATTTTTGTCTTAGTGCATTTAAAACATGATTTGAATAATTTTTCAGATATTTTTGAAGCCCAGCTAAGTAAAATCATTCTTTCTATTCCAAAATTCTGAAATCATTTAGTTCTTAGAAATCTCATGACTCCTAAACTTATGATTTCATAGAATGGAAAAAAGTTTTTTAAAAAATTGTTTGTGAAAGGTTTGACAGTATTTGCTCAGTCAAATAAGTTCAACACACACACACAAATTCATTTATTCACTCACTTTGACATCACAATAATGGGATCACAGAGACATTTCAAAGCCCCAAAAAGGCCAAATACAGTCTTCTCAGTATAAAGAAGTATCTTTTTTTTTTTTAATTTAATAAATCTTTATTGTTCAGATTATTACACTTGTTTCTCCTTTTTTCTCCCCATAGCTCCCCTCCACCCGGTTCTCACTCCACCCTCTGTCGTTACCCTCCCCCACTGTCCTAATCCATAGGTGTATGATTTTTGTCCAGTCTCTTCCCATACCCCCCACATCCCTTTCCCCCTGAGAATTATCAATCCACTCCCATTCTATGCCCCTGATTCTATTATATTCACCAGTTTATTCTGTTCCTCAGATTTTTAATTCACTTGATTTTTAGATTCACTTGTTGATAGATATGTATTTGTTGTTCATAATTTTTATCTTTACTTTTTTTCTTCTTCCTCTTCTTAAAGAATACCTTTCACCATTTCATATATTACTGGTTTGGTGGTGATGAACTCCTTTAGCTTTTTCTTATCTGTGAAGCTCTTTATCTGCCCTTCAATTCTGAATGATAGCTTTGCTGGGTAGAGTAATCTTGGTTGTAGGTTCTTGCTATTCATCACTTTGAATATTTCTTGCCACTCCTGTCTGGCCTGCATCGTTTCTGTTGAGAAATCAGCTGACAATCATATGGGTGCTCCCTTGTAGGTAATTAACTGTTTTTCTCTTGCTGCTTTTAATATTCTCTCTTTTGTCTTTTGCCCTTGGCATTTTAATTATGATGTGTCTTGGTGTGGTCCTCTTTGGATTCCTTTTGTTTGGGGTTCTGTGTGCTTCCTGGACTTGTAAGTCTATTTCTTTCACCAGGTGGGAGAAGTTTTCGGTCATTATTTCTTCAAATAGGTTTTCAGTATCTTGCTCTCTCTCTCTTCTGGCACCCCCATAATTCTGATGTTGGTACGCCTGAAGTTGTCCCAGAGGCTTCTTACACTATCTTCAACTTTTTGGATTCTTTTTTCTTTTTGCTTTTCCAGTTGATCTTTGCTTCTTTGTATTTCAAATCTTTGACTTGATTCATGCGTTCCTCTAGTCTGCTGTTGGGTCTCTGTATAATATTTTTTATTTCAGTCAGTGTATGTTTAATTTCTAGTTGGTCCTTTTTCATATCGTCGAGGCAGCAGTTTAGGTGTTTACCTAGGTCACTAAATTTATCGGCCTTTTCTAGGAAATTCTTGAAAAACCTTATAACCGTGGTTTTGAACTCTATATCCATTCGTTTGTTCTCCTCCATTTCTTTCATTTGTGATCTGTTTCCTTGTCTCCTCATTTTCGCTGCTTCCCTGAGTTGGTTGGGTAGCTTTGTGTACTAGGTGTCCTATGTGGTTCAATGGGTCAGCCTTCCAGTTACCTGAGGTGGACACTCTTGGTGCACCCCTTTGTGGACTGTGTGTACAGCCTTGTTGTAGTTAAGTCTTGATTGTTGTTGGTGTCACTGGGAGGAATTGACCTCCAAGCCAATTGGCTGTGAGGACTTGCTGTGTCTATAACGGAAGAATTGCTGTGCTGGAGACACGCTTATGGGGCAGGACTTGTTCCAGTGGGGCTTTGGTGCTCACTGATTCTGCCTCTTGAATATGTCCCTTATGAGAGTAGTTGAAATCTGGTGTCTCACACAGACCACTAGATACACTAGCTTCTGGATCTCCAATGGGGTACAGGTCAGCTACTGTCTGAGGCCACCCAGCAGGAGCTACAGCAAGAACTACAGTTTTTTCCTCTTTGCTTGGGGTTTGGAGGTTTTGGAGTTGTCTGACTGGAGCTGTAGTTTATTTGGTTAAGCTGCGACAGGGCAGGCCATTTATATGCAAAAGCCGCTGCGCGGAGCTTGGGTGTGTTTGTAGATTGTGCAGGGAGGGGTCTCAGGGCGTCACTAGGCTAGGGCGTGGCAAACAGCGATGGCTGCCAGTCAGCCGTCTCTGCCTTTCCGCGTTTCCAAGTCCCCGCATCCCGCGCCCCAACACAATAAACAATGATGCTGGGTGCACCTCTGCAAGAAAGTCACCCTCACTTTTTGACCCGATGGCCGACAGTCCAGCTTCTCCCCGTAGGAGTTTGGGTCCCCTGCGTCTCCCCAGAAACTGGATTTCAGAGTAATCGGGAGCTTGTCTCCCTTGGGGTTGAAAAAAAGCACATCCAATCGCCTGCCACCAGCCCGATGCGTGTGCCTCTGTACCTCAGTTTTTCAGCACTTGTGCATGTCTCAGTGCTCTTTTCTCTTTCCTTCTAGTTGTAGAACTTCCACTCAGCCAGCTTTCCCATGGTTCTGGGTGATAGACATTTTGTCTTTTAGTTGTAGTTTTGAAATTGTTGTGCGAGGCAGCAGTTTAGGTGTTTGCCGCCATCTTGGTTTTTCCAAGAAGGATCTTTTTTAAAACAATATATTTTTTATTGATTTCAGAGAGGAAGGGAGAGGGGAAGAGAGATAGAAACATCAATGATGAGAGAGAATCATTAGTTGGCTGCCTCCTGCATGCTCCCAACTGGGAATCGAGCCCACAACCCAGGCATGTGCCCCTGACCAGAATCGAACCTGGGAGGGACCCTTCAGTCTGCAGTCCCACCCTCTCTCCACTGAGCCAAACTGGCTAGGGCTAAAGAAGGATCTTTCTGCAAATTTGATGTTTAACAATATCAGAACTATTAATATACTAGTATATACTATTTTTCTTATTTTTTTAAATTTTGTGTTGGTCCAATAAAAAGGTGACAGGTGCCCTAGTTGGTTTGGCTCTGTGGATAGAGGGTCAGCCTGTGGACTGAAAGGTCCCGGGTTCGATTCCAGTCAAGGGCACATGCCCGGGTTGCAGGCTCAATCCCCAGTGGGGGACATACAGGAGGCAGCCAGTCAATGATTCTCTCTCATCATTGATGTTTCAATCTATCCCTTTCCCTTTCTCTCTGAAATCAATAAAAATATATTTTTAAAAAATAGTGACAGGTATGTTAAATTAATATTGTTAAAGATAACAGGGAAAAAAGTCAAAAGCCCCTCACAAAATTGAGTACAACCTCTTTTAGGTACTGTACTTTTCAGCTGGTTAGTATAGAGCGAGGGCTAGATCCCAGGTCACCAGGCTTCCCAAGCTATGTTCTTACTATTACATTGTCTTTTTAGTGTGCTTTATTTGCTGTTATAAAATCAAACATCATACTTATTACCTATGTTAAATGGTTTCTAAACTTTTGAAAAAAATTGAAGTTAAAAACACAATCTGTTTCAAATTTATTTTGCCCTGTACATGTTTCTGTATTTGCCCAGCCTTCATGTTTGAAGACTAATCAAGTCAGCTCTTTGTAGGGTAATAACCTGGCTTCATAATTTCAATTTTATTTTCTACTTATGCTGCCAAAATGGTCTTATTGCAAAATGTCTAGATAACTTAGTTTAAATAAGTTGACACCATATTATTTATTCATTTATATATTCATAACCTTATTTATGAGCCTTGGCATAATCTTTCATTTGGAGATAACATCTTTTCAGGGAGTTATCAGCATGATATTGTAAAGCATACCACCTTCAAAACAAGTTAGGAAACATGGTTTTTCATATAACCATACCTTAGTATTAGTATATTGATATACTTGATTAAATTCAGAAAACACAACAAATGTCTTCTTAAATCCTTGAGGCTGCATAAGTTTATTGTGGTTCACTTTGGATGTCCAGTAGTAACAGTGAGAAGAATTTTAGGTTAAGGATCCATCTTTGAGGTAGTAGTGATCAGTTATCACAGATACTACCTAAGACTATTGCTTTTGCTGTTTAATTTCTTTTGACTCTCTTAATTTAATCAGTGATATTGTCAGTTGAGTATGAGAAAAGCCAGTGATTTAATGCTGAAAGCATTTTACTCTTACTAGCGATATGTTTTCTTATAGATTGCTTTTTTAAATAATTTTGTTTTCCTTTTTTTCTCTTATTCTACCATTCATTTCACCAAAAATAAAACAAAATTCACCACCAACAAATAAAACTCTAGGTTTTAGAGTCTTTGCCAGAAGATGTAGGGTATAACATAGAAATAAAGTGGATCTGCCAACAAAGGGTAAGTAATTCTTTGTGTATTCTCTTCTTTCCCTTTCCTCTGTTTTTTAAACACATTCATTCCTATCTTTTTGCTTTAATGGAGTAAGTGAAAATGAAAACTTACTCTGGTTTCTTCCAGTTAGCACAGTGCTTTTAGACCTTTTTAATAAAGCATATTTTATTTATTTATTTTTAAATGTTTTTCTTGATTTCAGAGAGAAGAAGGGAGAGATAAATAGATATATTAATGATGAGAATCACTGATCGGCTGCCTCCCGCACACCCCTTACTGGGAACTGAACCATGACCTCCTCGTTCATGGGTTGATGTTCAACCACTGAACCACACTGGCCAGGCAATAAAGCATATTTTATGCTTATACTAATTTGTGGCTACTTAAAAGTAGTGATGAATGTATTATAGTAGAAATTTCCATATTCATGTGTCTCGTGTGCACATTTATATCGGTGGTTTCTGGGTATGCTCATAGGTGAACAATAAGAACACTGGACAGTCAGAACTCTATAACTTTGATTAGTTTTTATTTTATCTTCCCCATCTAAATGCATAATAATGTCCTAAGCAGTTTTCTATTAAGTGCTAGTAGCTAGTAATAATTAACCAGGAAAATAAATTTTTGCAAATGTGTTTTAAATCACTCCCAGATTTAGTCATTGTTTTGTTCAATAATTATATATTGAAAAGCTGTTAAAGGCCGGGTATTTTCTGAGTGCTGGGATCAAGTAGTGAAAGAATAAAGCCTTGCCTTCCTGGAACCTATATTCTGGTCGAGGAGAACAACTATTGAATGTATCAGATGAGGGTACTTGATAGTCCTAAGATCCAAAGAATGAGAAATTTAACTAGTAATTCATATTTCCCAGGGTTTGTTGTTGTTTGCAAGTGAGTTAGCAAATGTAGTGGAGCCCTTTTGTCCTAAAGTTTATGAAGAATATATAAAACTATTTTAAAAGTCACAGTAGATTGCAAATTTCCAGAGTTTTAGTTTTTATTTATCTTATTAAAACCAAAGTCTATTAATGGTGTAATTGCTTTGCATATAAGTGTCTCTATACCTGAATTATGATAGCTGCACTGTCGCTAAGTAGCGGTGTGTTCATGGGCACGTCATTTCATCTTTCAGGTCTTTGCTTTTCTCATCTGTAAACTAAGAGTTGGACTAGGTGTTCTCAAGATTTTTTTTTCTAGCACTGTGATTCCAGAGTAGTTAATGGCTTTTGTTTTCCTATTTGCTTCTTCTACATAGGATGGAATGTGGGATGGTAACTTATCAACATATTTTGACATGAATCTGTTTTTGGATATCATTTTAAAAACTGTCTTAGAAAATTCTGGAAAGAGAAGAATAGTGTTTTCTTCATTTGATGCAGATATTTGCACAATGTGAGTAATAGTCATTTTTTCCTCGTATACTCTTACTGTAGATAGGACTTAGTGTACAAAGATTATGGTTGGAGGTGGGGAAGTGCCTAGACTTTACCCTTGATTTATCCTCCCAGAAAAGTTATATATATTCTCACTTCCCTTCAGGACTACCTGCTGGGATGCCCTTCACTCCTGTAAACTCCATATCCACTGGGTCCCGAGGTCAATACATCCTACCCTGTATTGCATGTAGCATCTTCCTTACCAAATTATAAGCCCTTAAAGGCTTTCTTGTTGCCCATTTCTGAGCATATTTTAGCTCTTGTATAGAAAAATTAAATTTTTTTTATTTTTTTGGCTGAAAGGCAATATGTACATGTTAATGGTGATTATATCTCAGTAATGGGATTATGCTATCTTTTGGGGGGGAGGATTCTTTATATATTTTCTAAAGTTTCAAAACAATGTACTATAATTATCATCCCAATGAAAAGCATTTTTTAAAATTGTCTTTTTTAGGGTTCGGCACAAGCAGAACAAATATCCCATATTATTTTTGACTCAAGGAAAGTCTGATATTTACCCTGAACTCATGGACCTCAGATCTCGGACAACTGCTATTGCAATGAGTTTTGCACAGTTTGAAAATCTGCTGGTAAGTTATGTTTGAATTTCTTAATTTTCATTTTTTTTAAATGTGTTATAGAGCAGAAATAAAGTTTCATATTCCATTACACATCTAATTGGTTAGTTTTGACCTATGTATAACAAGCAGGTAGTTCTACTTAAAAATGAGAGTATTAGATCTCAGAATCAAAAGCAATTACTTGAACAAAAAATATATATATATTTCCTTGAATGCCTACATTAAGTAAGTTTTGTAGTTGAGTGGATTTTATGATTTGTCTAAAATGGCTGGACTGTACACTTGCTTGATAATATAAGTTATGTAAGAAAAAATTGTACATTGTCTTTTCCTGCCCACTCAACTTTGGAGAGCACTGATTTAGAATATGACCATTTAGCATTTGCAGTCAGTAAGTTACTTTTTCATGAGTAACTTATTTTTCTTCCATTAGGGGATAAATGCACATACTGAAGATCTGCTCAGAAACCCATCCTACATTCAAGAGGCAAAAGCTAAGGGACTAGTCATATTCTGCTGGGGTGATGATACCAACGACCCGGAAAACAGGAAGAAATTGAAGGAATTTGGAGTTAATGGTCTAATTTATGATAGGTATTTGTTTTTCATGAAAAACTTTCATGAACTGTTAGCGAAAAAGTAGCTTTCGCTTTATAACATTATAAATACTATTAAACTTAGTTAAGTTAAAATTCAGTAGTTCAGCCTGAGGTTTATCTTAACATTTGTAAATGGAATTTTTCATACTTGGAATATACCACAATCACGTGGGAAGCTTATTCTGGGGACTGGGCTCTGAGTTACCTTGAGGGTGAGGGTGGCTGTCTGCCCCAGACCACTTGGGTCTACACCAACTTAATGATCTTATCCAATTCTGTGGCTTTTCATACCTTTATATATTCCTTAATTTTTATATCTCCAACTCAGATCTTTCCCTTGACCTCTATCTAAACTTTTTTATATATAAATATTTTTTTATTGATTTAAGAGAGGGAGAGGGAGAAAGAGATAGAAACATAAATGATGAGAGAGATTTATTGATCGGCTGCCTCCTGCTCGCCCCCCACTAGGGATCTAGCCTGAAACCTGGGCATGTGCCCTGACCGGGAATCGAACTGTGACCTCCTGGTTCGTAAGTCAACAAACATTCAGTCACTGAGCCATGCTGGTTGGCTGTCTGTACTTTTTTTTATCTAGCTATAGATTTAGCCGATTTCAGTATAAATGACAATTCTGTCTTTCCAATTTCTCAGGCCAAATCCTTGGAGTCTTTCATGATTCTGTTCTTTATCTCATATCCCAAATCCAATCAAACAAAATCATGTTGATTCTATCTTCAAATATATCCTGAATCTATCAACTCACCATGTTTACTGTTGTCACTCGAAAGCTACCTCATTTCCAACGTGCATTATTGAAAGAGCCTTCTCACTGGCCAATGCCTCCACACATGCCTCTCTGCTGTCTGTCTTCAGCACAACAGCCAGAGGGTGCCTGTTAAAATCTAGGTCAGATCATGTTACTGCTTAAAACCTAAGAGTAAAATTCCGGGTCCTTTCCTCCCCACCCCCCCCAATGTCAGTGTCTCAGTAAAGTCTTCCCTGAATATCCTAATTCAGATAACAACCGCCATTCACAGCAAACTTCTGACTTTTCTCCATAGCATTTACCACCATCTGACATAATATTTTACTTGTTTATTTTCTGCCTGGCCTCCCCCACCAATATACCCAACACATAAGCTCCATGAGGGCAAGACTCTGCCTGTTTTGTTCATTGCTGCATCTTCAGAGGTTAGAACAATATCTGATACAGAGTAGACTTCAAATATTTGTTGAACAAATCTTTTTATTTTATTTTTTTATAAGTTCCCTGAGTGTTTAGATGTAAGTTTGAGTCGCTAATCTGAGAAATGAAAAGGTTGCTTAGTATAAAGACATGTGGGGTTGGAAAGGATGTTATTTACTCTGCTTGCTAATACTCGCGCAGCATCATGCAAAGAGTAAGTGATGAACTTCTTACCAGGCCTGCTTTAAAAAAATACCTTCCTTGGATTTAGTTCATATTACTGCTTGTCCTATAAAGTTATATCACTTTCTTAATAAAACTTTTTTTTTTTTTTACTATTGTGTCTGAATGAGTCTGGTTTTAAAATTGCAGCCCAGATAATGTTTGCCTTTCTTCTTAACTACTTGGTTAATTTTGCTTTACGCAACAGATTTCATAGGTCCTTTTAATAAATATATCCAACTAATTAAAGGAAAAATAAAATTGTAAATCAACAATTTGAAGGAAGTGTTTACTTTCGCAAAAATTTGAAGATTTTTTTTGTTTCTTTGAGGAAGAAGAAGGAATGATTGTAATTATTTTCAGGCAAGAAAATGTATTGTGAGGTTATACCATGTGTAACTTTGTAGGGTATACACATTTTAGGCAGACCCATCATCTCAAGGACCTTACTTGTTTGGAGCCAAATACTGACATGTAATTGAGAACAGGAAGATGCTATGCGATATAAATAGCCCTAAAGAAAATTGACCCAAGGTCAATAAGAATAATTTTAAAGAGGAAGCATTGAGATGGATTTGGGGGTGTGGTTAAATTTGTTTTGACAGGATATGCATTTTAGGCAGAAGCTAGAACATGAATCAGGACAGGACTGTGTTGAAGGTGTGGAGGGTTTTGAGGAGACACCCAGCACTGGGCTCTTGCTAGAGTCTGATGACAGGTGAGGTGGATTGTGTTAGAACTGGTTTTTATCCTTGAAATTTTTTTTTTAATTTTACTCAAAGCAGTACATATATATATATATATATATATATATATATATATATATATATATATATATATGTATGCATAACTATTTGTGTGTATGTATACATATAAAGCTTAAAATTACATTATATATGTATATATGTATATATACATATATATATATATATATATATATATATATATATATTGCTTAAAATTTTAAGTAGTTCTGTAAGACTTACAATTTACAATAAAAAAGCAGCAGGCCCTGGCCGGGTAGCTCAGTCGGTTAGAGTATCATCTGATACTCCAAGGTTTCTGGTTCGATCCCTGGTCTGGGCACATACAAGAATCATCCATTGAATGCATAAATAAGTGGTACAACAAATCGATGTTTCTCTCTCTCAAATCAATTAATCCACCAATAAAAGAGGCAATCCCCTACATCTGTCCCTTTCATTGTCTCTAGCTGAGTTCCTATGCCCTAATTTTTTTTAGCTGTTTCTTCTGGTACTTAATGTGCTTATGCTATGCTATAATTTTTTCATTATCAAATTTAGACATTATATAGAAGGTTTTGAATGATTATTGATTCATAGTCTTTTCATTCATTTTACATTGGGGGGAATTATGATAAGGATGGGTATGTTAGTTAATCAGAAACTAATGTGTTCTCTTCTTTTACAAAGGAATTAACACACAGTAGATTTCCATTTCATCATGGTTTTATGATATATTATCATATAAACCGGTACGTTTGATTTTCTGATATTTGGAATTTTTGCATTTATGGTAATGATGGAGATGGCCTTTATTTACCTTTCTCGAATGGTTTGATTTTTGGTGTGGAGATAATACTTGCTTCATAGAGTAAATTTGGCAGCGTCCCTCTTTTTATAAAAAAAAATTACTGTGTCTGCTCAAATAATTAAAAAATACACTAACACATTTAAAGAACATTATCATTAAATTATGAAGTCCCCCATGAGCCTCTTTCTAACTCTGTTCCCTTATCTCCTCCCTCACATATAACTGCTTATCAAATTATTATTCTCATTAACGTTTCTTTTAATTCTATTGCTAAACAATATACCATTTAGTTTTGCATGGCTTTAATCTTTATTTGTATTTTGTTGCATGCAACTATAATCTGCCCTTCTTCATGGCTGTAGAACATTTATAGTTGTATGTGTCTACTACAATTTATTCTACTATTTAAGAACATTTTGGTGGTTGCCAAGTTTCTGCTATCACAGCATTTGCTGTAAATATTGATGACTGGGTCTAGAATACATTTGTAAAGTTTCTTTAGGGCAATGACTTTGAAACCTTTTTGACCCCAATCCAATTAGGTATGTATTTTACGTAGCAACACAGTGCACACAGATTAAATGTTTCTGCAAGCATTGTGGCCGGGCATAAAACTCCATGTTAGAAATCATTTCCTTAGAATTTTAGAAATAGTTCTCTGTTACCTTCATAAGTCCAATGTTGCTGTTGAGGATCGAGAAACCATGTTGATTCCTGTTCCCGCACATATGATCTCTTTGTTTCCTGTCAGTTTCTTTTTGTCACCAGTGTTCTAAAACTTCATAGAGATGGGTCTTATGGGTCTGGTTTCACCCATTGTGCCGGGCAGTTGTTAGCCCTTTTAGTCTGTTGAAAATGCAAAAAGTTTCATGAGTTGCTTCTTGGATTTTTGTCCCTTCCAATTTTCTGAGGTTTTTTTAACCTTTGTCTTTTTGCTCCACTTGGAAAGATTTCTGCAGCCTTAGCTTTTACCCATTCTATTCAGGTTTTCACATCTACTGTTTTGTTTTTCATTTCCAAGGACTGTCTTTTTTCCCTAATGCTCTTTTTTCTGTATGTGTTAACATCCTGTTTTCATTTTATGAAAGTACTATTTCTCTGAAAGCAGAACTTTTTGTTTGTTCTTTTGGAATTTTCTTCTCTTTTACTCACCTGTTAGAAGTTTTCCTCAGATGTCTGAAAATCTTTGGCTGCTTCTCCTAAGAAATTGGAATCTAAAAAGCTTGTTGGAGGCTGGAGTGTGTTAACTTGGATTTCACTATGGTGGCCTGTTTGATCAGACCACTGATATCACTAGATTTAGAAATTTACTTTTTGGCTTATCAGATTGCTCCTAGAAGAATCTGTATCTACGTAGAGGATGTGGGCCTGGCTGCCAGGGTTCTTGGAGCCAAGTGAGGTCAGACAGCTGGGGAAGGGAGGGCATGTCTCTGTGTAGCATTGATTATAGATATGTACTATCTCTAATTCCCTGGTGCTGCTGGAGGTTTTGTAAAATGTCCAAACCCTCACTTGGTCGAGTCCCCTATTCCAAGAGATTTTCTGTTTAATGCTTGAAATAACTTTAGTTAGTGTGGGGAGGGGCAGTCTCAGGACAGGGGGTTAGGAGGGATTTAACTTGCTGCTGCTCAGTCTTCACTCCACCCTCCCTGTTTCAGCCCCTTTCCCTTTCACTCCCAGTTCTGGAGAAATTTGGTGCTGCTTTTAACTCAACCTTTGCATTTTTTCCATTACTGGCTTGTGACTTGGCCTTTTCTATCCTGTTAACTGAAACACTTTATTACACTTTATTATTCATCTGTTTTCCAGCTTCCAAAAGTTTGTTGCTGTGTCTCTGGTTTTTCCCATACTCATGAAATTTTTTTAAATCCCTTTGCTTTATTTTTAACAGGGGCGGGGTAGGGGAGGGAGTGGGGGAGAGTATGAGTGAAAGTCAAGTTAGATGATTCTGTTGGGTCTGATTCCTTGACCCAGATGTCACTTTTCATTGTCTTATATGTCTTTAATGAACAGAAAGTCTTTGTTTTATAATAGTCACATATTTAATAAGGTCAATGCATATTTTTATCTTGTTTATGAAACTTTCCCCCACTGTGATATCATAAAGATTGCCTTGTGGTGACTCTTGTAAGTTGCCTGTCTTTCACATTTAGGCATGCAGGGCCATACTCTCTGCTGATACGCAGTGAGAGTGCTGCCACCATCACCTTGGGCTTTTCTGTGCTGGTGACGGGGTATATCTGCCAATATTGCAAGATATAGCATGGTTCTCACCCGGGTGAGAAGTTCTCATCTTGGTCTTAGTAATTTGAAGTCAGAATTGGGTATTAATTCCAGCTCTGCCTCTAAATAACTTCCCATCTGTAAAATAAGACATTGCCAATTGATTGACTTGGAGAGAAGATAATTGAAGAATCACCAGTAAGCTACAGATTTCATTTTCTGATTCAGTTGCCTTCTAATCAGCTCTTTTGCACCCAGGGTACAAAAGGCAATGCTGCTATTCTGGATTATCAGAAAGTCGAGGGAGAAGAGAAATACTTTTAAGTATTGGGTGTCCCCCAAAAAATGTATACACATATTTTGAATAATTACAAAAAGCAGTGTTTATTAAAATACATTTCATTTTAAAATTTGCGCTATCAGCTGTTGAAGTGTATATACATTTTTGGGGGACACCCTGTCAAACTAGTGCTTATACATCCTTTTTTTAAAAAGATTCTTGTAATATGGATGTGCTAGGCATTCTGTAAACATTCTTCTAAAAAAGGTTAAGTCAGACTGGTCTTAAGTAAACACAAATTACCCTATTTTATGTGTTTTGTGTTTGTTTCATCATAGGATATATGATTGGATGCCTGAACAGCCAAATATATTCCAAGTGGAGCAGTTGGAACGCCTGAAGCAAGAATTGCCAGAGCTTAAGAGCTGTTTGTGTCCCACTGTTAGCCACTTTGCTCCCTCATCTTTGTGTGAGGAGCCTGGTATCCATGTGGATGCCAACGGCATTGATAGCATGGACAGTGCTTAGTTTTTATGGGGCAGAGGCCATCTGGGGGCATGCACTGCTGTTCTGGGTATTCACTTTTCATGAGCATTGTTTATCTATGCCTTTTAGTTTCTCAGTCCAATGAAGCAATAATGAAGTATTTTACTGTTTCACTACAGTTCTTGCTAGAATTTCAAGTATGCTATTTAAATCACTTGGCCAGGTATAATTACCAGTCAGCCTCTTTACAACGAGAAAATGTATTGGTTGGTAAATATTTTAAACTATATATGTAAATGGATAATGTTAAACAACTGTCCATTAAAAGCATAACACTTTGAAATTAATTGTATAAATATTTCATATTTACTCTTCTTAACAGTTTTTCATTCAATCAGGTCTGAAATATTTAGCACTTGAGGAACATGACTATGCATAATTATACCTGACCATGAGAAAAATAAGTACCTCAAATGCATGCATTTGCACTGGTGATTCCAACTGCACAAATCTTTGTGCCATCTGTGTATATATGTATTTTTTACATGGACTGACATGCACATCTACCATTTTCATTCAGTATGAACCTTGAGGCTGCTGCCATTTTTCCATTTAACCAAACCAATGCCTGTGTAAACAGCCTAGAGGTGACCCTTGAAAACTTGTTTCAAGAATTGTTTTGCATAAATGTTAAAAATTTTTTAAACGCTGCAGGGTAATTTAATGTATAAAATGTTAGAAGTATGTATTGCATACTTAGTAGAGTAGATCATTATGTATAAATTCTACTCAATGCATGCTTTAGGTTTTAAGCATGAGATTATACATGTTTACCATAAGTCCTTGCATCTGTGGTGCTAGGTAAGTGTGAGAAGGTGTCAAGGACTGAAAATAAATATTTTGTTGCCTAAAAAAAAAAAAAAAGCCTGTTTGCAGGCATTTAAAATATGCTTATTTTAGGTCTCTCTCACTACCTACTACACACCGTTGCTTTATGGGTTTGTTTTGTGTGTGTGTGTGTGCTGTGTGTGTTATACAGTAGTTAAATCTCCATGCAAAAAAAAATAAATGTCCTGAATTCTCATATTGGTATTCTTTATTAGTTAATGTATATCATGCATGTAATTTATTTAGAAATGTAGAAGATATGACTAAATGTAAAGGCATGTTTTGAGAGTTATGCTAAGGATTCTTTCATTAGAAGCTGATTGTTTTTGGCATAACTGTAATTTAAGAATGAATGTTAAATAAAACGCACAGAATTATTTTCTTCATTATAAAATGAAATTGCAAGAAGGTGTTACTTTTGTAGAATTGGTTCTATAATATTATCAGAAATTGGAATTTAGAGTCTACCCTAAAGAGATGATTATTTCCATCTACCTTTTACTGCATGTTCTTCACTAGACAGTTTATTCATGTATTGACGTATTTTGGTAGTGGCTGCAAACCTACGACTTGGAATTACACATTGTATCTTTTTATTTTTTAAGCCAAGCAATGCAATTTTGGTCAGATCTTAATTGTGTGAAGATAGGCTTTGAAATTGTATGGTATTGTTTTTGTAACACTGATATTTAATGGAAAATAGTTTCAGAAATGGAGTCTTCTGCCAGGGTTCTAAATATTTTTCCCCCACATTAAGTGAGATTCTCCAACATTTTGGTGTGTATTAGGTGCCTTTAGAAAACTCCTGAAAAAAAATTTTTTGTTTTCCTCATCTGCAGACTTGTACAAAACAATTACCATTACCTTGTGGTAACTTGATTAGCCAAATGTGTGCATTTCTAGTCCTGTTCGTTGGCTCCTCCCCTGTGCCTTTCATGTTCCAGCTCCACTTTGAAAACTTGCAGATCATAAAAGGAAAGAATGGGGGAAGGAGGAGGAGAGGAGATGTGGGTTAGGGGATTTCCTAAACAGTGTAATTTAAAAATATATATATTTTTATTGATTTCAGCGAGGAAGGAAGAGGGAGAGAGAAAAACATCAATGATGAGAGAAAAATCATTGATCGGCTGCCTCCTGCATTCCTCCTACTGGGGATAGAGCCCGCAACCCTCGCATGTGCCCTTGACTGGAATCAAACCCAGGACCTTTCATTTTGCAGGCTGATGCTCTATCCACTGGGCCAAACCAGCTAGGGCTGAACAGTATAATATGCTGAGAAGAGCTTATAGCATCACTGCTCACTTTCCTGTAGATGATTAAAGATAGCAAGCAGTGTCTCCCCATTATTCTAGGACTAAGTCCAGGCTTCCATTTCACTTGTTTTGCCTTGTGCACTCTGCTCCAGCTACACTGTACCGTGCTAGGCCCTGACCACATCACGCTCCCTGTTGGAAGCCGTGTGCCCTCTGCTGCCCACAAACACCTTCTTCTTGCCAGATTGATTTCTCCTTGAGCCATCGACCTCTCTGCCCTGAGCCCTTGCGAAGCTCCTTCAGAAGGGATGAATCTGTCTTCTGGACTCTAGCCGTGTGGTTGTACGTTGATCATGTGCATCACAGGACATTCTGGGTAGGCACAGTTGATGTTTGCCTTACCTACCAGGATGCGGACTCTTCTAGGGCAGGAAGCTTATCGTACTCATTTTTATTTCCACAGTAAATGGAACATAGAAAACAAATGTTGGAATTATTGAGATAATCCATAGCAAATGTCCCCTTGAATTAAGAGGTTTAGTTATGTTCACTAAGAATGTAAATTTTGACTTACATTTTGACAATTGGAACAGTTTAATGATGTCATAGAGGTATAATGTTAAATTATTTTATATTTTCTGGAAATTGAGTGAAATGTCTGATAAAATGCTGCCATTCTTTGGTATTTCCTACTCTCTGGAATTATGTACTGTAACTGATGGATGTAAGTGTGAGGAATACAGCTCATTTCTGTGTCAGTAGTGCCTGAGGGCTACCATGGCCACCCTTTACCTCACTCCCTTCTTCCTTATGACGCTTGTCTTCCCCTCCAAACCCATGTTTACGCCTACCTCAGCCCTCTGTCCTTGTTGGAATTGCCTTCTGTCTTCCTTCTGTGTCCAGCTCAGGTGCCACCTACTCCATAGAACTTTCCTCAGCTTTTAATCAGAATCATGATGCAAACAAATGCAGACAGCCTCAATCTCACTACTTCATTTTGCAGCTGAGGTAATAAACCCAGAGAAGTTAACTGACCATGTTGGGACTAGAACTGGGTTTTGGGACTACGCTGTCTTCTTATACTATGCTGCCTTCTGAATTCTTGTGGCATTGGTTAGCATATGCTTTCTAAAGTCCAACTTTTTATGTGCCTGTTATTTTCCTAATAAGATTGTAAGCCCCTTAAGGGCAGGGATTTCTTTGCATTTCCAGCACTACTGTAGTGTTCTATACTTAGGTATGAACTAGATAAATAAATGGCGGTGGCAACAACCCTAGTTTCTTAATTCAGATCGCTTCACAGTATACATTCAATTTTATATGGCATGCTTGGCCATATTGTTGAGTGTGTGCTCACATGTGCATGTGTGTTCATGTGTATTTGCATGTTGACACATGGAGTTCTCATTCTGCCCTGGTTGGATGAGCTCACATATTTGATTTACTAAAAATCAGTTTTCTACCTCATGCTGAATGAGGACATATATGGAAATAAGTGGGGACAATTATGGGGATAAGGTATGGTTTTCCTTTCCACTTGCCTAATTGCCCTTTCTGGGAAGTGCTGCCTTGGATAAGACTCATGTGCCCTGTGGGGTGGCTGTCTTATGAGTTCCGATGGGCCATCATTGCCCTCTGTATCTTGGTGCTTTCTCTTCACAACTTACCTGCATGTTGTCATTCACATTATTGCTGGTTTGGTACTCCAGGTTGACCGTGGAGTCCTGTTCATTTAATTTGGATATGACTTATTTACTCTAGCATTTTAGGTTTGGATCATGTACTTCTGGTATAGAAAACAAATTATATTAGAAATATTGCGTTATTTTTGTATTCATGAGTGGAAATTCAAGTAGAATCTCTTAGTGGGTTTATATAGTCTGAGAAATAGATTTGAATGTTTAAAATGGAAGAGAGCCTATGATTAAGATCATGAGGTGAGGAGAGATCCTGGGGTAGAACAGACTTCATGAACCTCAAGCTCTTCCTGAGTGGAGAAGAGGTCAGAATTGCTGTGAAGCCAATTTGGGTTATAGCCTTTGTGACCTCAGAGGCCAGGGTAGTGTTCACGGTGTATTCAGGGAAAATAAAGACGCCATTCCAACAATGGAGAAGACATTTGAGTACCAGAGGCTTTGCATCCTTATAGGAGATAGAAGTATACTGATTTTTAAGAGGAAATGACATTAAAATAAAAGTATTTTAAAATCGTGAAGAAAGTATAGTACAGCAATAATAAAAAAAAAAGTACAGAGGTTAAATTATATAATCCTCTACTAAACTGATCCAAACTGAAGTGTGGGTGGAATGGGTGAGTTGAAACTTACTTGCAAAGCCAAACTATATAATTTCACAGGAAGAAAACTAAAAGCCTAGTAAAAGTTCTGTGGCATCCCATGATTTCAAGAGTATCTCTGTAGCCCAGACCTCTCCCAACCTCTAAGTGGAGATGGACACACATCTAGCTGTCTGTCCATCTCCACTTAGAGACTTAATGGGTGTCACATTTAATGTACCTCAACTAAGCCCTTCCTCCGTCGCTGCTTCCACCCCATCCCAGTGTTCTACGTCTCCAGAAGTGGTGCTGACAAGTTTTCCACGATTTTTCTCTTCCTGAAAACTTGAGATTAATGCAGTGTTATATTATGGTATGTGGTAGGTCAAGTGCCCATTTGTTCTTTTGATTCAAAAAATTGTCTCCCACCCATTTTGTTTGTTTAATATAAGACTCACCAAGGGCCAGAAAAGTTCCCTTGGGATTTTGATCAGTGTTGGATTGATTTTCTAGATTAATGTGTGAGAAGGATTAATATTTTTAAAAATATGAAGTCTTTCTATCCAGAACAGAATATGTATTTCCATTTATTCAGAATTTTTATGTCCTTCAGTAAAGCGAGTTGTTGTGGGTTTTTTTTTTTCATTTAGGTATTGAATACTTAAAGTTTATTTCTTTATTGAAGAAAAAAATGCTTCTATGAATTGCTTTTTTAAAAATTCCTATTATATTTCCTTAGGTACATTCTTCACTAATAACGAGCAGTTAATTTATGTTTATTTTACTCTAGCAACTTTGTTGAATTCAGTTAGTCAAAATAGTTTGTTATTTAAGTCTGGGATTTTCTAGGCAGCTAGTCATTTTATCTGAAAATGAATTTTTCTGATTTTTAATAAAGTCTTATCCATTAGCTAATTGTAGCATCCTTCTTTCTTTCCTGAGTGTCATGGGAAATAAGTGTGATGGCTGCTGAAGTTTCTTCTGGATAGCCTTTATTAAGTTAAGGAAATTTCCTTTTCTTGGTTTCCTCCCCCACTCCCAAGGGATAGGTTTTGAATTTACCCAATGAGTTTTCGAAGATTTAGAAAACAATCATAGTTTTTCATTTATCTGTTAATTTTAATGGAGTGACTGAAGCTAACATATTTTCTAATATTGAATTACCCTTTAATTTATATAAAACCTATTTATGAATGACTAATACTGATGTGCTAATTTGTTCAGTATTTATTATCTATACTTATAAATGAGATGAACTAGCTTTTTATGCTATTACTAGAGGCCCATTGCACGAAGATTCGTGCAATAGGCCTTCCTTCCCCTGGCTGCCGGCACCGGTTTTCCTCCGGCACCCAGGACCCAGGCCTTCGCTCTGGCCACCACCTTCCATCTTCACTCCAGTCGGAGCGCCGCTCCTGTCGCTCCCTCCGCCCCTGCCCTCCCCCTCATAGCAGGTGTCCCGCCATGCCCGGCCACTCTGTGCCTGCATGCGTGCTGCCCAGAGGCCCGGAGCGGTTGGGAGGCAGGGCCGCCGCCATCTTTGTCGGGTTAATTTGCATACTCACTCCTGATTGGCTGGTGGGCGTCGTGAAGTGATGGTCAATTTGCATATTTCTCTTTTATTGGTGTAGATATGTAGTTTTAGAGATTCTTTTGATAGCCTTTAAGTATTTTTTACTGCACTTAAAATTTCTTCTTTAGTTATAGTCTGTTCATGTTCCCTACTTTTTCATTGAATTTATATTTCCTTGGGAAAACCATCCAGTTTTCCTAGACTTAAAAAAACAACACAAACACATACATAAAGCAATGTGTTGTATTTAGTGAGAGAAAGAGTATGTGCAATAAATCTTCCCTAGGTATGACCACTTTTTTGTTAATATTTTCTTTGGGTGAGGGGCTGCATTCTTGATTAGATTGCCAAATATATATATATATACACTAGAGGCCTGATGCATGAAATTCATGCAAGGGGCTCAGCCCTCACAGCCGTGGCGACTTGCCTCGGCCCTCACAGCCCCAACTTCGTACAGAAGGTTGTCCAGAAGGACATCTGGAAGGTCGTTCAGCTGTCTGGTCTAATTAGCATATTACACTTTCATTACATATATATACTAGGTTCTAGTAGTATTGAGCAAATTTTTTTACTATTTCATTAATTGCTGCTCTTAAATTTAGTTTTTAGAGTTCTACATAGTCTGGATTCTTGTGCACCTTTTCTTCTTTAGTTGAATCTAACTCATTGTTAAATACAGTTCCGGTTCTGTGACAATGGAACAATAGAGTTGACCTTGGAGTGCCCTCACAATTTAAACACAAACCTTATTTTTTAGTTGCTAGCTAGTGTGATTGAACTGAATTTTCTTACATTGTAATTCATTAAACCATAACCAAGATCAAATACTTGTTGAGAGCTTGGATGGGAGAATAAAGCAGCTTCTGTCTTCAACATGATCATTATTTAGTCGGGCTAACATATGTTTTTTAAAAATGCATCATTGTAGCAATGTCCAAGAGAACAATGGAATTACCAAGTTATACCCTAATGCTCATTTAATAACACAGGTCAGTCCTACCACCTCCACTTCAACCGGAATGACTATGTTTTGACCTGTTTTGCTTATCCTAATAAAGATGTGATTTGAAGACGGGGTGCCTTGGCTAAAAATACTTGAAATATCTATTAGTCATGTAAGTGGAGGGGAGTGTGTGTTGCATTTTGGGTGATTTTTTCAGTATTGTCTTCCGTTTCACTTATTCACTCTTTACTATATCTACCTTACTTTGTTAATTGCATTTTAAATATTAAACTATATTTTTGTTTCCATGATTTCTAATTGGTTTTGTGCAGCTGATTTTATTTAATTCATTTTTATTAAATAATTTATAGTTCTTAATGGGAATATAACTTTCATTTATCTCTAAATATTCTCAACATAATTTATTTGACCCTTTCAGGCTATTCTGGAATGAATTCCTGTTCTGATTTTGTTGATTTTATTGGCTATCTTAACATTGAGTTTCCTCGTGTATTCTGTAAGATTATGGTTTTCTTTTCTTCACTCTTCCAACCTCTCTGATGTGCTTGTGGTTGCTTCCCTATGAGCTTCAGGACCTCAATATAAATCCAGGTATATGATTAAAACTGATAATAAATGCCCATAAGGACACTGGGGATATTGCACCTCAAACCAGAGTTATCTGGTGGCATAATTTGGATTTCTGGTTCAAGGAGATTGTGTGTGTGTGTATGTGTGTGTGTTTGCATATATGTATATATGTAGTTTTCTCTTTTTTGTAGTCTGCTCATTTTTCCTGTGTGTTTAGAACAAAGATTTATTTTTTAGCATAAACTTACCAAATCATTATATAGTGTTAAAAATCCCACCATCCCAGAGGACTGTGTTGTAGGTTCCTTCTCCCCAGAGGAAACCAGAATTAATGTGGTGTGTAGTGGAGATTTGTGGTTCTTCAGCTGCCCAGCAGCCCACCTAATTTTGGGAGTGGCATTGCCTTTTTGGGACTTCTCTCTCCCCTGTTGGGTACAATCTTTGGGGAATGAAAAATAAAATATACTCATTTCCCCCAGCCAAGAGTTGGGGGCACATGAACAAAGCCAAACCAACTGGACTCTGGACTTGCTCCTGGATCATTGTATATTAATCAGAGCAACCAGAGGATAGAACAGTTTAGACTCGATGTTTACGGGGCAATTTCAGTGGGTTCTGCAGTGAAGTCCATCAGATCTTCCTGACTTGCTCTTTCTGACCTTGCTCTTTTTGGCCTTCCCTTCAGTTTTGTGAGATCCCCTACATTCTTCTGGTAAATTTCCTAGAGGCAGTTCTGTTGCTTACACTCAGGAAAACTTGACTGATAGAATATGGACCCTTACAGGTGTGTGCATCTACAAGCATAAGTTTTCAAATATAGTTTTTATATACTATGCTTACAGCTCAGCAGCTTGCATTTTCCTTACACATGTATCAAACAAAAAACATTTATTGATAGGAGCCCAGTCTTGGTGTCTTTGTTTTCATCATGTTTTCTATTATTTTATTTCTCCTTTCTACAAGACCAGCTCAATGACCTGAAGCCTTTTGTGACTACCCCAGCCTACAGGATGGTGCCCTTCCTTCCCCCCTGAATTCCCAGAGTAACTGTCTCTTACTGACCTGACAGTTATTGCCTTGTTTCCTATGTGTCTGAGCCCAGGATGTAAAGGAAAATGATATCTTGCTTTGATGGCATGTCTCAAGGCTGGATACCCACACACTTGCCTTGTCTTTTGAGTGCCCATGATCGCACTGTTTGATCCAGTAAGTGAGCAGATCCCACACTCACACAGGAAATTTATTTCAGAACCCAGCCCCAAAGACAGTGAAGAAACCAGCTGACCAAAAAGGGATTTGACTCTACTTCCACCTCAGAACCTGCTTCCTGACACTTGTAGCATGTACCTGTCTCCCCAACATCTCTCACCTCTTCCTCCCTCATGACATGAAACCCCTCAAATCCTCTATAACAATATTCCTTGTCTTCTCACCTCTCCCTGGCACTGGGGATCTTTGTGACCCCTCCACGTGGCTGATAATTGGAGAGGAAACAGCATCATCTACCTTGGGTTAGCCAATGGGTGACAACCAATGGCCATTTCTTTTTCCTGTGGCTGGTTCTAGTTCTTAAACTGTCAGAAACTTTCTTGGGAGTTGCATATTAAAGAGACCAAGGTCCTGTGTGTCCTCAACCAATGGAGCCTGGATCTGAGGTCACCAATCTGGCCCTGTGGATAACCCTAGGAATGCCTTGGTTGTAGCCTACATAGCATACACGGAGTACTTGGATTGAGTCTTCCAATCCATTAACTTACTTTCAGCAGATGAAATAGGTGAAGGGGATTAAGAGGTACAAACTTCCAGTTATAGAATAACTTTCCCTAGCTGGTTTGGCTCAGTGGATAGAGTGTTAACCTGCTACCAAAGGGTTCCAGGTTTGATTCTGGTCAAGGGCATGTACCTCGGTTACAGGCTTCTCCCCAGCCTGGGCCCTGATCAGGGCTCATGCAGGAGGCAACCAATCAATGTATCTCTCTCTCATTCATATTTCTCTCTGTCTTTCCCTCTCTCGTCCACTCTCTCTAAAAATCAATGGAAAAATATTCTCAGGTGAGAATTTAAAATATACTAATAATAAACTCTTAGGAAAACAGGTAGGCAGATTGCATATCTCCATTCAGTCCAGGGGACTTTTGGTGAAAGTGGGGGCTTTAGTAGATAGCTGCTGACTGGTGAGGGGACAGCAAGGTGCTGCAAGCAGCAGAAGCCTGGCCTGTTATAAGGTGAAGTGGTGATGGGACTTGGCCAAAAAGCCCCACCACAGATGCCATTCCCTCCCCAAAGGCCACGTGGAACACGTGTGAAGGGTACCCACAATCAATCCCGAGAAATGGGATTTTTAGTCAAAAGCCACATGGAGACTGTGGCTGTGTTAAAAAAAAGTTCTTGCCTGTTAGAAATAGATAATGATGTAATTACCAGTAAAGTGATGTTATGGATTTGCTTTAAAATAATTCAGCAAAAAATTTAAGCAAATGTTGGGGAGGGGGTAATATGAAACAAAGGCAGAATATTAATAATCATTGAAGCTGACTGATAGGCACTGTGTTTGTTAGGGTTATCATAACAAAACACCACTGGGTGGTGTGAACAAGAGAAATTTATTTACTCACAGTTCTGGAGCCTGGAAGTCCAAAATCAAGGCTTGGTTTTGTTCATTTCTCATGGAAACCCACTTTCAGCAATATGGCAGCTGAGATACCCTGCAACAACTTCCCTCCACAAAATAAGCACATTTAAAATAATAGACAAACTCTCAAGAAAGCAAGAAAAATCCACAAAAGAGAAAGCCAAAATTGAGGCCACAGCTGCCCTGTAGAGTCTGCTATTCCAGAAAACTAGAGACCGGGTTTCAAAAGCCATGTGGAGGGAGATAGATACTGTCTTTGGCCCGTACAAGGTAGGAGAATGGAACAGACCCTACAGCCAAAAGGTTGCAGTTTGAGTGAAAGGGTGATCAAAAAACAAAACAAAAACAAGCCACTACCAGCAAGTCACTATCTGTCTTGGGCTTCTGCTCAGAGTTAAGGGGTAGAAAAGTCTCCCCTAAAATTTCACATCATAGGTCTAACCTCACACGGGTTCCAGGTTTGCATTTACACTATCATACGATCAAAAAAGAAAACAAAGAAGACACCCCCGACAGAGAAGTAATTTTCAAGTGCTTCCTGGTTGGTAGCCTGGGGCACCTTGCAGAATCGAATGCAGGTTTCACGTGGAAGGAGTCACTCTCACCAGGTCCCTGGGAAGTCCTTGAAAGTAAGCCAAGTGTTAGTCCACATAAAAGGTCACCAAACATACAAGCAAGCCACCGTGAGTGAGTCAGCAGAAATGTCAAACAGCAGATCTGGACCCCCAGGGACTCCGGGCAGTAGGTTTCCTCTCCTACTTGGACCTGCAGGAGGTCAAACAGAGGAGGCAGCGACAGCAGAAGCAGCAAACAGGTTCTGATTCCTTCGTTGGAGCAGGTGTGGGCTGCATCAAATGGGCTCTCCTGTGCTGGCTCAATCTGTTGTCTGCTTAATGGCTTTGACCTATTAGTTCCCCATCTCTCCTCCCCAAACTCTTTCCCAATTCCCTTGGATTGAATGGGCCACTGGCTTCCTCCTTTGTGTCTCCCTCCATATAGGCGTCTACTTCAGCACCTGGGACCTTTAGTCAGTGAGTTTTCATGTGTTCCCTCTATTGGACCACAAGCCCTTGGAGTGTACACAAAATAATCCGCTCTCGCTGATCTGGAAATAATGCACACACCCAATATTTATCGAATGGGTGGATATTTAATGGAGGAAAGAGGAAGGTGCTGCTTTGTGTTTGTTTTACTCCTCACAGACACCCAGCAAGGCAGGCACTGTTTCTCCCATTGTCCAGAGAAGAGGCTGCTGGACACTCAGCAGTAATGGCGCCCTCAACACCAGCCTGGCAGGAGGGAGGGGGCAGGGGATCTGCCGGTGGATGTGGTACACGGTGTGAGGGCACAGGGAACGGGACATGCTGACTGGGACTCTAGGTCTCTGGCTTGGGCAACTGGGTGGATGATCTGCCGAGCGCTGATGGGAGCGATAGAGTGATTCCCCTCCGGGCCTGTCTCTAAGTGGTGGGGGACGCCCAACAGGAAAGTCCCATTGGCAGCTGGGTATATTTGTCTGGAATTTTTAAAAACCCAGTAGAGCAGGGTAAACTCCAAGAACCAGCACCCTCTTCCTCTCCAAAGGCATCTTTTGGGTCACAAAACTGTTTGGAGTGGGATCCAGCACTTTTATTGGCACATTGATACGGTAGGAGTTCATAAGAAGTCTCAAAAATGTTTGCACCTCTTGCAATTATTTTTTAAAATGGGAGACATTGGGAAATAAGGAAGCCGGCAGCTTGTGATGTTAAAAATGTGGAAGAATAAATAAATAAACAAACAAATAAATAAATAAATAAAGTGGAAGCAACAAGCCCTCTGCTGTGGTCCTGCCATGTGTCCTGGATGGAGTAGGTCCAGTATGGACAGGGCTCAACACTGCAGCGTCTATTGCTGAGTCCTCAGTTTCTCTGTGGGGTACTATTGGGGTGCAGGGACTGCTCATGAATTTACATAATCCAGTGACATCCACAAGATACGCTGAGTTTGACCAAGTCATTGATGGTGCTGTGGGGGGCACTAGAGCCTCAGCAGTGAGTGCGTGGTTACCCCCTCATGAGGGTTAACATCAACAGCATCAAATACAGTGGAATCCTGTCTCCACCTGTGTGGCTCTGTCTGAGCCTCAGTCTCCTAGTCTGGAAAATGGATACTAGTCCCAAACTGGCAGAGCATGGTGTGGCTTATAGAAATGTACATAGCACCTAGCCTAGCACTAGATGGGTGCTTGCTTGGTTGTTAGAGATCATTGTGGTATGACCTGCGGGTGGGAAGTGCTTAAGGTTGGGACTTGGGACGCTCCCAAGGACCCCTCGTGATGCCCTGCCATAGAGGACTCCCGTGGGGTCTACAAGGCCAATGCTGCTCAGACTCCAGCCACAGCCTACCTGGTGCCGGGTCACACCCGGGGCCTGCATGCCCTGGGAGAAAGCAGGGGGCTCCCTGGATAACAGCCTCGAATTATTCTCACCCTAATATTACTCAGACAAGTCACCTTAAGCCAAACCAACCTCTTTGTCAAGCCAGATTGCATCTGTGCCGATGAGATCAAGCCAGATGGTGCCAAGAATGAGCAAAGCCCCACACGCAAAGCCCCCCCCCCCCTCCGCCCATCCCTGCCAGTTCCTGGGCAGCCTTCCATGAACCATGTGGCCTGCCCTTCCAGGCCAGCTACTTTCGGGCCCCAGGGCACCGGGCAGCCTGCACAAGAGCAGGGTTTATCTAGAACCCACTGGCATCGTCGCCCCACCTGTAGCTCTTAGCACAGTGCTTTGTGCTTTTGATTTCTGTGCCCTTTGTCTTATTCTGCGTGTGCTGCTGTATGAAGCACCACCAACCTGCTGGCTGGAACGACAGGAATGGATTTCTCACCGAGCTGGAGGCTGGGAAGTCTGGGATCAGAGTGCCACATGATCGGTTTCTGGTGAAGGTTCTTCCTGGCTTGCACAGGGTCTCCTTGCCGTGTCCCACGTGGCCTTTCCTCGTTGCATGCACACAGGAGAGCGATCTTACTGTTTACTTCTTCTTACAAGGGCACTAGTCCCATTGCAAGGCTCACCCTCATGTCCTCCTCTAAACCTAATCACCCAAAGGTCCCATCTCCTAATATGTCATGTTGGGGGTTAGGGCGGGCAGACACAATTCAGTTCCTACCACCCTTCTCCCCACAGCAGAGCTTAACCCCAGCACTTAGACCAGGGCCGGGCACTCACTGTAACATTTCAGATCTGTCTCCTGTCCTCCAGAATGTCCTTTCTCTCTGTTTCTGCCTATGTGGTTCTGAAGCAGTCATGTTAAGAGGAAAAACAAAACAAAAAACAAAGTGTAAGATCTGGGCATGCGAAGAGCTTCCAAAGCCTGCAAAGAAAGGGGCTATAGAAACTCAGTAGAGCATCGACCTATGAACCAGGAGGTCACAGTTCGATTCCCAGTCAAGGCACATGCCCAGGTTGCAGGCTCGATCCCCAGTGGGGGGCATGCAGGAGGCAGCCGATCCATGATTCTCATCATTGATGTTCCTCTTTCTCTCTCTCTCTCTCTCTCTCTCTCTGTGTGTGTGTGTGTGTGTGTCTCTCCCCCGCCCCCTTCTTCTCTGAAATCAATAAAAATAAAAAGAAAGGAACTCAGTAGAACTTTCAAGATGTCTCATTAGGTGCCTAGGATCGGCTCCTACTGAGCACAACGCTTAGCTCCAGGAAAGGCCAGGTAACCCCGAAGGAATGGGTAGTGTCAGGAGAAGCAGCAGAAAGCCTCACATGGCCCCCTACTGGCAGAAAACAGATGTTAACAGGTCTAGGGCAGGGCGTTGCCGGGAATTGAACCATGACCTCCTGGTTCATAGATCGACGCTTAACCACCATGCCACACTGGCCAGGCCATACCCTTTTCTTTATAAGGAAACGTTTTCCTTTATAGAAGAACTGCAGCTAAGAGAAGCAAAAGGAATGATAGAATTTTAAAAATCACCATCTTGCCCTGGCCGGTTGGCTCAATTGGTCGTTGGAGCATCGTCCTGTACACCAAAAGGTTGGGAGTTCGATATCTGGTCCGGGCACATACAGGAGGCAACCAATAGATGTTTCTCAATCATATCGATGCTTCTCTCTTCTTCTCTCCCTCTCCCTTTCTCTCTCTCTCAAATCAATAAGAACATATTCTAAAAAATCACTATCTTGCAAGCTATGATGAAACAATAAGTTCAGGCAATGGCCATTGTATGAGGCTAGATCCACAGTGTGAGAGTTGATGGGAGCTTTATATGGAGGGGTCAGGCCAATACCATCTGACCGGCAGAGCAGTCTTAGCTGACCAGGTGTTTAGGAGCCATAATATGCCCCAGGTCAGGGGTCCTCAAACTACGGCCCACGAGCCACATGCGGCCCGCCAAGGACATTTATCCGGCCCACCGGGTGTTTTTGCCGCCACTGCCTGTCCTGCTTAGCAGCCGACTTAGCAGTGTGCATAGGAATTTGTTCATAGTTGTTTTTTTAAAAAACTATAGTCCGGCCCTCCAATGGTCTGAGGGACAGTGAACTGGCCCCCTGTTTAAAAAGTTTGAGGACCCCTGCCCCAGGTGAACAGCCAGAGCAAGTCCACATTCCTCCTTTCATCTCTTTCTGCCTAAAACACTGAACCTGAGCAAACCTGGACCTGACTGCCCATGTACAGGAAGTGCAGGGAACAAGAGCACTGTGGGAAATAGACAACATCTTAGGAAGTAAAAAGCCAAACCCAGAACATGGAGAATCCATTGATCAGCTGCCTCCTGCACACCCCCCACTGGGGATTGAGCCCGCAACCCGGGCATGTGCCCTTGACCGGAATCAAACCCTGGACCCTTCAGTCCGCAGGCCGATGCTCTATCCACTGAGCCAAACCAGCTAGGGCCATGTGGACCCTTTTAACCTGATTCAAAGAACACAATTATAATGACAACTTTTAGATAATTAGGGACAGTATTAGATGATAATAAGTGAATTATTGTTAACTTTATTGCATGTTGAAAGGCATGTGTTCTTCTTTCTTTTAAAAATATTCCAATCAGTAAGAGAAGCATGATGAAGTGGTTACAAGAGGCATGACATGGGGTCTTGGATGGTTTTAAAATAATCCAGCACAAATAGAAGAAGAAAGAGGTAAAACAACACAGGCAAAATGGTGAAAATTGTCACTGAGTGATGATTATATGTGGGTTCATTATACTATTTTGTCCACTTGAGTGTGTTTACAATTTTCTGTAACAAAAAGCTCAAAGAGACGGTGGGAAAGCGTTCTGGGCTCTGGTTTCGATTCTGTCACCACTGTATTTATTTATTTATTTACTTTCTTTTATTTCATTTTATTTTTTCCATCACCATTTATCTGTCACCACCAGTTTTTAAGCTTGAGCAAATCAGTTCCCCTCGTGGACTTCAGTTTCCTTATCAGCAAGTCAGCTCATTGGATCTAGGAGCTCCCAGCTCAAGTGTGTGGTCCTTGATCCTCTCTCTAACCTGGACACCATTTTTAAATGACTCTCCACTACATCCATGAGTGGCGGTTCCCCGGGGGTGCACCCAGATGCAGGCTGTATGGGAGATGGAGGTTCCCAGGGAAAAGAAATGCACAGCCAACCCAGGGTTACATGTGATAATCAAGACTTTGTTTGTGTTTTGTTTTCACTAACCAAGGAACTGCAGAAAGGCAGGCAGACCCATCTGATGTCATTTCCTTCTCTCTCTCTCTCTCTCTCTTTTTTTGTTCAGTGTATGCTGTTGGCTAATTTCCGTGTAAAAAAGCTCTATGTTTCTTCACCAGTTGGCCTAATGGGGAGGGAATCGCTTTTTCCAGTTGAGGTGATGTGGCTGGTTCAGCTTAAAAGACTCTTATCTAACATTTTAATTTTTCTAACAAAATTCCAGGTATGTAGAAAAATGTTTGCAGTGAGGCAGGAGCAACTAGTGAGCAGGGCGAGCAAAGGCAAGCTCGTAGTGAGTAGCCATAGTTTGGAGAAACACCAATCTGGCTCCTGAATCTCTGTACTCTCTTTCTCCCAGTATGAGGTCAGGGTCATATTAGATTGAGCTAAATGTCAATGAGATGATATCTATGCAAAAGGAAAAGTGCACCCTAAGAAAAGAATTGGGAGTTATCTAAACCATGGTTATTCACTAAGCTGTAGGGAAATGACTAAATTGAGCCAGAATTCTTTGATCTTAGAATTCATGCCTCATAGCTTTATCCTTGCGCAGGGGCCATGCTAATCTTCTCTGTATCGTTCCAATTTTAGTATATGTGCTGCCGAAGCGAGCACCCTCATAGCTTTAAATACAATCTAGATGTCACATACCCTCAGATTTATACCTCCACCCTCCTCTCTGTGAACTGCAGACCCCTGTAGCCAATCTCTAATGCCAGTGGTCTTGATCCGGTATTTAGAAGGGTTCAGGAACCTGGAGAAGGTGCTGTGCGTAAATTAAATAAGAGTCCAAAGACAAAACATAATTTTGAAAGGCATCATGGGGAGTCAGAGAAGACTTAGTTAAAGGAACTAACTTCTCCTTGTCTCAGCACCCCTTGCTTTTTATTAACACAATTTGTCCTAAGACAAGGTGGAGATATACACATCAAAGGGTAGGGTTTGTATACACAATCCATTGTCAGATTATCAGGTTTTGGAGAAACTGCCTTCAGCTGTTCAGGTGTTTGGCCAGTAGGAGGCAATAACATGTAGATTAAGATGCCCTCAGCTGTCTGGCAGCAAGTAATCAATTTATATATCCTTTTCAGGTTTGGGGAAATGCCTTTAGCCATTCCCAGATGATTCAGCCCTGCTGAAATGCTGGAATTGGCTTCCGGCAAATTTCCTCATCAAGGTCTCTACTTGGAAGTTTAGCAGGATCCTCAAACCTAACATATCCATCCCCATGTGAATTCATGGTGTCTTCCTCCGAGTATCACCCAGCATTCTAGTCTTCCCTTTTCAATAAAAGGCAACTCCATGCTTCCAGATCCTCAGACCCAATCTTGGGAATCACCCTTGAGTCCCCTTGTTACTCCCACACCCCACATCCAATCCATCCAAATCTTGTTGGATGCTTCCCTCAAAATATTTTTGCTGCTGGCCAGTGTGCTCAGTAGTTGAGCATTGACCTATGAACCAGGAGGTCATGGTTCCATTCTGGGCACATGCCCAGGTTGTGGGCTTGATCCCCAGCAGGGGACGTGCAGGAGGCAGCCAATCAATGATTCTCATCATTGATGTCTCCATCCCTCTCTACCTCTCCCTTCCTCTCTCTCTCTGAAATAAATAAAAGCATATTAATTAAAAAATATATTTTTGCTTTTCCTGCCTCCTCCCTTGGCAAAGTATGAATTGGGGTCCCTGATTAGAACTGGATCATCTCCTTACCTCCAAAAAGCCACAGCCTTGTCATCCGTTTTGCCTTGAGAAAGGTAGGACTCTATGACTTTTGTCTCTGCTTCTTCCAGGTACCACAAGAATCCCAGGGTTCCCTGGAGACCCCTCCGCCCCGAGGCACTTGTCCCCACTGGCTGTGCCCCTGCCTCTCTAACCCTGCCTACCCTCCGAGCCCCTGGAACCCTTGCCAGTTGTCAGCTGAGTGCTCTATGTCCCCCACCGCTTCTCTGCGTGTTCCCTTCATCATCTGTCCCTAACCCAGCACTGCCCGAAGAAATGTAATGTGAGCCACACTGTAATTCTTTGTTTTCTAGTAGTCACGTTAAAACAAGTATAAAGAAGCAGTAAAATTAATTTTAATAAAATATTTCACCTAACACAATAGATCCAGCATGTAAAAACATGTTGGTGCAACCCAACGTATTTCAACACACAAAAAAGTAGAAAAATACTATCGAGGTATTTTACATCTTTTTATACCATCTTTGAAATCTAGAGTGTATTTTACACTTAGAACATATCTAGATTTGGATTTTCAGTGGTTAAAGTGAAATGTAGTCCTACCAAAACAATACGCTTGTGTGTAACAGAAAAATAGTTCCTACTGCTTCAGTTTTTAACTTAATTGGAATTAAATTCAATTAAAAATTCACTTCCTCAGCCACGCCAGCCACAGTTCAAGTGCTCGGTAGTCACACGTGGCTGTCAGCTGCCGTGTAGGGCTGTGCAGGTCGGAGGGAAACCTCACTTTCCCTGCCACACTCTCAAGGTGTGGGTTTTTTCAGCATTTTTAAAAAATATATATCTAGGCACCTGGGTGTCTTCCTTGCCATCACTGCTGCTTTCCCGGACATTCTCTTTCCCAGGACTATTTCTCCCACCATCCTTGTGGTCACAGTCACCCACCAAAGCCTGACTTTATTCCTTGATCACTTCCCACTCAACACTCAACGCTGTGTCTTGTCAACAGGAGGACACAGCGTTGAGTGTTGAGAACCGCTGCTGTAGAGCCTAAGACCATCGTAAAACACAGATATTCACATTACGATTCATAACAGTAGCAAAATTACAGTTATGAAGTAGCAACGAAAATAATTTTATGGTTGAGGGTCACCACAACATGAGGAACTGTATTAAAGGGTCGCGGCATTAGAAAGGTTGAGAACCACTATCCTACATGGTATTTTCCTGCCCTTAAAAAGGCACAAAAGACCTCTACTTCGATTATTCCCTACATATATCACTTGGGAAATTTACATGAGACCTAATTTTCCTGGTTTGTAAAAGAAAGATAATGCCCAACCTACAGGGTTAATTTGAAGGCTTTATATTAACTCTATATAACTTACGTAAACCACATAGATCAAAAGTATATACATCAAAGATTAGAGATGTTACTTTAAGTGAAGATCCAAATATTCTCTGATAGGATTTGGCATATTTTCCTTTTTAAAATTGAGATATAATTGCCACATAACATTATGTAAGTTTAAGGTGCACAACATGTTGATTTTGATACACTTACACATTGCAATATGATTATCACCATAGTGTTAGCTAACATCTCCATCACGTCACATACTTATTTTTCTTTTGTGTTGTGAGAACATTTAAGATCTAGTCATTTAGTAACTTTCAAGTAAAAATGCATATTGTAAACTATAGTTACATTACGTGGATTTGGCATTTTCAATAATAATGATTTAGAGAGACAGTTGATTCTGGCTTCCTATTTACCTTATACTAAACTAAAGCTTGTTTTCCTTTCCCCACCAAGTCGGTACCTAAGTCAGGTGGGTGAGTCTGAACTGCTCAGCCTGGAGTGACAGAGGGGAGGCAGGAGCGCCCCCCGCCCCCCATAGACTTAGCCTGTCTCCCTCTTCCCCTATCTACCTGTTTTTCATCCATTCACCATTCTATTACTTAAGTACTTATAGAGTATCTTAATCCCTCCCATCATGGTCATAAGTAAGAATTAGGAAAAGCCAACTTTCTAAAATTAAAAAAATAATAAAATAAAGATGGAGCCATCCATGTCCAGTCATGTCACCTGTCACCTCTCCCCTGCCCAACACCAGACTAGCTATGTGGCTGGAAGTGGGCCATACAAAATCAGCTCTGTATGCTTACCTGTGACCTGCCACTTCCAGAGTCCTTGGCCAACCCATGGCATTTTGGGTACTAATGTAATTTTAGTCCTACGATTATTGAAGTGAAAAAAATTCATCAAGTGTCTATGTACAGAATCTTAAGTTTTTCTTGATAAGTTGCTAGTTACTATTCTCACTATTCCTAGCTAAGAACTATTCTCAATTATTATTGGATGGAATATGATCCTATTATTTACAAAATATTATTGATGGAAGGGAAAGAAGACCTTGAGTCAGAGTATGGTCCTAGACTTCCACCACCCCAAAGCAGTAAAAACTGACACATGAGCGCCACCTGGAGGAGCCATCGTGTACTGGAGGAGTGTTGGGAGACCCGGTAGAGTGCTCTGGAGATTACTAGCTCTGAGCCATTACCAAGGTTCCTTACGGCTCTAAATCTTAACTTTACCTGCCTTTAAAATAAGAATAATTGCTACTCCAGCAGCTGCAGTAAAGTTTAATGCATAATACATGTGCCCAGCATCGGGCTAAATTTGCAAAATGTATACAGCAGTAGTTAGAAGATTCAGAGACAGTGTCCAGCATAGCCAGTCTCAAGCCATGAGCCCAAACAGGAAACTTGTGCTGAACAAGTCCTTTGATTAAGAATCATTGATTGCTCGGCCAGTGTTGCTCAGTGGTTGAGCATCCACCAATGAACCAGGAGGTCATGGTTCAATTCCTGGTCGGGCACATGCCCAGGTTGCCAGCTCCATCCCCAGTGGGAACCATGCAGGAAGCAGCTGATCAGTGATTCTCTTTCATCATTGATGTTTCTATACCTCTCTGAAATCAATTAAAATATATTTTAAAAATATATTAAATTTTTAAAAAAAGAATAATTGATTTCTGGTTTCAGGTGCAAGATACACATTCTATACCAAAAGGAAGAATTCTAACAACACGGTTGTTGTCATCTTTTGAGTCTATGTATCTACTTCAAGATGTGTTTGCAAAACATTATCATAAAAACATGCTTCATCATGAACCTTTAAGTGTAGGATTTTCCATGATGCTGGGGCGTTACTGGAAGACAATTTAAGGGCAACGTTCTCTCTTGGTGAAGGAGCTTTGAATACTGTGCGCACGTGCTGCCATCTAGTGGTAATTTGGGGAACATGTTTCTGCTGCATCCTGGACCTGTTAGCTGGCCTGGTGAGTTCTACCCAGAGCAGGATTTCTAGTTGATGGCTGGGCAACGGGCCTTGTATTCCCTTCTGAGCCCTCCTGGCCAACCCTCGCTCCCTCCTGATGTGTGAGTGGGTGTCACAATGGGACCCTATGACATCACTGCCCCTCCCTTGGTTACTTCATTCTGGGAATCGCCTCTCAAACCTGTCCCAGCCCAACTCCCACTCTCAGGGGGACTAATCCAGTTACTGTCCTTCCGCCTTCCAGCTCCTGCTTCTCTCTACTGTCTGTCCAGAGTGAAGTCAATTACACATCCCAGCTTTGCACCAAAAGGAAAGAACTGAGTAAAGAAGTTCAGAGAGTAACACAACCAAAGGCTGACAGCCCAGATGTGCAGAAGCAGAGAAACGGAGACCCCAGGTGAGTGGCCAAGCCTTGGGAAGTCAGAAAATGAAAGGTGAGGTCTCTGGACCTTGCAGCAACTGGGATCACAGGAAATCGGGGTCCCAGCAGTTTAAATTGGGAAGCAGGTGAGGCTGAGGGAGGCTCCTGGCTCTTTCCTGGTGGCCAGCGCTAGGACCATCTGAGGAAGACACATCGGGGCAGGTAGGAAGGGCTCTGTCCACGGAAGACGTTGGAAGGGCCTGAGGTGGGGG
Organism: Cnephaeus nilssonii; assembly: GCF_951640355.1. NCBI lineage: Eukaryota > Metazoa > Chordata > Mammalia > Chiroptera > Vespertilionidae > Cnephaeus > Cnephaeus nilssonii. The sequence continues at coordinate 28,768,555 of NC_137082.1, forward strand.
TGGGGAGGGAGGTGGGGAGGAGTGTTGGGGGGAAGGTGGCTCTCCCAGCCTGGTGCTGTGTGAGCAGAGGCCTGAGACTTGCAGGAGCACCCTCAGTGGCTCAGCACCGGGTGGTGGCCAGGAAAGAGGCTCCCTTCTATTGGTATCTATTTTTAAAATTCAATTCGTTCATTCACATGGATTGAACTACTAACTTCTAAAGGGTTTTATTTCAGGAAACAGCAGCCTCCTCCCCTGGCCTTTCCCCCTCAGAAAACCACTTTCTCCTCTTTGAGCTAAGCTGCAACCCTCTTCTCTCACAGTCCCTCCCTCTCCCCACGTCCTGTCCCCCAATGCCAGCTCCAGTTCAAGGTGTCCTGCTGTCCCCCTTCTGTTCTGGGCGCGGTGAGATCTCACCCTCGCTGTGTTGTAATTTGTTGCAACAATTTGGGTCATAGTTATCTCTGCTCTAAGGCAATGGTTTTCTGGTGAGTGTTCTCAGTAAGCCTTGCTTTCCTTTCCCGTCCTTTTCCATTCTTCTTTTTGTAGCATTTTTGTACTTTCTCCGGCACTTTCTTACCTATTTTTGAACGGGGCAGTTTTTCTCAAATCCGTTTTTAGCAGGATGTTCGTCTGGAGGAGGATGGGGCGCTGTGGCCCAGATTTTCGTAAATTATCGTGGGAGCCAAGGTTTCTGTGTTTGGGTGTGTGGTTTTTTTTCCCATCTTAAAAAATGAACTGCAGTTGCCAACATGAAAAGACATATAAATTGTGTATGTGAGGCAAAAAGAGAACTAATCTCAGAGTCTCTCCCGCGATAGCTATTCCGCTCCAGAACCGCCCCGTGGTGCCGTCTGCAGGCCGCTGCACGTCCCCAGCCACATCCTGGAACCACCCTTTGGAATGTTAGGTTCTCAGTCAATTGCCTTTGTTTGTAGTTTAATCACAAGGGTGTGTGTTTGCCGAGATACAGTGGAGAGTTTTGCACGGGCTCCCTCTGCTGCTCTATAACCTTGTTTGCACTTTCTTGCCTATTGGAGCGTAGAGTGCTGGTTTGCACATTTTTACCACCATGAAGTAGTCCACTGTGATGGCTCGACCACGACTCGTTTATTCATTCTTCTGTCCATGTACAGTCGGGTTGCTTTAGTTGGGCTTCCATGAACAGGATCTCCCGGGGCACGTGCAAAGCTTTCTCTAGTAGTGGAGAGGCAGAGTTGCCAGAGTTGCACATCCCTCTTCAGTGGATAAGGCCAAACTCTTCCAAAAGTGGTGGCACCCTTCTCAGTGTAAATGAGTCTCTTCTATTTTACTTCTTTGCAAATACATTAAAATTTGCATTAACTTTCATCCTTCACTTTTTACCCGGCCGACAGTGACAGGTAGTGTACCACGGTTCACAAGAATAAGTCTCCGTCCCGCCTTCCAAAAGTTTTTAGTTGCAGTCATTTGCGCCACCCACTGTCACTCTGTTTCTTTATGGCTGGTTTTCCCTCCCTTCTCAAAGGGAAAAACCATATAAATTGTGTATGTGAGGCAAAAAGAGAACTAATCTTGTTGCATAGGCAGGGATTGCATCTGCCTTTTCCAAGCTGCGCCTGGGGGTCCAGAACCATGTGAGGCACTTAGGGACTCAATACACACGTGTTAAATCATTGAATGAATAAAAACATAAAATAAATCAGAATTCGGGTAGAAACGTGAAGATGCGCACAACCTCCAAATTACACAAACGCTTGTGAAGAGGGCCGGCACCCGAAGGACCCTCAGAGCTGCCCAGACAGTTCTGTGTCCCGCTCCCGCTGTGGTTAAGTTCTCCACTTACACTCCTTTCTACCCAGGGACCTACTTTTGGTCATTTCTTTTTTTATCCCTCTCTTCACACTTTGTTGTTGATGTTAATCCTGCCCCGAGGTCTACCCACTTTCCATCCCCTGTTCCATTCACGGGCAAATTCCTTGAGATGACAACAACAAATTCGGAACAATTGTGGCTCAAGCCCTATCTGCTCTCAGAACCCCAGTCCACCCCAACCCTTCTTCCCGTGGCTACCAGCCCTCCTACTCTCATTTGACCCTGAACTTCGGCACGTGGTCCCCGGGGTGACCACCCCGGCCCTCACTGGCACCACATTCCCACAGCTCCATCTTAACACGTTTAGTTCCTCTACACCCGTGGTCGGCAAACTGCGGCTCGCGAGCCACATGCGGCTCTTTGGCCCCTTGAGTGTGGCTCTTCCACAAAATACCACGGCCTGGGCGAGTCTATTTTGAAGAAGTGGCGTTAGAAGAAGTTTAAGTTTCAAAAATTTGGCTCTCAAAAGAAATTTCAATCGTTGTACTATTGATATTTGACTCTGTTGACTAATGAGTTTGCCGACCACTGCCCTATACACACACACACACACACACACACACACACACACACACACACAGACACACACCGGATTTCCCCCCAGTGTTTTGTTTAGGGTCCTGGGAGCAGAGCTGGGTGCAGCACTTAGGGGCACATGACTCATGGGGGCTGCTCCCAGGGAGTGGGCAGGGGTTTTGCCCACTTCGGGGTGTGGAGTGTGAATAACACTGTAGGGCCTGTCCTGTCTCCAGACAGGGGACCCAGCTTTGGTGCACCTCCTCCCAGGACAGCCTTTGCAATGATGGGGGGTGGGGGGGGGGAGAGGACTTAAACCTCTTGATATTCACTCAGCACCACAAAACAGTTGTCTCAGGGACAGGGGAGTGAGGTCCTGGCGGCAGCACCTGCGGGCACGCTCCCACGCGGGCCTTGTGTGCAGCCAGGATGACAACCACCTGGTTACCGCAGGGCTCTCACCTTCAGTTCCAGCCCGGAGACCCGAGGAAAGGACCCTCGGGCCGGTGCCAGGGGCCAGCATTGTGAGAGAATCTGGGGATAGCATGTGTGATTTCAAGGGCCTGCTTGATAGCAGGTTCCTGGCACCTGTCCCCTCCTGGCACAGTAACGACCACGGGCAGCGTGCCAGGCAAAGCCCATGGAGCTTTGAGAAGGGGAGCTTTGAGAAGTGGGTCTAAGGCTCCGCGTCAGGGTGCAGACACCGCAGGTTCTCAGTGATAAATAGGGTCCCTGGGGACACGGTCGGCTGTGTCGTGCATGTGGATGTCCAGAGACACTCCTGGGCGCAGACGCCTCTGGGCTCCACCTCCCTGCCTGCACACAGGTGTGTGGCCCCTGCTGCCCCAAGCAGTGGTGCAGGTAGGTGTATCAGTTCAGAAGAAGGGGCCTCGGGCCTGAGCAGAAACGGGAATTCTCCACTGTCCTGGGTGTTTCAGATCCGGAGGGAAGTGAGACCATGCCCTCCAACAGAGGGCCTGCCCTGGAGGGGTGGCTGAGCAAAGGCAGCCTGCAGACTTCAGCTGCACCGTCGGCCCTCCTGGCTCTGCAGCCGGCGACTTTGGACTGGAACTGTCCATCAGCTCTTTGGTCTTCAAACTAGAGCTACAAGATGGGCTCTCCTATTCTCAAGCCTGCTGGCCCAGACTGCAGATTTCAAACTCAACAGCCTCTATCTATAATCATGTGAGCCAATTTTTTTAAAATCACAAATCTCTTTCTATATATATGTAACATTCCTATTCTGTTTTTCTGGTGAACCCTGACTAACACCATAGCCCCCGTCAATCTACAGGTTCAAATTCATACCTTTCAAAATTCCTGCTGGCTTCTTTACAGAAGTTGACAAGCTGATCCTAACATTCATGCCGAAATGCAAGGAACACATAATAGCCAAACAGACTTGGTATAGAAGAATAAAGTGCCTGCTCTCAAAACCTATCCCAAAGCTGCACTCATGAAAAGTGTGGGACTGGCAGTAAGGATAGACACAGATCGATGGAGTAGAATTGAGGGTACAGGGGGGGGGGGGGGGGGGGAAACACCCTTGAATTTATGGTGAGGTTTTTTTTAATAAATCTTTATTGTTCAGATTATTACAATTGTTCCTCTCCCCCCCCCCCTCATAGCTCCCCTCCACCCTGTTCCCACCCCACCCTCTGCCCTTACCCCCCTCCACTGTCCTCATCCATACGTGTACAATTTTTGTCCAGTCTCTTCCCGCACCCCCACACCCCTTTTCCCCTGAGAATTGTTAGTCTACTCCATTTCTTGACCCTGGTTCTATTATATTCACCAGTTTATTCTGTTCATCAGATTTTTTATTCATTTGATTTTTAGATTCACTTGTTGATAGATATGTATTTGTTGTTCATAATTTTTATCTTTACCTTTTTCTTCTTCTTCCTCTTCTTGAAGAATACCTTTCAGCATTTCATATAATACTGGTTTGGTGGTGGTGAACTCCTTTAGCTTTTTCTTATCTGTGAAGCTCTTTATCTGACCTTCAATTCTGAATGATGGCTTTGCTGGGTAGAGTAATCTTGGTTGTAGGTTCTTGCTATTCATCACTTTGAATATTTCTTGCCACTCCCTTCTGGCCTGCATAGTTTCTGTTGAAAAATCAGCTGACAATTGTATGGGTGCTCCCTTGTAGGTAACTGTTTTTCTCTTGCTGCTTTTAATATTCTCTCTTTGTCTTTTGCTCTTGGCATTTTAATTATGATGTGTCTTGGTGTGGTCCTCTTTAGATTCCTTTCATTTGGGGCTCTGTGTGCTTCCTGGACCTGTAAGTCTATTTCTTTCACCAGGTGGGGGAAGTTTTCGGTCATTATTTCTTCAAATAGGTTTTCAGTATCTTGCTCTCTCTCTTCTTCTGGCACCCCCATAATTCAGATATTGGTACGCTTGAAGTTGTCCCAGAGGCTCCTTACACTACCTTCATATTTTTGGATATTTTTTTTTCTTTTCCGGTTGGGTGTTTTTTGCTTCTTTGTATTTCAAATCTTTGACTTGATTCTTGTGTTCCTCTAGTCTGCTGGATCTCTGTATATTATTTTTTTATTTCAGTCAGTGTATGCTTGATTTCTAGTTGGCCCTTTTTCATATCCTCGAGGGTCTCACTAAATTTATCGGCGGTTTCTAGAAAATTCTTGAAAAATCTTATAACGGTGGTTTTGAACTCTATATCCAGTCATTTGCTTTCCTCCATTTCTTTCATTTGTGACATGTTTCTTTGTCTCCACATTTTGGCTGCTTCCCTGAGTTGATAGAGTGGCTTTGTGTGCTAGGTGTCCTATAGGGCCCAGTGGCTCTGCCTCCCCAGTTACCTGAGGTGGATACTCTTGGTGTGCCCCTTTGTGGGCTGTGTGCACAGTGTTGTTGTAGTTAAGCCTTGATTGTTGTTGGTATCACTGGGAGGAATTGACCTCCAGACCAATTGGCTGTGAGGATCTGCTGTGTCTATGATGGGAGAACTTCTGTGCTGGAGACACCCTTATGAGACAAGACTTGCAAGTGGGGCTTTGGTGCTCACTGAGTCTGCCCCCCTGAGTGTGTCCCTTATGGATCTGAGGTGTTGTAATCTGGATGGTCCCACTCTGACCCCTGGGTACACTGGCTCTTGGATCACCAAGGCGGTGCTAATTTAGCCTCTGCCTGAGGCCACCCAGCAGGAGCTACGGAGAGATCTTCAGATTCCTCTTCTCTGTTTGGGTTTGGAGGTGCCCAGATGAGGCCCAGCTGTGAAGCAATGCAAGCTGCTGCGGGGCCTGGGGCCTTCTTTTGGATGTTCTGGGTCTCACTGACTCAGCTGCAGTTTGTTAGGTAAGTTTAGAGTTCAAAGGACCAGGCCATTCATATGCAAAAGCCTCTGCACTCAGCTTGGATGGGGCAGAGTCTCAGGGCAGAGCAAGCAGCAATGGCTTCATGGGGCGTGATCTCAGGGCGGAGCAAACCACAATGGCTTCCCATCAGCCCTGCCCTAAGAGGCCCCTGTCTCAGTGTCCCACGGTAATCGCTGCAAGCACCTCTGAGAGAAAGCCGCCCTCGAGTTTCGCCTGCTGCCAGACAGTCCAGTTTCTCCCCGTATGAGTCTGGGTCCCCAGAGTCTCACCCGGAACTGGAGTTCAGAGCAGTCAGGAGCTTTTGTCTCCCTCCCGATTGAGAAAGCCAGCGTACTCAGTTGCCAGCCCTCTCCGCGCATGCCTCCATACCTCTGCCTTCCGCAGCTCCTGTGAGTCTCAGTGTGCTTTTCTCTTTCCTTCTAGTTGTAGAATTTCCACTCAGCCAGCCTTCCTGTGGTTCTGGATGATGTCCTTTTGTCTTTTAGTTGTAGTTTTGAAATTGTTGTGCGAGGCAGCAGTTCAGGTGTTTACCTATATGCCACCATCTTGGTTCTTCCTATGGTGAGTTTTTTAAGAATGATGCCAAACAATTCAATGGGGAAAGGGCAGTCTTTTCGACAAATGATGCTGAACACCTGGACAGACACAGGTAAAATAATAAAGTTGGACCCCTACCTCACACCATTTTAAATCACAAGAATTGATTTAAAATGGATTGAAGACTTCAATGTAAGGCTAAACTATAAAACTCTTAGAAGACATAGAGTAAATCCTTGTGACCTTGGATTAAGCAGTGTTTTATTAAATAAAACACCAAAAACACAAGTGACTAAAGATAAATTGGCCTTCATCAGCATTTAAATTTTTGTGCTTCAAAAACACCACCAAGAAAGTAAAAGGACAGCTCACAGAGTGAATGTCAATATTTGAAAATTATGTATCTGATAAGAGACTTTCATCCATCCTATATAATAAAAGGCTAATATGCAAATTGTCCCCATGGGTGGGAGTTCCACCAACTGGGAGTTAGATGTGCGCTGACCACCAGGGGGCAGCACAGAACATGGTTGGCGTTGGTAATGTGGCACTGGAAGCAGGCAGCAGTGGAGGTGCTGCTGGGCCTGATGGGCCCCGACGAGAGTGGGACCACGGAGGGATGGTGGAGCAGGTGAGCGGGTGGGGCCAGGCCAAGGCGAGTGCGAAGGGAGGCCCTGACCGGTGGTAGCAGCAGGCAGCTGGGGGAAGGGAGGCCGGCAGCTGGCAGCTGCTAGAGACCCTACCCATGCACAGATTTTGTGCACTGGGCCTCTAGTTTTATTTAAAGGATTTTTTAAACTCAACAACAATATGTGCAGAGGATTTGAATAGACATTTCTCAAAGGATGATATACAAATGGCCAATAGTTCATGAAAAGATGCTCAACACCATTAGTCACTAGCGAAATGTAAATCAAAACCACAGTGAGATACCAATTCACACCCATTAGGATGGCAATAATAAGAAAGACAGTAATAGGCCTTTCTGTCTGCATGGGGGAAAATGGACTGGTCACATATTGCTGGTGAGAATGATAATGCACTTTGAAAAACAAGTTGTCAGTTCCTCACAAGGTTGACTGTAGAGTTCCACTTGACCCAGAAATTCCAGTCCGAAGTATTCAAGAGTAATGTAAATATACTAGAGGCCCGATGCACGAAACTCATGCAAGGGGCTAAACCCCCACCGCAGCCGCGGCTGCCTCAGCCCCCACCCATCATGGTGGCCGGGGGCCTCTGCCACCTCTGCCTCGGCCTCCGTCCCCGTGGCTTTATCCGGAAGGTCATCCAGAAGGAAGTCTGATCTAATTAGCATATTATGCTTTTATTATTATAGACTAGGGGCCCAGGGCATGAATTCATGCACCTTGAAAGGAACTGAGGGCTGAAAGGCTGCAGTGGGTACAGGGGTGGGTCTCGACCCATCCTCTGTGCCCCCGCATGCCCCCTCCCACTGAGGCCCCTAGTCCCCTGTCTGCCAGCAGCCCTGCTCCCATCACCACCACTCCCACATGCTAACAGGGCCAGCCCTGCTCGCACCTGCTGATGGCACAGAGTGATTTGGACCAGTGCCAGCAGCAGGTGTGAGCGGGGCCAGCACCGTCAGTGGGTGTGAGCGGTGGCTGCATCCCCGATCGCCCCTCAGGAGCAGGGGGAGGTGGAGAAGCCCTGAGAGGCGATTGGGCTGGCAGCCACTGTTTGCACCCACTGACAGTGCTGAGAGATCGGGCCAGCACTGGGTGCCAGCAGCAGGTGCAAGCGCTGGCTGGGACTGTGGTACATGGGAGCAAAGAATTGTCAGTAACCACCAGAGGCTGGCCCCGATGACAGCAACTGGTGCCCTGCCTTGGTCTGGCACCCCCACTCACCTGTTCCACCATCCCACCACAGCCAACACCTGCCATGTTCTGCATGCCCCCCCTAGTGGTCAGCGCACATCATAGTGACCAGTTGTTCAGTTGTTCTGCTATTCGTTCTATTTGCATATTAGGGTTTTATATATATAGATATCCACCCCCAACTTTACACAAATGTTCATAGCAGATTTATTCATAGGGACATATATTGGAATCAGCCCAAGTGTCTATCCACTGATAAATGGATAAACACATGTGGTTTATGTATGAAATGGGATGTCTTTTAGCAACAAAGAAATGAAAGTTCTGAGACAAGATTCAATAAATACCAACTTTGAAAACACGCTGTCTGAAAGAAGATAGTCACAAAAGATCTATAGGATATAAGTTCCATTTAAATGAAATGTCCAAATTGACAAATTGTAAAAACCAAGTCAATGGGGTTGTGGTGAATAGAGATGACTATTAGTGGGTACAGAATTTTTTTTGGGGGGGGGTCATAAAAGTGTTCTAAAATTAGATTGTGGTGATGGACACACAACTCTGTGATATACTAAAAACCAGTGTGCATTGTAAATGGGAGAATTGTACACTATGAGACATATCTCAACAAAGCCCTTTTTTAAAAAGGGAGAAGATAGAAAATGAGCCCAAGAGCTTATGGATGAGCCCCCAGGCATTCCCCATCCAGCTCCCCCTCTCTCCTGTCTGACATCCGTCTGTCAGGCCCTCCTGGCTCCCGGGTCCTGTCTGTCTCACAGGCACCTGGTGATTGGGTAGTTGGTCGCCAGTTGGTCAGGTGGGCTTCCCAGCCAATCAGGATCATCGGCAGTTGGTTCCTTGGAGACAGAATCAGTTAAACCGACAAAGCCTCCATCAGACGGTCCAGTGTCTCAGTGAGTCAGGACCATCTGTGGATCCCGGTCAGTCAGTCAGGAGGGCAGTTGCTGGAATGTTCCCAGTCAGGTAGGCGGCCAATGGTCCGCAGGCCAGGCCACACAGGGACAAGTGTGAGCCTGCGCTGGGCCCTGGAGAAGTGCAGACACCTGGTGGCTCATGAGTGGGCAGAGGAGCTTGTGAGGATGGAGAGTCACCCTCTGCCTGGAAGAGGGGACAGCACGCAGCAGGCAGCCCTCCTGAGTCAGGTGTCTTCCAGGGGCTGATGCCTCTTGGGAGCTGAGGGCAGGCCTCCTTCGGAGCCCACTGCTGCCCTGGGAGGAGGAGCAGCAGCTCTGGGCACAGGGATGAGGAGAGGATCCTGGGGTCTGAGCTGTTGGGTGGAGAGGGGCTGCCTGTCCCCTGGGCAGTGAGAAGAGCCCCCATCATGGCCCATGTTGGAGATCATGGTCTGAACCTGGATTTAGGTTCGACCTCATTCCCACTGGGGCACAGATGGAGGGGCCATGGGAGCTGTGGCCTAGGAGGGAGGGACCCTGGTGCTGAGATCTTTAGGACTCAAGTGCCCTCACCTGCTGACCTCTGGAGCCTGTCCTTGGAGGCTGTGCTACAGGGGCCTTCATACCCATGGGCCAAAGCCCAGTTCTGACGTGACGACAGAGCCACCCTCTGCAGGTGATATGCCCTGCTTGTGCCTCGGTTTCCCTGCATGCCAGGACCAGCCCCTCCATGGGGGGACCCTGTTGTGTTGTGTGACAGCATCTCCCAATGTGAATAAGTAAGGATCGGGAGTGATTAATGTAATAGGCTGAGAGCACTGCCTGGCCTCTAGGACCACCAGGCACAGTCAGAGGGTGGGAGGAATTGAGCAGCACAGCGTATCCGACCAGCAGGGCACACATGTCCATCAGTGGTGACCAGGAGCCATCCCAGGATGTGGAGACATTGAACTCTGTCCTCTGTGCAGGGAGATCCCATTAGAAGTGTCTTTGGCGGAGTGGAGAGGGAAGGGACCACAGCCATAGCCAGGATGGTCAGGGACCCCTCAGCCACTGGGCATGGTGCGTGCAGTGCCCAGGGCCACAACCTTATGGGGCCCATGAAAAGAGTCTCCTGTGCTCATCAGAAGAGTCACCTGGGCCCTCAGGCCAAGGGGAGGTTTGGAAAGTTTCCACAGAGAACAATCACACAGACAAAGCCGCACTGAGACGCCACATTCAGACACAGCCGCACTCTCCTTCCTCCCTGCAGCCCAGAGGCGCGTGAGTTCCATTGCAGTGGCTGACAGCTGACATGCTCCCTGAGCACAGGGACCAGCGTCCTCCTCAACACGTCTCAGCTCAGCAACAACAGGGCCCGAGGCCCAACCCCACCTGCTGCAGGGCCATGGCCACACGGAGAGCCACACACACATCACTGGGCCTGGGGCTGAGCGGCTCAGGGGAGGTGACAGGAGTGAAGGATCCGGTCACCAGGCTCAACTCACTCAGAGGGGTGGCTAGGCTCCTCTGCACAGCCCACTCCCCCGAGGGCCTTCAGTGGACAGGTAAGGATGACTCTCTCACTTGGGCTCCCCCTACTGCAGGCGGGCAGCCACTTCTGTCCTAGGCACCAGTTTTTCCATATAAATACCTGATGTCGCCATCCAGGCTGCGATCCAGGCTGCCCTAGCATGCGCAGCCTCCCACCAGCACACCTGGGCAGGACCCTGCCATGTAGATAACAGAATATGGTCACTTACTTTACTGCCTCTTAGGGGATCACAGTCATGGAAACAAAACTTCTATTAACCCATTGGGTGTGATATTATTTTTTACTATAGGCCTAGTGCATGACATTTGTGCACTGGGCGGGGGTGGGGAGGTGGGGAGGGGGTCCCTCAGCCCAGCCTGTGCCCTCTCACAGTCCAGGACCCCTCGGGGGATGTCTGCCTGCTGGCAGTCAGACATCCCCTGAGGGGTCCTTAGTGCTGCCTCAGAGGCGGGAGAGGCTCCCACCACTGCCACTGCACTCACCAGCCAGGAGCCCGGCTTCTGGCTGAGAGGAGCTTCCCCTGTGGGAGCACACTGACCACCAGGGGGCAGCCTCTGCGTTGAGCCTATGCCTCCCCCCTCCCCCCCCCCCCCCCCCCCCCCCCCCCCGTGGTCTGTGTGCATCATAGTGACTGGTCATTCTGCCGTTTGGATGATTTGCATATTAGGGTTTTATTTTATAGGATAACCCTTATATGTTTGAAAAGCTTGATTCTAAGAAAAGAGTGACAGAATTGCAAACATAAGCATCAGCAGGTAGTCCCCAGGGCTGAGCGAGTTCTCCTTGCTGATTCTGCTGCAGCCGGTGCTGGGCTGGGCTGTGCTGCAGGCATCAGGTGGTCAGACTCCCAGAGGGACCGTCAGGAAGCACCTGGACCCATGTGACACTGCCCAAGCCAGTGGCACTGGCCACTCTGCCCAGGGAGGGGAGGAAACACGGGGCTTTTCCTGACACCTGCATCTCCCCACAACCTGCACCTGGACAGCTGTTAGCCTCTATTTTGAACAGAAAATGAGAAATGCAGATAAGGGCCCAGAGAACCAACAGAGCCAGTAGAGGGGTCATGAAGCCCTCAAGCCTTTCACTCTCTCGTTGTCAGTTAACAGGTGCTGATTGGTTTGGAAGCTGATGGAGCTAAAGGAGATGGAGGCATGGCTGGATCCCTCCTCCGAGAAGTGGACCAGGCCCCTCTGTGGCCTCAGGTTCAGGCTCCAGCTCTGAGGGAGGCCGTGGGTGCCCACACCACCTCCCACCTGGACCACGTCAGGCCTTGGAGACTCCGGGGAGATTCTGCCCCTTCCGGCTTCCCCTGGAAACTCTGCCCAGAGGGTGCTCTCTGCTGCCACCTGGTCTTTGCCCTCATTTCTGCCAAGAAAGGGCCTGGACTCAGAAGGGAATCTGGAATCTGCACGCAGCCCCTGCACTTAAGGCTGGGTCCATTGTGAGCCCTCAGGCCTCGGCCTCTCCTCCCCCTCCCCCTGAGCAGGGAGGCCCAGGGGAGTGTGAGCTTGGCAGAGAGCAGGGGCAAGAAGTCCAAAGAACCAGGACTTGTCAGCTGATGCTCTTCAGATGCTGAGTTTAAAGGCCAGCTGGGCTGCCTGCTCGCTGTGTGCTCTTGGGCAAGTTTATTAACCTCTCTGTGCCTGTGTCGTCCTCAACAAGAAAATCAACTCTGCTGACTTGGGGGTCTCAAACAGATCTAGTATATAGACTCCTCACAATCAGTTGTCGGGAGAGACTTGGAGAGGCTGCCCCTCCTGGTATGCACACCTCATGCTCAGCCTCCAGCGTTAAATGAGGTAAAGGTCCAGGGCTCTCATCAGGAGCCACCCTGCTGGGCATGTCTAGTTCCCTCCAGACTCGCCAAGTCAGAGTCCTTTTGACATGGCCAGCGGGTCCAACTCCCAAGGGAGACTCGCCAGGAGAGGTTATTGGTGTGCCTCTTCGATTTGAATGACAGGAAACAAAAGTATGGGAATGCGTGTCATTTACGTAATCAAGTTACTATCACCTAGAAGTGAACTGAAGGCCCATCTTCAGACCCAAACTCATTGTAAGCCAGTCTCTCTCATTGAAAGGGGAGAAGGTCTTGCACCTGGAACATGGCTGGGGTTGATGGGCCCCTGGCCTGTGTCCGTCTTGGCCCAAACTGCAAATTTGGGTTTGAGGGCGTCTCTCTGGAAGGTTTCATAACCAGATCATCCTGGAGACAGTATCACAGGTTTTAACGACTGAAGTATTTCTCTTGCTGGGCCATGACTTTCCTTCCGCTCACTCGGTTCTCTTCCATTCTTACTTTCCCTGCAGATCCTTTGCTGGTTGCTCACAGGGCTTTACAGAGTAACTACCTTCCAGTGGCTCCCCTCCCCGGAGAGCTAAAGCTCACCTCCGCCCACTCTTTTCTGGAATTTGCTTCTTTGAATGAGCCATGCTGATTTGTCTTTTTTTCATAATCTGATGATATTTATAATATTTCCCTCTGTTTCTTTTCTTTTTTTTAAAAAAATATTTTTATTGATTTCAGAGAGGAAGGGAGAGGGAGAAAGAGAGAGAAACATCAATGATGAGAGAGAATCATTGATTGGCTGCCTCCTGCATGCCCCACACTGGGGATGGAGCCTACAACCCAGGTATGTGCCCTGACTGGTAATCGAACCATGACCTCCTGGTTCATAGGTTGACGCTCAACCACTGAGCCATGCTGGCTGGCCCCTCTTCATTCCTTGGTGACAGTTTTGAGCTGCCAAATCCATTGTTGATCCCCTGATATTGTCTTTTTATGGAGTTTGCCAAAAAGAGATAAAAAAGATTATAGGCTTCCTTAAACTTCAGACAAAACTTGCCAGGTCTGGGAATCTCTGGTGGTGTCACCAATACCAATCCAATCTCGTCTTCTCTGTCTGTGGTTCTACCACCTGAGAGGTCTCCCACGTTTACAGTGAGCTTTGATATTTCTTAGCTCCAATGGGTTCAAGTCTAAACGCGCCTAGGCACTTACGTTTGAAGACTCATTTTCTCATGTCCTCTCATATTTCTCCAGGAGTATTTTGCTGTCTGTTTTTTCAATTCTTTTCAATGCCTTGCTGATTAAGGAGTGTCCAAGTATCTCTTAACTAAGTGGGTTTCATCAAAGTCGAAGAAGTGGCCACTGGGACATGACCCTCCCCTGAAGAAAGCTTAGACCTGATTTGTTGAGCTTTACATTGAGACTCTGTCTGCCACCTGCCTCATCCCCACGGCCTCTTGTCTTCTTGAAGCAGCCATCCCCACCCTGGCTATCCAGGTCTCCCAGTGCCCACGTGACTCCAGAGAGACTCAACAGTGGACTCGCATTTGCAGGGTGTTGGAAAGAAATGTGTCAGAAAAAGGGCAGGGGCTTGAGAGTCTCTCTCTGCTCAAGATGACCTCTGCCATGTCCCAGGGCCTGGCCCACGACTTTGATCTCCTCTCAGTGACCATTTGTTTGGTCAACAGGCAGCTCCTACTCTGATTGGATCTCAGTGAGACCCATGCTTCCCTTCCTTCCCTCTGTGACATCCACAGACAGCTCCCAGGGTCTGCTTACAATCAGAGTCTATGCCACAGGGAAACCCATTCCACAATCTTGTCTTCAGCTGGGCTGCCTCTCTCTCCATTTTACCTTCCCACTGTTCCTCATGGAACCAGAAAAGAGCCCACACTTGAGAGGTTAAAATGAAAAGTGGGCTCAGGGAAGGTTGTCTTCCCAAGGCCACATGGAGTTGGCGGCGTGGTAAGCCCTTGAATCCAGGGCTCAGTAACATAGGCTGTCTTCTCTCCCACAGATTCCTAATGCCCAACAGTCCCAGTGAGCCGGGATGAGGAGGAGCCCAAAGGGCTGTGGGAACCTGCACCTCCGAGACCCCCTCCCCCATTGTAGATGAGCTGAGGTTTTCATGGTGATGGTAAATAAACCTCCCACTACTGCCCCGTCCCCTCTCATCCTAGTTCACGCTGGATGTCCAGATGTGACCAACAGAATCAGAGGAAATGGAGCCTGGAGGTGAGGGGCCAGACCCTGGGAGTGGCAACATGGGAGTCAAAATGGGCCGGGGGCTCTGAGGCTCTGAGTTGAGGGTCTTCAAACCTTAAGAGCAAGAGCAGCAGTGCCCAGGGGGACGGGGGGCTGAGGATCAAAGTTATGCTGAGCAACAAGTGTAAGCATGGTTTAGACAATCCTGATGTTCATGTGGCCCCAGCACGCAGAGCTGGGACTGGCTGGAGGGAAGACTGGGTGCTAGAAGGTTGTTGAGAACGACCCCCCTGGGTCGGCGTGGGGTCAGCACTGGAGGCCCGAGCACTGCTGCAGGGATAGGGCCAAGGGGCCTCAGACATGGGGTGGGGGTAGGAAAGGGTGCTTTTGATCAGTTCTCAAATCCAAGCGACAAATTCACATGCTTCTAAGAGGCAAGCAGCTCTATGTGGCACCCAAAGAATTCCCTCCTCCTTCCCCACTGTCTGCTCTCAGAACAAAGTATGGTTAGTAATTTGACCTTTTCATCTCCTTCACCTCTCTTTTCATCTCATCCTTTATCCCCGATATTTCTTCCGTAGTCTCTCGTATCTCTACATTTGCCTCTCGCTTTCAGAGGCGATTACTTCATTAACTAAGTTGACTGAAACGTTTGGTCCTACGTTTCATTTGCCTTGTGGCAGCATGTTTTAATGTTTGATGGTGAGTTTCCTGTTCTCCCTTTTCTGGTTCCATCTTTGGTTACATTGAGTGATCATCATCTTTTGATAACGCCTATTAGAATGAGTTTACTGGTACTAAGTTGTGTTTTTTTTAGCATGTAAGAAATTTTATTTGCTTTACTCATTTAACAAAATTCCCTATGGAACAGATCAATATATGTTACTTTGCAAATACATTCTAGGCTCCAGTACATGGTACTAAGTTTTTGTACAAGTTTTTGTGGGGGCTATATTCAAGGCTCTAATATATTTTTTTGTGATGCAAGATTTTGTTTGTCTTTTTTTTTTTTTTTTACCTATCTGGAGGAAACTAATATATATACAAGAAATTTCATATGTATAGTAAGTGATAGTGAGTACAAATAAATGAACTGTGTGCCCACCTCTCAGCTTGAGACATAAACCACTATTATCCTTGAGGGTCTCTACCTTCAAACATGTCTCCCTCACATCCAGAGTAACCACTACCCTGAATTTTATGCTCATTCATTAGTTGTTTTTCTTTACAGTTGTACCACACTTTTTGGATAAGTTCACAGAATACATTCCCTGCATCAGGACGTCCTAGAACTTTTATATAAATGATTTTAGTCTGTTTTACGTAACCAGTGCTCAATAATGCAACATAACTAATCATTCCAAATCTCATTGTGATGTCACAATAAGCACGTATTGCATGGCTGTGTGATTGCGGGCCAGAGAGGCTTTGCTGGGATTGGATTCAGGATCTAGGCTCTGACCACATGTCTCTGATCTGTTTGGACCTATGGCTCTCTGAGGCATGCTCTTTGGATGGCAAAAGAAGCACAAGAGATCAAGACCAAACATGCAAGTTCATTTTAGTTTTTGTTTGGGTCATATCCACTAATTATATTGGCTAAAGTAAGACATATTGCCTAACCAAAAGTCAATGTCAAAATTACATTGTGGAATTATTCCATGTTGGCATATGTAGTTGTAGTTTATTCACTTTCCTATAGTGTTTCATGGTCAAGATTATTTGACTATTGCTCTCTATTTTATTTTTTAATATATTTTTATTAATTTCAGAGAGGAAGAGAGAGAGAGAGAACCATCAATGATAAGAGAAAATCATTGATCGACTGCCTCCTGCATACCCCCTACTGGAGATCAAGCCTGCAACCTGGGCATGTGCACTGACCAGGAACCTTGACCTCCTGGTTCATGGGTCGATGCTCAACCTCTGAGCCACACCAGTTGGGCTATAGCTTTTTTAATAAACATTTGAGTGGTTTCTAAATTTTGCTAATGAAGATAATACTGTTTTGAACAATCTTGGAAATGTGTCCGGGGGGACAGGTGTGCAAGAATTGCTATAGATCATGTAGCTATTTAGCATAATTATTAAAAAATGTGAAGTAAAGTGAAAAGATGATTGTGTGACATTTATTAAGTCTACTTGAAGGTGAACTGTATCTTAGAATGAAATTTTGTTGACTTACTTTCACTGTTTATTGGGGCTCTAATGTTTTATAACTCCCTAATGGTAAAGGCTAACTTGTTGAAAACTGGTAAGGTGTGTTGATTTTTTAAGTATTCTATAAAGAAGGTAACACCAAGTCCTGTGAGATAGTAATCCATTTTGTATCAAACTTAGCAATTTTATTTTAGTATTTTTCCATACATTATATAAAAAGCCTCATGTCCTCATGGAATTTTGAAATTATGCTGCTGCCTTCATTAATGAGAAATAAAATAACACCACAAGCCATTTATTTCTATGAAAATTGTTTTTAGCAGCTTGAGAATGACACTTTTGTATATCTAGGAGCAGAATTGCTGGTTACAGGAGGGATCCACATTTAACCTTGCTGGGTAAGGTCAAACTGTCTTTCCAACGTTACTAGACCAATATATACCCCCAATTCCAGAGTGACACACCTTGCCAACAGTGGCAGGCACAAGAGTAAGCAGCTCTACTTTTTCTCCATCAGACAGACTGCATCCTGCCAATGTGGCTAGCCTGTGGAGCCTCACTGGGCTCCTTCCTCTACATTGGGAGGAAACAAGAGCCACCAGACCTGTGCACCCCACGCAGCGCCATCTTGCAAGGAAGGGGTGTGGTTTGGCTTTGCAACTCCCTCTTCTTGGACGGATGCACTTTGCAAGCTGCTTTTGCAATTCTGCATCCAGGAGCCTCTTCTGTGCTCATTCTCTACAGTTTGGGTCTCTCTCCCACTGGCCCTTTGGTTCGGCATTTCAGCTTTAACTGTGGACTATTTGAAAACGGATGAGTAGGTGAGACAGATCCCTCCACTGGTATCTTCAGTGACAAAAAGGGCAGCATCATACCTGTGGCTTAGCTGTTTGGGGGCAAGAGGAGAATGAAAGAGGCTTTTGATTCACTTGTGCCATTTCTGCCACTGGAATCTCCCAGCCCTCTCCTTTCCATTCCTATATCTACCCTCTTAGATTTTGAGTTCAGTCTATCCCATCTTATCTCATCCTATTCTTTCCCATTCTATTCTACCCAAGACAGGTCAGTAGATATTTATAGAGAACCATCCAAACTCTAGAAGTAAGTGAGCCCTGAGTCCTGCCCTCAGCGACCTCCCATTCTTCGGAGTTGGTGCAACCTCCCCCTCCTCCTCCAGGCCTCCAGTCTGCCTGGGCCTTCACCAGCTCAAACACCATCTATGGCTCCCCTGCCTTTACAGCATAAACCAACTCTCAAATGCTTGCTGTTGGCAAAGAAAAGTTGAAGAGAGGAATTGGATCCAAAAGATGATGATTACCAATCTCCCTTTGCTCACTAATCCTCCTGCCCTTACCCCGCTTCTGCCCACGTGGCAGTGCTGGGTCTCTGAGCACTGAAAGTGATGCCATCTCTTATCCATGGGCCTGTGCGCGAATGGAACTGGTGTTGTGACAGTAGGTAAAGAGGATTCTTTATGCCCTAGCCGGTTTGGCTCAGTGGATAGCGTGTTGGCCTGCGGACTGAAGGGTCCCAGGTTTGATTCCGGTCAAGGGCACATGGTCTGGTTGTGGGCTCCATTCCCAGTTGGAGGTGTACAGGAGGCAGCCAATCAATGATTCTCATCATTGATGTTTCTATCGCTCCCTTTCTCTCTGAAATCAATAAAAATATATATTTTTAAATAAGTGGTTATGGTCAGAACTTTTTTTTTTTTTAAAGATTCTTTAGTAGTAGTTCCCATTCATTTCCTGATTGAAAATAGAGGGCATTCCAGCTTGGACTTTGATCACCCAGCTAACATCCAGGTACCACTTTTCTCTTGCAGTTGGCATTGTGTTCAGATTTGCACAGTAATAAGACGCATAACTAAGTATTTTTTAGGAAGATATGCTTTTTAAAAAGCATAAACATGTAAAGTGGGGCTGCTTCCATCTTGGCTGCTCAATGGTGGCGTAAAGGACTTGGGATGAATGTACAGATTCCTGAGCACAGGCTCTGCACACTGGTGACGCCGACTCCTACCTCCAGCCCTGACTGCTCTCCTGAGCCTACATTCATTCAGGCAACTGCCTCTTACGATCTCCACTTGGTTGTCTAACAAGCACCTCACATTTTCCAGCTTATCCTTTGTCATGTTACTAGATATCAATGGCCATTGGTTTTCCCATCCAAAAATGAGACCCACAGAACCACCTCCATCACAGGGTTATAGGGAGAAATAAGAAAATGCTTATAACATGCTTATAAAGGGGCTAAGTATGTAGTAAATGCTTCTATAAGTCTGGGTTCCATCAGGAGTCAGAAACCACACAGCGATTTAAATAGGGGAAGTTTAATAAAAAGATTAATTAAGCTACAATAAAATGATGATGTAAAGAGAACTCTATAGGTTGGAGATGAGAGAGGGTACCCAAAAGACATGCCCATGGGGGCTTCCAGAACCAGCAATGCTCCTCCAGCACCCTCTCCTAGTAAACTCAGCATTGTCAGGAAACATCGTGCTCACTGTCACGGACAGCTGCTGAAAATCCCATTCATCACACAGCAGATATGGAAGTATAAATTAAGAACTGGAAGCCAATAAATTGGTAACTGGCATAAGGCTCAATGAATAACCACCTTCTGATGCAGGTTTTTAATTTTAAGGGGAAGGGCAATATATTATCCTGTATCTCTGACAAATTCTGGCTGCCTTCCTATCACCACCCCTCCCGGCCCGCAAGTCAGCACCAGCTCCAAGCACCCAGGTACCCGGGAATCTGCTGTTGAGCATCCACAGGATAGAGCCCAAATCCAACACGCCTGATGGCAGCCATGCAAAGGGAGAGCCAGAAGCCCCTCGGATACAACTGAGGACGGGCAAATCAGGAGCAGCAAAGGCGTGAAATGTCAAGGTCGCAGGGCAGTACCTGGGCTTAGATCTAAGTGCTCACAGAACGGAAGGAGTCGCCAGCCCATGGTGCGAGAAGCATAAGATTTTTGTGACTCGGCTCAGAGAGAAGATGGTCTCTGAAGGCAACAAGGAAAGAGGGACAGAGAGAGCTGCTGTTTTCTGAAATGGAGCTTTCTGTGTTATTTGGTGGTTGGTTCATTGGTTCAATGTGAATATATAGCTTGGATTTTAAAATAATAATTAGCCCTGGCCCACGTGGCTCAGTTGGTTGGGCATTGCCCCCCGCAACAGAAGGTTGCCAGTTCGATTCCCAGTCAGGGCACATGCCCAGGTTTTGGCTTGGGAGGCTCACGAGAGGTGGCTGATCCATGTTATGCTCTCACATCCATGTTCCTCTCTCCCTGTCTCTCTAAAAATCAATAAAAATATTTTTAAATAAATAGGAAATAGCCTTTTCCCTGACTGTGACTCAATGCCTGGGTCCCAGGAGGCTCAGGCCCCACCTGCCTATTTCCATTCTAGAACTCTCCCACCAGCAAGAAAGTATTCTCGTGCTCCCTAGAAGGAGAACTTCCCAGAACACTAGCAGGTGTTCCCCGGCTGGCCCCAGCTTTGGACACCGGAGCATAGGAACCGCTGGGCGCTCTCAGCCACGCTTCCTTCTGCCGTCCCAGCCTCCACCTCCTCCTCTGGGAGCATAGGTGACCCAGGCCGGCTGCTGCGTTTCGTGTCCACGTGGGCACCGGTGCCAAGCCAACAGCTCCCCTCCGGTGACCAAGTGTGGTGAGATCCAAGTCGGACTGCTTGCTGGGAGATCGGAACCTTCTTGCTGACTCGGGTTTCAGAGTCCCTCTGTGGACCCATAGACTGAACAGTCTAGGGTGCGCCTACCCGTCTTCCCTCCTCGCCCCCTTGAGGATGAGACTCGCCTGGAGGTCTGAGGGCGCTCCCAGCCTTTCCTAGCTCTCTCATGTTTGTTCTTTTCAAACCGGCATGTTCCCTAGTAAAATCCTGGCGTGTTTAGTCTGTTCTTGGCATCTGCTTCTCAGAGGAGCTGGGTAACAGACGCTCAGCCCCCTCTCCTCCCAGGCGCGGCTGTCCAGAGAGGCACACCGCTCCCCCTCCTGGGCGGGGCTCCCCCCCACCCCCCACACCCCGCACGCCGTACTTCTCCGCCTCCCTGCTCCTCACACCTGCATTATCGCTCTCGATGACAAAGTTAAATTGGGAGCCTGTGGTGTCCTGGCAGAGGTGGACCGGGCAGTAGAGCCTTGTTTTCCATCACCATGGAAACCCCAAGCACCCAGCCACAGAGAAACAGCAGGTCAGACACTCAAGGGGCGGGTCAGCTGAGGGGGCGGGGCAACTCTCCACCCCGCCCCCAGGACTTGGGGGCCGCCCCCTGCAGGCTCCTCGCCTCTCCCCGCCCTTCCTCGGCGGCCCAGGTGGCCACCTGACCCAGCGCTCAGGGGTCAAGGGCTTGCGGGCTCCGACCTGGTGGTGTGGAGTGAGAATGTCACCCTTTCTGAGCCCCCAGTTTTTCCTCTCCTGCACGTTGGGTGGAGTGAGAGGGGGAGAAGGGTTAGAAGGAAAAACTGCGGCTGCGTGCGTGGGTCGCCTGGGACAGGGAGGAGGGCAGGGACAGCTCTAGGGGTCTTTGGCGGGGAGGACTGTGGGGGCTCGGCTGCAGGGACCTCACAGGCCCGTGGTGACCCTCCCCTAGCGGAGCGGGGACTGGCAGAGGGAGCAGAGGGGGAGGGTTTGGTTGCCACGGCCTGAGCCCAAAGGGAGACTGTGGGCATGGAGAGAGGGCGCTGCGGCTCCTCCTCCTCCTCCTCCTCCTCTTCCTCCGGGCCCCTTCACCCAGACCCTTCACACCCTCCTCTGACCCGGGCTTCCACTTCCTCCCCTCTGTCTCCGGGGCCAGGCTCCAGGGCTCCCAAGATCCCCTCGGACAAGTCGGTGGGCAGGGTGGGGCTGGCCACACGGAGCTAATGGGAGCTGCCAGATACAAAAGCTACAAAAGCTACTTTTAGTTCCAACCTGTTTATTGTGTTCATCGACAGTGAAAGGAAGAATGACTAGCCAATGATGCTGGCTCCCTGAGTCCTTGTCACACACACACACACACACACACACACACACACACACAAGGGGCCAGGTCACTGACAGGCTGGAGATACCCACTGCTGACAGGCAGTTCTAGATTGCAGCCGAGCAGTTCTATATCCTGCAGCTCTGCTCCAGGGGGAAGCCTCACCCCCCATCAGAAGCCCAGAGGCCACGGCAGCCTCTCCCAAACGCAGGGGGGTACGTGGGAAATGGCCCCCAGCGCAGCTCCCATCCTTGTGTTGCAGGAGGATCACAGGGTTCTGCCAAGAGTCCAGATCCCTGTGACTCTAGCCGTTCTGAGGCCCATGTGTATATGTGCAAGGCTGTCAGGGTGCCAAGAATGCCCCCGCACCCCTCGCCCTTTCGTATATCCAACAGGAGTTCTGGGTACCTTCGGCCATCCCGTCACGCGCTCTGAGGAATGGCACCGATAGGGGCTTACACCAAATCCTGTTTGTCTTGGGAGCACCGAGCGAGAGGGAAGATGCTATGATTCTGATGATTGTGATCACCTTCCACCCGACAGCACACAGCGAGCATGCGGCCCAGCTGGCCTTTGAACTCAGCATCTGAAGAGCATCAGCTGACAAGTCCTGGTTCTTTGGACTTCTTGCCCCTGCTCTCTGCCAAGCTCACACTCCCCTGGGCCTCCCTGCTCAGGGGGAGGGGGAGGAGAGGCCGAGGCCTGAGGGCTCACAATGGACCCAGCCTTAAGGGCAGGGGCTGCAAAATAAACATGTCAACTGCTAGATAGAGGCGTTGCTAAGAGCAATTGTCATTTGCTTGTAAATCTTTCAGAATAAAGAATTTTCAAAGCCAAAAAAAAAAAAAAAAAAAAAAAAAAAAAAAAGGGCAGGGGCTGCATGCAGATTCCAGATTCCCTTCTGAGTCCAGGCCCTTTCTTGGCAGAAATGAGGGCAAAGACCAGGTGGCAGCAGACAGCACCCTCTGGGCAGAGTTTCCAGGGGAAGCCGGAAGGGGCAGAATCTCCCTGGAGTCTCCAAGGCCTGACGTGGTCCAGGTGGGAGGTGGTGTGGGCACCCACGGCCTCCCTCAGGGCTGGAGCCAGCCATGCCTCCACCACCTTTAGCTCCATCAGCATTCAAACCAATCAACACCTGTTAATTGGCAAAAAGAGTGTGTGAAAGGCTCTAGGGCTCCCATTAACCCTATTGACTCCGTTGGTTCTCTGGGCCCTTGTCTGAATTTCTCATTTTCTGTTCAAAATGAGAGGCTAACATCTGTCCAGGTGCAGGTGGTGGGGAGATGCAGGTGTCAGGAAAAGGCCCGTGTTTCCTCCCCTCCCTGGGCAGAGTAGCCAGTGCCACTGGCTTGGGCAGTGTCACATGGGTCCAGGCGCTTCCTGACGGTCCCTCTGGGAGTCTGACCACCTGATGCCTGCAGCCCAGCCCAGCACCGGCTACAGCAGAATCAGCAAGGAGAACTCGCTCAGCCCTTGGGACTACTTGCTGATGCTTATGTTTGCAATTCCTTCACTCTTTTCTTAGAATCGGGCTTTTCAAACATATGAGGGTTATCCTATATAATAAAACCCTAATATGCAAATCGACCAAATAGCAGAAAGACCGGTCGCTATGACACACACTGACCACCAGGGGGCAGACACTCAACGCAGGGGCTGCCCCCTGGTGGTCAGTGTGCTCCCACAGGGGAAGCTCCTCTCAGCCAAAAGCCGGGATCCTGGCTGGTGAGCGCAGTGGCAGTGGTGGGAGCCTCTCCCGCTCTGAGGCAGCACTAAGGACCCCTCAGGGGATGTCCTGGACTGTGAGAGGGCACAGGCTGGGCTGAGGGACCCCCTCCCCACCTCTCCACCTCTGCCCAGTGCACAAATGTCGTGCACCGGGCCTCTAGTAAAAAATAATATCACACCCAATGGGTTAATAGAAGTTTTGTTTCCATGACTGTGATCCCCTAAGAGGCAGTAAAGTAAGTGACCATATTCTGTTATCTACATGGCAGGGTCCTGCCCAGGTGTGCTGGTGGGAGGCTGCGCATGCTAGGGCAGCCTGGATGGCAGCCTGGATGGCGACATCAGGTATTTATATGGAAAAACTGGTGCCTAGGACAGAAGTGGCTGCCCGCCTGCAGTATGGGGAGCCCAAGTGAGAGAGTCATCCTTACCTTCCACTGAAGGCCCTCAGGGGAGTGGGCTGTGCAGAGGAGCCTAGCCACCCCTCTGAGTGAGTTGAGCCTGGAAACCAGATCCTTCACTCCTGTCACCTCCCCTGAGCCGCTCAGCCCCAGGCCCAGTGATGTGTGTGTGGCTCTCCGTGTGGCCATGGCCCTGCAGCAGGTGGGGTTGGGCCTCGGGCCCTGTCCTTGCTGAGCTGAGACATGTTGAGGAGGACGCTGGTCCCTGTGCTCAGGGAGCATGTCAGCTGTCAGCCACTGCAATGGAACTCACGCGCCTCTGGGCTGCAGGGAGGAAGGAGAGTGCGGCTGTGTCTGAATGTGGGCGTCTCAGTGCGGCTTTGTCTGTGTGATTGTTCTCTGTTTGTGAAAACTTTCCAAACCTCCCCTTGGCCTGAGGGCCCAGGTGACTCTTCTGATGAGCACAGGAGACTATTTCCATGGGCCCCATGAGATTGTGGCCCTGGGCACTGCACCCACCATGCCCAGTGGCTGAGGGGTCCCTGACCATCCTGGCTGTGGCTGTGGTCCCTTCCCTCTCCACTCTGCCAAAGACACTTCTAATGGGATCTCCCTGCACAGAGGACAGAGTTCAATGTCTCCACATCTTGGGATGGCTCCTGGTCATCACTGATGGACATGTGTGCCCTGCTGGTCGGATACGCTGTGCTGCTCAATTCCTCCCACCCTCTGACTGTGCCTGGTGGTCCTAGAGGCCAGGAAGTGCTCTCAGCCTATTACATTAATCACTCCCGATCCCGACTTATTCCCATTGGGAGATGCTGTCACACAACACAACAGGGTCCCCCCATGGAGGGGCTGGTCCTGGCATTAAATGCAGGGAAACAGAGGCACAAGCAGGGCATATCACCTGCAGAGGGTGGCTCTGTCGTCACGTCAGAACTGGGCTTCGGCCCATGGGTATGAAGGCCCCTGTAGCACAGCCTCCAAGGACAGGCTCCGGAGGTCAGCAGGTGAGGGCACTTGAGTCCTAAAGAGCTCAGCACCAGGGTCCCTCCCTACAAGGCCACAGCTCCCATGGCCCCTCCATCTGTGCCCCAGTGGGAATGAGGTCGAACCTAAATCCAGGTTCAGACCATGATCTCCAACATGGGCCGTGGTGGGGGCTCTTCTCACTGCCCAGGGGACAGGCAGCCCCTCTCCACCCAACAGCTCAGACCCAGGATCCTCTCCTTGTCCCTGTGCCCAGAGCTGCTCCTCCTCCCAGGGCAGCAGTGGGCTCCGAAGGAGGCCTGCCCTCAGCTCCCAAGAGGCATCAGCCCCTGGAAGACACCTGACTCAGGAGGGCTGCCTGCTGCGTGCTGTCCCCTCTTCCAGGCAGAGGGTGATTCTCCATCCTCACAAGCTCCTCTGCCCACTCATGAGCCACCAGGTGTCTGCACTTCTCCAGGGCCCAGCGCAGGCTCACACTAGTCCCTGTGTGGCCTGGCCTGCGGACCATTGGCCGCCTACCTGACTGGGAACATTCCAGTAACTGCCCTCCTGACTGACTGACCAGGATCCACAGATGGTCGGGATCCACAGATGGTCCTGACTCACTGAGACACTGGACCGTCTGATGGAGGCTTTGTCGGTTTAACCGATTCTGTGTCCAAGGAACCAACTGCTGATGATCCTGATTGGCTGGGAAGCATGGCCCACCTGACCAACTGTCGACCAACTACCCAATCACCAGGTGCCTGTGAGACAGACAGGACCAGGGAGCCAGGAGAGCCCGACAGACGGATGTCAGACAGGAGAGAGGGGAGGCTGGATGGGAAATGCCTGGGGGCAAGTTGCACAGGCTCAGCCACTATCTGTACTAAAGGCTCCTTCTGGCTTAACACTGCAGGGCCCAAAAATATATTCACGCTTGTAGAGAGGACGCACAGTAGCTATGTAGCAAGAAGTCAGGAGCCACCTCTTCGAAAGGACCCTTTAAGAAGGTCAGGATAGTGTCAGAATAAAGCTAGACCAATCTCATTTTGCTACTAGTCCCAGAAGCCCAAGGTGTATTAGAGGAATGCCACTTTAGGGAATGCCAGGGATTAGGATAAATTGTGTCCCTCAAAGTTTATATTTTGAAGCCCTACCCCCCAACATGATGGTATTTGGAGTTCGGGCCTTTGGAAGAGGATTAGCCTAGATGAGGTCATGAGGGTGGGGCCTTCACAATGGGATTGGTTCCCTTTAAGAAGAGACATCAGCTTTATCTCTGTCTTCCTCATGTGAGGATACAGTGAAGGGTGGTCATCCACAAGCCAAGAAGAGAGTTTGCACCATAAACTGAGTCCTCCCTGACCTTGATCTTGAAATTTTCAGCCTCCTGAGCTTTCAGAAATAGACTTCTATTGTTTGAGCCATCTAGTCTTTGGTATTGTTTTTTGTTTGTTTGTTTGTTTGTTTTTTTACAGTAGCCTGAACAGATTAAAACACCTTTTCTTCCTAATGTGCTGAAAAATTAGGGAACTGTACTTTCCCCCCACTATTGCACTCTAATTCTTACATTGAGCAACCAATTTGTTTTGGTCAGGTATTGTGGATTTCAGTAATTAATCCATATAGATTTAAGCTGTTTCAAATAATCTGGGAACACTTATTTTTTCAATAATGGCTCTCATTTGCTGAGGTTAAGAGTTAGTAGGGATCGCCCCACTAGATCTTTACAATCACCCTGTGAAGAAGTGTTTCTGTAGTTCCCACGTAGCAGATGAGGAAGTTGAGCCCCAGAGAGGTGAGGTGATGTGATTTGCCCAAGTTGACCCGGCTGGAGAGACCTGGAGCCACGAGAGATTCAGGACGGCTGGAAACTAGAGGGCAGTGGCTAATGACTGAGACTTGTTCCCTGAGCTAGTGAGTCCATTGAACGAGAGATTAGTGACAGTCTTTCCCATATACCACTGCTTTGGCCTTCTTCCATTGGAAGAGGCGCAAGGACGGCCAACTCTCTCCCGGAAAGTGGACATTAGGGGTAATCCCGATTTGGAGAGTGCCTGGGGCTGTGGTGACTGAAGAGGGAGGAAGGAGAGCAAGGCCCCAAGAGAAGGGAAGACAGGGAGGTGTTGGCCACACCCCTTCTCATGTCAGAAATCCTGTTTCTCCTTGGGAACTCAGTCAAGGCTTCCTCAGGAAGACCTCCTGGATCTCTGTGGCCGACACTTCCTTTCCTTCGCTGCATCCCCCAGCCCTTGGCTCACTTTCGTCCAGTCTCGGCCACTCTAGCTCTGAGTCTGGTCAGCTTGCCTGCCTGTCTCACCCATTCCTTAAGGGTCCAAACAAGGCCTCCTCCTGGGTTCCCACAGCTCCAGTCACAATGTAAAAAAAAAAAAAAAAAAATACTGACTGGGGGCCAGTTATCCCAGGGATGCGTTACGAGGTAAATGTGTCTTGTACACAGTGGACACCGGGGCACGTTGATGAGGAAGGAGCAAGTTCCCAGAGGAGCAGTAAAAAGAACGCTCTGCCATCTCAGATGGTGAATTAGAAGGGTTGCCTCACATTCAGTCACCAGAGGGCGCTCCGGACAAAAGGATCCCGAGGAGGCTCTTCACCCCTTTCACTTAATCTTCCCTCAAATTCCGCACTCAGTGCTGTTAGATAGGGGCACGTAAGTCTCAAGCAGCTGGCCAGTCAGGACATGGGCGTTTACAGTTTGCTGGCATTTCCCCTGGGGAAGCAGAGGCAAGAAAATCACCAAATCGATGGCCCGTTGTTTGCTGGATGAAGAGTGAAACTTGATCAAGACAATGCGCTTGGTGCAAAGACATCCTGCGCCCTGAGCTGGTCCCAGCTTGTGGAAGTGTGACATTAAGAAAATCATTCTCGCCGAAACCGGTTTGGCTCAGTGGATAGAGCATCGGCCTGCGGACTCAAGGGTCCCAGGTTCGATTCTGGTCAAGGGCACGTACCTTGGTTGCGGCACATCCCCAGTAGGGAGTGGGCAGGAGGCAGCTGATCGATGTTTCTCTCTCATTGACATTTCTAACTCTCTATCCCTCTCCCTTCCTCTCTGTAAGAAATCAATAAAATATATTTAAAAAAAAAAAGAAAGAAAATCATTCTCTGCTCTAGCACTGGTTTCTGTAAAATGGCTGGGCTCAAGTTCCGGCCTGTTCTGGGATGTCATCGTCTCTTCTAAACTTCCTTGTTAATGGCCATGCAATTCAGTTCACGTGGAAGTTTAGTCCCCTGCCTTCTGCCTCAATGAGGGAACCGCAGTCATGGGAAACAG
Organism: Cnephaeus nilssonii; assembly: GCF_951640355.1. Classification (NCBI taxonomy): domain Eukaryota; kingdom Metazoa; phylum Chordata; class Mammalia; order Chiroptera; family Vespertilionidae; genus Cnephaeus; species Cnephaeus nilssonii. The sequence goes on from NC_137082.1 coordinate 28,796,609, forward strand.
CACTTACTGCAGTAGGAACCGCCAATGTTCTGGCCATTCCCGAGTCTTCCTGAGACACCCACAAACAACCAGGAGAGAGACATTCAGAAAAGCAAAGGCAGCCTGCAGTCATTCAGAAGGCAGCCTAAATGGGTCTATGCAGAAGGACACTATCCGTGACAGTCCTTCTAACCCACAAGGATGGTGGCATAGGACAGTGGTCGGCAAACTCATTAGTCAACAGAGCCGCAGTTTGCCGACCACTGGCATAGGATGCAGGCAGGACTCATTCGTGTGTATAAGGGCAGAGCAACGCACAACAGAATTCAGCAGCATTGGTGAGGGGTGGGGAGGGTGGAGGCAGCCTTGGGAGGGAGACAAGGAAAGGGGTGGGATAAGAGAATGAGCTGTTTGTGTCACCTTTTATTTCATAAGAGAGACAGATGGATGAATTTCAGGCACCTACAGCAAAATATCAGCTCTGATAAATCTGATTGGTTCTTAAATTGTTTGCTGTTATCCTCTCTCTGTTTGACCCATTTCTTTAATTGAAAAGAAAAAAAAAGATTTAATCTGTAATACTATCAACAATAAAAATATATTTTAAAATCCTATATAATAAAAGCCCAGCAACCATAATGGTGTAATGACCAGAATGACCGCTTGACCAGTCGCTATGAGGTGCATTGACCACCTCTCGGTCCCTCCTCCCCCCGGCCCACAGACTCCAATCGCCAGATGGCAAACGGGGAACTGGGATGGGTGGCAGTGGGGCAGGACTGGGGACTGGCGAGTTGGCGGAAAGGCCGACCTCTTGGTCCCTCCCCCTGGCCCGAAAGCTCCCATCATTGGGTGGTGAACAGGAAACCACGGGGAACCAGGGTGGGTGGCAGCGGTAGGGCAGGACTGGGGACTGGTGAGCAGGCGGAAGATGGCCCTGATCACAGGCTAGGCCTAGGGACCCTACCCACACATGATTTTGTGCGCAGGGCCTCTAGTAAATAAATAAATCCAAGGAAACCACAAAAAATGATTTAAAATAATTTCTAAAATAGCAGAGAGCCCACTAGCCCCTCAGAGCCTATCTTAATCTGGGGTAGTGGTCCCCCCCCCCACCACCAGCATAACTTTCCATAGGCGAATGCATGTATTCATAACATACCTTATGTTTTCCAGGCCCAGCTGAGGAGGGACAGTCCTAAACATGGGAGGCCAGACTCTGCTCTGGATCTAACCAGCCCTACAGCACCTCAAATACTTGGGACTTTGGCTTTCACATCTGTAAAATGGGGAGGGGGCTTGTCCTATGTGCTTTATTGAGTTATAACACACATTAAATGAAATATTTGTAAAAAAAACAGCTTGAAAATAACAATACAGGTAAGTAAGTGATGATTATTTACTTGCCAGACTCTGAGTCCAAAAGTTTCATATACTGGTAACTTTAGCATCATCAACAACAAAAGAAATGCAGGGAGGATGAGTAAAGCAGTATAAAGGGAAAGAAAAGTAAATAAAAACTTACTGATGAGAGCTGAGACCTCCAAGGAAATCATTGCCCTTCCTAAGTCCCAACTCCAGGCCTACCTTTTAAAATAATAAAAATTATTTTCTGAAAAATGATCCCAGTGGTCACTACTTGGAATTAAGAACAGTATTTATGTATCTCACCACAGTGAGTCAACGGTGGTGTTTCCTATGAAAGCCACAGGGCTTCAATGTTCAGAGCTTACATAATGAGCACAGACACCACCAAAGAAACACTAAGTATCGGTATAAATAAACTGGAGAAAACCACTGAGCCACCCACTGCAGTGTTTCCTACTGAGGCTCCGCTCTGCAGACCCTGGGGATTGACATGGACAGTTTCTTGAGAATTGATTAACCCAGTAGGTGCAGACTTCCTGGGAAAGGAACAAGTCCGTTTCTGTTCTAAGATCCTGGCACTGCCTAAGAAAACCCAAACCTACCGATAGATGCTTTGCAGGATTGGTAATGCGTTAAAAGGATGCACAGAGACCTTCTGGTCGTTGACGCCAGGGGCTGCAAAAAGCAAAGTGTACAGTGGGTGGCAGTTACCTGGCCCCTCCCAACTCTCCTTGGCCCTGTCCTCTGCTCAGTGCCCCCATTTCTCTCACCTCATGCCGCGCTCCAGGCTTCTCTGACTCTCTCAGGACATCCTTACCATCATCAGTTTACACACCATGCTGCTCACACTCTTTCAGAAGGACCCCAAATTCAAAGAGGCTGCTTGGGAAGGGCAGCACGGTGAGGCACAGGGGCTTTCCCATGGCACAGCCCTGGATGTGAGCCCTAATTTCTGCACGTGACAGTCATTCTCCATCATAGCCCACCGTTCACCCTACCTCTTGGTAGACATGCTCTGCCCAGCTCACTTGGATACCGAATCCCTGGGTGTGGAATATGGTGGAAGTGACAGTGACAATGTGTGAATCCCGAGGCTAGGTTACAAAAGGCTTTGCAGTTTCTGCCTTGACCTCTACATCCCCATCTCTGAGGAAGCCAACCACCACTCTGAGGACAGACAAGTCGCTCTGTAGAGAGACCCACGTGGAAAAGAACCAAGGCCTCCTGCCAATAACCAGCACCAACTTGCCAGCCTTGTAAGTGAACCCTCTTGGCAGTGGGGCCTCCAGCCCCAGCTGGCATTTGATTGCAACATCTTGAGAGACCTTGAATTCGAGCCACGCAGGGGAGCTGCTTCTGAGTTCCTGACTCACTGGAACCATGAGAGACAATAGAATGATTGTTGTTTTAAATTGGGGACAATATCTTACATAACTATATTAATAAGAATTTACTGGGTCCGGGTGAGGCCACACGCCCCTGCGTCTGGGAGAGGCCACGCGCCCCTGGGTCCGGGTGAGGCCACGCGCCCCTGGGTCCGGGTGAGGCCATGCACCCCTGGGTCCGGGTGAAGCTGGATCCCGGGTCCGGGTGAGGCCGTGTGCCCCTGGATCCAGGTGAGGCTGGGTCCCGGGCCCGGGTGAGGCCACGCGCCCCTGGGTCTGGCCGAGACCAAACCAGAGGGAGTCGGACCTGCATTACCACCATTTGTCCACCATCCAGAGCTGAGGGGTCAGTGCCGACATGTACTCATAAGGAACTGGTGGACATTGATATTGGGTCTCAAAAGAACTGTTGGTCCAGAAAGAAACTCACTACAGACTGATTCATTTGCCTGTCAGCATAACTATTATTGCTCGTCTCACATTCAGTTCTTATAAGTATATCTCTAGTGACACATGATCTCGCTCATCTAGGGGAAATGATGAACAACATAGACTGATGAACAACAACAGAACCAGAAACAAGGAGGCATCGATCGGACTATCGGGCCTCAGAGGGAGGATAGGGGAGGGTAGGGGGAGGGGGGAGAGATCAACCAAAGGACTTGTGTGCATGCATATGAGCCTAACCAATGGTTAAGTTCAACAGGGCGTTGGGGCATCCGTGGGGAGGGGTGTGGGATGGGAATGGGGGGATGAGGACAAATATGTGACACCTTAATCAATAAAGAAATTTAAAAAAAAAAGAATTTAACCTTTCTAAGTATTGGAGGTATTTAGACTGATATTCAGTTGGGAGACACCTGTACATCTATATCAATTGTTAAAAAATTTAACCTTGTAAAGAGTACCTGAACGTGAATGAATGTGATCTTGGATTGCTAGTTTCCCAAGGTCCTTTCCAAAGGCAAATACAATCTTCAGAGAAAGGCCTTTAGCTCAAATGGTTTCAGCAAATATTTTACAAATACCACGTCCAGCACACAACCAAAGAGCAGAATTTCTTAGGCACCCAGAAGACATTCTCTTTTTTTCTTTGTCTGTTTGTTTGCTAATTTTCACCCGAGGATATTTTTTCCCATTGATTTTTTTTTTGAGAGAGAGAGAGAATGAAAGGGAAGGAGGGGAGGGGGGCAAGAGAGAGAGAACATCGATGTGAGAAAAACACATCAATTGGTTGCCTCCCTCCTGCATCCGACCGGGACTGGGGATCAAACCTGCAACCCTTCAGTCTTCGAGCTGACACTCTAACCACTGAACCAAACCAGCCAGGGCCAGAAGATATTCTTCACCCATGGCCTATGTGTTGGGAAAATTAAGCATATGGTAGTAATGGATTCAGTGTGTGATGGGGAGAGAGAAGCCACAGGTGGGAGGGGTAGGAATGAATCTAATGAAAGGGGAAAGAGGCTTTCATTGCTTCCCATGGTGAGGACGAGCTCTGGGAATGGCAGAGAACAAACCCCTCTCCTTGCTATTTTTCAGAGGGTGGCTGAACTTTCAATGGGGTAGCCAGGGAGCTCATATTCTCAGACACCTCAAAAACGCTGTCTCCAAGCTCAGCTGGAGAATGGAAAATCTGGCCCAAACCATGGACCCAGGAAAGAAACCAAAGTGTTTAGAAAACCAAGGCATCCTTACCTGAACATTCTAGACTGCATGAGATCCAGAGCCTCCTAGAAAACATAAGTGAAGAAAAATTCTCCTCCATTCAGGAGGGTGAAGACTTAGAAAAGCTATATCAGATTTAGAAAAAAGGTAATGGTAATTTTTTGCATCAAGTAATCTACACTAATAAAAGAGTAAGATGCAAATTAACTGAAACTTTGCGATGCCCACCAGCCAATCAGGAGTGAGTATGCAAATTAACCCAACCAAGATGGTGGGTTAATTTGCATATGCAGGCACCAAGCAGCTGGGGGCAGGGTGGGACGCTTGCGTTGTCGCCATAGTGTTGACTCAGACATTCCGCACCACCCCCGGCTGCTCTGGGCCTCTGGGCAGCGTGGGAAGGTGGAAAGGTGGCTCTAGGCCAGAGTGAAAAGGTGGCTCTGGCTGGAGCAAAGGCGGTGCCAGCAGCAAGGGGAAGGAAGGCCCATTCTTGCACGAATCTTCGTGCATCGGGCCTCTAGTGTAAAATAAAGTTAAAACCCACTATAGGATATTAGCAAGATCTTGACAAGTCCCTCCTTTTACAGATGAGGAAATTAAGAACCGGGGACTAGAAAGTGAGCCCTAGTCTGCTGACCCACACTGTGTATGGTCTTTCCCTACATCCCTCTGCTCTGGTGGAAGTTGTCAGATGCCATTTCTACCTTACTCTCAGGATATGGGTGCCCTAAAGTTAACAGGCCATCTGGCATTTCTTTCCCAACAAGCTAATATTGACCCACCCAAATTGAAAACCTCAATATGACATAATTTCTAGAATCCCCTTATGTTCTTTCTCAACCAAAATTCCAAAATCCACTGTTTTGTCTAGGCAGACACCAACAAAGGGTCTTTCTTCTGACCCAGCCAATTCATCATGGCATACTGTTTTGAATATTTTGAGTAGTACCATCTAGAATACCTTATCTTATTTCTCTGTGCCTTTGAAGTTGGTCCAGATAACGTTGAGGGTTCCTTCCATCCTTAACCATTATAAAGAAAACCTTTTGATTTCTCATCATTTCTGGGTGCCCCCTCCGCCTTACCTCTGCCACATTCACAATGACTGTCATTGCCTTCTTCTCTGACCTCCATGGCACCACAACCTCCATCATGGTCTGGAGAGACCTAGCTTTCTTCCTTCCTTCCTTTCTTAATTATTTTTATTATTTTTAGAAGCTTTTTAAAAAATTTTCTATTGCAGTTTACTTTCTTTTTTATGCCTCTGTTAATATATATATATATATATATATATATATATATATATATATATATGTTTTAATTTATTTCAGAGAGGAAGGGAGAGGGGTAGAGAGATAAAAACATCAATGATGAGAGAGAATCATTGATTGGCTGCCTCTTGCACGCCCCCTACTGGGGATAGACTGGAATCAAACCCGGGATCCTTCAGTCCAGAAGCCAACACTCTATCCACTGAGCCAAACCACCTAGGGCTGCAATTTACTTTCAATGTTATTATGTATTAGTTTCAAGTGTACAGCATAGTGGTTAGTCATTAATATATTTTACAAAGTGTACCCCCTGATATTTCTAGTAACCACCTGGCATCATACACAGTTATTACAATACTAGAGGCCCAATGCATGAAAAAATCTGTGCAAGAGTAGGCCTTCCTTCCCCCGCTGCTGGCACCGGCTTCCCTCTGGCACCTGGGACCTGGGCTGTCCTCCCTATGCCCCGGCTTCGTCAGGAAGGATGTCCGGAATGACGTCTGGTCTAATTAGCATATTACTCTTTTATTATTATAGATTATTGACTATCTGCCCCAGGCTGTAGTTTATATCCCTGTGACCATGTTGTAACTACCAATATGTACTTCTCAATCCCTTCACCTCCTTTTTTTTTCCCTTCACCTCTTTCTCCCATTCCCCCAACCCCGCTCCCCTCTGGCAACCATCAGTCTGTTCTCTGTATCTACAAGCCTGTTTCTATTTTGTTTGTTTATACTGTTCTTTAGATTCCACATGTAAGTGAAACCATATGGTATTTGTGGAGACACCTCGCTTTCAATCCCAACTTGACCACCAAGCAGCTATGAAAACCTGAGCACATTCCCTAACTCCTGTGAACCTCAGTTTCTTCCTCTCTCCCTGCATCATGGAGTTGCTGTGGGGAAGCGTGGTCATGACGACTGAGGGCCAGCCCAGTCCCCACACAGAGCTCCTCAGAAAACAGAAGCTCAGCAGCCTGGCCACCCTGTCTTAAGTATGATCACTGGTTCACTGTCTTCTCTGTCTGTGTCTCCACCCCAGGTCAGAGCCTTGTGGTTCGTAGTCACTCCATAAATTCATTCCTCAAACATTACTGAGGTAGAGAAGCAGGTGTTGTGGATACAGAGTGGCTCACAGATCTAGACTCTCAAGGAAGCTACATCCTAACGAGCGAGATAAAAACACAGGCAACAAACACTGAGTTCTTAGCGCTGAGCTGTGATGTTTAGCTTTCCTTGACTTTATAGTATGACTGCTGCTGCTTTAGCATATGTCCAAATCATTGGCCTAGATGGACAAAGTCATTAAGCAAGGGAGCACACCAATTCAGGGATATTTTCTTTCCCATGGGGTCTTTGAGAGCTTAGAGAGAAATCGGAGCAGCAGTAAAATAATAGCAACTAGACTGCTGCAATTAAATGTGATTTCCCACAACTTAAGTATCACTTTCAGATAGTGTCAAATTAAAGTGTTTCAGAAGATTGCTGAAAAAAAGACTTTCCTTATAAGTGAAATGCTGGCACAGGAGGCCTCCAAGGAGGAACTGCCAGGTGCTGTTTTATGTGCTTGGCACATCGGAGCCTAACTCGCCATAGTGGTTTTGAATTCCACATTGTCTGCAAAATTGCCACTTCATGAAAACTGTCTCAGAAATTCCTCCTTAATCGATGCAAGTAGCTGTCAGTCATATCTGTCCTGCCTGATTTGCATTTTAGAAATGTAGGATTTATTTTCAAGAAAACCTTTCTTTAACCTCAAATTTCCTGTGTTTTCAGAAAAAAAAAATGCTGCTTAGTCAAGAAAACCAATGGGATAATGTTTTGAAATTGATACGTTTAAGGTATCTTTTAAATATATATATATTTGTATTGCCCAGCTGGTGTTGCTCAGTGGTTGAGCATCGACTATGAACCAAGGAGGTCATGGTTTGATTCCCAGTCAGGGCACATGCTCGGGTTGCAGGCTTGATCCCCAGTAGGGAGTATGCAGCCGATCAATGATGTTTCTATCTTTCTCTTCTTTTCCCTTCCTCTCTGAAATCAATAAAATATATATATATATATTTTAAAAACCCATAAAACTTGCAACAAAAAACTTCGTCTGTAAAAATTCTCTCCATACTAGAATTTGACATACTGTTGGAACAAGTTATTGGACTTAAAACATCAGATTCTTGCTTGAAAAACTATTCCTACTTATCAAAAGATGTTCTTCAATGGAAGTGAATATGATGTCCAAGGCACTAACTTCTCATAAAAAGAATTTGGAGAAAAAAATGCTTTTCTTTTTTTTTTCATAAGGACATGGACTTCTCACCATTCAGATGAAGATGTGATAACATTTCAAAGAAGCTGCTACCATCTTTGACCAAAAAGACTCAGTCTACCAAATCGTCTTTTCCATTGTGAATGTGACTTTCAGATCAAGATGGTCTCATCAACAATTTAGCTTAAGGAACTTAAGAACTTAATTAAAAAGAAATGTAATGTACCTTTTTCAAGGTAAAACCATCAACTATTTCTACGCTTACTAGAGCATGGCAAGACCTGTGGAAGATGAAAGCACCCAACAAATTGCCCCTGAAATTCTACAATTATGCAAGAAACACAAGCCCTCCTCCTGTGGCTTCCTGGTGTGATTGGCGAGGAATCTCTAGGCTCCAGCTCTGGGCTCTGTGTGTTGATTCCTCAGTGTTGGGCACAGGAGGGGGTTTTACAAGGTTGATGCTGGATTTTCTTGGGTCCAACATCACCACGTTGTCATATCTGGTCATTACCTTTTACTCTCCCCTCTTTGAGTCCTGCTTTGGCTGCTGCTCTTTTCCACTTTGTCTAGAGGGAGAATGCTTATTTAGATTCCTCTTGGCAGACAGTTGACAGCTATGTTGAAGATGAGATGCATGGAACGGGTCCTGGTCAGCAGTGGGTCGCTAAGCCCCAAGTACAGAAGTTGGGTGCATCCATGGAGGATGAGGACACCACGACATCTCCCACACCAGGAGTGCCAAGTGCTGTGCGCACACTTTTCTGGATAATTCCCCTGGGGTTGTGCAGTAAGGATGAGAGGTCTGATGGAAGCAGGAGTGCGGAGGGGTACCTGGTAAGGCCCAGAGAGAGGACTGTGTCTGAAGCCTCTGCACCCAACATTTCAATTCACAACATGACAACCCAGGTGAGAGCAGTAATTCTCTCAGCACAGGGTCTATTTTTGTCCCATGCCAGTGTTTCACTGTATGTAACCTCAGCAGGATGAGTGCAAGAGAGGAGAGCGAGATCCCAGGGAAGCTCATTCTAAGCCTTTTCTCTTTGTACCTTCACCAAGATGTGTCATCTCCTGGTTCCAAGTGGGAATAACAGCCCTGTCCTGCCTTGCTCATGAGACCGGGGAAAGGATCAGAGGCTGGCCTGGCCTCTTCCCCACATAGCTCTCAGGGACACTTCCTCAAGTTCCCCAGCTTGCTTGACCTCCATCCGATGTTTGTAACTACCATTGTGGGAAACGGAAGGGCTTTGATAGTCTGCAAGTGTCAGGAGGTTGGGGATGCTGTAAAGGCATCTTGGCAAACCAGGGAAGGAGGCACAAGCCTAATTCCTATTCTGTGTTTCCTTGGCCTCCAGCAAAGCCTTCCTTTGTATTAGAGGGGCCCATTGTAGATCAATATGGGCTGCCGACAGCAAGACATGGCATGGGCAAACTGCCCAGCAGATGGTTCAACTCTGTGTGTGCCAGTCAAGGGCCAGTGTGGCAGACAATAGCTTCTATTGGTGTCTCAGGTCAGAGTCACGGATATAAGATAACTGTGGGATGGTAGGAATTCATGGTACAGTTCCACCCGAAGAAACATGAGGCATATGCAGGCTTCTCTGCTGCCCCCTCAAAGCCTTGGCTGCCCAAGTTGAGTGGCGAGAGGGTCAAGGGCTCTGGGCAGAAGGGCAGATACATTCGTGCATGGCTCAGAGAATGGGGACAAACTTTGGACCTTCTATTTGAGCTAAGAGCTTGGTCCTTTGGCTACGGGCAGCGTCAGGGGCCAGCTCAGGGAGTGGGGCAGTGGCTTTGCACAGGGGGTTCTTGTTTTCTTTGGGTCCCTGAAATGATATGAAAAAAAGTGATGAAATGTGGGCCTTGGGAAGGTGGGATCCCAATCCTGGCTCTGAGCTTGGCTGTTTACTTAAGTTCCCTGAGCCACCAATTCCCATCTGTAACATGGGCATGATGCCCAGCTCACAGTGCTGCCTTGAAGAAGGGGTCTAACCCTGCATGGTACTAGGAGCCTAAGTTCTCAGAACAGCAGTATTTCAGCCTTATCCCTGTCTTAATCCGTGTGGGCTGCTCTGACAAAATACCTTTGACGGGGTGACTTATAAACAACAGAAATGTATTTTGCACGGTTCTGGAGGCTGGAAGTTTGAGGCCAGGATGCCCAGCATGGTCGAGTTGTCTTCTCTTATAAGGGCACTAATCCAATTACTTCCTAAAGGCTCCAATTCTAAATACCATCACATTGGGGATCAAATTTCATCAGCTGGCCCTAGCCGGTTTGGCTCAGCGGATAGAGTGCTTGCGGACAGAAGGGTCCCAGGTTCAATTTCGGTCAAGGGCATGTACCTTGGTTGCAGGCTCCTCCCCGAGACACATCAATGTTTCGCTCTGTCTTTCCCTCTCTCTTCCACTCTTTCTAACAGATCAATGGAAAAATATACTCGGGTGAGGATTAACAACAACTAAATAAACAAACAAACAAATAAACAAATGACTTTTTTTGGGGGGGGGGCGGGGGGACAAGCATTCAGTCTGTGAGATGAGCACTGTGGAATAGACTAGCACTGAGACCCAGCACCCCCACAGCAGTATGAGCACTTGCTGATGTTAAGTCCCCAGCCTCGGTCTCAAAACTGAGCTCTTCCAAGTCATGAAACAGTCAGTCAAAATTAATTATGGGCTATAATGAAGTTGGCAGAAGACTGATTTGGGGACCATTCTTGCCGGTGACTGGAGTGACCTGGGTTGTCCTGGAGAGACTCTGAGCCTCAGGGAGTGGTAACACGTCCTCAAGCAGGGTGGTTTGTATATTCAACCGCATATATTAAAGTACTACATTGGTAATGGAATGGCTGATTAGCCAAGAGCACACATATCTGTCTAGAAAAAATAGAAATAATGAGGAGGCGGCTCTTCATTAGGAAGAAAAATAGGGTGATTAGAGGACAGTCCTGGGGCCTGGGACAGAGTGAGACGGCATCCAGGGTATTTCTAGGAGGAAACGTGCACAAGTTTCTCCTCAGGAGGTGGGAAGGGGGAGTATTCATTTACCACCAAATTATCCTTTTCTCCTCAGATTCTGCAAAACCGACAGACCCACAAACAAACTGAGAATTGCTTTTCTTTTGGGTTCAACTCAAATTTCTGTGTAGAAGCTGAGATAGGGAATGCTTTAACCTGTATAATATATTCAGTTACAAAACAGCAGAGAAATATTCAGGAAACACCCTGGAGGTGGAACTGACTTTGTGTCTGTCTTGTCTGTGGACAGAATAGAGATTCCTAACATGGTGTTGTTCCAGGAAGCGCTTCCGAAGATTTTTACCAGCAAAGCACTGTGTTAGAGGAGCAGCGTGGTCAGAGCGTCTCTCCTCCACGCTGTCTGCTCGGTGCACTGCCAACTTTCACAGCATCTTTCTTTTCACAGCTCTCTTGTTTTGTTTTGTGCCTGCAAATATCCTTGTGTTTTTTTTTCTTCCCCCCTTGGTAAAGGAAAGGAATGTAAAGTCCATTCTAGAATAGGGTTAGAATGATTTACTCCAGATATCTTTAAAAGAAGTCTGTGTCAAAGGTCAAGCCATGAATACAGAAATAAACGGGAAGCTGCGGGTTAATTGTGGGCTGATTCCCAGAGATGCAACTGGAGAGAGTTTCCTGAGCAAGCAGCTGTCCAGCAAGGAGACCACACCTTTCTGTCAATAAGGAACGGTCCTACTCCTATCAGAGGGGTCATGCTACATCACGACCCTTTCTCTCGTTTGTGAAGAAGAGTTGAGGAAGTCAAAAGGGGCATTTGAGAACTAACTGGGAATCTTAGAAAGTAATGGAATACTTTCTGGTTATGTTAGAAACCGGCTCTTAAAACTTTTTTTTTTTTTTAATAAAGAGAAGATCACTAAATAGAATTCAGCTCTGAAATGGCTTTTGATATTCAGTAACCCCAAAGCATTTGTGTTGGGTATATGTTCTTGAGTGGTTTTTATTTAAATGAATTTAAGATAAATATAATGTCCTGTTCCTCTGGGAACTCAGGCAAAACCAGGTTGATTACGAGATAATTAAGAACAGGTAGCGCTCTGGCCAGTGTGTTCAGTGGTTAGAGCATAGACCCATGCACCAAAGAAAGGGTCTTGGGTTCAATTCCTGGTCAAGGGCATGTACCTGGGTTGCAGGTTTGATCCCCAGCCTAGGCCCTGGTTGGGGCACGGGCAGAGGCAACCAATCGGTACGTCTCATTCACATTGATGTTTGTCTGTCTCTTTCTCTCTTCCCCTTTCTTCCTCCCCTCCATTCTCTCTTAAAAAAAATCAATAGGGCCGAAACCGGTTTGGCTCAGTGGATGGAGCGTCGGCCTGCGGACTGAAAGGTCCCGGGTTCAATTCCAGTCAAGGGCATGTACCTTGGTTGTGGGCACATCCCCAGTAGGGGGTGTGCAGGAGGCAGCTGATCGATGTTTCTCTCTCATTGATGTTTCTAACTCTCTATCCCTCTCCTTTCCTCTCTGTAAAAAATCAATAAAAATATATTTTAAAAAAATCAATAGGGCTGGGCCAGCATAGTTCAGTGGTTGAGTGTCGACCTATGAATCAGAAGGTCATGGTTTGATTCCTGGTCAGGGCACATGCCCAGGTTGCAGTCTCAATCCCCAGTGTGGGATCTGCAGGAAGCAGCCAATCAGTGATTCTTTCTCATCACTGATGTTTCTGTTTCTCTCTCCCCTCCTCCCTTCCTCTCTGAAATCAATAATATATATATATATATATATATATATATATATATATATATATATATATATATATATTTAAAAATCAATGGGAAAAATATCCTCTGTGAGGATTAACAAACAAAAACAACAGATAGCTGTTGCAGATAAAACTAATTATACTTCAGCATTTATATTTCCATAAATTTTCCTCTAATAGTTATTTTTACAAGTACATGATATATGTAGATGTAGTAATTTATGATTAAGCCTCAAACTGTAATTATTAAATGTGATACTTTGCTCTTTTAATACTTGCAGTTCCTATTTTTAAAGTGCAATAAAGTGTACAATATCCCTTTGACACCCTGAAATTTGCTTAATAAAAACCCTGCTGTTATTTTTTTTTATTATTGTTGACACTATTTCAGATGTCCTCCATTTCCCCCACCTTTTGTCCACCTCCACCCAGCCCCCACCACCCCTCTCCTGGCCTTCATCACACTTGTCTGTGTCCATGGGCTATGTACATATGTTCTTTGACTATTCCCTTCACTTTCTTTATCCAGTTCCTCCCAACCCCCTCCTGGCTGACCTCTGTTAGTCTGTTCCATGTATCCAGGCATCTGGTTCTATTTTCTTCATCAGTTTATTTTTTTAAAATATATTTTTTTATTGATTTCAGAGAGGAAGGGAGAGGGAGAGATAGAAATATCAATGATGAGAGAGAATCATTGATCGGCTACCCCCTGCTCGCTCCACACTGGGGATGGAGCCCACAACCCTGGCATGTGCCCTGACCAGGAATCAAACCCTTGACTTCCTGGTTCATAGATTGATGCTCAACCACTGTGTCACACCAGCTGGGCATCATCAGTTTATTTTGTTCATTAGATTCCACATATAAGTGAAATCATATGGTGTTTGTCTTTCTTTGGCTCTTATTTTGCTCAGCATAATAATCTCCACATCCACTCATGCTGTCGCAAAGGGTAAGAGTTCCTTCTTTTTTACAGCTGCATAGTATTTCATTGTGTAAATGTGCCTCTGGTTGTTTTTTGGTGTGTTTTTTTGTCTTTTTGTTTTGTTTTGTTTTGTTTTGGGTTTTTTTCCACTCATTTGCTCCACTACTAAAGGACTTATGTGATCTGGAAACTCCCTTAACCACAGGGTCAAAGGAGAGAACTAGATCACAGGGTCTATTACGGCCTTTGCAGCTCTAAGCTTCTCGTTCTCTGCATTTTTCATTTGTAAAATTTAGAAGTGCCACAGTCCCCAAGCTTACAATGGCCTCATGGTCAGTTTCAGGGCCCCATCACCACTGCCCTGAGACTACCACTGCCCCACGCCCAGCATGAGTGTCTGACCCTAGACCCTTGCAGGTGCAGCAGATGGAAACCAATATGACTAGCTTTTCCCGAACATGTTGTTTCAGTGAAAGCTACATGCAGTCTGACTTTCCATCTCAGCTCCCTATGGACCATCCCCTGGCTGAAGGAAGGGTCAAAATGGAGAAGGATGGGGAATCTGGGCCTGCTTAGCCTAACAGTGGTCAGCAAACTGCGGCTCGCGAGCCACATGCGGCTCTTTGGCCCCTTGAGTTTTTAGCAAAGGCCAGCTTAGGAGTACCCTAATTAAGTTAATAACAATGTACCTATCTATATAGTTTAATTTTTAAAAATTTGGCTCTCAAAAGAAATTTCAATCGTTGTACTGTTGATATTTGGCTCTGTTGACTAATGAGTTTGCCAACCACTGGACTAGGAGCAAGCAGAAAGTGAGAAGAGGCCAGATAGGGCCAAAAAAGACTATACAAGCTGGTGGAGATTGTGGCCTCCTGGGGGCAAAATGAAGAGCAGTGAACAAGCAGGGCCTCGGTCCCTCCTCTTGGGGAGGTTTGAGAGGTTGTTTTGAAGTTGGAAAGATGAAATTCCCTGCAATATCTGTCTAAAGCCTTTACAACCACTAGGGTTAATCTCCAACCCAGCTCATTGATGGAGACGCCCCTCTGTCTCTTAATCGTGCTTTGCAAGATTCATGTTTTAAAGGTGCTAATAATGACCAAGGGACAGAGATTTTGACAAAGATACATAGTACAACACTGAGAAGGAAGGGAGGGATGGAGGAAGGAAAGAAGGAAGGAAGGAAGGAAGGAAGGAAGGAAGGAAGGAAGGAAGGAAGGAAGGAAGGAAGGAAGGAAGAAAGGAAGGAAGGAAGGAAGGAAGGAAGGAAGGAAGGAAGGAAGGAAGGAAGGAAGGAAGGAGAAGAAAAGAGAGGGAAGGAAGGAAGGAAGGAAAGAGAAAAGAGAGGGGAAGAGAAGACTAAAGGACAGAAATAGAAACTGTCCTGCCCTGACCCTTTCACAAAGACCAGGGACCAGAGTGTTCCACTTGGAAGGCTTGGGCCATGCGGCCACCAGGGATCTATCTGAACCACAGAGCTGAGCCTGAGGAACCGCATTCCCTACGGAAAATCTAGGTGCTGCTAATGGAGGAGGGGGATGGGCAAGGGGCAGGCAAAAACGGGGGATGCCATCTACTCTCCTTCTGTAGCATTCGGTGATAAAACTAATTCATTTGTAAGTGCAGATTTTTATCTGTAAGATTGACCTGAAGTGAGTGTAAAGCCTATTGATAAGTAGGCCCAAAACCCGCTCCGCCTCGTCCCCCACTAGCATCGTAGGAGGAGCCTCAGCTTACTCTGTCCTGCTGCCTTCCCGTGGGGCCCTCTGTTCTTTACCCTTCTCTTTCTCTCTCTTACTCAAGACTTCCTACTCCCTCTTGCTACTCATTCTTCCCTTTTGCTTGTTCTTCCATTCTTTCCCCTCTTTATTTTTCTTACATTTTCTCTATTCCCGCCCCTCTCCTTCTGCTTTTCCCTCCAGTTCCTTCTCCCACCCTCACTCTCTTCTCTGCTTCTCCCTCTCTCTTCCTCAGATGCTGTGCTGTCTAAGGCCAAAGGGTTGAAGAGTTTCAAAAGCCTGTTACTCCTGTGACCTCATGTTTGCAGTGTGTCAATATGAGTAAAACTCAGTAAAAACACATGTTCTGATTGCAAACATGTTGCACATCTGAGCTCTGTAATATCTCTCCAAGAGCCACAGCGGAATCCCAACCATTCTCTGTGCAGGACTCTTTCCAATGCAATGCAATGTGGAGCCCACAAACCGGCCCTCCATACTGTGAGGAACATGAAGAAGTGCAGGACGGGAGTTCTGTCTTCAAAGTCATTGTCATCCAATGAGCCGAGACCTACAGATGAGGTGACCATGCATCCCAGTTTGCCCAGGACCACCCTAGTTTTCACCTATTGTTATTGGATAATTATTAACAACTAGAGGCCCGTTGCACGAATTTGTGCACGGGTGGGGTCCCTCGGCCTGGCTGGGAATTGGGGTGGATCAGGGCCACCTTGCCCAATCCCAATCAAGGCCAGCCAGGGGGCGGGTCCACGGGAGGTTGGCCGGCCGAGGGAGGTTGGCTATGGGAGCACACTGACCACCAGGGGGCATGTCCTGCATTGAGCATCTGCCCCCTGGTGGTCAGTGCACATCATAGCGACCAGTCAACTGGTCGTTCGGTCAACTGGTCATAACATCGCTTAGGCTTTTATATATAGATATCCCTTTTCCCCCTAAAAGTACCCAAGTGCAGATGATAAATTGTACATTCACCTCCATCTATAAGAAACATTAATAACAGCTCAAAGTAGCCATGGTGGAAAGAGCCTATGTCAGGAGATTGAGTTCTTGCTCTAACTCAGTCACTAACTTGGGGAGATTTTGGACAAGTCCCTTCAGTTCTCTGGGCCTCATTTGAAAAGGAGAGGTTGGAACTAAGAGTCTCATTGGATCATTTATTCGACAAATAATTATTGAGCTTCCTACTGTGTCTTAGCTGCTCTAATTTGGGCAAATTTAGGTGATGATGTGAGAGTGTCCCAGCTTCTCCTTGCTTTTGTCTGCTCAATGGAATTCTGGCATGGTCCACTAGGTAGGTCCCCATCTTTCGAGGGTTTGCTAGACTGGTCTTGGGAAGGAATGGGCAAGGAGAGGAAAAAACTGGTGACTAATGGGGGTGATGGGAGGATGAGCTTTTTGGGGGAGAGCTATGGAAAAGAGGAGGAGTCATCCCCCATGGGGTACTGCGGGCAGCTGACAGCAGAAGGAAACAGGGGTTGGAAGAAGTACTGCTGAAGACTTGGATCTCTTTTATAGTGTGTGAAAAGTACCTGGGATGAACTTGAATATTTGTACATTGCTTTTGGTTGCTTTGACTATGTTCTTTTAGACTGAACCATACAGGTGCTGGAGAAACAAAGAAGAATAATGTTAAATGTGTTCCTTCACGAGCATTTGGTCTAGCAAGGGTGGTGTTTTCTCAAAGCCTTCCAGCTTGAGGAGCCCATGGCATAAGTGTGGCCAGAGGAATTTAGTGGGACCCCAAATGGGTCATGAAAAAATGGGCCAGATGAGGAGAAATAAGTTTCTTCTTTCATACGTGGGTAGATTGAAACAGAACACTTTGTACAGATGAATGATCTGTTTCCCATCCTCAAAGTGCTCATGATGTCAATCACGCTGCTTCCTTCCAACCCCTCCTGTCACCAGCCATACACCTCACCACACACTGTCCTGTCTTCTTAATAGCGTCAAGGCCAAGTGGTTCACCAGGCAATTTCCAAAGCATTGCTCTTACAGCATGTTCCACTCGGCACACATGGCCGATAAACAGACACTATTTCCACTATCTCTGTAGAATTATTTGGCCATGAAAAAAGGAAACTAACAGACCATAACATTGTCTTTTTTATCACTGCATTTAAAGTGTAATAAGTGAGATCATATAATCACTGCTAAAGCCTCTGCTTGCATCACGTCAGTTCACAGGCCATTAGCCAAAGCAAGTCACTAGGCCGATTCCAACATCAGTGCAGTGCAGAAGTGCATTCCACCTCAGACAGGGGCGGGGAAGAGGAATCTTTGTTGACAAATAATGCAGTCTACCAAGAGGGAAAAGCGTAGAGTGTGGAGACTAGGAATATTCTGAAGACATTCTCAAAGGACCAGCCCAGAGCCGTGTGTTTTGTTTCTTTGTTTGTTTGTCACCCAAGGATATTTTTCCATTGATTTTCAGAGTCAGTGGAAGGGAGAGGGAGAGACAGAGAGAGAGAAACATCGATGTGAGAGAGACACATCAATTAGTTGCCTCCCGACCCGGGGCTGGGGATCAAGCCTGCAACCGAGGTACATGTCCTTGACCGGAATTGAAGCCAGGACCTTTCAGTCAGCGGCCCAACGCTCTATCCACTGAGCCAAATCGGCTAGCGGGAGAACTGTGTGTTTTTACCAAAAAGACATTGCTAAGCCCCTGGCCTGTGCCAGACACTGCACTTGGTACAGGGGATACAATATATGAACAATTAAGGTGCAGTCCCTGGTGGCTAAAATATCACCAAATCACATGGTCCTTAAAAACAAAGAGGCGATTTAAATGGGAGCAAGAGAGGAATGTTTCCAATTCATCCTTCACTGCTGGGTGGCAGCCACCAACACTTCCGGCCCCTCCAGGTGTCAGCTGCTTCCCAGGGCCAGGGAACCAAGCCTAGAGGTGCCAAGTAAGGGCTCCCCACGAGATGCATGTGGCAATTAAGCCATCAGCCACTGTAGAAGGTTGTGCTTCTCTCCAACAGAAAATGAATCAAATTACAGGGAAGGTTCCTGCCCCCCAGCCCTGCACTGTTATCCATGCCAGAAATGCAGCAGTGATTTCTCTAAAGAGCTAATTGCCAATTTTAACAGAGCAAACTCGAAAATCTATGTATGGATTTGCCCAAGAGATGGGGCCTGGCCTGCTTCACAGAGCAGAACCCAACGCAGAGCAGGGCCTGTGGATGTCCCAGGAGAAGCATGTCTCAGCCCCGAATCCTTGGAGATGTGTCCCTTCATAGTGACCCTGAACTAGACAATTCCTTCCTCCTTCACCTTCCAGTATAACCTGATCCCCCAGGGAGCTGAGCGGGTCCTGAGGGCCTCCTTCCAGGGCAAGACCACACCCTCGGTGTGTACTCCCCTGGGCTTGAGGAGTAGCCAAGGGCTGCTGCTAGGAGGGGTGTGGAAGGAGCTTGGACCCAACGCAGGAATGTCCAGACACATGCGAGCAGGTCCCCCTTTGTGTGGGATGCAGCTGAGAGTGGAGAGAAGGGGAATAGGAGGGAGCCACAAGCAAGGGGTCAGTTACCTTGGCACCACCATGTTTGGGTTCAGAAATCCAAGGAATCCAAGAATTCTGACATTAAACTTGGCCTTTCAAGTGACTATAGAGATACATAGAAGATAGACCATTTTATTTACAGTATGTTAGCTTGATTTATAATTTTAAATATTTAGACAAATGGTTTGAGGGCCTCTATTTGCATTCTTTCTCCAACCCTCACAAACGTCCAAGGTAGGCCTGTAATTATGCTAGGGACACAGAGGAGGAGGTCAGTGCCCACTTGGATGTCCCCTCAGGCATCTGTGATGAGAAATCACAGGGGCATCTCCCAAAGCAGCAGGCATTTTAGATCTGGCTTGTTAACTCTGCGTCAGATTTTAGCCAGCTGCCACCTTGTGATTAATCTTCCAATGCTTTATCCAGCCCGAATCATATTCACTCATTTACTTTTTATAAGCATGGTTTTGCAACCCCAGAATTTCATCTGATATATACTGTGTACCTCACTCATTTACTTCAAATTTCCTGTACGCCCAAAATGACACAAAATCACCAACATGGGTCAGTTTTTTATCAACAACCGGAGAAGAGGCAAATTGAAGCACAGATTTATCAGACAGGAGAAGCCTTTAGTCAAAGAACAAAGGATGAAAATGATCAAAGTGAAATTTCTGGGGATAAGAGGAGGAGGGGGCAAGTCTGGAGAAGGCCATACTGCAGGAGAAGCCTACGAATTTCAACAGAGCCCCTTAAAAAAGCCGTATTCTATTCTGACTCAGAGAAGGCTTAAATATTGAATGGGCTAATTAATATGACCAAATATAAAGCTACCAAGAGTAAAAACACTGATGACCTGAGATTAAGTGATTCTGGATAGGGACCCAAGGGAAGTATTGCCTAGGGCAGAGACACCTTTGCAAGACATGAACAACTGCTCCATCTGCCTGTGAATCTTGCTACTCAAGGTGTAGGCCTCAGCCCCGTAGCACTGGCATCAGTTGAGAGTCTATTAGAAATGCAGAGTCTCAAGCTCCACCTCAGACCAGCCAAATCAGAATCAGCCCTCTAACAAGACCCACAGTGATTCTGTACACTTACAAATATGAGCAGGGAGGCCGTCAATCCTTTGAAGCACTTGTTTTTCAACTCTGACTGCCTTGGACAGACTGTAAAAATAAGATAGCCATTGGCTGTAACCACCCCTTCCACTTTCCCTCACTCGTTTGCCCCTAACCCTATAAGTATCTTTACTGCACCTCTAACCCTATTGCCTAGGATCCTGGACCCCCGGGCAGCCAGGCAGAGGTACAGAGACCAAGTCGGGAGACGGGGGGCGGGAGGGGGCTGCCCTGGAGGCTTTGTGAGCATCAGGCTGATCCCTGACTCTCCATCATAGGAATTGGCACTCTCATCATTATATCCTTTCTCATCCTAAGACCCCCCACTGTAATAGTGAAATCTCACATGGCAGTCACCCAACAACTTCTAACAAAGCAGAAGAGATGACCGAAGCAGCAGTAATACTGTCCAAAGATTCAGGTGCCTTCACGCCACGGCAAGTTTTAAGAAAGATGCCCCTGATTTGAACTCAGTTCAAAAGTCCTTGGAACAATAAAGAATGCCTAATTTTGCTCCAGGGAGATTCTACTTGAAAAGGTGGAAGACATCTCTATTCTAAATCTCATTTAGCTCATGTTTTAAGTTATCCTAGTTAATCCAGCCCTGGCAGAAAAGGCCACCCAATTTAACGTTTATAACATGTTTTCTATTATTTGCTTTATTCTAATTAAGAAATCTTTGTCATGCCCTAGCCAGTTTGGCTCAGTGGATAGTGTCGACCTGTGGGCTGGGGGGTCTCAGGTTCGATTCCGGTCAAGGGCACATGCCCAGGTTGCAGGCTCAATTCCCAGTAGGGGGCATGCAGGAGGCAGCCGATTAATGATTCTCTCTCATCATTGATGTTTCTGTCCCTCTCTCCCTTTCCCTTCCTCTCTGAAATCAATAAAAATATATTTAAAAAATAAATAAATCTTTGTCGTGTGTTGCGTTTTTTGTTTTATTTTTATCATCAGTTTTTATATTTTTGTGAAATCAATGGATTTCCAGAAACAGAACTCCCGTTTATAAAACTTTGTGCCTCTGGGAAGTAAAGGTTTGATTTATGAAGTGTTGGTTTGCAGCCGAGGTTCAGGAATTTAATTAACTCATAAGTCAGGTGAAGCGTATTTCCTCTCCTTGCCCAGAGCCAGTCCCCCTGTCTGTGTGAAGGCACTGAGAATGAATAGTGCTCCCTGGGAACTCTGTGTGGGAAGCAGTGGGCCATTTGGAGAAACGCCAAAGCCCTGGGGCAGGATTGCAAGTTCAGGAGTCTGAGGCCACTTTTTTTTAACTTTAAATAATTTTTATTTTTCCATTACAGTTGACATACAATATTGTGTTAGTTTCAGGGGAATAACCCAGTGATTAGATATTATATAACTTACTAAGTGATCACCCCAATAACCTTTTTAGTAGTTGTGTCTTCCCTCTCTTTCATTATGTCTAAAATGAAGATATTGGTCAATGCAGTTACAGAGTAATGAGATTATCCTATATAAAAAAAGCCTAATATGCTAAGTGTCTGGTCAGCCTTTCAACCAATCAAAGCTAATGATATGCTATGACGTGCACTGACCACCAGGGGGCAGAATATCTGACCGGTAGGTTAGCTTGCTGCTGTGGCCGACCAATTGGGACTAAGTGAGACAGGCTGGACTGCCCTGGAGCCCTCCCATGGTCCCTTCCCAGCTGGCCAACCTCCTGCATCCTTCCCCGGCTCTAATCATGCACTGGTGAGGTCCCTCTGCCTGGCCTGGACCCTCTCGCAATCTGGGCTGAGGGACCACCCTCCCCCCAAGTGCACGAATTTCATGCACCGGGCCTCTACTATATTATAAACCCCTCTGTTTGAGGTAAACTTCCCTATTAACCTGGCAATCATCTACACTAATAAAAGAAAAAGATGCAAATTGACCTTACCTTTGCGGCATCCACCAGCCAATCAGGAGTGAGTATGCAAATTAACCCAACAAAGATGGCAGGTTACTTTGCATACACAGGCACTGCCCCAGCCACTCCGGGCCTCTGGGAAGTGTGGGAAGGCAGAAAGGCAGCTCCAGGCCAGAGCGAAGGCAGTACCAGCAGCCAGGGGAAGGAAGGCCCATTCTTGCACGAATCATCGTGCATAGGGCCTCTAGTTGATATGAAGTGTTCATCACAGTGCCAGGCACTTAAAAAATGTACAGTAAATATGAGCTATTAGCCACCCCTACCCCGAGGGTCAAAAGCCATGTGTAAAAGAGAAAACGGAGGTTTCCCCCTGCCAAGCACAACCCTGTACTAATACTCATTCATAGAACTGAAATCTTGCATCACAGGTCTTGACAAAGTAGGACCCCTAGCCATGTTCTTCTCCAGAAGTGACCAGTGGCAGAAGACTTCCAGGTGTCCCTTGGCCAAACCAAACATCTAGGCTGCCACTTGTCCTTAGTGATCATGCAAGTGCCTTCCGGGGATTGCAAGTGCCTCCCGGGGATTACAGGACATTTAATAGGCTTCTGGACAGAGGAGCTGTGGCTTCCCTGGACGGGGCCCCAGGAGAAGGGACTCCATGGTTTTTGGCAGGAAGCAAAGAAGGCCTTTCCCCCATGGCTGGGCCAACACGCACCTCACCATCAAATGCCCCATGGGGCACCTGAATTCTAAAATGGTCTGCCCATAGTTGCTGGGCTGTTGATCTCAAGGAGGAAGCATCCTCAGTAGATCCTTGCGGTGGACTCCACATGAATCCTATGGCATCCAAGCATCTGGGCTTCATTCCCCAGCTGACTCCACGGAGGCACCAAGCACCCTGGGAAGCAGTAAGGGAGCCTTTGGGGAGCTGGAATGTTCCATTTCTCAATCTGGGTGGTGATCACATGGGAGATCCATTTGCAAAATCATTTATTGAGCTCTGTATTTAAGAAGTGTGCCCTTCATCCACTGTACTATACATATGTTAATATACTCAAACTAAAGAAGTTCAAGAAGACCAAGAAAAACTGTGAAAAAATCACCAGGCAGCATAAAAACACCTGAAACAAGTGCAGACTATCAGGGGAAATTAGCTTCTGCTTCAGAAGTCTGAGTGCTAATCAGAGGAACTCAAAGCATTACTTTCGGTTTTATTTCTGATTTTCATGGATTTGGTTTTCAACCTTAACTGAAGCCAATGGCAAAGTTAAAAGCAAAGAGAGGTGAGCTCATTTCTTTGCTAACAATCTGTTCCAATGAGACACTGAAAATGGTTCCTCTCCATTCTTGAGTAATTCCCACCAAATTATTTCAAGAAGGGCCTTGGAATCATAGCCTACAGGAGTTCTGATGAACTCAGAGTTGGAAATCATTAGGACCTTAAGAGCTACTTAAGCATTTGCTGTTAGAAATCCTTTGCCCCAGACACAAATGGTGGGTTATAAATTATTGATGGACCCAATTAGGGACGTAATTGGGATAATCTGGCTGCTTGCCATAACACTAATGCATCTGAAGTTTGCATGTTTCAGTTAAACTTTTTTTCTGCTTCCTGTTACATTTCCAAATATCCTAATGTGCTCTCTAGAGGTCTTTGAATAATGTTCATGATTCTTTCAAAAATGTGTATAAGATTCAGCTTTAGTAAGGAGTCATTGACTATCAATGAGTTATTTCTTTTGCTTCATCATGTCCCCACAAGTATTAGCAAAAGCACTGAGTTCAAATCACTTAGGAAGAAATGGCTTTGATGTGTTTACAGAGCCTCCTTCCTCCTTCCATTTCAGGGTATCTCATATCCCTTTCTCTGTCCTCATGGACTATCTTCTTGCTGTGAACTTTGTGAGATGCCCTCGTCCCCTGCAAGGACACCCCTGGAATTAAATGAGCTGGGCTAGGTTTGGGGTTTTTGCACAAAGTGAACTTACTTAACCTTTAAATTAAGTAATTTGGTCCTGCTCATTTAAAACTCAAGCTCTACCCTAACTGGTTTTGCTCAGTGGATAGAGGATTGGCCTGCGGACTGAAAGGTCCCAGGTTCGATTCCGGTCAAGGGCATGTACCTTGGTTTCCGGCACATCCCCAGTAGGAGGTGTGCAGGAGGCAGCTGATCGATGTTTCTCTCTAATCGATGTTTCTAACTCTCTATCCCTCTTCCTTCCTCTCTGTTAAATCAATAAAAAAATGTAAAAAATAAAAAAATAAAACTCAAGCTCCTCCATATTTTTAATGCTCAGTCCCACATTGACAAACTCAGTGGTTCCATGCTGACCTCAACCACTGGCACACATGTGGATTTCCATGGTCATCGCTCGGCTGTATCTCTATTTATCTGGACTCCTTTTCCCCATGTATTCCCTATAATCCCTGTTACCTGCCTGGTTGGCTTCACCAGAATGCCACCAGGTTCTGCAGGGTCCAGAGTCACTTAAGAGTGACCATAATATCTGTGCTAAAGGCCTAGGAAAAGCATGTTGACCTCTCACATAGCTCCCCACAAAGGGGTCATCTCCTTGATGTGGCTGCCAGCTCAGAAATTTGATCTTCTCATTGTCTCAGACTCAGAAATGGGACTCATGCCTGCACAGTCAGAGGAGCTGACCTCTCAGGGCAGAACGCCACCACATTCACTTGGTCTTTGCAGCCTAGCAACATGGGAAGCCCAAATGCCTCCTGGGGAGCTTGGGCCTAGAGCAAGGAGCTTGGTCTGGATAACAGGAAAGCTGGGAGGGCCCTCTCAGCTGTCTCTGGAGGAGAATCCTGGGAATGCATGGTACAAGTCTTCTATGGATAGTGCCAGCCCTTGTCCCTGGAGCTCTGCTTTTTTCCATGCTCCCATCTCTATCCAAATTCTTCAACCCAGGCTGGTTAATACACTTATGCTTTAGAAATGTTAATAACATTGTGGTTCTTAACTTGGCCCAAGGTCATATACTAGTAAGTAGGGAGTGATAGCACTTGATAGACAGATAGGGCCCTATCTAGACATATGCAGGAGCCCTATCTGTATATTGCAGTGGATGCTGTGATTCACTGCCCAGAATCCACCACAGAATCAAGGCACTTAATCCCCAAGCTGCTGAAGTGTCACCTGCTGAGGGCTCACAGCTCAGTCCCTCCCTGGGAAGCTGCTTTGCCCAAGGTCATACTCCCTCCCTAGAGACATCAATCACCCAATGACTGGTCCAAGCGGAAGTATAAAAGCCCTACCCCTCATCTCAACTCATACTGAAGGGCCTTCTGGCTCCAGAGCCAGCCATGAGATTGGCTGAGGCCTTTGTTACAGCTGTGTTTCTACCCAATTGCTCCACCCTGTCCTCTTCACTCCTTCATAGGCGTCAATCTTCCAGCACACAAATTCTTGTCTTAGTGTCTGCTTCCTGAAAAACATGACCTAAGATAACTGTTGTTCTGATTCCAAGCCTAATGGACTGTAAGTTGACTGTCCTATGCCCTCACTTGGTCAGCATATGTGCATTTAGAAACTATTGTTAGAAACTGTTGTTCCCTCTTTTCATACCCTTTGGAGGGCACTCCTCAATGTTGGCTCCTGCATATGTCTAGGAGCCCTATCTGTATATCAAGTGCTATCACTCCCTACTTATATGACCTTGAGCCAAGTTATTAACTTCTCTGTACTTCAGATTACTCATCTGTAGGATGGAGTTCAAAAGAACTTCCTCAATCAAACACAGTTTTGAATGAGGTAGTAACAAGGAACACATGCTAGCAGACATGTGATACCCAGTGAATGTGTTTGTCAAATAAGTGAATGAATGAATAGTATTAATGTTGCTAACCAGATAAGACAGCCAATTCTTCTTTTGGGACTGTAATCAAAAGGCTTAAAACTCAACTTGCTCTTAAACATTTATTGATTCACTCACTCATCCATTCATTAATTCGGTCACTCATTCATTTAACAAATATTATTTGAACACCATGCTTGATGAATCACACAAGCAAAACACAATTCCTATTCTCAAATGTAATTGGGAAACAGTAGCCATACATTCTTAAAACATTTTAAAGTTTACCAAATGTGTTATATCTATTATCTCATTAATCTTTATAACAACTTGACGAGGTCAGTACTATTATTTACATTTTCAGGAGCAGTTAAATAATTCTCTCAAGACCTTGCAGAAAGAGGTTGTATCCGGAATCCATTGTTTGGAGTACAGGCCCATGAGGCTTTCTATGACCAGACTCCAGACAAACAGATGTAAAAAATTAAAGAGTGTATAGTTGAGTGCCAAGTGATTGAGCCAAAAAACATTGCAGGCAGGCCGACAATAAGTGGTGAGGGATTTCACTATTTGTCCTGCTTTCCTGCCATGGCTATGGTGGAAACCACCTATTTGTGTTGTCCACCTCCCTGCAGTGCCCACACTTCCCCTTCCCAACAACCAAGATGAACTCTGGAATATGGATTCATTTTTTTAAATTAATACAACCCCAAACTTTAAGCTTTTCCCGCAAATTAACCTAGCATTCTATGCAATAGCCCTGGATAGAAATAAAAGATGAAGGCCAAAAGTTGAAAGCTTTTAATAAGGTCAAAAGATAGTTTCAGTAGAGTCTTTGCTAGGAAGCGGTGGTTACAGAATAGAATGTTTGAAGTTCTCATTCCAGAAGTCATGATGCAGGGTTTGACCCTTGGAATGGATGTCCAAGTTGAAATAGAGAAGTCTTTGGGGATGATTAGGTCAAGAAAAGGAGGGTCCAGGGTGGCAGATGATTCATTTATATGGGAGTGGAAATCATCCATAATAAAGGGAGACCATGAAAACAAAACTCAACTTCTTTGGCAAATGAGAGAAAGGAAAAGGATGTTAGTGAATTATAAAGATGAAGAAGAGGTAAGAGAAAATTGAGTGGTCCTCAAAGAAACAAGAAATTTCCAGAAGAAATTGTTGGTATGTGGAAATGGGAATGGAGAAGAACAATTTCACGTCCTGGCCCTGAAGAACTAGTGCTGTGTGAGGGAAAAATAAGAAATAAAATCCAGCCCCCACTTGAGAGGAGAGGGAAAGAGAATCCTTGGAGGAGAGCCTATTTAAGTTCAGAAAGAAGTAATGGTTTGAGATGGTCTTGATGACAGAAAACATTGCTGGCATACCAGAGGACA
The DNA here is from genome assembly GCF_951640355.1 of Cnephaeus nilssonii. Taxonomy (NCBI): domain Eukaryota; kingdom Metazoa; phylum Chordata; class Mammalia; order Chiroptera; family Vespertilionidae; genus Cnephaeus; species Cnephaeus nilssonii. Next base: position 28,823,641 of record NC_137082.1, read on the forward strand.
GAGGAAGGCTTTGGGAGAGGGAGGAGGTTTGGGTGATTGGCCCATATTAGGGAACAGACTCAACAGTACACGGATGAGTCTGAGTGATGGTGGTACTGCTGAGATGTGACTTAGGACTTGCCCTGAAGCCCAGATGCATTGAGCTTCCTCCATCTGAATGTCCTATGCACATCTGAACGTCCTCAAACACATCTTTTTCCTCTTCTTCCTCCCTTCCCCACCCCAATTTGCTCTTCCATCTTAGTCAATGGCATACCATTCATCCAATACCAAAATCTGAAAAATGGGAATCATCCATCACAGATTTATCTTTCTTTCACCCTAATAGTTCACCAACTCTTATTGCTTTAACATCTTGAGTATTTATTGAATATGTTCCCTCCTCTCTATCCCTGCTATGCATTCTCTCATCATTTCCTGTCCAGATGATTAGTTGCCTCTGGCCTTGCCTATCTCAAACTCCTCCTACACTGTTGCCAGAGAGACCCAATGAAAACTCGAATCTGATCCATTACTACTGCCTTTAAAAGTCCACTGGCTCTTTGAAGGAAGATGCCAAGGACCCTCGAAGAGCACACACAAGGTCTCCATGACCTGAACTCACTCACCTCTCCAATCTCATTTCCAATAATTCTCCAATTTGCACTGTCTTATCTAGAAATACCAAATTGTTTGAGATTTCCCAAAACACCATGCAGTTCCCCACTCCAGACTTTGTCCATGTTCTTCCAATAGTCTGTGTGGGAGCTGGCTCTTTTGGATCTGAAGAATAAAGACATACTAGGTTGCCTTGGGAAAGGTATTATTGTCTATTGGAATGGAATTTACATGGAATGGCATGTCCTCGTGGCAGGACTGGAACTAGGACACTGCCTGACCTTGAGAAGACCAAAATGTGGTTCAGGAACTGAAATGCCATTTGGATACTCCTGTACTATTTTGTTCCTCTCTAGCTGGCTATACGTACCCATAGCTTTCTACCTGGGTGTTTCACCGTTACAATCATTCCATCCTAATCCGTCTGCATTTTGTCTTTTGCTGACACTAAGTGCTCTGCCCTTCCCTCTGCTTTATGGTTCCTACTGCCTCATGGCTCCTGCTTCCTGCCTCCTTTTCTCTGCATGACTTTCTGCTTCTGCTCCCTGCTGTCAGCTGCGCATTACCTCTCCCCATCAGATTAAAATTCCCCCAAAAAAGGCTCTGATGAGTTGGGCCAGTCAGGATCTAGTGTGGGCTTTTAGGAGGTTTGAGAAATTTGGAGGCTGGTAAAGGAAAAAGATCTGAGTACAAGAGGCAGTAAACACATAGAGCTTTATTGGCAGGTCTTGGGTATGTTTGCACGAGAGCAGAAGTCCCTTATGTCATGAGACTGTCCAGAGGCTTATGGCTCAGGGACCACCATTTGGAAAGAGAGGAGGGTAAGGAAAGTTTCAAGGGAGAGGGGGAATGTCGAGGGGGCTTACTTGTCTGGGTGATGTCACCCAGCAGCATAGTGGGAGTCTCTGGGTCAGAGAGCTCTGAGGGGCAGGAGCAGCTTGGGGTCTTACAGCCCCAAGGCTCGGTCTTATCAATGGCCAGCAGATGCTGGTTGTGGTTTCATGGGGTATGCAAAGCAGGAGAGCCAAGCATCTGCTTGTTTGGCTATTTTTAAAATAATTGGATATGCAAAATTTCAAGTTTAGTGCCTGTGGGCTTTTGAGCTAAGGAGGCTCAGCCTGCTGTGAAGATATATACAATTTGAGGGTTAATACACAGAGGCCATCTCTGGCTCATTATATGACAGGGCTGCTTTCACGCCAGGCCTCTCCCATGTCTCTGGTCAACCTGTAGCATGGTTTCCCTTTGGTCTCATACCCAGTGCTGCTCTAATCAACTGAGATCGGAGTGGGAGAGCTGATGTCCTGGATGTGGCATCTGTTACTATACTTAAGCAGCCACTCACAAAGCAATTATAGCCCTAGCCAGTTTGGCTCAGTGGATAGAGCATCGGCCTGCAGACTGAAGGGTCCCAGGTTCGATTCCGGTCAAGGGCATGTACCTTAGTGGAGGGCACATCCCCAGTAGGGGGTGTGCAGGAGGCAGCTGGTCGATGTTTCTCTCTCATTGATGTTTCTAACTCTCTATCCCTCTCCCTTCCTCTCTGTAAAAAATCAATAAAAAATATATATATTTTAAAGCCAATTACAAGCTTGACAGACCCCAGACTCTTTGCTCTGAAATCCCTGAAGGCTTTGTATTCCTTATGATCTTTGCCTGTTCCATTCACTCATGAACAAAGTCAGATGCCACCTCTTACAGTTAGCTTTTTCCCCTGATACCTGCCCACCATTGCCCCTCCCCTCCCTGCTTCAAGTCTCCACAGCATTCTATGCACGTTTCTGTCAGATGTCTTACCTGTCATTTAAATAGGTTTTTGGTTTTTTTACATCGTTTCATCTCACCTATGAAACTGCAAAGCATGAACTGTCTGAGTCACTTCTATGTCCCCAGGACATCTCAGAGTTCCCAGTACAAAGGTACTCAGTAAATAGCTGCTAAACAGATTGTTTCCAGAAAAGATTAAGAAGGCTCCACAGAGGAAGTGTTGCCTGATCAGTGCTTTGGAGGATGTGTAGGAGTGATGCGGGAGATGAAATGGTGAATTTCAGAGAAAGAGAGGACAGCCTGGAGAAAACCCCAGAGGCATGAAGCATGACATGATTGAGGAACTGTAAGTTGTAAGTGCTAAGTGGCTTGGGTGTGGGGAAGGGGATCGGGGTGGAAGTGGATGGTCACCAGAGGCTTCCAAGCGTACTATCCTCTGGGTGGACTGAGCCCAGACCTTTGGTTTTGGCAGCACTTTAGACTGATTAATCCCAGGCAGGCTGAATTGCACTAACAAAACTAATTTAATGAAAAGGTATAAAATCAGAATACCAATTTCTTAATTAACAACAAGAAGTATAAATGCCAGTTAGAACAGAATGCTTGTGTCAACATGACCAGTACATTCTCTCCGTATAGATGGATTCACATGTGAAGCCAATTTATAAACAGAATAATTTTGCTGAAGATGAGATTGGGGCGAGGGGGTTGTGATTTGAATACTTAATGATATCAGCTCTGTTCAGGGACCCAGCAGGAAACAGATGGCACACTCAAATTGGGTAACTTGGGGAACAGAGCAGTATCACTGCTACTACCTGCAGCCCAGACGGAATGAGGGAGGGCAGTGGCAAAGCCGCAGTGCAGAAACTGTAGCCTTACATCAGGTCCCTGAGCATGGGGTGGAGCTGGAGGAATCAATAATCCAACCGCACTCTCCTCTCTCCCTCTGATCTCCTGACTATATTCTCTATTATCTAACCCCAAGGTGTAGTCAGAGAGCCAGGGAACCCAGGGATGGACCGGAGGCCACAGCTGGGTAGAGAAGCCAACTGAAAATAACCAGAACATCCTATTTACCCACAGAGATGCATCTGTGACAAGTAGGCATTCTGAGCAATGTTCTTTGTCACAAACTCAATTTTCTATCATCTGCAGATGGTACCTCCCCACCCTCCCCGCCTTGTGAATAACATGTTTTCTTCCTAAACCTTCTTTAAACATGGACATGACCTTCACTCTGCCTGGGTTTGGTCTGGCTAATATAGACAGATTTTGTTTACTCTTGCTGTTTCTGGTCCTAGAAATACTTTATTTTTAAAGACCTTTTCATATATATCATTCTCATCTAATATGGGTTGATGATTACTGTTTAACTGTCAGAGTTCTGGAGTACCTTGCTGCACCTGCTCCCGCTCTAATGACCTTGAATTAAATTCTATAGGCATTGGGGATGGGAGCTGTTAATGGCAGCCATTGACTAGCAACTTACTTGAGAGAAACCAGTTAGAAAATCATTGCAGTGGTGATGGGACTGGAAAGAGAAAGGTGGTTTTAAAAGCTATTTAAGAAACAGGGGCCCTAGCCGGTTTGGCTCAGTGGATAGAGTGTCAACCATCAGACTCAAGGGTCCCTGGTTCAATTCCGGTCAAGGGCAAATGTCTGGGTTGTGAGCTTGGTCCCCAGTAGGGGGCATGCAGGAGGCAGCCAATCAATGATTCTCTCTCATGACTGATGTTTCCATCTCTCTCCCTCTCCTTTCCTCTCTGAAATCAATAAAAATATATTTTTAAAAAAGAAAAGAAAGAAACAGGGCTGCCAGGACTTAGAAGCATAAGAGGGAGAACAGGATGTCTAGAAGAAAATGAATTTTGTTATGGAGGGTAAAGTTTGAGAGGCCTGAAGGACAACCCAAAAGAAACTTCTCAAAAATGGTTCTTATTCATTGTTTAGATTCTGTTTCCAAAATCTCTTGTTAGTGCAAGTTCAAAGTTAATCTTTCAGCACCATGCCTGGGGACAGCTCTGGGTTCTCACTGAGTCTCCCCCTGGCAGTCAAGATGCTGGACAACTGTTTGGGGGACCTTATCCATGTCCTTGAGGTACTTGTTCAACTGCACTGACTTATACAGCTTATCACTCCTTTTTATATGCAAAATTATCTTGGATGTCCTATGATTATCCAAATATGCCAACTAAGGTCCATTGGAAACTGGGAATTCTATAATTTCCACATATGTGAGTATGTGATTCTCACTAGGCAGGCCCCAAAGAAGGGTCAGTTATGTTCTTCATCTTCATGGAGCCTACTACAATATGATTGGATGGACAAGACATTCACACACTGAAGTTATAATTATACTAGAGGCCCGGTACATGAATTCATGCACAGGTGGGGTCCCTCAGTCTGGCCAGCATTGGGGCCATCTTGCCCACTCCCGAGGGGGCTGATCAGGGCCAATCAGGGCCGGCCAGCTGGGGGAGAGGGACCATAGGAGGTTGGCTGGCCACGGGAGGTTGACTGTGGGAGCGCACTGGTCACCAGGGGGCAGTTCCTGCATTGAGCATCTTCCCCCTGGTGGTCAGTGCACATCATAGTGACCAGTCATTCGGTTAACCGGTCATAATGGTCACTTAGGCTTTTATATATATAGATTAAGCAACATTGACATTCTGAGGAGAGAGAGACCATCTGTGGGATGGCTTAAAAGAAGATGCTTGTAGGACACGTAGAATTCAGTTATGCTGGGAAGGGATTGAGGGGCACTCCAGATAAAAGGAAGAGCCTTGGCAAAAGCATGGAAAGAGAGATGTTCCATGTGTTGAGTTATGGGAAGGTGGGCAGTGTCAGTGAGTAGGCATCTATAATTAGATCATTGAGTAGGTATGGTAACTCTAAGAATCAAAACTTAAGGATGTCCATGGACTTTGGTTTCTCTCACCCTAAATCTTGTTCCAAGAAAACACACACACACACACACACAATAAGCCTAGAAATGAAAGAGCTTAAGACAGAAATTTTGAGATCACTTTATTCATTGTTAAAAATATTATGAGGACCTGCTATGAAAAAGACTCCATGTACACAAAAATAAATGTAATTGAGTACCTTCATATGTTTTGATCCACTTGATTACCAAAATACCTTTGTAAGGTAGATAGAAAGGAGAAGATGTTTACAAGGTCCAGAGGAGAAAGCTAACTACAGAGAGTTCAGATGGCTTGACTAAGGTCATGAGGTTATTTAGGGACAAAGTCAATACCATCATCTGAGTCTTTCCCCCGCCCCCACTAGGGTAGATATACCCCAAATTTCACAAGCAACCCCAAACCTTTCTAGAGAGTAATGGACAACAAAGAGAGTAAGAAATTGTGTCTACTGAACACCAATAGGTCACCAATAGGTGCCGATTCTGCTAGGAGGTATGGAATTCAGCTGTAAGGAGCCATGGTCCTGACACCATAGAGTTTTATTTATACTTTAGCCTAACTTAGGACTCTGTCTTAATTGTTGATCCAGACAGTGTTAGACTCTTGCAAAAGCTGGCACATGTGTTCTACATGGTGGGAGTGCTGGGATGTGGGACTGTAACAGAAGCTGATGCCCACCTCTTCCCTGCTAGGCAATTTGCAATAAGCCAATTTGGAGAGACCTCCCCAGAGGAGGTCTCAAACCTTACACTCTAATTGGCTTGATCCACCATGTAGACATCTAAAGAGATTTGTACCCCAAGTGAATTGATGTCATGTTTAAAGAAGGTTGGACATATGGGATTCCCTTCTTTTAGGTCTAGAGTCAATTGGTGATTATGCAGGAGATGTAATTGATCCCTCAGGATTCTCCATGCTTTTGTAACTCAGTCCTATTTTCCACTGCTTGCTTTTTTTAGCCACTTAATTAGTACTATCACTTAAGAGTAGTCAAGGTTAATAAAGGGAAGGAAGCCATGTGATCCATTTCAGCACAAGTTTTGGCAGCACCACCACCAAATCCTTTTCATCACAAGGCATGGGCAGACCTGTTTGCTATGTGATTTCTTAAAATGATTCTTAGTCAGGGAAGATATTAAGGCAGAAATCATGTCTTATCATCTTGCTTACTCCAGAACCAATATCTTGCTTCATTAGTCAGTAAATATTTAATTTTTGTTAATCTTCAACTGAGAATAGTTTTTCCATTGATTATTTTAGAGAGTGGAAGGAAGGGGTAAAGAGAGAGAGAGAGAGAGGTGAGATAGACACATGGACTGATTGCCTCCTGAATGCACCTCGATCAGGACCAGAGATCGAACCTTGACCAGGAATCAAACCTGTGACCCTTCAGTGTGTGGACTGACACTCTATCCACTGAGGAACACTGGCCAGGGCTAGTCAATAAAATTTTTTTAAATAATAATGACAAAGTGATGAGGACACCTAGTCAGAATTGTATGAGCAAATTACAGAATTTAGGAATCAGCAATCTGATATCTAATCTACCACTTCTAATTTAAAAGACCCTTTCTATTGACTCTGCCTATATATTTGTTGAAATAAACCCATACTCCTATTTCTCAATATATTTTTCTACATACACATGCCTCCTTGAATAATTGTATTATTTACATAAGTGTCTCATTAGATTAACTATGTAAACTTCCTAAGTCTTATGTTTTCCTTAAATATATTTTCTCCCACCATGGATATGATTAGAGCAAATGTTATGCAGACACAGAGAATCCTAGGACTAGAATGGATCTCTAGTCTCACCTTCTATTTTCAATAAGTTACCTAGTTAAGAATTCTAAGATGATTTTTAAGAAATTTCCCCTATGATTTTTAACAAACCTTCATCTTTCCTGGATGTGGAGACAATAAAGTGAGTTAATATACTGAGCTTACGGACCTTTAAAGTCCTTTTCTTCACCCTTCTGTCCCATTACCAACTCGTGTGATCCCATAAACAAGATCGATTTTTTTTCATAAGCATCTTCAAGAGTGGTAGGGTCCTTTTGTGGAAGTCCAGACAGGTTGCATTATCTGAGTTCTTCCAGCAACCTAGTTATTAGAACTCAATTAAAAATGAAAGTCTAGTAAGAGTGACTCAGGACCCAGGTTGTTCTTATTTGCTGTTCATGGTTTTATTGCAGCTCAGAGCAGGAGGCTGGAGCTCAAGGAGAGGAGGGGCTGGTAGAATAAAGTCACTAAATGCAGGCTTTCTGCCCAACAACTCCATATTGCCTGTAGACTCGGGGTGTGAATTATTGTGGGGGAAAAAAGAGTAGTGTGAATATATCAACCAGTAGATGACTGGTATTTTGTTTTGTTTTGAGTTACGAGCAAAAAGTTTTCTCTCAGCTGGCTCCTAGGCTGGAAATACTGGAAGATGAAAATGGTTACTAACTGTTAGAGCATTGGTTTTTAACCTTGACCATGTATTAGATTCACTTGGAGAAGTGTTTAAATCCCCTGTGCCCAGGCTGCATCCCAGATCCATTAATCAGAATCTCTGTGGGTGGGACCAGGCATTAGTATTTTTTAAGGCCTCCCAAAAGATTCTAAATGCACAGCCAAATTTGAAAACCACTGTCCAAAAAGCCACTAATTCCTGGGTCCCATCACAAGCATCCAGATGCAAAAGATCTGGGGTCCAGCCTGGGCACTAGGATTCCTACTAGCTCCCCAGGTGATTTCAATGGGGTAGCCAGGCTTAGAGATGAGGGAGCAATGCAGTGTCTGTATAAAATAAAAGACGTTCTATCTGTAGTGAGAACACCTTCTCGTCTATCTTATTCATCACCCTTTCTCCCAGCCAGGGGAACATGTCTATGCATTAGGAAGGCCTAATCTTGCATAGAGCGTTTCCTTATCAAGCTCCTGAGAGAGGACTTTGTAATGTAATGGGGCAGGTGGGTAGATAACTCTACTATGTACATCTGCTAAAGGTTTCCAACAAGAAGCTGCCTCTAGCAATGTATGCTATATATGAGTTTTAGGCTCTCAGGAAAAAGGGAAAGCTTTCTACCTGGAGTGGAGGTGACACACACCTCACAACCTCTCCTTCCCACTTCGGGACTTTGAGTTCCTGTACCTGACAGAGACCAGGTACCTCTGATTCACATCAGAGGCCAGCAGAAGCTGCAGAATTAGTAAGACCCACATTGGAGTAGGAACTTAATGGTTCTTTATACTGGAAGGGAGAGACGAGTTTGAATCTTTGGAAGGATGAAAAGATAGAGAAGGGTGGAAGAGAGAGGAACTGCCAAAAGAAAGGGTCCATCGCGGTTGGACACCTGAGAATCGAGAAGCCAGGTGGGTGATCACCTTGGTGACATATCATTATTTAAATTGCTTCCAAACTCTGTTACTCACAGGAGAGTCACAACCGAAGAGCCACAAAGGTGACATTTGGGACAAGTCTTTTAGGCCTCCTTCCTTTTTGAACAGAATCGAAGCCCTGGAGACATAGTGAGCAAAGGAAAATGTTTGAGCCAGCACTTGGACATCAGAAAGCAGCAGGATTTCACATGGGGAGAAAGAAAACCTGACATGATTATATTCACTCTTTCTTCCCAACCTGCAGAGCTTATGAGGCCAAACAGGACAAAATTTCATCTTATAATGCCCCAAATACCTATTTTCACACATAGAGTGAAAGTGTGATTCTCGAGTGTAAAAATGCATCTTCGTGTTCTCTCTGAGAGAGCATGTGGGCCAGGGGAGGCCTCTCATACAAGCCCCTTATCCCTGCCCTGCTCAGCCAGCCGGCTTGGCCTTGGGCCCAGGTGGCATTCTTGGTGGGCAGGGCCTCCGTCTCTGGGATGACGAGATGACAATGAGGCAAAGAAGGTTGAGAGAGGTGGCTGGCATGAGAGACTTGTGCCATTACTGACTTTCAATTATGCTCTTATCCTGGGATTTCTTTATTGACTCTGATTCAAAGCCAGTGGTCTGCCAGCACCATGGTGTCCAAGACACCCATCACTCTAACTCTTCTACTTCTCACCTGCTCTCCCCAGCATTACTCATTAGGCAGCATGATCTTCAGGGCTTCCCTTCCCCTTTTGATGAGCTTGTTATCTGCTTTTGAAGCTAAGCCCTCATTAATGAATTCCGGGATGGGAGAATACGCCCAGCCATTGCCAGCATAATCCATCCCTCGGGAATGCTTTGCTTCCCATCAGAAACGGGGCAGACGTTTGGCTGCTGTTCAGCCTAGGGCTTTACAATTCCAGTTTGATAAAGCCTTGGAGGGTCTCAAGGGCCTCTCTCTCTCTCTCTCTCTCTCTCTCTCTCTCTCTCTCTCAACCCACTTCCTCAATCACAAGCATTTCAGGGCTAATTACACTGACTTAATGCACCTGGCTTTCTCTTACACTTAAAACCTCGATGGAAGAGAAAATACTCTGATTGATCGGCATTTATTAGAGAGCCAGGGAACCAACGGTGCATAGTCCATTTCATGGCATATGCTAGGTCAGAGGGAGCAGTAGCACCTTCAGCCCCGGGGAGAGCTTTCTACCCTCCTAGTGCTAGCGGGTCATAAATCATCCTTAGAATCTAAGTGCTGAGGCCTCTGTGGGCTCCGGCTGTTTTCTGAAGGTTTAATGTGTGTTAACACAAGAATAGATTGCAAGCTGGTGTATCTCCGTGGGAGGCCAGAGAGAGCAGTGGTTAAGAGACAGGCAGCCCTGGGTTCCAATCCTATCTCCATCACTGATTGTATAGGATTCAAGATAAAGTAATTACTCTCCCCAAGTTTTCGTTTCTTCAGCTGTAAAGTGAGAGTAGTTTTACCTAGTGCATACAGCAGTTCTCAACGTTAGTCTGTACTAGAGCCACCTGGGTCTCACTCCCAGGGGTACTGACATGATTGGTATGGGCTGCATCGGAGGATTAGAAGGCTTTACACCCCCCACCACCAGGCGCAGCCAGGAGTGAGAGGCTCTGTCATGTGGGTTTATTGTGAGGCTGAATCAAGGTGGTGCTTATAAAGCATTGCTACTCGAAGTGTGTTCTGTGGACCTGCAGCATCAGCATTGACAGAGAACTTATTTGTTAGAAATTCAGACTCCCAGGCCCCATCCAGACCTGCTGAGTCAGCTGCTTGGTGTATTTTAACAAGATTCCCAGGTGATCAGTGTGCATATCCCAGTTTGAGAAGAGCTGGCAAGAAGCACCTAGCCTTAGCCTGGCACAGGCTATCATAACAAATTTTTTTTAAAAAGCTGATGATGTTGCACTTATATTCCATGAAACAATTTTATTCTGATGGATGAACTCAGCCTGGAATGAACATGACCTAGAACAAGAATTATCCACACTCTGAGAAGCAGCAAAGTCCATAACCTCCTCAGAAAGTGAAAAACAGCCCACTTGCCATTTGGTCCTGCTTTCTTAAGTCCTTCTTATACTAGTAAACCCCCAGCTCAAGCTCCTCCCAGCTCCCTTCTGCCTGGGTGCCCCATGATTCCTGAATGAAGCCTCGGTGTAAGTCCTTTTTTGCTGTACTAACCTTAGTAAACCTAACCTATCTTTGACTACAGAAGTGTACCTGGTTGTAGAGAGCGCCTGGGAAGGCACCCGAGCTGATTTTCGGCTGAGTCGAGTGACATCGGCAGAGCCACATCCTGGAAACATACCATGCCAGATGCATGTATGTTGTCAGCCTGACCCTTAGCTCAGGCACCAGGGGGTAGGTTTCATTATTTAAGTTCAGCCAGGCGCAAGGAACAGACACAATTATCCAGGCTCAGCCAGGAGTGACAATTACAAAGAAGCCACAAGAATGAAGAATTGCAGCTTGATCTTTAACCGTGATTTCACATAATTTCCTTTGTCTTAAACTCTAGTAAAACTTCCTAGAATCATACTGTATATAATAAACGCACTGCACCAGCTCTGGGTCACTGTCTCTCCATCCGAGGACAGCTGTCCCACACAGTCTCAGCTTTCCCTACTGTCTCTTTGTCTGTCTTTTCCTTTTCTCAATCCCCAGCCACCCCTACTCAGGAACTCATCCGCTCTCAAGCAGTGCTGGTCGCGGTAAAGAGAGAAAACTTATACCTGGTCATCTTTGCCTGGTGGGTACTCACAGAGGTCATTGTATGAATCCCTTTAACTGTGGGACTCTTGTAGTCAAATCTCTGAGTAATGTCCCATTCCAGGAATTATAGTCTAGTAACAACAACAACAAAATCCAATCTGTGTGAAAGAGATCTAAATATACCACACCTCCAGGCCCTAACCAGTTTGGCTCTGGGGATAGAGCACTGGCCTGTGGACCAAAGGGTCCCGGGTTTAATTCCAGTCAAGGGCATGTACCTTGGTTGCAGGCTGGATCCAGAGCCTAGTCAGGCCCTTCAGGAAGCAGCCAATCGATGTGTTTCTTCACATCAATATTTCTCTCTGTCTTTCCCTCTCTCTCTTCTACTCTCTCTCTCTAAAAAAAAAACAACAAAAACAAAACTGAAAAATATCTTCATGTGAGGATATAAATAAATAAACAAACCACACCTCCAGAAAAGTATTGCTTCTCCTACTCACTTCCTTTACATGACCACTGTTTGGAGGCATCTCCTTGTACCCCAGTCTCCACACCATTTGACTCCTCTCTTCCGTCTCCTCTCTCTTTCTATTCATTTATGTAGATCAACTTAGTGTCCTCCCAGTGTGAAAGACTCTTCCCTAGGAGAAAGTGGGGGGATGAGGTTCTAGTTTTAGGGTTCTTTGGGGAATGATGAAACTGCCATATTTTTAGCTCTTTGTCCTCTTACTATGATGGAGTTCGGAAGTTTATGAGCAGGTTCCCTTTCATTGACTCACCCCAATAGTTGCTAAACAATTGAGAAGAGGTGTTGGCAGTTGTGATTCTTCCCTTTGCAGAGTTGAGGGGAAAAGGCAATTTATTTGGATTATTTTTTTTATGTATTATCTCTCATAGAAGATTGTGTGGCATGCTTTTTATACCTCCCCATTTTTGTCACTTTGGTAAATTGTATTTTTCTAGAAATGTATTAATTTCATCAAGATTTTCAAATGCTTTTGCAGAGTTGTGCAAAGAAGCCTCTTAATTTCTTTTTAATTTCCTGCTTTGATGGTTTTTCCCTTTGACATTAATGGTATATGTTTGTTTGCTTTCTCTTTTTACTATTTAGGTTAGCAGTTTGTTTTACTGATCTTTTTTTAAGAAAACATTTTTCTTATTAACTTTTGCTTTCATCCTTATTAATTTCTTCCTTCTGCTTTTTCTGGCTTATTTTTGTTCTTTTTCTGCTTTTTTAAACTTGATTACTTAATCCATTTGTTTTTCATTTTTATTGATACAGTTATATTATAGATTATATCAATCACCTATTAATTCATGATGTTTCAAACATTTTTCCAGTAAAAAAAAAAGTTACGGTATATAACCAGTAAAAAAATATCCCAGGAGTGGAGTTTCTAGTGTGAAGCGCATGTGTACTTTTCATTTTAAGTATATTGGTTTACCCTGTCCACTGAGAGGTGACAGAGTGGTCATTCCCAACATGTCAGCAGTTCCTCTGACCTTCTGCAGACATGGCTCCCAGAGTCCCATCACATCATGCAAAAGTACAGTAAGTGGACACACAGACAGGGCCACCCCAGCCAGGACCTTGCACAGAAGGACCTTATTCCCAGACCTGCATCTCCCCACATGCAGGCAAATTCAATATGGTCTCACTCGGCAGAGTACGGAACTCAGGACCAGGTGGAACAGAATAAGTCACAACTCAATTCAGTGGTGATGATGAATCCTAAAAAGTAATCCTATGAAAGTAGACATTTTGGCTACAGATTCTACCCTGAGCAATTCAGTAATGTCTAGAGCTTCTAAGATGCACCTTCAGTCTCCAGTGATGGGGAACCTATGACACGCGTGTCAGTGCTGACACGCGTAGCCATTTCTGATGACATGCGGCCGCATGCCGAGGATGAAACATTTGCTGCTCCTGAGGATGAAACATTTGCGACTAGAGTCTTGGAGTTAGTTTTTTCCTCAAAGTGACACACTACCCGAGTTATGCTCAGTTTTTTGGTGAAGTTTGACACACCAAGCTCAAAAGGTTGCCCATCACTGGTCTAGACAATGCATTCAGTTTTCTCCAGGATTCCAGCAAACAAGCGCTTCAACAATGTAGGCCAGTCAGACACTTTACCCAGTGCAGAGTGGTGTCTAATTCTGAAGGACACACAGCGGGCACAAGGGTCTGGACAAGTAGTTCATTCTAGCCAGAGAGTGGAGGACAAGCTGGCAAGGGCAGAGGAGGAGGAGCTCTCAACAACAGCTCTCAGAGAAGAACCCTCCACCCCAGGAGGGATGCTCAGCAGCTATGCACTCCCCGAGAAGGCTGAGTAGGCCATAGAAGCACAACTGTGGGAGGAGTTTGGCTGCTCCAGACAGCAATTCTAGCCTCTACCTCCTGATCCAAAAGATGAAGGTGCTTAAACCCAATCAACAGCATGCTCCAAGCTGCTTGACAAAGTGGGCCTCTTTCTGTGGAGTGAAGCAGAACAAGAAGCTGGTGAGCCCCATGGACATAAAGCCTAAATGCCCCTAAAGACCAATCATGGCAACCAAATTCTAACACACTGTGGACCAGACTTGTTGGGTGATGTTCCAGTCCTCTCTTGCTATATTTAAAAAAACACCACAATAGTTTAAAATAGCAACTGACATTTTGCTCAGGAATCTGCAATTTGGACAGGGCTTGGAAGGTGCAGTTCATCTCTTCTTCTTTTTTTTAATCCTCACCGAGGATATTTTTTCATTGATTTTTAGAGAGAGTGGAAGAGAGAGGAAAGACAGAGAGAAATATCGATGTGAGAGAAACACATCGAATGGTTGCCTCCTGCACGTACCCCGACCAGGGCCCAGGCCAGGGAGGAGCCTGCGACTGAGGAAATGCCCTTCACCAGAATCGAACCCGGGACCCTTTGATCCATAGGCTGATGCTCTATCCACTGAGCCAAACCAGCTAGGGCGAAGTTCATCTCTTCTTAATGGGATATCAGCCACTAGACTGGGGCTGAGTATCCACTTTCAGATGGCTCACTCAGGTGGCTGTCAGGATGGCACTAGCTGTCAGCTGGGAGCTCAGCCTGAGTTGGCATCCTGGGGGTCCAGTTCCTTTCCACGTGAGCGACTCTAAAGGTCTTCTTGAGCTTCCTCCATGGCATCTGGGTCTAAGAGTGAGTGTTCTGAGCGGCCAAAGGCTTTCCTATGACCTGGTCTCAGGAGTTCCAGAACATCACAGCAATCTCTAGGACAAGCCAGTCACTAAGTCCAGCTCAGAATCAGGGGAGGAGGATTGGCAGCCACCTCCCACTGGGAGGCATGGGAGGATTCACCTGCCACTGGTGGGACCTGCATCTGGCTGTGTAGTCTTCCCTGAGGAAGCCTCGGTGCGTCTAAGCTGTGTGTCTTGGTGCTTAGCAGTAGACAGCCGTGCTCACTCGGTTAGGAGAGCACACTGGATGATGATATGGATGCAGACAGACTTGGAAACCCATGTTCACCATTTGATCATTTGAGCTGTGTCTAGGCACTGTCCTCATAGCCTTACAAATCTTTATAAACTGTATTTTCATCTACCTACCTTTTAAGGGCCTAATGCCAAAGGGGTAAGAGGAACTAATCTAAACTGAACACATCATATCAGAAACTTGGAACAACTAGTGGATTCATGCAAGGGGATCGCAAAATCCTTGTGGAATTTTACAAATTTAATAACCTAATGGTTTAATATTTTCACTAACATAGAATGTAGCTATAATAGAAACCTGGGAATTATCTTTATCAATCCAATAAGGACTTCAGCTCCACTAGCTATATGACATAAACTCCCCTCCGGCGCACAGCTGCCACTGTTCATTTGCACAGGATCTGAAATTAAAATAACTCGTGTGCAGTGTAAGGCACGCATTTTAACGAAATTGGTTTTGGACGTTATGTATGGGTTGTTTCTGTGGAACCTGCAAGCCCAAGTTATTAAAATTTAGGCATACACGGGAATTTAATGAAGCACTCTAGCTCCTCTCCCTTTACTCACACACACACACATAAACACACATACATACACAAACATATACGCATATATACACACATACACATACAAGCACACACACACACTGAAGGCAAGATACATTTCTTTTGATGAGAAAAAATTCTGAAAGCGGTAAGGGGACTGCATTCAGGTTCTTTGTGGCTGACAGACGAAAGGCCTGGAGCAGCTATGATGTTCCCAATGGGTTTCCCGTTTGGGCCTCTCTCTGCACTGAGTTCCTCCAACAGGGACACACACAGGCCCTGCGCAGGGTGGTGGTGGCGCGCTGCAGCACGGAAGCGGCTCTGGCCTCTGAAACACACCCCGAGAGGACTCTGACTCTAATAAAAACTGTCTTGATTTCCAGAGGATAAACCATGGACCTACAACTTCAAAAGCAAAATTATTCATTAATTTCTAAAAAAATCTTACCTACCCTTGTCTGAAGAAATCAGCAGGTTTTAGGAATTAAAAAAAGGATATCTTTGCAACCCAAAGAATGCTACAAATTTTCTGAAATTATGGCTGTTACTGTGTAGATCCTACTAGGACATCTCCCTCTGAAATATTTACATGCCTTCCAGAAAAAAAGGATGTACCAACAACTGCAGGAGCTGGCTGCCTCCTGCCCACTGGTTCCCCTGCCCTCCCCCCGTGCCCCCCTCTCACCCGCCATCCCCTCAAATCAGGAAATGTCTTTGGTCACCTCCTACTTTCCTCCCCGGTGTCTTTAGATCGCTATAGGTGGCTCCAAGCCATGGTAGGACAGAATACCTACTATTTCCCCTGAATTTAATGTGTTCCAGGAAATAGATTGTTTGGCGCTCATTTCCCTCCTTTTAAATGGCTTAATTTATTTGCTGTTTTTGTCCTTTTTGTGTGTCTTTGCGTCACAAGGACAAGAGAAGGAACACAGATGTATTCTGAGGTGAACTGGAAGTACAATACAGTCACCATAAGTGGTGGAGCCATTTCTTCTGTTTGTAAGCTTTAAAACACTGTGTGTGAAGTTGGCTGTGCACGTGCTAACCCTCCCAACCCTGCTTCAACTCACTTGGGCCATTTCTACAGACACTTCCCCAGGCCAGTGTTCCTCGTGTGTCTCAGGGGAAGTGCAGGGGACAAAAGAAGCCACATTCAGGACACCCTCCCCACCTTGACCGTAGACCCCTGACTCTGGCCCCTAACCTGGCCCAGGCTGCACAGGCGCCTCCTGGGAGGCTCTGGCTGCCGTGCATCTGGCCCTTTGTTAGGGTGACAGCAACCTAATTGCATATCTCTTTTCTCATTGAAGCAAAATTGTTGGCATTCCACAGGAGCTGTTGGCTGTATACTATGCCATCTGGTCCTCTGTGATAAGGAAATAATTGATTATTCTAAAGCCTTTTTTTTTTTTTTCCCTGAAGACTCTTAACTCATCATACCCACGGCACTGAATGAAGAGAGAGGGACCTACTTGCACGATAGCTCTACTCTCACTAAAATGGAGTAAGCGGCAGCTTCAGGAAGCCACAGTTCCCTTCTAATTAATTTATTTTCTGACAAACTCCGATAAAGTGATTACTATATGCCAGGCACTGTTCTAAGGACTTTACAAACATTAGCTCATTTAATCTCAATGAAGCCCTGTACTGCAGGGAGGAGGGAGTGAGGGTCTCTGGAACGTTCTGGTTGTTGATCTAGAGATGCTGGTTACCTGGGTGTGCTCAGGTGGCGAAAATGTGCTGACAATACACTTATTGTGTTACATGCTTATGTATGTTATTCTTCAAAAGAATTAAAACAAGAATTGCAGTGTAGTAGGTACTATTTTTACCCCTTTTACAGACGGGAAGACTAAGACCTAGAACTTGCTTTTGGTCACATAGCTCAAAATAGTTCAGCTGGGGGACTGGAGAGGGTCGATGGGGGGAAAAGGGGGACATATGTAATACTTTCAATAATAAAGATTTTTTAAAAATATATTTTATTGATTTTTTACAGAGAGGAAGGGAGAGGGATAGAGAGCTAGAAACATCGATGAGAGAGAAACATAGACCAGTTGCCTCCTGCACACTCCCTACCGGGGATGTGCCCACAACCAAGGTACATGCCCTTGACCGGAATCGAACCTGGGACGCTTCAGTCCGCAGGCTAACGCTCTCTCCACTGAGCCAAACCGGTTTCGGCTCAATAATAAAGATTTAAAAAATAAAATAAAAAGTTCAGCTGGAATTGGAAGCCAGTCTCCCGATGGACTCCAGGCTCTTACTGCCCCTCTGCGTGTGGCGTGAGGAATGCAGGCAGGCAGTGCGGGCAGCCAGTCCACCGGGCAGGAGGGGACTCTGGTACAGAGTGATGGAGCACCACGAAGCAGGTAATAAGTTGGTCAGGAGGGGCCCCAGGGAGAGCAGCGGGAGATGTCAGGTAACTGGGCCCTCCACACTGGAACCTTCGATTTACCAGAACATTCCCTCTCCTTTCTCCAAGGTGACTTTTGGTAAAAATGAGACAAAAGACAAATACTAGTAGATTAAATGACCTAGAGAGTATTCAGGCAGATGCCCACACTCACAACCCTATCGCTTCCCACCCAGCTCAGAAAAAGCCCCACGGCTCACCGAAGGAGGAAAAAATACTAGGAAACCAAACTTCCAAGGCACATCCTGAGACCACTAAGAGCCGGGTGGCTTCTTCCTCCCTCTCTGGTTCATCTTCAGATACAGGCCACACATTCCTAGTTTCTATAGCACCATTTCACCTTCAACAATAACAGCAATGGCCTGGAGTCTATGGGCCAGGAATTTGACTTGTGTTTAAAAATAAATAAATAAAGACTGAAAGCCGAGTATCTCCTCAACTGTGCACTTAGGAGCTGAAGCCCAAGCAAACAGCGGGCACAGCGCTGCGAAGGGAGTTCTTACCGAGAGAGTCCATCTGAGTTGACATGTGCCTGTGAGACAAAGGAGGCTCTGAAGCCACAATACCCTGGACCCCCATGTAGGAGCTTATCCTCTTCTGCTGACCCTGAGATGGAGATTCCAGTGCAACCAGCTCATGTGGGAAGTGGTCCCAGGACGTGAGGAAGTGAGACCCAGGAGAGGAAGCCAGCACAGGGAGTATGAAGGTGATGGAGTATGAAGGTGAGTCCACTGTGCGCAACTGGCGCTCAGTCCTGCTGGGGCCTCTGGGAGACTGCACAACCCACGCTGGAGTTGTCCATCATTCCACTGAGGACCGACCACCGCGACTATGACCAGCCCTGCCATGCGCCAAGCATGCTAGCAAATGGAGAGCCAGGGGGCTTGAGGAGGAAACCCCTGGAGCGAAGCAAGGGCGAGTGCTGATGGGCTGTGGGCAGCCACTGACAGCCCCAGCTGCATCTTTAAACCCTAAAGGCCATCTGGATGCTACGGCCACCTGAGTCTTGTTTAATGATCTAGACCTGCTGTTTTGACTCCCTCTCCTACTTCCTGTTCTGGGTGGGTCCAGCCCTCCAGGTCAGGCAAGAACCCTGCCTCAGAGGACAAGGTCAGTGTCAGGTCTGCATTCCTGACTTGCAGAATTTCCTTTCAAGCACAGGGCTGGAGTAGACCAGTCTCTACCAAGTGGGTCCAGACCTATAGCTATATTCTCTAAGAATACATTCAACTGGAAAGCAAGATCAGCTTCCCCTTGAGCACGCGGACTCAAAATAACCCTTGAATACCACAGTTTGCCGACCACTGCCCTAGTGTATTCTTCCTGTTTGTTCCTGAAGTACACCCGTCCCAGTTCCTCCCCAGCCCTTCCACAGGCTGGGTGCACTGTTCACTTCATTTGCATGTTATTTCCCCCTCACCATAGCATTGCCATTGTTGGGGTTCAGGGCAGTGGCCTGAAAATACCCCACGATGGCATATTGATTATTTTGAATTAAAATCACTTGAGAAGCAGCAAGAGTGGCGTTTCTCTCTCACGCTCCTGTCTCTCTAACTGCAGAAAATAAATCTCCAGGAGAGAGCTGCCCTCCTGCTACAGAAGGGTTAACAAGCAAACTAATTAATGAAGATGCAGCCTCGTTGCCAGAGAGAATCAGAGCTGAGAAGCCCATGTGCACAAATGCTTGTTAATTTGCCAATTTACTGCCCTAAACCTACATTCTACTTCAATTCCTCACGAACCATGTGCCCCCCAAACCTAGGCTCCTTTGTCTTGTTAAATCCTCACACATCTATTGTTTCTTTATGTAAAGAGTCTATAATAATAAAAGCGTAACATGCTAATTAGACTGGACGTCCTTCCGGACATCCTTCTGGATGACCTTCCAGATGAAACCAGGGCTGTGAGGGAAGCCGGGCCCCGGGTGCCAGAGGGAAGCCGGTGCCAGCAGCAGGGGAAGGTGATTTTTTTTTTTTAAGAGTGGAAGGGAGGGCAGGAGAGGGGGAGAGAGAGAGAGAGAGAGAGAGAAGAGAGAGAGAGACATCAATATGAGGGACACATATTGATTGGTTGCCTCCCAAATGCGCCCCAACCAGGGCTGGGAATCAAACCTGCAATCAGTTATGTGCTTTAATGAGAATTGAGCCCATGACCCTTTAGTGTGTGGGCCAATGTTCTAACCCTTGAACACACTGGCAAGGGCAAGAAGCCCATTTTATTCATTAAAACTCAAAACCTTATAAAATGCTCCCTGATTTTGGTGTAAATACTTCATGTAATGGTTTGTATGCCTTTGGTTGCTTCTGCTAACCCTTTCCGGTCTCCATTTTGACAAGAAAAATGAATTTTTCTGCCACTCTATTTATCTGGATGAACATTTTTGCATAGCTCTACAAGACAACGATAATTTGCATTCATAACAAAGGTCCCAAAGCGCACAAAATCTTGGAGTATCTTCTGATTTGTCAAAAGAAAAGTGTACTTTGATGTATTTTGAAAACTAATATATATGATAATAATTACTTAGTAACTGTTTAATTGATCCAAATGTCCATTCATTAGCTAGGCAGGATAATGGCAAATTTAATGTTTAAGGGGAGAATTAAGATTGTATTAATAAAGAGTAAAATTTAAGTGACTCTCTCATCCCCAAGCCACTTTCTCAAAGCACAATTTTAAATACTAAATTTATTGCTTTCATTGTTTGGGTGGGTCCAGCCATATACCAGATGAAAAGGTCAAATGTTAGGAAGTTTTACCATATACTTCCTAACATTTGACCTTTTCATCTGATTCCTTTAATTTTTATTCAAAAGGTAAATTTATAAAGACAATTGCCCTCTAGAGGGTGATGAGTCAGAAAATGAAAGCAACTGAGTCATCATCCAATTTGATAAACTCTGGAAGTTACAACAAAATGTGTGGTGAGGGAGGAAGATGAACTTGTTCAGCAGTCAGAAACATCTGGGTTGCACTTACCATGCATGTGCCAGACCCTACATGCACCCACTCTGGACTCTAGACCAGTTTTAGGTCCCTGGTCTTCAATTTGTTGTTGTTATTAATCCTCACTAGAGGATATTTTTTCATTTATCTTTTTAGAGAGAGTGGGAAGGAGGGAGAGAGAGAGAGAAACATCAATGTGAGGAGACACATAGATTGGTTGCCTCCCACACATGCCCAGGCTGTGAATGGGGATCAAACCCATGACCTTTTGGTGCGAAGAATGGCGCTCTAACCACTGAGCACACAGGCCAAGGCTGGTCTTCAATTTTTTTATTGTAAACCTATTAAACAATTTTTTAAAACCCTATCTCCCCCACCCAAACATTATTAAGTTGACATCTAAATATTTTCATCATGACTTTAAATGGTCAAAAAGCAAGGTAATTTCTGGCATATTGGGAAAAATTGATAGTTAAATAACAATGTTGCCTCCCTTTGTAACCAATAACCTTAATCCATCCAGAGCACACTTGTCATCTCTGCTTCTCCCTCCCAGTCTGTCCTCTGAATAAAATACCACTCACCACCTTTAAAACCGCTCAGCTCTTTTTAGAAATAACTAAACACTTGAGTGAACATTTGTTTATCCTTTCTTTTTCTGCTGCCAAACTTTGTTTCTAACTGATCCACTGATCTTGACTCACACTCAGTAGAAATGGATGAGGTATTCCCACTGATGCTAGCCCAAAACTGTTATGTAGATGAAACCCCAACACAGGACCTGGCATTGGTCACCGTGGCATGAAGTGCCCATTCAATTCTTTGCCTACTTTTCTGTTTGGGTGTCCAACTTTTTCTTATCAATTTGCAGAAGTTCTTTATGCATTCTGGATATGAGTCCTTTAGTGGATATAAATATTACATGCACCTTTTCCCACTCTGTGGCTTGCTTTTTTATTCTTTGAATAGCCTTTTTGTGAACAAATATTCTGGATTTTGATGTAGTCCAATTTTTCTATATGTAACCTGTTTAAGAAAGCTTTTCTAATCCCAAGGATATAAAAAATATTCTTTTTTTCCCTAGAAACTGTATTGTTTTACTTTTCACATTTACTAGTAGATCAACATCCACCTAAAATTGATTTTTGTGTAAGGCAGAAAAGGTGAAATACCATTTCCTGGTACCTGTGGGTGGTGGTTGTAAGTCAATGCCTCCTGCTACCTGTGACTGCCAGCAATAGGCCTGGATGGACGTGGCATTCTGGCCCTCCCTTGAGTCATCAGGTAACCTGGGTGCTTCAGAGCTAGAGCAAGCATAGAGAGACTCCCTGAGTTTTTCTCTATTTGCCAATTTCTTAGAGGAGAATTGGTATTTTGGAACTGATTTGTCTTTTTTTAAAATATATTTTTATTGATTTTAGAGAAGAAGGGAGAGGGAGAGAGAGATAGAAACATCAATGATGAGAGAGAATCACTGACCAGCTGCCTCCCGCACGCCCCCCACTGGGGATCAAGCCCGCAACCCCAGGCATGTGCCCCTGGCCAGAATCGAACCCAGGACCGCTCAATCCGCAGGCCGACGCTCTATCCACTGAGCCAAACTGGCCAGGGCTGATTTATTTGTCTTTATTTGCCAGTTTCTTATAGGGAAACCTGAGTGTTATCTATATAATAAAACCCTGGTGGTCGTAATGCCGTAACGACTAAAGACCAGTCACCAGGAGGTGCCTTGACGCTGCGTCCCGTGAAGCGCCAGGTCTGGGTCTCGCGCGATTTCGCGCACTGGGCCCCTAGTGTGAACATAAGAGCCAAAAAAGAAAAAACCCTTCAGAGCAGAACTCAACCTCTCCCCAGCTGGTTGCCCCCACTCTGTGAATTTAAGCTTCGAAATTAGTAAGAGCAGCCCCCTTTGGAGGCGGCCCCCTTTTGTGACCATCAATGACCAGTGCAGCAAAGGTGGCCAAGCCTCCACCCCAATTTATTTCTATGCAGACAGCCAAGCCTCACAGACCTGTCATCTCAACAATTCACCCAGCACCGTTCTCCCTCCTTCCTCACCACTGCATTGGCATGGACTGGAGGGGTGCGTGCGCCCCCTGGCTATTCTGGAGAGGAACTATAGACTTATACATAGGACAATATTAGGGAGTCGATGACAGAGTAGGAGGGGCTCTGGCTTGTGAATCAGGAGCCCTCATTCCTAGTTCCAAGACCTGGGCAAGTCACTTAACCTCTCTGAGCTTTGGTTTTCTTAACTGTGACATGGGGGGTTGGGATGGGCAGTCTCAATGGCCCCTTAAATATTGTATGATTCTGTGAGATTTGAAACAATACTGAAGTCAAGCATGTTGACAAGTGTTTCTAAAGTAGAAATTAGGCTTTGGGGGCACCCCAAGTCTTAAGTGAGGTGTCTAAAATCAAGGCATAGAGTTTCGATGATGACTGTTCCTCCAACCAGCAATAAACCTCCTATATACAATTAAAATAGTAAAATCTGGGAGCCACAAAGGAACTCCCAACTCATCTTTTCTTTTTGATAATGAAGAAACACAGACCAGGAGTCATTCTGAGCTAATTCTTGGTTGATTCTAAGTCCTTTGACTCTCTGCCTCGTGCTCTTACAAATAATCCAGCTGGCTTTATTAAACTGCATTTTCCAAATGGGTAAATTGGATGATGAAAATGTCACATTTAAAGTTCTCTAGCTGTGCTTTGGCATTTAATAAAAGGAAAGAAAGATGGGAATTATGCTGGTTTTTTGTCGTGTGTGTGTGTGTGTGTGTGTGTGTGTGTGTGTGTGTGTGTGTGTTTATTTAGGAATGCCAGAGAGCATTTGCTTTTTGTCCTCCATAGTAACTCCTAGACAAAGGCAAGAAATAGAGACCCTTCCCCAGCCCAGACTTGGAACCCACCAAAAGGTTGCAAACCATTTGCCAAAGGCAAAGTTAGAGTGGAAAGATCCATCTTGTCACCTTTTACTGGTGGAAGCTTCGCTGGGATGTGAGAGCTGTACCCCAGGGGAATGGGGAGTCATGTGCAGGAATTGGCCCCCTGTGCTTGCTTCTGAATGTTCCAGAGTGAAGTTGAGTAGTCCTATTGCAGGGGACACTGACTTCCATCTAAAACCATCAAGGGAACAAATTTCCTCAATTCACTGAGCAGAGCCAATGTATTCTTCATAACAAATGACCACAAACTAAGTGGCTTACAACAGCCCACATTTATTCTTTTACGGTTCTGGGGGTCAGAAATGAGGTGTCTAAAATCAAGGTGTAGGTAGGGTTGTGTTCCCGCTGGCTCTCCAAAGTGCATCACTCCAACCTTTGCTTCCATCATCCAATCTTTTTCTAACTTTGACCTCCTCCCTCCCTCTTGTGATTACACTGGACCCACCTGAATGATCCAGTATATCTCCATCTCAAGATCTTTAACTTAATCATACCAGCAAAGTCCTTTTTGTCATGTAAGGTAACACATCCATAGCCAGGAATTAGGACATGAACATCTTTGGGGAGGAAAGCTGGATTATTCTGTCTACCACACCCACTACATAGCTTTAATGTTTAGAGGAGAAGGAACTATTCCACAGACAGTCATTACAACTACACATGTGCTTTAAAAACTTACTTCTCTCTCAGCTCCCATTTGCCCAGCTGTACAATGAGGTGGTGGTAGAAGCTGTGTCTAAGTCTCTTCTAATTTCAACATTCTGTGGTTCTAGAACTGTGCTGTTGCAACAGTAGCCACATACAGCTAATGAGAAATTGAAATATGGCTAAGTGTCCCCCTGGCTGGGGGCTCAGTTGGTCAGAGTGTCATCCTGTACACCAAAATGTTTCAGGTTCACCCAGTCAGGGCACATACCTAGGTTGTGGGCTCGATTCCCTGTCAGGGTGGGCTCAGGAGGCAACCAATCGATGTTTCTCTCTCACATCAATGTTTCTCTCTCTCTTTCCCTTCCTCTCTCTAAAAAATTAATGTCCTTTTGTCATGTGTTGAAATGATAATATTTTTGATATATTAGGTTAAATAAGAGATATTATTAACTTCAGTTTCTTTTTTTAAAATATATTTTTATTGATTTCACAGAGGAAGGGAGAGGGCGAGAGAGATAGAAACATCAATGATGAGAGAGAATCATTGATCGGCTGCCTCCTGCACACTCCTTACTGGGGATCGAGCCCATAACCCAGGCATGTACCTTGACCAGAATCAAACTTGGGACCCTTCAGTCCCAAGGCCAACGCTCTATCCACTGAGCCAAACCAGCTAGGGCCAGTTTCTTTTTTTTTAATATGGTTTCTAGAAAATTTTAAATTACATGCATGGCCCACCTTAAATCATCATTGATAGCAAACACATAGCATGCATGAACCACTCCCCTTCCCACTCCTATGAAAACACTCACCAACCCTACTTTTTCCACTCTATCAGGATTTGGCCTCCGGATCCTCCTCCAGCACAGTGTTACGGGTGGTCTCTAGCAATTGATCAGAGTTGGCACTTGTAACATTTGGGATTCGTTTTTTACAACTAACAGAAAACCCAACCCAAGGATTTATGTTATAAAGATTCAGGGTGGATTTGGCTTCAATCACGCCCAGGTCAGGACTTCCCCTTTCTCTCAGTCCTGCCTTCTTCCATGTCAGCTTCATTCTCAGCTTTCACATGAGGGTAGGCATGTGGGAGGCAGCTGATCAATGATTCTCTCTCATCATTGATGCTTCCATCTCTCTCTCTTCCTCTCTCTACAATCAATAAAATAAAAAATATACATCTTTTTTAAAAAATCTCTCAGAAGAGAGAACTGCTTTCCCTAAAGCTGTTGTCACATAGTCCATGCTTGAGGGACAGAGACTCAGAGGTCTGCTTGGAGGTGACACTGTCTCTTGAGTCCAGGCTTTGCTCGTGATGCTCCATCTGACGGGGGCATTGTCCCCAGCCCGGCTGCCCCTGGTCTTCTCTGCCTTACGCCAACTCATCCTGCCCTTCCTAGCTTAGAGAAAACTTGAAGAGCTTTTCTCTGTCACCCTGGACCAGCTTCAAAACCTTGTTTTACATCTCTCATCACCCTGCATTTCCCCCTCGTTATGATTTATTTAACATCTGTTCTTCAACACCATGAGGGTAGTGGCAGCGAGCGTTGTTTACTGGCAAATCCCCAACATCTAGCTAAGTGCCTGGCAGGCACATAGCTGTCAAAATTTCATGCTCTGAATTGCATAAGTAGAGAAAATTGAAAAGAGGAAGAAAATTCACAGTAGATAGAAGGGGTCCAGTCTGAATATGCACCTGAAAACACACACACACACACACACACACACACACACACACACACACACACACACACACACCAGTTCAGGAGGCAGGATTGGAATGCCCCAATCTTCCACTTTGAGCCCATCCGGGTTCAGACAGTAGCCTGCTCTGCTTTAGGCACCTGGGGCTCTCATCACTTCCATTCCCTCCCCTCCGGGGCCCACTTCGTGCTGAGTTTTCAGCTTGTCCACGGGAAAAGCCCAGGCAGCCAGTGCACAGACTGAGTCCAGCCAAGCTCGTTTATTAACCGGGTGCACAGGCGTGGGGAGGCCCCGCAGCCTCTGTGGGCTTCCCTTTACCTGTCCAAGAAGCGGCTCACACAAAAGGACCCTGAATGTTCCTTCAATCTCAAACCACACGAGTCTAATTTGGACAGAGTGGTGGCAGGATTTTCCATTAAACCTCAGTCTGGTTAATAGAAATGAAACCAAGCCTTGCAACTCGCAAGAACAAAAGGGGTCATTGTTCTTTCTTCAAATACCTTGTAAATTATAACACAGAGGGGCTGCACCATGACAGTTTGGGTTCGAATAAATGCTGATTATGTCGGTATGTCTTCCTGTTTCACCTTCTTTTCTGATTACTTATCTAAAATGCAGGTTAGGTCATGCATATGCAATGAGTATTTGTGTGTTAGTTTGGAAAGAGGCTGTAGTGATTTGTAAATGTCTTCATTTTGAGTTTGCTAGTATAACATCCTTTAGGTGTTCCTCTAACTCAATACAATTGCTTCCTCAAAACGCTTTGCCCATGTGTTTACTGAGTGGGCTTATGGAGAACAAATAATCACACATTTTCTCTTCCACAGAATTCCAAAGGTGATCTAAGAGGGCACGCAAGCAAAAAACTTGGTAAGACCACTATTTCAGAAAAAAATTGTTCGTGGATTGAAAAATAAATTTTATTGCAAAACTTTACTCAGAAACATTAGGCAGATATATTTTAGAACATATTTTTCCAATGTCAACACTCCGTTCCAAGTGAGGTTTTGGAAATTAATTCACACAACCATGTGGTTTCTGATCCCATGCATTGGAAACAAGAAATTGGACCAAAACCCCAAATTATAGGCTGTAAAAAATATGCAGTAGAAAAATGACATCAGGACTCAAACATTTACAACAACCACCAGTATTTTTAAATTTTTTTATGGATGTATAATAACATAGATACAGAAAAGTGCACAAATGGTAGCTGTACAGCGGGATGCAGTTTTGCAAAATGAACACACAGGTGTCCTGAGCACTCAGAGCAAGAAAAGAACCTTACCAGCCCCCCTGTGCCTCCTTCCAGGCACTTCTCCCTCCCAGGTGACTTCTGACTGAGGTGAGAGAGCAAGGCACCTGAAAAGGTGCATCTAAGTCAAAAATGGCAGGATGAGTAGGATTTGGACCAGAAAGAGC
Organism: Cnephaeus nilssonii; assembly: GCF_951640355.1. Taxonomy (NCBI): domain Eukaryota; kingdom Metazoa; phylum Chordata; class Mammalia; order Chiroptera; family Vespertilionidae; genus Cnephaeus; species Cnephaeus nilssonii. Next base: position 28,851,118 of record NC_137082.1, read on the forward strand.
GAGGAGACAGGCTGGGGTAGGGACAGTGTCTCAGGGAGGTGGAGTCCCATGTGCAAAGCCTGACTCCTCACAATGCAGATGACTGTTGCCTGTGTTGGTACTTGATATAAATGCAATTATATAAAGTAAAATTGCGCGAGACCCAGACCCGTGGGAAATCACACGAGACCCGGGACCTCAGACCCCGTTACGCTCCGGGACTCCCCCGAGTCCCACCACACCGTGAGACCCAGAGTCAAGTCCCCGCCCACCCACACGCGCCTCGCCGTGCATGCAGTCTCCTGGTGACCAGTCTTTGGTCGTTACAGCGTTAGGGCCACTGGGTTTTCATAATATAGATGTGCTCTTTTGTTCCTGGCTTCTTTCAGTCAACATTTTGTCTGTATCTGTAAATTATTCATTCTCATCACTATATTCTAGGGTGAGAATATACATTCATTTGCTTATCCATTTTGCTGTTGTGGGCATTTGGGTCCTTTTCAGTTTAGGATTATCACCAGCATTTTTTTTTTATGGATATTTTTATTGATTTCAGAGAGGAAGGGAGAGAGGGATAGAAACATCAATGAGAGAGAATCATTGATAGGCTGCCTCCTGGACGCCCCCTACTGGGGACCAAACCCACAACCCAGGCATGTGCCCTTGACCGGAATTGAACCCAGGACCCTTCAGTCTGCAGGCCAATGCTCTATCCAGTGAGCCAAACCGGCTAGGGCCTCTGTTTCTTAAATAGCTTTTAAAACCACCTTTCTCTTTCCAGTCCCATCACCACTGCAATAATTTTCTAACTGGTTTCTCTCAAGTACCTTGCTCTGACCAGGAATCAAACCATGACCTCCTGGTTCATAGGTCAATGCTCAATCACTGAGCCGCACCGGCCAGGCTCCCACCAGTATTTCTATCAACGGCTTAGATGTGACATTCCCAGGTCATTTGTCCAGTCGTTGTGAAGATAAGTCAGTGGAATAAAACGATGAACCAGAAAAATGGTTCTCAAGTGCCACGCTGCACCAGCATCCCCTGATGGCTTCTTAAAGTGCAGATCGCTGGATCCCACCCCCATGGTGTCTGATTCAGTAGGTCTTGGGTGAACCCTGGGAATTCGTGTTCCTAACACATTCCTGAGTGATGCTGAAACTGGTCCAGGGACCACACTTTGAGAACCACTGAACTAGAGATATTGGAAAGCTTTGCCTCTGCGGGACCAGCGCCAGACGAAGGGCACAGGCAGTCAGCAGCAATCCCTAACACTCAGACACATCTTCAAAATCGCTCCAACTTTATCAGCTCTTACACAGAAAAGTATTTCTTCCTTTCATGGGGAAAAGGAGACCTTTCAGGTTATAAAAAAACAGAGACCCACTCAGGTTCCCTCAGGTGATTCGGTTTTTATAAGGAGAAATAGGAAGGGAGTAAGGAAGCTCAGGAAATACTAACAGGAGCCACTCCGCTAGGCCTTACGTAGCTGTGCTTAATAAACTTATGGAGCAAATGAATCACCCGGAGATCTTGTGGAAAGGAGGTCAAGGATAAGGCCCAATATCCTGTGTTTCTAACGAGCTCCCAGAGGATGCTGTTGCTTCTGGTCCACAGAGTGACAAGATTGCAGAAAATGGAGCCCCTTTCATCCCGGTGCAGATACTGCGGCTGAGCTGGTTATCCCCGGGGCAGCTCTGAGGACCCTCTACCAACTTGGGAAGTCTTCTAAGCTCAGACTCAACACCTCCACTTCTACTTTTCTCTGTAGCTTCTCTCCTACTCCCCCATGTCCGTGCCAGTGGTTTCTCCTGCCTTGAGTGTGTGCTCACTGCCTTCTCTCCAATTTGGTGCCTCTCAACTATCTGCTGATACTGTTTCTATACCTTACATTCTAATTCCCCAACAGAGAAGATCTGATTGGGTCAGAACACAGCCTTTTCTGCATAGGATGCTCCTGTTGGGCAGAGTTCTTCCACTTCAAAGGCCAGAGCGTACCTACCTGTGGGTCAGAGGTGCCAGTCATTGGCCTCATTAGTAGGGACCTGGGGTACAAAGAATGATTACCTTATGGTGGTTCTCAGCCTTAGCTGCACATTAGAATTACCTACCCAAAAGGAGGAGACATTTAAAAAAATATCCAGCCCAAAGCTAATACCATGGAAATTCTATTGGTCTAGGAAAGGGGGGGACCAGGCATTGGTATTATCTATGAGCTCCCCGGGTATTTCTAAATACCAGCCAGTGTTGAGAGTCTCTGACTATATTATGTCCCTAAGCCTGCTGTAACAAAGCAACCAGTCTATCTGGCTTAAAAGAGCAGAAATGTATTCTCTCACAGTTCTAGAAGCTAGAAGATTTACATCAAGGTCTTGACAAGGCCAGGCTCCCTCTGAAGCCTCTAGGGCAGGATCCTTCCTTGCCTAATCCAGCTTCTGGTAGCCCCAGGCATTCCTTGGCTTGTGGCAGCACCACTGCAACCACTGCCTCCATCTTCACATGACTGTCTACACTCCGTGTGTGTCCACATCCAAATTTCTCTCTTCTTATAAGAGCACCAGTTATATTGGATGAGGGGCCACTCTAATGACTTAATCTTAACTTGATTACTGGTATGTCAGTAAAGATTCTATTTCCAAATAAGGTTACATTCCCAAGTATCAGATATTAGGACTTCAACATATCTTTTGGGGGACAACATAACACTGACTCCTATATAGGAACCTTTCAGAAGGGGGTTGAAGCTTAGGCAGACAGGCTGAGAGTGTTCTTAAGGAGGTAGTACAGGTGACTGTCCCCTTGCATGGCCTGTCCTTCCCACATCCCCTCCCACCCACCCAAAACAGAGCCACCTTGGAAATTAATCGTTTCCATTTTTCCACCCAGTCTTGAGAAAGCCCACCTTGACCTCAACACCAAAGGAAACAAAAGCCATACCCTTGATGTCTGCATTTGGAAGGTGGTTACCCCTTAATTTATTCTCAGACCTGTTTACAAAATCGCAGAGAGAGAGAGCATTTTGCTATCATGTAATCAGCATCACAGACCTTGTAAAAATATCACAACTCTTCAAAATACCAAAGTAGATCAAGCTAACACAAAATGTTCATCCTAGCAAAATCCAGCTGTTTTGTCAAGCCTTGTTCCATAAATGATGGGTTTGACAATTTTGAAGGAATTATGGGCTCTCTCTATTTATATCCTATATAATTAAAGAGTAATATGCAAATTGACTGAACAGCGGAATAACCGGTCGCTATGACGTGCACTGACCACCATGGGGCAGGCACTTAATGCAGGAGCTGCCCCTCATGGTCAGTGCGCTCCCACAGGGGGAGCACCGCTCAGCCAGAAGCCGGGCTCACGGCTAGCAAGAGCAGCAGCAGTGGTGGGAGCCTCTCCTACTTCCGAGGCAGTGCTAAGGATGTCCTACTGCTGGCTTAGGCCCGCTCCACAGGGGGAATGGACCTAAGCTGTCAGTTGGACATCCCCCGAGGGCTCCCAGACAGCAAGAGGGTGCAGGCAAGGCTGAGGGACCTCCCCCCCCCACCCCCACTCCCACCCAGTGCATGAATTTCGTGCCCCAGGCCTCTAGTAAAGATATAAACAAGGAGAGCTTCTTCAAATGTCACTGACTTTTTTGCATATTGACATTTAAGACATTTGTAAATTATCGGAGAAGTGTAAAACTGTTCCAATATTCCCTGAGAACTGCATGAATAATCCTTCAAATGTAAATACAGTTGCTGCCTCCCAATCTTACTACTCCTCAGTTATGTAAGTACTGGCCCAGCGCTCATTCCAAAAGCCTAAGAGTGATTTGGATTGAGAGTCACCAGGGCCACAAGACTTCCCAGTTGCCACAGAAATCACAGTTTCAGGACAGAAGCAACTTTTAGCTGTGGCACTGGCCAAACAACACAGTCCAAATGTTTAACGGTCACTAAGCGACCTGGTCTGGTGTACTCGGACATCGCCTTTCCCGAGACCTTGGAACAGGGTGGTTAGCCGAGCATGCCCTGCAGTCAGCCAGACCTGGGTCCCATCCCAGCTTAGCTTACGGCTGTGTGCAGCCTCGGTGTCCTCACTGGAAAGTGAGAATCATACTACCTCCCTCAATGTATTGTTTTGAGGATAAACCAAAACAACACGTTAAAGTGCTTAGCACAGAGGCTGTCACACAATAGAGACTCAAAAGATATTGCATGACCAGAGAACGGGGTGTATCCAGTTAGGGGTCAAAAGAAGTTTCATGGAAGAGGAATTATTTAAGCAGAACCTTGAAGGAAATGGGTAGAGGGTTTGGTGGCAAGTGCATTCCAGAGAGAGGAAACAGCATAAGCAAAGGCCCAGATTACAGAAAGCAGAAACAACAACATGAACCCAAAGAAGGAAGATTAACACACACACACACACACACACACACACACACACACACACACACGAAAAGAAGAAAAAAACACACAGAGAAAACGTGCAAAAATACTGCTGAAGAATTTCTCAGCATTGAGTAAAGACTCTCAGCATATAGAAATTTTTTTTAATTCATACATGCACATATGGTGAAACTTCAAAACAGAAGCATAGCTGAGTGGTGGGTTGCTTGGCTTGTGTGTCAGTGAAGGACGAAGAATGGGCTGGCCATGAGCATGTCCACTCCAATCAATCATCGACACTGGGAAGGTATTTGTAGCCCTGGGCTCCTCCCAGGGCTTATTAAAAAGAAAAAGAAAATTTAAGATAAACACAAAACTCAAAATCAGAGTGGAAAGCAGGTTTGCTACAAAGGACACACGTTTGTCTTTAGCAACTTGGCTGCAGAAGTCATATGAGTAACACATATCTTCTGAGTGTTGAAGAAAAATAACTTTAAAACAAATTGTACAAATGGCTCAATCCTTGAGCATTTGATTCTTTGCCAATTCTTGATGTTTTTCCTTTAGTGTCAGAGAAAGAAATCAACAGCATACTATCATTTGTATTTTAAAACCACATCCAAAGGTTACAAATAGTCTATGAAAAATGCTTTGTAGCTAAAATCAACCAAAGAGTAGATACAAATCCATTCACAGCTCGCTCCCAGGTGGAAACACTTGACTCTCCAGCCTCAAGGACCGCGTTCCTGTTGACTTTCATCCAACAAAGTGCTGGATGTGGTCTTCCAGGAGAATCCTCCAGAATGCCTGTCTCTGTTCAGTCCATATATGCAGATCCGTCTGAAAGAGCTGCCAAACGTTGGCTGCCATACCTAGTATGTACTGTGAGTCAGGAATTTCTGAATTTAGAAAGACTAGGAAAATAAATTGATGCGATATGGTGACACAGCTTTTCTACCCTTGAGCTTTGATAAAAGTGAAGAAAATACCATCTCACTGATATGAAACAACTAGAGGCCCGAGGCACGAAGATTCGTGCAAGAATGGGCCTTCCTTCCCCTGGCTGCCAGCACTGCCTTAGCTCCAGCCGGAGCCGCCTTTTCGCTCCCGGAGCCACCTTCCTGCCTTCCCACACTGCCCAGAGGCCTGGAGTGGCTGGGGCGCTGTGGAACACCTGCATCATCACCATGGTGATGACACAAGTGTCCCACCCCGCCCCCAGCCGCTCGGCGCCTGTATATGCAAATTAACCCGCCATCTTTGTTGGGTTAATTTGCATACTCACCCCTGATTGGCTGGTGGGCGTTGCAAAGGTATGGTCAATTTGCATCTTACTCTTTTATTAGTGTAGATTATTTCATTTCTTTTTTTAAAACATGCTTCGGTGTTTTTTAACATTATGTTGAATTGTTTCTTCTTAATTTGCCTATAGTCAGTGATCCTTTTCAGTAACAGCATCCAAGAAACAACTCACAAATGGCAAAAATGGAAAACCAAAGACCTTAAGAATGAAATCCACAGTCTTTAATGTATCAGGAAGTGAGACAGCCTGTGGTCTGTTCCTTGTCCACTTCTTCAGAGTTACCTTTCACTGTGACCCCCTGCCTCACCCTACTCTCCAGCCTCACTGGATGGCCGGTGGTTTCCAGAATGCTCCATGCAGCCTCACACCTCCATACCAATGGCCACCAGCCTGAACTGTCTTCTCCTTTCCTACCCATTGTATGTCCTCCCCTAGGCTACCAGCTCATCATCCAAAACCTGCTCAGAGTCATCTCCCTTACCTAGTTTTGCTAACATGAAAACCTGATGATTTTCTTTTCTTGTCAGAGAAAGAAAGAGCATACTGTTATCTGCATTTTAAACCCACACCCAAATGTTACAATAGAATATGAGGAATATTCTGGAACTGAATTCAGAACTGGAGCCCTAGCCGGTTTGACTCAGTGGAGAGAGTGTTGGCCCTTGGACTAAAGGGTCCTGTCAAGGGCACATACCTTGGTTGCAGGCTCAATCCCCAGCCCTGGTCTGGCATGTGCGGGAAGCAACCAATCAACACGCCTCTCTCACATCAATGTTTTTTTTCTCTCTCTCCCTCTGTCTCTCCCCGTCCCTTCCACTCTCTCTAAAAATCAATGAAAAAATATCCTCAGGTAGGAATTAACAAACAAAACCAAAAAAAAAAAAAGTGGAAAAAATGGATTCTGTCAGTTCAAGGCCACTGCTGTTCAGACTAGGAGCTGTGGGCACCAATGGGTAGTAGCTGCCCAGTATGGAAAGTCTTCGTGAGACCCTACAAAGTACAGGGAGAGGAAAAATTCTCCAACCGGGGCTCAGAGGCCCAGCTGGCACTTCCCTTGTAAGGAACTGTGGGAGACAGGAAAATCTTAAATTCTCAATTTCGGGTCTTTCTTTAGGAGTAATATGTAAAAGTGGTGCATGCCGAGTCAACAGGAATACATGAGCCTGGAGTCCATCCCACATGGAGACAACCAAAACTTCATAGAACAGTACCCATTTCCTGTTTCCCAACTGCATCTGGGATGAGTAATTTTGGAAGTGGGGGGGTGATGAGTGATAATGACAGTTCTCTGTTCCCTGTGGCTTCCTCAGGGAACACACAGTGAGGCAAGGCGGTGTGAAACCAGAACCCTCCAGCAAGGGCAGCAGAAGGAAGAGTAGGGCACTTTCTGTGGCTAAACTGATTTCAAAAGCCAAACTGAGCTCTTAGACCTGCCGGTGAGCAGGTGGCAGGGAAGTCCTGGCTTTCAGCAGAAAGATGCCCCTGGGCAGGACAGGCACGTTTCCTGGGCTCTCCCCGCCCCCGCCTCCCCAGGGACTCCTGTCCAAGGATTTCCTGGCCCGAAGTAAAAGATAACCTCGGAGGTTTTTGCTCTCATTCTTGTTTGCTGGCCTAAAAGCAAACTTGAAAATTTCAGACCGTGATAGAGAATGAAAGCTTGTCATTTCAGTTTTAGTGCAAATGTACAAAACGTTTTCTCCAATCTGTTTTATCTTGAAAGTTTAAACCTACTAGAATATGAACACCCTGTTAACGTAAAAAAACATTGAAAGCTGTAAAGAATTCTTGTGAGTTTATTTGAGCCAAACTGTCATCATGTGCCAGGAAGCAGAACCTCAACAAATTGAGATAATGCTCCGGAGAACGGCAGGTTACATCTGTATTTATACATTGCAATCAAAGGAGGGACGTAGGTGGGTTACATGAAAACCATTGGTGATAGATTAAGGAGGTGGGATAAAGCAAATCGGGGAAACCCCTGGTATTGGATAAAAAGTAAAATGATGAACACACACTTAGGTGGGTGCAGGAACAATTAACATGATAATGAAGGAATTTGTGGTATCTGTCCTGGCACCCAGCACATTTGGTTGTGCCCCAGGGAGTCCAGAGAAAGGGAAGTTACAAGTTACCCAGACTTTTCAAGGATATGTTATCATAGATGCAAAAAGACAGATAGGCTCATTTAAGGTAAAGTTGACCTTGTCAGTGAAGATACTGGCCTAGGACGTAACTGCTTTTAGTTAAAGTTTAATTTCAGACCATTCTTTGTGGTTACTTTAGGTCTCTGAGTTTGCAAGCTGCCATGCAGGCCTCCCCTGAGCTTGTCAGGTTAGCAAGTGGCCCCTTTCGTCCACAATCCATATACCATTTACCCAGAATCACCAGTCGTTAACATCATGTCACATATGCTTGTTTTCTACTGAAACTAATTGAAAGCAAGTTGCAGATATTATGACAGTTAACCCTGAAATATTTAAATTTGTCTCTTCTAAGAGTAGTCTCCTACACAACAACAATACCATTAGCACACCTTAGAAAGTTATTTTCAGTTTAATAACATCTAATACACAGCCCATATCTAAATTTTCCAAGACTGCCCCACCAATATCCTTATAGCTTTGAAGCTGGACAACAAATGGGTCCGGGCTGCCGGTCACTACTTGAGCCAATTAAGCAGAGACAAGGTTGAATCCTTTATGATTGTTTATTCTCCAATATTGTCAGCGCATGGGAGAGCAGCAGGTCATCCACAAAAATCTGCTCTAACCCCCCTCCCTCATAAGCCAGCTGCTTATATTGAGAAGAAGGACAAAGATTACATGGGGAAGTAAGTAAAAGGCATGGGAAAGTAGACAAAAGGAATAAGGATGGGAATAATGGTTACAGATTCTAGGCAATGTGGGCTGGGAGTTGCAAAGGGCGGGGCGCCTCCAGGACTCCATTGTTTTAACAACAAGGTTGTTAATCTTTCCATGATGATAGGCAGTTCTCAGATCAAGAGAATGGATCACATTTTGAGGTTAATTCCCAGGTCCTAGGACATACAACTCCCAGCCAGGACAGAATGTGCTTTCTTTAATCAGAACAAAACAATCACGGAACATGATTAATATTTCTTACAACTATGGCTAGTCCCGCTATTCTTTTTCTCCCTCCTGCCCCTAACAGCTTCTTTTTCGATCTTGAATCCATTCTAGGATCACACACTGCATTTGATTTTCATGTCGCTTTCATTTTCTTCCATCTAGGAGCATTCTCCTGCCACTTTTTGTCTTGCATAATATTGACATTTTGAAGTGTCCGAAACATTTATTTGATACAATGCCCTTCACCTGCATGTGTGTGGCTTTTTCCTCATAACAAGATTCAGCTTATGCATTTTTGGCACAACCACAGAAATGAAGTTCTGCCCATCTCAGTGCACCACATCAGAGGTCACCTGCTGTCATCTCGTCCCATGGTTTAGAATGTTAAGATTGACCCCTTGACCTCTGGGTAACAGTTGTAAAGCTACCTTTCTTCCTTTATAATAACAAGTAGTCTGAGGGCTGATCTCCAGGCCACACTCCAGACCAATGAAGTCAGAATCCCTAGGAGCAGACCCTCGGGATCAGGGTTTTTTATAACTCCTTTGTGTGATTTCGGTGTACAGCCACACCAGAGAACCAGACCCACGGAATGTGCCTGTTTCTAAGTGTATCAGCAGATGTAAGTCATTCTTCAGTCTGGGTGATGGAGGAGAATACGCTCACTAACACATGTTCTGTGACAGCCTTTACAAAAGCATCAGAAGGCATGTTCATTCATCTCCAGTTTCTACTCCTAACGATTTCATAGTCTAGGTAGGGTAATGCAAAATGAGTTCTCTGACACCCACACTTCACAATTATCCAATCGTGTTTAATTAAAATTTTCTCTTCGTGAGCATCTCCTGAACTCTGGAAAGTTATCAAAATGCCCCAGAAGGTGTCCAGCTATTTAATTAGAGGATTAACTCTGTGATGGTTTTCTCAATGGCCTCCTTTGCTCTGAGGATCCCCTTTTCTGTCTCTGCCTGCCTGGCAGAAAACACTTTTAAATCTCATTTGAAGACTATTCTTGCTACTCTGAGTTCCTTGGCCCCTACATCCTAACAATTTTATGGCTCGACCACGGGATTCCTAAACCATGCACACAGAAAGCCATTGCATCTACACTGTGCCTTTCCCATAAGGGTCCTCTGTTGCTGAGAGATTTGTCGACGTTTTATAACCTGGCTCCTACAAATCCTCTTCAGCTTTTAAGCCAAGACCTCTAGAATGAGCCAAACTGTTATCTCCCTAGGCTTTTAAAACCTTAAGTCACGTCACACGTACAGCATAAGACATGTTGTATAACTCAATATTCTCCAAACAAGAAGATAACACACCAGAATGATGGGGTTAGAAGAGATACAGAAACTCCACAAACCTGCTGCGCAGACAGGGCTAATCAACCCAATTATACCCAAGGTGTAAATGTGACCATCCTAGTCTCCTGCCACCATTGGCCCATCCAGCCCAGAGTTGGTATCCATCGCCTTGAATTGAATCAAGCTGGGGTTATTTGGAGGCAGAAAATAGGCAGCAAACTCTGAAACAGAAAATCTAGGAACAGTCCCAATGTCTCAAAGAATATTTTAAGGTCAATTATAAATATGTTGACCTCCAACTACAAGAGAAGAAAATGCCTGGTCGTTTCACAAAGGCCAATGGAATGACATTTTGAAATGTGTGTCCAGCTATCTTGGTGAGGAGCTGGGCAAGGGCCATCAGTGGCAGTCGAGGTCAAAGGAAATTTCGTGTCACCAGAAGGGCAGAGAGGTGAAGCTGAGTGAGTGATGGCCCAGCAGGAGAGTCTGCTCTGCAGGGAGAAAGGGGGACTCGGGAACTCCTGGCGCAGCCCGAGTCTTGTCAAACATAGGAGAGGGCGGGGCGTAGGGAGGAAAACACATACAGAAGAGACCAGCCACTTTCCTGAAATACATATGGGTTTTTATGTCTAATGTGGGAACAAGGTGGACAATTACAAACAGATTTCAGAAAACCATGAGCCAGTTTGTGGGAGTGGGTTCAAAGAAAGTTCAAAAAGGAAAAATCAGATTGCTTTCTCTGAGCCAGATATCCTGGGACCAGAAGACATACTGGAGACCTCGTCTCATGCCTGCTCCCTCCCCACCTCACCCCCCAGACACAATCCCAAACCATTCCAGGTGTCTAAATGTCTAAAATGAAAACCTGAAGAGCATCTCTTCCTTTCTTTAATAAATCATTTGTTTGTTGGTGGTAAGTCTCAAAAAATTATCTCATACTTCACTGTCATTTAATGATACAAGTTGAGGCCAGGTGATCTCTATTTTATTTTTCCTTAGCACGTTTATCAACTTGAATTTAATCGTATTCTCTATGCTTACAAGCTTAAGTTGCTTCATGGAACATGCCAGCACAAAACTGGTTAGTGCCCCTGTAACCAGATTTGCCTGAAAGTAGTGGGGTAGAAAGCCCTAGAGCTGTTTTTGTTCCTGGTGTGGGGCATCTCCCCACCCACATGCTTGGGGAGACCATGTGATTCTGCCTGCTCACATCCCAGCCACAGCTGAGTGAACCAGCAGTGGACAAGGCATGCACTGTTGTGTGGGTTGTGTCCTGTACAAGGAAAGGGGTGGGTGGGCTGCATCTGCCTGGAGGAAGGATGCTTTCTCCAAATTACACAAATGCACCCTGTGGGCTAGGGGCCACCTGGGCAGATGCCCAACCCCTGCTGAGTCAGTTAAGTCCTCTTTCTCTCCTAAGCAGGTAGGATTCCTGGGCTTGGAAAGTGAGAAGTGAGACGGTGCTGGGTCTGAGACAGGGAGAGAGACAAACACACACACACACAGAGGAGGATGCAGAAAACCAGGCGGAGCCCCCAGAGTGTGGAGACACAAGCCTGTGATGATCCTGCAGCTGAGATTCTGTTCCCTGAGAGCTCTGACTTGGGTTTCATGACATGTGCCTGGCTCTCTGCTCCTGGTTACCCTCTCAGCATGGGCTGGTTCAAGTTGCAACCAGTGATGCTTGACTGAGGCAAAGGCCTGTGAGAAGTTGCTCCTCAGGTGACTTTGAGTTGAATCATCGGAGTCCTATGCCCAGTCAGAATAACTTCCCCTAATATTTCTCTGTAGATGGAGCCCCCTGACTAAGGAAGGTTCACCAGTGTGTCCACCTTTCTAATAGCAAACAATTGGCTAAGAGCCATCTGCTCAAATGGGAAGCCTCTTCACTACTTAACCATTTGAGCAGATGGTTCTTGACCAATTGTTTGGCTATTAGAAAACATTTGTGCAAAACTATCTGATTGGTTTAATTCATTCCCCAATTATCTTTTTAAAAACATTGAAAGTATCAAAAAGAAATGTTATTTACATGGTACCAAATATCTGGATAATTTATTGCTTTTGTTTTGTATATATCTACTAGTGGCCTATCTACAGGAGGGAGAGGGGGGTTCCCTCAGCCCAGCCTGCACCCTCTCCAATCGGGGACCTCTTAGGGGATGTCTGACTGCTGGTTTAAGCCCAATCCCTGTGGGCCTAAACCAGCAGTCGGACATCCCTCTAGCAATCTGGGACAGTTAGCTCCTAACCGCTCACCTGCCTGCCTGCCTGATTGCCCCTAACTGCCTCTGCCTGCCTGCCTGATTGCCCCTAACCCCTCTGCCTGCCTGCCTGATCACCCTAACTGCTCTTTTCTGCCGGCCTGATCTCACCCCCAACTGCCCTCCCCTGCCGGCCTGATCTTGCCCCCAACTGCGCTCCCCTGCCGGCCTGATCTCGCCCCCCAACTGCCCTCCCCTGCAGGCCTGATCTTGTCACCAATGGCCCTCCCCTGCTGACCTGATTGCCCCTAATCCTCTGCCAGCCTGATCTCGCCTCCCCCCAACTGTCCTCCCCTCTGGCCTGATCACCCCTAACTGCCTCTGCCTCGACCTCCACCACCATGGCTTTGTCCGGAAGGAAGTTGGACGTCCAGAAGATGGCCGGTCGACCTGGTCTAATTAGCATATTGCCCTTTTAGTAGTATAGATAGATTATATAGGATAGGATTGCTTAAATGGGGTGGAGGGAGCCTTTTTCAGCAGGAGGAGATGCTCTTGGCAGACAAAAATACATAATCCCTATATCTGGACTGATAGCCAGCCATATGCACTATACTGCCAAACCGGTCATTAAAAATTGAACCGCTTTCTTACACCTTACACCTTACACCAAACAGCTGTTGCCCTTAAAACCCCTCCTCAGCCCCCACCTTAGGTTCTGCCTTCGAAGTTCACCCAGATTAGGTTCTGATTGGTCGGTTTCTATGTCAGTCAGCATCAAAAGCTCTGCCTCCTAGGCAAGCATTGGCTCCTCGCAGTTCACCCAGATTTGGTTCTGATTGGTCGGTTTCTATGCCAGTCAGCGTCTTCAGGCTTATCTCTGGGCCTGATCAGAGAGGCGGGGCTGATCAGCAGCCCCCACGGCTGCTGGAGAGGCCTGGAGAGAAAGAGTGGCAAGGGCTGATCAACAGCTGCCATGGAGGCTGCGGATCAGACCCTGCTTCTCTCTCCGGGCCTCTCTTTAGGCCTGATCTGCAGCCCCCTCGGCAGTCAGTGCTGGGTCACCACAGTGACCCAGCACTGACTGCAGGACTGACTTCCAGTGTTCGGTCATCCGTTTGATAGTTTTGGACATTACAGACCCTGGCTCTTTATATATAGAGATTCTGTATTAGACAAGTAATCCAAGTTTCCTGTGCATCAATTTATTTCATTCACAGCCCACTGCATGCGAGAACATATTTGCCAATGTTATCTCTGATAAGGGTTTAATCTCCAATATTTACAGGGAACTCATACAACTTAACAAAAGAAGATAAACAGCCCAATCAAAAAATGGGCAACAGACCTAAATAGATATTTATCAAAAGAGAACATACAGAAGGCCAAGGGACATATGAAAACATGCTCAAAGTCACTAATCATCCAAGAGATTCAAATCAAAACAACAATGAGGTACCATCTCACACCTGTCAGAATGGCTATCATCATCAAATCAATAAATTACAAGTGCTGGCGAGGATGTAGAGAAAAAGGAACCCTCCTGCACTGCTGGTGGGAATGCAGACTAGTGCAGCCACTGTGGAAAACAATATGGCGTTTCAAAAAAAAAACTAAAAATGGAACTCCCATTTGACCCAGTTATCCCACTTCTAGGAATATATCCCCAAAAACTAGAAACACCAATCACAAAGGATATATGCACCCCTATGTTCATAGCAGCACAATTTACAATAGCTAAGAGTTGGAAACAGCCTAAGTGCCCATCAGCAGATGAGTGGATTAAAAAACTGTGGTACATCTACACAATGGAATACTAGGCTGCTGTAAAAAGGAAGGAACTCCTACCATTTGCAACAGCATGGAAGGACCTGGAGAGCATTATGCTAAGCGAAATAAATCAGTAAGAGAAAGATAAATATCACATGATTTCTCCATTTATGGAATGTAATAAACAACATAAACTGATGAACAAAAACAGATCCAGAGACAGAGAAGCATCGATCAGACCATCAAACCTCAGAGGGAAGGTAGGGGAGGGTGGGGGTAAGGGGGAGAGATCAACCAAAGGACTCGTATGCATGCATATAAGCATAACCAATGGACACAAACACCAGGGCATGATGGGAGATCGGGGGGAATAGGGGGATAAGGACACATATGTAATACCTTAATCAATAAAAATAAAAATATTTTTGGCTCAGTGGATAGAGTGTCAGCCTGCGGACTAAAGGGTCCCAGGTTTTATTCCAGTCAAGGGCATATACTTTGGTTGCGGACACATCCCCAGTAGGGGGTGTGTAGGAGGCAGCTGATCAATGTTTCTCTCTCATCGATGTTTCTAATTCTCTATCCCTCTACCTTCCTCTCTGTAAAAAAAAAAATCAATAAAAATATATTTTTAAAAATAAATAAATAAATGAATATTAACAAAAAAAAGTTCATTCATAATTTTACCATCTACAGATAATCACTGTTAACATGTTGCCATATCTTTTTCTGAGATTTTTTTTCACATGTATAAAGTATCTGAAGTATAATAACTTTCTATTACAGAACATTAACTTCTTATAGGGCCAGCCTGGCTTGGTGTGCCAGTTTCATTAATAATAGTTTTTAAGGTGAGGCTAAAAGGGCTTAGAGAAAAATCATAACTGGAGTAACCTATTGAGCTACCATCAGGCACAATGAGGGTACTGCTTTGGCATTTGAGATAGATGCAAAGATGACAGACTCAAAGACTTACATTTAATTCTTTTATCCATTTTTAATTTATTCTTATGTATAGGTGTTAGTTGGTGGTCTAGTTTCTTTTCTTTTCTTTCTTTTTTTTTTTTTTTTTTTTTTTTTTTTTTTTTTTTTTTTTGCTTGCACATGTCCAATTTTCTCAACACTATTTATTGAAGAGACTGTCTTTACTCCATTGTATGCTCTTGCCTCCTGTCAAATATTAATTGACCATAAGGGCATGGGTTGATTTCTGGGCTCTTTGTTTGGTTCCGTTGATCTATATGTCCTTAGCCAGAACCAGGCTGTCTTGATTGCAATGGACTTGTAGTATAGTTTGATATCAGGTATTGTGATCCCTCCAGCTTTGTCCTTCTTTCTCAAGATTGCTGCAGCTACTCAGGGTTTTTTAGGTTCCGTATACATTTTTGGAGTATTTGTTCTAG
Organism: Cnephaeus nilssonii; assembly: GCF_951640355.1. Lineage (NCBI taxonomy): Eukaryota > Metazoa > Chordata > Mammalia > Chiroptera > Vespertilionidae > Cnephaeus > Cnephaeus nilssonii. The sequence goes on from NC_137082.1 coordinate 28,866,543, forward strand.
ATCTGTGAAATATGCCATTGGTATTTTAGTAGGAATGGTACTTAATTTATACATTGCTCTGAGTAGTATGGACATTTTAATAATGTTAATTCCTCATTCCATGAACGCAGCATATGCTTCCCACTTTTTCACATCTTCCTCACTTTCTTTCTTCAGCATCCTATAATTTTCCAAGTACAGGTTTTATACCTCTTTGGTTAAATTTATTCCTAGGTACCTTTTTTTATTTTTTCATTGTAATAGCAAATAGGATTGTTTTCTTAATTTCTCATTCTGACAGTTCATTATTGGTGTATAAAAATTCTACCAATTTATGATTATTAATTTTTGTATACTGCTACCTTGCTGAATTTATTTATTAGATCTAGGAGTTTTTGGTGGAATCTTTAGGATTTTCTATGTACTATATCATGTGATCTGTGAATAATGACAGTTTTACTTTCTCCTTTCCAATTTGGATGCCATAGGCAGAAAGTGTGACTGGCAGGCACCTATCTGATGCCTCATCTCCCTCTGGACTGTCATCTTCCTGGTTCTGCCCTGGAGGCACCAGGAAACCTGAAAAGAAGAAATACTTTGCCTGGGTCAAGTGAGCCAACCAGAGTGTCTTACAGAGCCACTCCTCCGGAACCCTGTGGAAGCCCGCTGGATTGAATGAAAGAGAGGAGCCAGTGTCAATGCACCTAGAATCATTTAATTATGCTCCACCTCTTCCAACTATAATTTATAAAGCTTAATTACATTTACTTTTAAAGTAATTAAAGAGCTTACCTAACAAAGTGTCTACAAGAGTACATTTTTAAAAAATAAGTTTTTATATATTTCAGGGAGGAAGGAAGAGGGAAAGAGAGATAGAAACATCAATGATGAAAGAGAATCATTGATTGGCTGCCTACTACATGCCCGCTACTGGGGATCAAGCCTGCAACCCAGGCATATGCCCTGACCTGGAATCAAACTGTGACCTCCTGGTTCATAGGTCAATGCTCAACCCCAGAGCCATGTCAGCTGGGCAACAAGGGTGCATTTTTAATTTTATAATTAACTAGAGGCCCGGTGCATGAAATTCGTGCATGGGGGGGGGTCCCTCGGCCCAGCCTGCACCCTCTCCAATCTGGGACCCCTTGGGGGATGTCCAATCCCTATCAGATTGGGCCTAAGCCGGCAGTCAGACATGCCTCTCACAATTCGGGACCACTGGATCCTAACCACTCGCCTGCCTGCCTGATCACCCCTAACCACCTCTGCCTGCCTGCCTAATTGCCCCTAACCACCTCTTCCTGCCTGCCTGTTCGCCCCTAACTGCTCCCCTGCTGGCCTGAACACCCCTAACTGCCTCTGCCCCGCACCCAGGACCCAGGATTCCCTCCTTCTGGCCAGCGGCAGGCACCCGGGACCAGGTGCGGGCAACTTCTCCCTCTCCTGGGCCACAGCCGCAGCCACTGGCACCCGGGACCGCAGGCAGGCTTTGCCCGGGCCCAGCTTTGTCAGGAAGGACGTCAGGAAGACATCTGGTCTAATTAGCATATTACCCTTTTACCAGTATAGATTATTACAAGAGAGACACACAGACCACAAAAAAGTATCTTGAGGTAATGTTCTCAGAAACAGTGCCCTTCCCTACCATACTTTAAATTACTGAAAAGGCACCCTACATTCAGAACTGAGGACAGGTGTGAGAGAACTGCATTCCTGAGAAATCATGCTTTTTAATATCGCCTTCTTTGATCTCGACAGACATTTGATTAATGATTCAAATGCAGTCCCGACAGTCACCTCTACCAACGACTGCTTACTGCAAAAGTGAAAAATGGTTAGACCACTATGAAGTTCAATGTGGCAATCTCTACAAAATTTTAAAATGCTTTTATGTCTTGAGCAATGCCACTCCTAGGAAATTGTCATTCAAATACACTTGCATATATACAAAAAGATGTTATGTATAGTTATTCATTGAAGAACTATTAATTTAATATTATAGCACTATGTATAGCACTCTGCTAAAATTTGGGATATAATCCAATTCATAATTTAACAGGCATATTTTGAAAATATTAAACCAATGTGTCTAGCAACAGAAACATTTTTTAAAACCTGTAGTATATCCACACAATGGGCCATTTACAATTACAAAAGAAAGAATGAAGAAGCGCTCCATATTTTGATATGGAATTCTTGAAAGTTGCTAAGAAATCAGACCTTAAAAGTTCTCACCACACACACACACACACACACACACATTATAATTATGCTTGGTGATGATGTGTTGACTAACCTTATTATGGTAATCATTTCGCAGTATATACATATATCAAGTCATCAAATTGTAGACCTTAAACTTATGCAATGTTGTATGTCATTTATATCTCAATAAAGTTGGAAAAATACTTTTTGAAAGGGGAGAAGGAGGGCAGGGTTAATTCCACACAAGGTGGGAAAGGCAAAAATCACAGAATGTCACCACTCAAAGGATTTCAGGAATTTTAAGTTGGTGCCCAAAGGAACTGCATTCATTTTGAGATATGCTGTCTTTGGCCAGCATAGATTTTGTTTTAGCCGACAGAGTATAAATCTCAGAGATTCCAGACTCCCTGAGAAAATGGGAAGATCTGACAAAGCAGAGTTCATATTCCAAGCGGACAATAATTGGGATATATCAGTGGAGGGTTCAGTCTCCTGTCACAACTCCCAGTTCAAAGCACTTCCCTCTGCGCTTTCCGAGGGGGGTGGGGGGGGAGAGGAGGGCGCGGGGAGGAGTCATTAGAAATAGCAGCTCTTTGTAGAGTTTAATCCCCTTGCTCAATGTGTAAGGAAATCAAGGACCAGGGAGGTCACGAAAATTGCCTAAAATGAATGAACTCCGGAGTCTCCCAACAGACAGGCAGAAGTCCAGCTGGGATGGCCTTTGAATGGCCGAGGAATCTGGCAGTGGACATGGCAGGGTTTTGGTGAGGTCTTCAGGGTCGGAGCTTTGAGCATTCGCTCTGCCCTCAACCCCCAGCTTCCTAGGAAGGTGCCTCTCCCCACCAACCCACAGAGCTCTCTCTGCGCTCGTAGGAGTCTCCCCAGCACCAGCTCTCGGACACGATGGACTGCACCCCGAACTCCTCTTGAAGGAGCCACTGTGTAGCGGGAGCGGACTCTGGCGCTGGGATCCTGCTGAAGACCAGACGCTCAGCTCCTGCACGGCCACTGTCCGCGGGGCGCCCGTGTGGGGCGCAGAGAGCCTTGCAGGTTGCTCCAAATCGCATCAGCTAAACCCGGTGGAAAGGGGCCGACACCGCGAACTGGGAATGCCTGCCAGCGCGGCCGGAGCTCCGTGCGTCCGGCTCCCAGGGGCGCACCAGGTGAGGGGGAGCCCAGCGCCCTTCTTCTGCCTCGGCTGAGAAGCGGGCGGGGACACCCGGGGCGGAGTTGGGCGCGGGGCGGGGCGCTTCGGGCTGGGTCCGCGGTTCCAAGAGCTGCAGAGGCGAGCGCCAAATCCCGCTGCCAGACCAAGACCGCTACGCTCCCGGGAAGCGCGCTGGGGCAATTAAGAAAGAGACACCCCCCCACCCCCACCACACACACACACACACACACACACACACACACTCACACACACACACACACACACACACACACACACACACACACACACACAACGCTGCGCCTTTGCAAGTGCAAGTCCGTGTCCCCAGAGCGGGAACCGATCGGACCCGGCCACGGAGCGCGCGGGAAGGAGGCACGGAGGCAGGTAAGTGCTGAGGACGGCGGACCAAAGCTCCATTGGTAGCCGACGCCCACTTTTTCTCGGAGGGATTGGGGCCGCTTTGCCTCCAGCCTTCCTCGGGAGGCACCCGGAATGGCTCAAAGTAGAGGAGTTGGTGCGGGAAGAGCGCCCCACGCCACCAACCCGCTGAGACCGGACGGAGGATGGTCCATGAGACTGGGGAGTGTGGGCGGGGGTGAAGGGTGCTGGCGGGCGAGCGCCAATTTGCAGGGAATGGCGTGGGGAGGGATGCACCTTCTTGAAAGAAGAGCAGAAAGGGGAAGCTTTGGGGGGAAGTTCCCTCTCACCGTATCTATCCCCATCCGCAGTTTCCTTCTCGCCCTGAGGCCCCGCACGCTTTGCTTTTTGGAGCCCGAATTTCTGACTTGATTCTCGCCTCTGCCTAGGCGGCTCCTCTGGGGACCGCGCGGCCACGCTGATGGTTTAATCGGGAAAGGAAAGGAGAGAGCTCCTGGGCGAGCTGGTCAAGGACAGGATGCATCCCGTGGAATGGGACGGGGGTCTGCCCACTCCAGGTGCACCCCCTTCCTCTGGGGTCCCGGGACTGGAGAGGCGCGAAGCGTAGTAGCCAAGAGGGCGTGACTCCTGCTTCTCCATCTGGGGCTGTACTGTCGGGCGTGGGGCCTCCGGTAAGTCCTAGAGGCACCGGGAGGAAGGACACCCCGTCTGTGAATGCCACTGGGACTTGGACTTCACCTCCCGAAGGTTTACCGCAGATGGTAGTGCTCCCGCCGCCGGCCGTTCCTCCCTTCCCGGGACAGTTCCCTCGCTCTACCCCTCCTCTCCGAGGGCGGGGCCATACCGCCTGTCCAGTTGGGTCCACTTCTTGCTACCAGCATCCCGTGGCCCCCACACTTGGGCTCTTTCCAGGTGTGCTAAGGGGAAGCGGTGCAGGCGGTCACTGGAGCCCCCATTTCGGGTGTTGGGGGTCCGCGTTCTTTTTCCGACCCTTCCGCCGTCTTGAACTCAATGACACTCTACCTCCTGAAGGCTCAGTACCGCAGAGATTTTATTTCCTCTCCCGTGGGCATCTTGAGGCTATAAAGGACAGCCCAGTCCTCAGGCCCTCCTGGGTCCTCGCTGACACTTGCCCGCCCCTAGCAGAGCTGTTTTCAGTTAGGCCCAGTCTTGAGGCAGCTACCACTTTCAGAGGCCACACACCTTGGTGACAGGCCATGGTGCTTCCCAGTCAGGGCTGATTCTAGGAGAGGAACTGGGGACAAAGGAGGGAGGGAAAGCAGACAAAGGATTTCTTTCTAAAGCTGGTTCCCAGAATGTAGAGTAGCCGTTGAAGAATGCCTTTCCACCCACAGCCCCCTCCACCTGTGGATCCTGGTTAGGATCCTCATTCATTCATTCAACAGATTCCTATGGGTCTCCCACTACGTGTCAGGCCCTGGGTAGGCAGCAGGAGTTTGGTTTACAAGAAGACTGGCACGCAGAGAGCATAAATCACTGCCCCAAGATGACTCAGCCTGTCCATGTGAAGATAGATTTGGTCATTTCCAAGTCGGTGGTTTGGCCAGGAAAGAAGGAACGGTGCCCTGCTGTAGAGGAAAGACCCTGTTGTATCCCAGTCCTTCGGCTTCGTTTTCCCTGGCTAACGGATGGCACCACATTGTGACTGCCGTAGGTGCCTGGGCTAGCTGCCTGGAGCAGCCCATGAAAACTTCCAGGACCCCTGGAAGGCTGTTGGGGAAGGGGAGAGTGGTGACTGGGCAGTCAAAGGGGTCCCTGCCCTGGGAGGGGTCGGGGGGAGGCCAAGATACACATTCTTCTTGCATGTCTTTGGAGAGTCCAGCCCATCCTATGCCCAGTCCCTCCTGACAGCCCAATAGCCAGTGGAGGTATTTCCCAATTTCTAGATCTCATGTCTCCTCTCCCCTGCACCCTGGGTAGTTCTGTCTGTGGGTGGACACCAGGTCTAGTTGGCCTTACCTGGGGAATGCTACCAGATGTTCTCCTGGATGTTGTGCACTGGTTGTGTCTCCTTCCAGGATCCAGGATGGCATGTTAACTCTCCCAAAGATGTGGACAGGGTGCTAGGCTCACCGGCCTCGTGAGAGCAGAAGATCTGGACCCCGAACTCAACATACTCAGATCCTGAGACCTCCACCCACCACTCCACCTGCAAACTTCATCATGGCCACCCAGAATGTAAACATTAGTTTTGCACCCAACTTCAATCTATTCCAAGACCATGTCTCCTCCCGTCCCTTCAATTTCACTTATGATGATTATGACCTCCCTCTGGATGAGGATGAGGACATGACCAAGACTCGGACCTTCTTCGCAGCCAAGATAGTCATCGGTATAGCACTGGCTGGCATCATGTTGGTTTGCGGCATTGGCAACTTTGTCTTCATTGCTGCTCTCGCCCGCTATAAGAAGCTACGGAACCTCACCAATCTGCTCATTGCTAACCTGGCCGTCTCTGACTTCCTGGTGGCCATAGTCTGCTGCCCCTTCGAGATGGACTACTATGTGGTGCGGCAGCTCTCCTGGGAGCATGGCCATGTGCTCTGTGCCTCTATCAACTACCTGCGTACAGTATCACTCTACGTCTCCACGAATGCTCTGCTGGCCATCGCTATTGACAGGTGAGGATGTTGAGCAGGGGTAAAGATGGAGGTTGGACCAGGCTGCCCCTTTCCTCACTTCAGCTCTGACTGTTCGCATTGCTTCATATGTGAATGCTCGCTGAGCTATCACGGGGCAAGAGGAGACCTGGTTTTTCCCGTTGTGGCTCATGCTCCAAAATGGGAGCAAGAGTGAGGCTCCTGAGGCCCACCCCCCCCTGCTCTGGACTATGTCCCCGGATACCACAGTTGCTTCAGATGTGTATGCATGTTACATGACCATGAGTTGTATCAAACACAAAGCAAAAGCAGAAAGTTTAGGCAGCTTAATACTTAGAAGCCATGTGAGAGTTAACCAGGGCAGTTTCCAGTCAAGATAGATTGTACCCAGTTATTCTGTAAACACTACCCAGATCAAGATATACAACATTGTCATCACCTAGAAAACTTCCTGATGCCCCTCACCTGGCAATCCTCCCACCACACACAACCCTGTTATTTAACTTCATAAAAATGGAATCATACAGGGTGTACTCTTGTTTCTGGCGACTATAAAATCAACAACAGGGCTTGTTTGCATAAAAGGAAGGAAAAGCTTCCTTTGCTGTTTTGTATACATTTATATGCTCATTTGCATATATTTGCATGAGATGTTCTGGAAGTCCTTGCTCTGTTATAGATTTGTAAAGTAAAATTTCTAATAGCAGCTTATGATAAATCAGACACATGTTTTATTTCTGCAAAGTGTTGTAGGCCAGCAGGGGCTGTTTGAGGGGAGCAGTTGGTGTCACATTCTCTTGGTCCATCATTGTGAGCTGTGCTGAGACTTGTCTTGATAATGTGTTTTTAATCATCTTTTTTCCCTTTTGTCTCCTTTCAACCCTTTCATTTTTCTCTAGTTCTCAGTGCTATTTTGGTTTGTTGTCCTTTTTATCAACCAGTTGATTATTGTTTATGATAATAAAATGCACATACATAAGAGGCATCTTTTTTATAACAAAACTAGAGGCCTGGTGCACGGATTCGTGCACTGGTGGGGGGGCATGGCCTGCAGGGATCAGCCTTCTGTGGGAGCATCGCTCATCCCAGTCAGCCCAGCAGCTGTTCCCGCTGCAGGAGTGCACTGACCACCAGGGAGCAGCTCTTGCATTGAGCATCTTCCTCCTGGTGGTCAGTGCATGTCATAGCGAATGGTCGACCAGTCATTCTAGTTGTTCTGCCATTCGGTCGCTGGGCTTTTACATATATAGATTCCTGCAGGAAAAACAATTTTGTTATTGCAACTCTGGGGTTCTCCCTAAAACTAAGGTTTATGAAATGTACCATCAACCAACTGCAAAATTCCCTAGGCTACCATTTAATACAGTGAAACAAAGATTCCTGGGCCCCACCCCAGCCTTGCTGAATGGGAATTCCTGGGCTAAGTCTACATTTATATCTAATTCCCTGAGTGATTCTGATGTTTACTCAGGTGAAAATTATTACTTTCCTCATCCCCTTTGTCCCACTAAAATCTTTTTGTCTTTATAATGTAGGGTATGTTTTTTAATGTAACAGGAGTTTCTTAAAAGCAACCAGGTAAATATGCCTGTTCTACTACATATAAATATCAGAAGGACTACCTACTGCCAAAAAGCATAAGGTTCATGTGTAGAGGGCCTGGAAGAGATGCTATGTCAAGTCATAGAAATCCTAGAAGGAGAGTGTTGACCTCAAGAAACACATCCAAGCAAATAGATGGTAACAAACACCTTGCTTTAGGGTGTCAAGGTGACTTCACCCACCTTCTCATCTGAGCTTGAGAAAGCCCAAGGAGATGGGTGTAAAAGTTTTGTGTCAGAAACCTGGATTCTGGTCCCAGTACCAAGTGAGCATGGGCAAGTCCTTTACTTCTCATTAGATTCCTTGGATTCCACATCAGACCACCCTACTCTCCTGTTCAGTAATGCAAGATGAAACCAGCAGGGGAGGAGAGAGAAAGCCCTAGTCCACTGCCTTGAAAAGGGCCCCACCCCTTTATAGCATGAGATATTTGTAATGAAAAGTTTTCAAAGTATTGTGTTCTTGGTCAAAATGGCAAGATTGAAAGCCAATAGGACATAATAATAATAGGCCATATGTACTTATTGAACACCTACTACATGCCAAGCATTTTGCTAACATTATTGTATTTAACGTTCACAGCAGCCCTGCAAGGTGGTTGTCATTTTATCCCATGTTGCAGTTGAGGAAATACATCTCAGAGAGACTGAATGTTTCACCCCATACCCCAAAGCCAATCAAAGGAAAGGCTGGGATTTATTCCATCTGTTTGACCCAAGTTCTATGTTGTTTCCTCTACACCACTCACTTCGCCAAATGCCAAATTATGTTGTTAATAAGACAAAGCTTGTTGAAGCTGGATAAATAGGTGCATGGGATCTCATTGAGACACTTTGCCCGCTTTTGTGTGTGTTTGGGGTTAATAAGAAACTAATAAATGTTCTCAATAAAATGTTCTACATATTATTATTGATGGCTTCCCTCCCTCACCAGATATCTCGCTATCGTTCACCCCTTGAAACCGCGGATGAATTATCAAACGGCCTCCTTCCTCATCGCTTTGGTCTGGATGGTGTCCATTCTCATCGCCATCCCATCTGCCTACTTTGCAACAGAAACGGTCCTCTTTATCGTCAAAAACCAGAAAAAGATCTTCTGCGGCCAGATCTGGCCGGTGGACCAGCAGCTCTACTACAAGTCCTACTTCCTCTTCATCTTCGGCGTCGAGTTTGTGTGCCCCGTGGTCACCATGACCCTGTGCTACGCCAGGATCTCGCAGGAACTCTGGTTCAAGGCGGTCCCTGGTTTCCAGACGGAGCAGATCCGGAAGCGCCTGCGCTGCCGCCGGAAGACGGTCCTGGTGCTCGTGTGTATCCTCACCGCCTACGTGCTGTGCTGGGCGCCCTTCTACGGTCTCACCATCGTGCGTGACTTTTTCCCCGCCGTGTTTATTAAGGAGAAGCACTACCTCACGGCCTTCTACACCGTGGAGTGCATCGCTATGAGCAACAGCATGATCAACACCGTGTGCTTCGTGACGGTCAAGAACAACACCATGAAGTACTGCAAGAGGCTGATGTGGCTCCAGTGGCGCCCCTCCCACCACGGAAGCAAGTCCAGCACAGAACTCGACCTCAAAACCAGCGTCGTGCCGGCCACGGAGGAGGTGGACTGTATCAGGCTGAAGTGACCCTCTGGTTTTTCACAATTGAACATCCAAAAGCCAGTACTTGGAGTAAAATTTATGGATAGCCAAGTGCATAGGCTGCGTGCGAAAGGGCAACTGTGTTCATGCCTCTCTGCCCTCAAGTTACTGGATGCTTCTCAGTCATAACATGGAAGGACACCATACGCAAATCACAGCAGCTGACCTTGACTGATACCTGCTCAGCACCTACTGTGTATGCACAAGCACACCAGTAAGACTAGACAGAAGTAAGAGCTACTGACATTGAACATCTGTGTGCTAGCTACACCCAGGAGATTAGACTAGAGCAACAGGAGCTGACCTTTATTGATCACCTGCCCTGTGCAAAAAAATATTTAAATAACAAAACAAGCCCAGCCGGTGTGGCTCAGTGGTTGAGCATCCACCTATGAATCAGGAGGTCACGGTTCGATTCCCTGTCGGGGCATATGTCTGGGTTGCTGGCTTGTCCCTGTTGCGGGGCATGCAGGAGGCAGCCGATCAATGATTCTCTCTCATCATTGATGTTTCTATCTCTCTTTCCCTCTACTTTCCTCTCTGAAATCGATTAAAAAAATCTATTTTAAAAATAAATAACAAAATGGCAGAAGCTATTGGAATCACCAAGTTATATCTGGATATATAGATGCTCTGGATTATCTGGACTCACTCTCCATCTCCCCTCATTCTGCATCTCATGAGTGCAGGAATGTCAATAAAATAAGGCACCTAGACTTGGTGGAAATGTAAAAATAAGTTTGTCAGAGTATGGGGCTTACAGCCTCTTCAGAAGAGAGTTCATGCCATCACATTGAGCTTTTCCACTCAGCTCTTACTACCTCCCTAGGACATTCTCTAGTATCCTGGCTTCCAGAAAAAAATTCTCCCCATAGCCAGCCCATTGGTTATCTACTGGGGTGTGATTTCCAAGGAAAGAACCAAAAAATATTTTCCACTGATATTTGAAAGCTCATCATTCTTTTGTGTGAAGACAGATAATCCTGAAACAAGGACCACATCCAGTTCCTGATACCTTAGTGTAAAGTATTTCAGGGCTCTGGTGTCAGGGAGGAAGGGGACAGAGAAAAGGGTAGAATTTGCCACTGGCAACGAACATAATCTGTGTGGCTGTTTTGCTAAGGCCTGGATCACTTTTCTAAAATAAATCCTCTTTTACAAAATGAGCTATACTTGGAAAGTGCTTTTCAACTCTATGAGTAATAAAAACGGATCGCCCGGCCAGCGTGGCTCAGTTGTTGAGCGCTGACCTATGAACCAGGAGGTCATGATTCAATTCCCAGTCAGGGCACATGGGATAAGTGATATTGAATGGTGTGTCTGGACAAGGGAAACCAAACACTCCCACTTTTTCGTCCCTGTTTGGAACAAAGTACCCTGAACTCTTCACAATGCAGCCTGTCTACAACTGGGGCAAAAAAGGAACCCCTGTCCTGGGTTACAATCTGGAAGATTCAACTTCAGAGTCTCAGTGAGCACCAGGCTTTCAGCAACCCATGGCCCTAGAAGTGTTGAAAACCTTCCCTGCATGTTTCACACCCCAACACTGCATAATTGGTGGTATTATTATACATCTGTGGTGATTGTATTTGTCCTAATTTCTTCCTGATTCATTTGAGACAAAGACTATACAAATGGTACCTGGTTTGGGATTGGCCCATTCCCATTTGGAAAACTATTTTTTCTATAGAGAAAGTGTTATTTAGTTGTTTGTGTGGTTTTGTAAAATTATTTTTTGTTTCTTCACTAAACAGTGAAGTCTCCATCAACATTTTCTTCCATCACTACCCAGCAGACACCTGCAAGTCCAATCACTATACCCTCAGAAAATGGAAACTCATTTTCATTTTAGCCAAAGCCAAATAACTTGTAAGTTTTAATTTTACAAAATTACACATTGCATTCTAAAGCCAAGCAAATAATTATTTGGGGTTATCTGCATTGTTAAAAATATAATAATAATTGTATTTATTACCGCCTTTGTGACTCTTCTTCTAATAAGAAGATTCTTTAAGAGTAGACTGTGTAAGAAAAAAAAAAAAGAGTAGACTGTGTACAAATTGTGTCTGTTAATAGAATTCATCTCTTTTTCCTTTGATCCAAAATGTACCATCCTTTCTTCATTTAAATGTAACTGAAACAATTTTTGTAAACGTCAGTGTGTTTATTTGTGATTTTCCAGTGAATAAGAGTACTATGTTATTATCAAATGAAATAATTAACATATGGAATCTTAACCACAGAGTTTGAGCATTTGCCCCACTAATCTTTAATATATGTTAGATATTTAGATATAAATGAAGTAATAGCCATCTAAACAGTTCAACACTGAAACAGAAAGGGAATTCTTGAAGGTATTTTAGAACAGTGGCAACTCATATCAGCACCAGCCTCATCTTGGGTACCTCCTTCCAGTTTACAGCCCAGAAGTGTATTCATGCATGCAAATAAGCAGAAAACAGCTACTCCGTGCCCATTTTACCCTCTCATTTTAAAATTATCTCGTTTGTTTAATGAAAATTGCTGTTTGCATGGAAACTGTTCATTCATCTAACTGGTGTTAAGGTAATAAATTAATTACACTTGTGTTTAACCTTTTCTTCTCAAGACTAATTAATGGTAAGCCTAAGATACTTTTAATATGCTAAGATATATAAACACTTATACATATTATTATATTTTGGAAATTTAATCTCATTTTGCAAAAAGGGTTTATTTTCTCAGTCAGAATAAAAGAAAAGATGTCTTTATGATGAAGCTATTAGAGATTTTTCTTTCAGCATCCAACATCTAAAATAAGTTGATTCTCAAGTTGAAGAAATCAAAAGATGGCTTTAAGCCCTTCAGGCATAAAAATCAATTTGAGACTTACAAGGGAGAATGTGACATATGGGAGGTGATTGGAAAACTTAAAGTGAGTTCTGTTTCTAGGAGGAAATGATAGCTTTGAAACTGATCTCTTCAATTTAACGATTATTTCTCCACTGGGCTGCAGAAGACACACACACACACACACACACACACACACACACACACCAATAGGACGCCAGAACAGGAAAAGACTTAACGGCATATAACTCAACTCACTTCTTTCTTAGGCAAAAAGATCTGCATTTCAAATAAGGGAATGACTTACTTAATGATGCACAGCTAATCCTTGCTGGAACCATAACATTGGCCCAAGATCTCACTCTGGTTCAGTGAACTGAACTCAGTAACTGCCTGCCTCCCTTTGAGTCCAAAGGAGAGGTCCTCTCTAAGAATGCTTAAAGGGCCATTTAAGCTGTTTCTGACCTCATGGGAGAATCTTAAGCTGCACAGAAGATAGCTTCCCTCCCTCTGGCAAGCAAAGATTGCATTCCATCTGGGTTAAGAGACTTCATAACCCAGACTCCAGGATTCCAGAGAAACGAGCGAGAATTATACCAGGACCAATCCAGTGTTTCTGCCTTTCTTTTTCCTGGAGAGAAATGTCCCTTTGGTGGAGGTCTAAACACATTTTATGTTCATGTAGAGGGAGCTATTTGAAAGTGATTCTGGAGCCATGTGGGATGGCATATTGTGATGACAGGCAACAGTGGCCCCAGGAAAAGCAAGTGGTGGGAGAAGGGTTTGCTCACATTTAAAGACAAAGCAAGCCTGGGACCACAAAAGATACAGAGTGCATTCTTCACACACATTACTACTGCTGACCTGACTACAGGTCATTCTTCATGCCTCACAAGAGCCAAATGCCTCTGGTCACTCCGTCAGCCTCTCTCCAGAGGTCCACCAAACAGGTACACATTACCTCCTATGGTTGCTTGAACCACTTACTCCTTTACAGATATTCAAAGGGCTCCAGAAACAGTACAGTTTATCCCAGAGATAAACTAGTATTGGGGAAAAATGTGACACTTTCTTCAGATATAACAAATTGGTGAGAGGTGAGGCATTCATTGGAACTTAGAAAGAATAAGTAATCACTGAACAGGAAAGTAGGCCTCGGAGAAGCAGGGAGGTCAGCCCCTGGAACAGAAGGCCATGTGGGCACAAGGTCCTTGTATGCCTTTGTTGGTATCCCTTTATGACCTGTGTCACAGGCTGGGATGAAAGAGGTCGCCTCCAGGAATCTCATTTAATGCTGACCTTGGGTTTCCAGCTCTGGATCCAGCTCCTAGGCAAGATCCTGACATAATCCTTTGACCAAACTCTGCTGCAGGGATGGTCCAGTGTGTGCAGTAAAGGGCCTCCCCCCCCCCCCCTCACCTGGTCTCTGTGCTGGCTGCTGTGGAGGGACAAAGATAATGAAGATGCAAGCTTGAATATCAAGGTGACTCTCAAAATAATATATTTGAAATTGAGGCACTGTATGCACAAAAATGGAAGGAATTTAGAAGACAGATTCCTTTCAGCCATGGGGATCAGAGGTTTATGACGGGATAGTTAGGCAGACCCCTGGAAGATAGTTAATGGTGAAGAGAAGGTATCAGGCCTAGGGAATCAAATAAGTAAACTCATAGAAGAGGGGAAATTAGATGGAATATAAGTGGGACAGCAAATCATTTTATCTGATGGGTACATAGAATGCAGAGTTTTTAGGGGAGGAACAGATTCAGGCAGCAGACTGAAGATCAGGGTGAAGAAAGAGGCAGGATGTGGGGGTGGATTGGAAGAGCCTGGAACTCAATCACACAGGATTGGGTTCAAATAGTAAGTCTAATTTAGCCATGTGAATTTGGAAAGATAACTTACCCAGGTCTTAGTTCCTCATATGTAAAATGGGAATAATAGTACTTACATCATAGGAATTATATGTGGATTAAATATATATCTTAGAAAAATGCCTAGAACATCATAAGCAGTCAACAGATATTAACTATTATTTTAGCATGATTAATTCTAGAAACAGAATTACTCCTAGATGAATCCAGAACATTGTGTCATGTATAATGGATATAATATTTGGGGATTATCAAATCATTTTTATTTTCTGTGATCCCAAGTCTCTGGTATCATGTACACCCTATTTTACCTGGCCATCTCAAATCATAAAATGTCTTCCATAGTTTAGAGATGATGGCCTTTCACCCTCAAGGCTGAGCCAGGAAGTTTAATGACCCTCAAGAAGAAAACTATGATGTAAGGAAAGTCCCTTCCATAAAGGAAGGAGAAAATAGACCCCATCCCTTCCAGTCCCAATGGTGCTGGGGAAAAAAGAAGCAAAAGTTACTTGAAGACCAGATGCATTTGTCCTTGCTTTCTTCTTCAGGGGCTAAATCTAGGCATTGGAGATGGAGATACAATAGAAACATCAAAGGTATATGGAAACCTAAGATCATGGAGGAGGGAGGCACCAATGGAATCCTTCCCTAGGCTCACTGGGGGAGGATCCAAACCTCTAAGAAGACCCTGTATATGGTCCAGAGACATGGTAAGCAGCAGTGGAGGAAACAGCAAGATAGAGGAGTCCAAGGCAATGCCTTGACACCCCTCAGCAGGCAGGAATCCATAAATTTTTATGTTCCCCATAAATGGGTGGACAGAAGCCTGGGGTTGGGTCAGAGAGGCCATTACATATGGGGCCTTTGCAATCAAGAACAAGTATCTAGAACTATTGACCACAAAAGACCAAATGGCACCCCTTATTCCTCAGAAGTCCATTCAGCAGTAGAGCCAGAAAGAATCCAGAATCCATGTAACAGTATGTGATTCTCAGTCTTCCTTCTGCCCTCCTCCAGCATGAGGTCATGGGAAGCTCTACCATAATAGAAAGGAGTAATGGGAAGGAGCTGAAATCCAAAAATATTTCATTTGTCAGAAAGTGGATGATTTAAACGGAAGGGATTCTATTTAAGTTCAAAAAGACTATTTTTCATTGATAGCTGAGTTTAAGTTTGCTTCTCCACCTCCCAATGAGACAAAAGTTCATGAAACTTTGACCAAAGACAGAAAAAGTCAAGAAGCTATGTTTTCCTTGTATATCCCATGCAGTGCCAGCCACCAGCCATGTTGAAGAGGCAGCAGAAGATTAGGGACTGGGTTGGGGAGAAAAGAAGAAAAGCTGTCACACTGGAAACACATGATAGGAATGGAAATTGTCAGACAGGATCTAGATCCAGATCTTCGGAAATAGCACTCAAAACAATAAGCCAGTGTGTCTTCGACATGGACAGTACAGGAAAGTACAGTTGATATTGACAGCTTTGATATTTGTGACTTTGTTCATAAGCAACGACAAAGAACATAATGTAATCATTTGTTATTTTGAGAGCTAGAAGTTTCCATCTTGCACACCTCTAGGCCTTGCCAACCACATGGCAGCCCCATTTCAATAGAACTTTCTTGCTCTTTACTCAACATTGCATATCCAGTTGCTCTCATGAAATAATCAAAGACCATATCTCTAGTGGAAAAAAAAAAGAAGCCCTCTAAATGAAATACAATGGCTTCCTGATGTTGAAAGTGAAGAAAGAAATTAAGATATTATTATGTGGGAAGTTCAGAATCCTCTAAGAAAATGATAGTTCTGAACCAAAGAATAGAAGTTCAGATAAATTTAAAGAATATAACGACGTCCTTGATTATTCCAACCTATGGCATGAATGAATAGAATAAAAGCTTTATACAGAAACAAGAAGTGATTCATGACACTTTCAGCAAATACTCTAGTCTGTGAAAAAATTACATTTTACGAAAAATATTATATGCCACTGTGCTAGTCATACAATTAAGGATTCTCAAAGATCTAAATGGATCCTTCAGGAATGTCAAGGCTTTATCTTTTCCATGTTTTAGTTTAACTTCTGAGACCACCTCTCAAGAGTGCCTTGTGGGAAGATGGAGAATTACAGACCAGATAAAATTTTGATTAGGTATATTGATTCATGGCTGTATTAAAAGAACAGTGACTAAAATATCGGTGTCAATTTAAAGATTAGCTGAGTTCTCTCCCACCTAAACATACTTATCCACCCTCTCGGGCCATGAAAATGTCAGAAAACACGTTGGAGGCCAAGTACTTGCTTCCTCATCCTTCACCTTCACAGGATCTGCTTTTATATAATAAATCCAGGATGACTGCTCCTTGGAAATTTAGGAATTCCTATTACCAACTATCCTCTTAATATCTTGGCACCTTTTTTAAGAAAACAAAGAAGAGGTGGAATCAAATCAGGGGGAGGCCAGGAAATAAGAAGGCACCTATATCATCACCTTCTTGGGTGCCAGGTTCTGTGAGACTTGACATGTGGAAGCACGTTTAAACCTCTATGTCATTCATTTCATCATTTAATGTGGTTAGTTCCCTGCACCCCTGCTCCACCTGGAAGTCCTTGATGAGAAGTGAATAACTGTTGGAAGCACAAGGTATTTACCTTCATCCAGGAGTTGTTCGAAGAATAAGTTTGCAGGGTATTTGTTTAAATAAATTTTTAAATATATTTTTATTGATTTTAGAGAGGAAGGGGGTGAGAGAGATAAACATCAATGATGAGAGAGAATCATTGATCAGCTGCCTCCTGCACGTCTCCTCCTCATACTACAAACCAGTGTCTTTTTCATATTTTATGTAGTGCCATGTGGTGGGGTTTTTTTGCATTTTTATGCTTTTTGTTGGTGGTTTTTCTGCTTAAATGATAACTGAAGGGTTGTCCAGTGCTCCTAAATGCAAGAAGAAGAAAAACAACAACACATGTGTTAGATAGTTTCTTTGAGGCATGAGTTATAGTGATGTTGGCCATGAATTTAGTGTTAGTGAATCAACAATATATATTAACAATGTGTCTTTAAATAGAAACACACATCAAACAAGGTTATGTATTGATTGGCTAACAAAAATGCTGTGACCGGAGGCTCACAGAAACCTACCCCTGTAATTCCTCCAGGAGGAATCAATAACTAGGTTTCACGGTGACTTCATACAACTCAACTACTGCGAATAATGAGAATTGACTATAATCTCCTGAGTTGAAACCTTGTATGTCACAAGACATAACTTGAAGTGCTAGTTGAATGAAACCCTGGAGTTCAGGGCTTGACTTGATCAACTTGACACTTCAGGCAGCATCCGTGCCGCCCGGCCTCCTACACAAGTCTGCCACTTGGATACAAATTGAAACCCCTCGGAAAGAAAGGTCTGCAATGGGTGCACACACTTAATTAACCCACAGCCCACACTTTTTGGGGGATCACAGGTCTAGGGGAGCAGTCTTTTTTTTTTCCTTATTAAAAACAACAACTGAACTTGAAAGCTACAGCTCATCTGTCTATAACATTATTATGGAATGGAAAGAAGAAAACCACAGTCTCCCCATCGCAGAGAGGAAAGGAGGGTAGCCCTTGGCTAAGACTTCAATGGACTCAATGTGGCACTTTCAGAGCTTTTCAAAGTTGGTCTTTGCAGAGCTGCGGGAAGAGTTACTTACAGGTAGTGCTGTTTCTTATTCCCGGTCGACCCAGGTGCACAGTCTGAAGACTGAAGTTGAGACAAAAGAAAGGAGTCAGTGACCTTCCACATACAAATGTGAACTTTAGCCCTGGCCGGTTTGGCTCAGTGGATAGAGTGTCGGCCTGCGCACTGAAAGGTCCCAGGTTCGATTCTGGTCAAGGGCATGTACCTTGGTTGTGGGCACATCCCCAGTGGGAGGTGTGCAGGGTGCTGCTGATCGATGTTTCTCTCTCATCGATGTTTCTGGCTCTCTGTCCCTCTCCCTTCTTCTCTGTAGAGAGTCAATAAAATATATATATTTTTTTAAATGTGAAGTTTAACTCCACTGAGGAAACGTGGTTTTTTAAATTATGAGGTGTGAAGGAAAATGTTATTCTGTCTCCTTTTGGGTTTTAAATGTCTCTGACAATTACCACCTGTCCTTAGAGAGAGAGAAAAGAGGAGAGAGGGAAGGAGGGGAGGAGTGGGAGAGACAGAGACAGAGAGACACAGAGAGACACAGAGAGAGAACACATCGTCACATGCCTTCCCACCTGTTTCAACAGCCACTCACTGCAAAATCTGGAGGATGAAGAGGGGTGCCCGCAAACTATGCAGATGGGGAGACGATCTCTAAGGAAGACTTCATCCTGGGCTTTCTCTGTGGGAATGAGAATGACAAAAGCCACCCCTCACTGCAGGTCACTCGCATAGATGCCTTCCTCAGCAGCAGGGAAAGTTCTGCCAGGGAAAAGGGGCTGATCAGATTCCTTGGGTAAACAATGGAGTTTCTATGCAACAGACTGAAGTATCTCAGAAGGGAAGGGGAGGGGGGGAGATTAACCAGTGAACTTACAGGCATATATGCATAGCCCCTGGACAGACAATAGTGAGGGGGAAGGCCTGGGGAGGGGAAAGGAGTGGGGAGGAGGGGAGTCAATGGGGGGAAAGGGGAACATCTGTAATACTTTCAACAATAAAGATAAATTTTAACAAACAACAATGGAGGAGGGTAATGGGGGAATAAGGACACATATGTAACACCTTAATCAATAAAGAAATTTAAAAACAAAACAAAAACAATGGTGTTTCTAAAGAAATGAGTGGGAATCCCACTATGACGATTAAAGAAGAGTTGGTGCTTTGTTGCTTTAAAGCAAAAATAAGATAATAATGTCTGCTGTCATCCCTTCCATTCAACTTGTACTAGAAGTCACCATAATAAGACAAGGGGGGGGGAGGGGGAGATAAGAATTAGAAAAGAAGAATGCCGCCCAGCTGGTGTGGCTCAGTGGTTGAGCATCGATCGACCTATGAACCAGGAGGTCATGGTCCAATTCCCGGCTTGTCCC